>NC_044034.1:351255914-351855914 GCF_901765095.1 Microcaecilia unicolor
AGTGAATGGGCTGTGTCGGCGCTACTGGCTTAGTAAACCCCAGCACTAATCTTTCCCTGTATTACAAGTAGAAGCTCAATTAACAAGCAGGTCTGGAAATGTAACCCATGGTTTAGTATATAAACCCTCCTCCGTCCCTGACCATATTACTCATTGTTAGAGTAAGGGCCTTAATGCAAATCTAAACATCAAATGTAAGTCAGTATTAGCTCTGTCAAAACTGGGAAAATTGTGCCCTCCAGCCCACCCCAGTCAGCAACTATGTCACTATATTTTCGATAAGCTGTAACTTCTTTAACTTTGTTGTTCGAGTGTGCACGTACATCAATTTTGTTTGTGTGTCAGACTCTAGCTGGTAGGAAGCAGGGAAGAGGCAGATAATGGGGGCAAGTCAAGCATTCACTTGGACTGGAAAGAATTAAAAAAGATTTTAAAAAATAATAAATTTACCTATTTTATATACCATCTCTCCTAGTAAGCTACAACTAAGTTTACAAATTTTATATTTTTAACATGCAATAAATATATCTGGTAACTTGTTCTAATAATTTATGGTCACCTCACCTTTTATTTTATGCCGTTACCCTTACCCACAAGGCTTTTATAAAATGTGAATAATTAACTGAAAATCACTATTTATGTAATTTCTGAAGGAGCTGAGGTAATTGGCTGGCTATATTGATTTTATCAGATAAAAGTGATCCCATGAAAATCCTCAGTTCAATAAAAAGAATTATATTAATAGTTAAGTTTTGAGGGAGTGTAAATATCTTGGAGAATTATCTAGTATTTCTAAATTATCCTTCAGGTCACAAGTGAAATCTGTTGCACAAGGGGCATATTTTTAGGTTAAAGTCGCTGAGGTGATTGAAAAATCTACTGAGACGAATTTTCATACAGTCCTGCAAGTGCTAGTCTTATCAATTATAGATTATTGCAATTCGCTTTAATTGGGTCTACCACAATCTGTAATTCATTCTCTGCTGCTGATTTAAAATGATGCTGCAGGGCTCTTGAAAAGACTCTCCAAATATTTTTATTTGGATTTTGCTCACACCTTTTCCAGTAGTGGCTCAAGGTTAGTTACATTCAGATACTCTGGGTATTTCTCTGTCCCAGGAGGGCTCACAATCTAAGTTTGTACCTGAGGCAATGGAGGGTTAAGTGACTTGCCCAAGATCACAAGGAGCAGCAGTGGGATTTGAACCAGCCACCTCTGGATTGCAAGACCGGTGCTCTAACCACTAGGCCACTCCTCCAGGAATTCGTCCAAACCTTTTTTAAACCCAGATACTCTAACTGCTGTTACTACATCCTCCGGCAGAGCTTAACCATTCGTTGAGTGAAAAAAATACTTCCACCTGTTTGTTTTAAAAGTATTTCCATGTAACTTCCTTGAGTGTCCCTAATCTTTGTACTTTTGGAACAAGTAAAAAAATTGATTTACTTATACTCATTCTACACCACTCAGAATTCACCCCATAATGCAGTCCTGACTGTGCCCCTAGTTCATTATCTGGATATGGCACTGATTACTGGCTGTACCTGGATAAGTTCTGGGCACCTCCAAACACCCAAATATCTAGAGCTGACACCCAGATACTTATTTATTTAGATTTTGCTCACAACTTTTTCAGTAGTAGCTCAAGTGAGTTACATTTATTTTATTTTTTGTTACATTTGTACCCCGCTCAAGGCAGGCTCAATGCGGCAGGCAATGGAGGGTTAAGTGACTTGCCCAGAGTCACAAGGAGCTTGCCTGTGCCGGGAATCGAACTCAGTTCCACAAGGACCAAAGTCCACCACCCTAACCACTAGGCCACTCCTCCACTCCACTCAGGTACAATGGATATTTCCTGTCCCTGGTGGGCTCACAATCTAAGTTTGTACCTGAGGCAATGGAGGGTTAAGTGACTTGCCCAAGATCACAAGGAGCAGCAGTTGGATTTGAACCGGCCACCTCTGGATCTCAAGACCGGTGCTCTAACCACTAGGCCACTCCTCCGGTTTCACTGGTTGCCTGTGTACTGGAAAATTAAGTTTAAGTTTTGACTTTGATTTTTAAAGCGCTGAATGAGACACCTCTTGCATTAGCATCTTTACTAAGTATTTAATCAACCTTCACGTAATTTGTGCTTTGTTGAAACGATTTTTCACTGTCGTCATTTTGACAGATAAGATCGGACAATTATTGTGCTTCTGTGTTTCAGGAGGAAGGTGCACATTTTTGGAATACGTTACCTTTGGACTTGCGTGAGGTTACTTGTGCAATTTAGAAAACATTTGAAAGCTGCTTTCTTTAATGATGCCTTTGATTAGGCCTTGATTCATAATCTTTTTTAATTGACAGAGCTCCATGATATAGATTGCATTATGCAGCATATAGATGCAGGGAAAAAGCACAATTTGAAGTGTCTGCATACAAATGCTAGATGCCTAAAAAAACAAGATGGGAGAGTTAGAGCATATAGCACTAAATAAAAAGGTAGATATAATACATATCTCAGAGACCTGGTAGAAAGAGGACAATCAAGGGGACACTTAACAGGGTACAAATTATATCACAATGGTAGAGTGGATCAAAATGGAGAGGGGATTGCACTGTATGTTGGGAGGGAATTGAGTAAAAAAAAAAATTCTACATGTAACAGATAGCAGCATAGAATCCTTATGGCTAGAAATTCTTCATGTGAAGGGAAGGAGTACAACTGCTACAGCTGTACTACCGTCCGCCAGGACAGAATGAACAGATGAAGAAATCTGTGGAACAGTAAACTAATGGGTGATTTCGATTACCCCAATAATGACTGAATAAATGTTACATCAGAGAGCACGAGAGTTAAAATTTCTAGAAGTAATAAATGACTGCCTTTTGGAGCAACTAGTCCAGGAACAGACAAGAGGATGAGCTATTTTAGATGTAATCATTAGTGGAACGCAGGGCATAGTATGAGGTAACTGTTGAATCCACTGGGAAAAAGTGATCATAATATGATATCTTATGCGATGAGTTTATCTTCTTGTGCAGACTAGATGGACCACAGAGGTCTTTATCTGCCATCATCTACTATTACTATCCAGCTTATTTTCGAAGGAGATCGCCGGCCATCTTCTGACACAAATCGGGAGATGGCCGGCGATCTCCTGAACCCGGCCAAATCGGTATAATCAAAAGCCGATTTTGGCCGGCGCCAACTGCTTTCCGTTGCAGAGCCGGCCAAACTTCAAGGGGGCGTGTCGGTAGGGTAGCAAAGGTGGGATGGGGGCATGGTCATGAGATGGCCGGCTTCGCCCGATAATGGAAAAAAGAAAGCCGGTCTTGATGAGCATTTCGCCGGCTTCACTTGGTCCCTTTTTTTTCAGGACCAAGCTTCAAGAAGGTGCCCTAACTGACCACCGGAGGGAATCGGGGATGACCTCCCCTTACTCCCCCCCTGTGGTCAACAACCCCCTCCCACCCAAAAAAAAAAAAAAAGAAAGAAAAATATTTTTTTCTCAGCCTCAAATGTCTTACCCAGCTCCATGACAGCAGTATGCAGGTCCCTGGAGCAGTTTTAGTGGGTGCAGTGCACTTCAGGGAGGTGGACCCAGGCCCATCCCCCCCTACCTGTTACACTTGTGGTGGTAAATGGGAGCTCTCCAACCCCCCCCCCCCCAAAACCCACTGTACCCACATGTAGGCGCCTCCCTTCACCCATAAGGGCTATGGTAGTGGTGTAGAGTTGTGGGTAGTGGGTTTTGGGGTGGTTCAGCACACAAGGTAAGGGAGGTATGCACCTGGGAGCAATTTATGAAGTCCACTGCAATGCCCCCTAGGGTGCCCGGTTGGTGTCCTGGCATGTCAGGGGGACCAGTGCACTACAAATTCTGGCCCCTCCCATGACCAAATACCTTGGATTTGGCTGGGTTTGAGATGGCCGGCATCGGTTTCCATTATCGGCGAAAACCGATGCCAGCCATCTCAAACCTGGCCATCTCTGACATTTGGCCGGTCCGAACCATATTATCGAAACGAAAGATGGCTGGCCATCTTTTTTGCTAATACGATTCGGGACTGCTCTTTGCGGAGCTGGCCATCTATTTGGCCGGCGCCGTTCGATTATGCCCCTCCACGTAAATTTGAGCTAATATCTGAAGACAAAAAGGAAATCTACTGTAGCAGCATTTAATTTTCAAAAGGGTGACTATGATAAAATGATTTTAAAAAAATGAAAAGATCAGCCGCAAAGGTTAGGACTTATCAGGCATGGATGCTGTTTAAAATACCATCTTGTAAGTCCATACCTGATGTATTCCACTTATGTACAAAGGTGGAAAGAAGAACTAACAGCCAGCATGGTTAAAAGAGGCTATTATAGCCAAAAAAAACATCCTTCAAAGAATGAAAAAAAGGACCTGAATGAAGAAAATAAGAAGCAACATAAGTATTGCCATACTGGGACAGAATAAAGGTCTAACAATTCCAGCATCCTGATTCCAACAGTGGCCAATCCAGGTCACAAGTATCAGGCAAGATCCCAAAAAAGTACAATACATTTTATACTGTTTGATCCTAGAAATAAGCAGTGGATATTTCCCAAGTCCATTTTAATAATGGTCTATGGACATTTCCTATAGGAAGTCATCCAAACCTTTTTTTGAACACCACTAAGCTAACTGCTTTTACTCTGGCAATGAATTCCAGAGCTTAAATACACGTTGAGTGAAGAAACATTTTCTCTGAGTCATTATAAATATACTACTGTGTAGCTTAATTTCTTGCCCTGTAGCAGTGGCGTAGCCAAGGGTGGGCCCAGGTCCATCCACTTTGCGTTCAGGCCCACCCAGTAGCAACACATCTATAATGTGGCTGGCAGGGATTCCCAAGCCCCACCAGCCGAAAAACTCCCAACTGTCCCTCCTGCATACCTTTTAAATAGCAGATCTTTGCCTGCAGCAGGCAGCGACTGATACATACTGTTCACACCTTCCCTCTGATGTATTCCCACCTATGCGGAAACAGGAAGTTGCATCAGAGGAAAGGCTGTGGGGCAAGCATGAGCAGTGTGTTTTAGTTGCTGCTCGCTGTTGGTGCAAATCTGCTATTTAAAAGGTATTCAGGGAAGGGCGGGTGTTTGAGAGACCATATGGATGTAGGCAAGAGAGGGAGAGAAATCATTTGTGGGACAAGGCGGAGTTCTGCCCACCTATCTTGGGCCCAGGCCCACCCAAATTTGGGTGTCTGGCTACGCCCCTGCCCTGTAGTCCTAGTGTTTTTGGAAAGAGTAATCAAGCGATTCACATCTACCTGTTCCATTCTACTCATCATTTTATAAACCTCTATCACATCTCCCCTCAGTTGTCTCATCTCCAAGCTGAAGAGTCCTAGCCGCATTAGCCTTTCCTCTTAGGGAAGTCGACCTATCCCCTTTATCATTTTTGTCACCCTTCTCTCTACTTTTTCTAATTCCACTATATGTTTTCTGAAATGTGGTGACCAGAATTGCACACAATATTTGAGGTGTGGTCGCACCATGGAGCGATACAAAGGCATTATAACTTCCTTATTTTTGTTTTCCATTCCTTTCCTAGTAATACCTAACATTCTATTTGCTTTCTTAGCCGCCGCCACCGCCAATTAAGCAGAGGGTTTCAACATATCATCAACTATGACACCTTGATCCTTTTCCTGGTCATGACTCAAAGTGGAACCTTGCATCACGTAGCTGTAGTTCAGGTTCCTCTTTCCCACATGCATCACTTTGCACTTGCTCACATTAAACATTATCTGCCATTTGGATGCCCAGTCTCCCAGTCCCGTAAGGTCCTCTTGTAATTTTTTACAATCCTCCTGTGATTTAACTTTGAATAACTTTGTGTCGTCAGCAAATTTAATTTCCTCATTAGTTACTCCCAACTCTAGATCGTTTATATGTTAAAAAGCAGCGATCCCAGCATAGACCCCTGGGGAACCCCATTAACTACCCTTCTCCATTGAGAATACTGACCATTTAGCCCTACTCTTTGGAGAGTCATGAGACAAGAGGTAGTGTCCTATTGTGGATTAAAAACTGGTTAAAAGATAGAAAACAATTTCCTTTGGAGTCTTTCATGAGGTACTTTGTCAAACGCCTTCTGAAAATCCAGATACACAACATCGACCATCTCACCTTTATCCATGTTTGTTCACCCCTTCAAACAAAAGTAATAGATTGGTAAGGCAAGATTTCCCTTCACTAAATCCATGTTGGCTTTGCATCATTAATCCATGTGTTTAAATATGCTCTGTAATATTGTTCTTTATAATAGTCTCTACCATTTTCCTCAGCGCTGACGTCAGGCTTACCGGTCTATAATTTCCCAGATCACCTCTGGAACCTTTTTTTTTTTTTTTTTAAAAATCAGCATTACACTGGCCACCCTCCAATCTTCAGGTACAATGCTTGATGTTAAAGATAAATTACATATTACTAACAATAGTTTTGAAAGTTCATTTTTCAATTCTATCAGTAATCTGGGATGAATACTATCAATTTGTCAAATCGAGCCATTACATCTTCCAGTTTTAGAGATATTTCATTCAGTTTCTCCAACCATCAACTCTGAATACCATTTCTTGCACCAGTACATCTAAAAAACCTTCTTTGCTCTCTGCTATGGCTGTGTCTTCCCTTTTACCCCTCAGTCATCTAGTGATCCAACCGATTCTTTTGCTGGCTTCTTGCTTTTAATATACCTACAAAATGTTTTTACTATGTGTTTTTGCCTACAATACAATCATTTTTTTCAAAGTCTCTCTTTGCCTTCCTTATCAGCGCTTTGCATTTGATTTGGCATTCCTTATGCCATTTCTTATTATTTTCAGTCTGATCCTTCTTTCATTTTCTAAAGGATTTTCTTTTAGCACTAATAGTTTCCTTCACCTCTTTTTAACCATGCCGGCTGTCGTTTGGTCTTCCTTCCTCCTTTTTTAATACACGGAATATATTTGGCTTGGGCTTTCAGGCTGGTATTTTTGAACAGCATCCATGCCTGATGTAAGTTTTTGACCCTCGCAGCTGTTCCTCTAAGTTTTTATTCCACCGTTTTTCTCACTATCATAGTTTCCTTTTTGAAAGTTAAATGCTAACATATTGGATTTACTGTTAGCCTCCCTAATTAGGGAGGCTAATTTCTGATATTTCTAAATCCGTCTGTTCATCCTGGCCAGGTAGGCGATAGTAAACGCCTATCACTATCCTTTTCCCCTTTACACATGGAATTTCAATCCATAGGGATGCCAAGATGTGTTTTGTTTCCTGCAGAATTTTCCATCTATTTGATTCATGGCCCTCATTAACAAACGATGCTACTCCTCCACCAATTTGATCCACCCTACCACTACAATATAATTTGTAGACTAAAGCGAGGGCGGCCAGCCCTCTGGTGTGGGACAGCTATCCAATAGAGATCTATCATGACCTCTCGACCACTGCTCTCAAGGGTCGCTTTCGGAGACAAATATCTGAGAAGCAGCTTCCACATCTGCATCGGCCAGGATGAGGCACCTGCTCCAGACAATTTTGGAAATTTGGATACTTTGGACAATATTCACTAGAGGAAGGACTTGAGGAGACCAGTATTTTGAAAAGACAAACAGGGAGCTGGGAGACACTTCCTTCTCCTATGGGCATGACGGGGACTTGGGATTTACCTAGGATTTACCTAAGTTTGAAGGAAGGATTACATTAGTCACCATGGATGTTATATTGCTTTACATGATACCCCAACAAAAAGCCTTACAATTGATAGCAGATCATTTCAACATGACTGAGCTTTTGGATGCGAAAATTTCATTACTAAATCAGATGGCATGACAGGTGATACTTAAAAATTACTTCCAGTTTGAGGATTGCTATTTTTTTTTACAAACATGTGGTATCGCGATGGGGACCACAGTAGCTTCGATGATAGCTTGCTTACATATGGCCCGATTTGAAGAACTTTTCGTCATTCCTTGAGATTTGCTAGTCACGTAGCCTTGTGGAAATGATACATCGATGATGTTTTTAAAATCTGGACTGGAAATAAAGACGACCTTGCACAATTTTTCTGTTACTTGAATGCGTGTGACCCTAACATCTCGTTTGAATTCACAGTGGCGGATGAGGTTATTTCATTTTTAGACATAAGCATAAACATATGTCACGGTGAGCTTCAAACTCCGATACATCGCAAACCAACAGATACCAATTCCATTCTACACTATACCAGTTTTCATCCCCGTACACAAAATGATGGGATTCCATCAAGGCAATTTTTAAGAGTGAGAAGGATGTGTCAAACTACAGAAACATATGACCATCATGCTACAGACTTATATCAAAGATTTAGACAAAGAGGTTACCCGCATGGGGTAGTGAAGAAAAAGTGTATAAGTGAGCTGGGAATGCACAACGTGTTTGGCTGTTACAACCTGACGACAACAAACGTGAACGGGAGAACCAGATAGTATGTGTGCTCCCATTTTCAACACAAGCGAAACACATCAAGAGGATTATCAGGAAACATTGGCCAATATTACAATTACACAATATCCCTTCAGAAATATGCTTTGCACACACAAGAGCACAAAATATGGGTGAACTCTTCTCTAGAAGATTTAATACATCTTCACAGAATGTTATAGGAAGTCACACTAAATGCCACCGATGCCGGTACACGTGGGAAACAACTATGATTACACATCCGGTTACTGGCAAGGATTATGTACTCAGAAATGTGACAAATTGTGAATCTATGAGGGTGATCTATGGCATAACATACCCATGTTTCAAATGGTACATCAGACAAACTAAACGGAGAGTGAAAGATAGAATAGCGGAACATCTGAGTAACCTCCGCACCCAGAAAAAGGAAGCACCATTAGTATCACATTGGGCAGAAATCAATCATAAGGAATTGGACCTTCTATTTGTTGTATTGCATCAATTACCTTAAAACACCACAGGTGACATCATGTCTATGCTACTTAGGAAAGAACAAAGGCTAATCTACCAATGGCAGACAGTGATCCCATGTGGGTTGAATAAAGAATTCGACTGGCGGGTATAGTACTTCCCCGTTTATATAATGAGTAAAAATGGTTGAACAATGTGATTTATGCGCATGCACCGGCGTTTGGCCGGTGACAAGCTGAGACTGTGCGGTTCCCGCTACAGGTTTGTCAGAAAGTTTAATTACATTCACGACCTTTAAATATGAAAGAAGAATGGAGAAATTATGCTTAAGAGACTTGAGACACTGTGAGATGCTCGATACAATCACAGTATATATAGGTGTACTTTTCTTCTGTTTTAGATTCAGCAAATCGTTCCCCTGAAGACACCTTTGCGCGAAACATGCTCGCATGTAGGGAACAGGTACCTAAAAGTATTGCGGACTGCAGCTGATGGATTTCAAGCCCATCGTGCCTGGAGTTTACAGCTGTTTTTTTATGAATAGATACATGTTGAGATAAGGACACCTGTAGGACAAACTGGCATTTTATCCGAAGATAAGTAGCGTGTTCTATTTGCTCTTCTACCTCTAGAGCACGAAATTGGATTTTAGCACCAGTAAATGTTATTGATGACACATAGAGAGGAGGGAGGTTGGAATACTATGATGTCACATTGGGCGAGGTAATGCAGTTCATACCGTGTAAGAGTCCTGCACGACAGACCTTTTCACTGAGCACTATTGCATATATTAAAAAAGAAAAAAATTTTAAGCACAATAGCATCACGTATAATTATTTGTTAAATCAGTAAATACTGAAGGTTTTTATTAGGTATACTTAGTTAAACTTTAATGCCAAGAAGTGTAGAGTGATGCACTTGGGGTGCAGAAACCCAAAAGAGATACCGGATAGGAGGGGAGAGATTAGTAAGCTCGACTCAGGAGAGACACCTTGGGGTGATGGTGTCGGAGGATCTGAAGGTGAAAAAACAATGCGACAAGGCAACGGCCATGGCCAGAAGGATACTAGGCTGCATAGAGAGGGGCATAACCAGCAGGAGGTGTTGATGCCCCTCTACAAGTTCTTGGGGAGGCCCCACTTGGAGTATTGTGTTCAGTTTTGGAGGCCATGTCTTGCTAAAGATGTAAAAAGACTGGAAACTGTGCAAAGAAAAGCTACGAAAATGGTTTGGGAGTTGCGTTGCAAACCGTACGAGGAGAGACTTGCTGACCTGAACAGGTATACCTTGGAGGAAAGGAGAAACAGGGGTGATACGATGAGACGTTCAAATATTTGAAAGGTATTAATCCGCAAATGAACCTTTTCCAGAGACGGGAAGGCGGTAGAACTAGAGGACATGAATTGAGGTTGAAGGGGAGGCAGACTCAGGACTAATGTTATTGAAGTATTTTTTCCACAGAGAGGGTGATGGATATGTGGAATGCCCCTCCCTGTGGGAGATGTTGGAGATGAAAACAGTAATAGAATTCAAACATGCGTGGGATAAACATAAAGGAATCCTGTTTAGAAGGAATGGTTCAGTGGAATCTTAGCGGAGATTGGGTGGCGACGCCGGTAATTGGAAACAAAACGGGAGCTGGGCAGACTTCTATGGTCTACGCCCTGATCATGACTGAATAGATAGGGATGGGCTGGAGTGTAAATTTTAAGGGGCTTCGATGTTAGCTTCAGAACTTAGTACAAGAACAGAACTGGCCAGACTTCTAAGGTCTGTGCCCTGAGAAAGGCAAGGACAAATCAAACTTGGGTATACATATAAAGTATCACATACCATGTAAAATGAGTTTATCTTGTTGGGCACACTGGATGGACTGTACAGGTCTTTATTTGCCATTATTTACTATGTTACTATATTAGTCGAATGTCTGAATTTAAATGTGTAACTCTAAATGTCCTAAGCCTCAATTCTCCTATGAAGCATAAGCTTATGTTTAAAGAAATGCAACGCCTGCGGGCTGATGTAATGTTTATTCAGGAGCCACAACATGAAAAACTGATAAGACAAATAGTATCCCACTATCGTGTTTGCTTCAAATCGCTCCAACACAAAATCCAGAGGGGTCCTTATAGCCCTATCCTCTGCCCTCCTATGGAAAGTACATTAGGTAATCCCAGATAAGGAGTGTAGATATTTGGTAGTTAAAGTAACTTTGGGAAGCACTATTTTTACCCTTCTGTCGATATCTGCTCCCAATGACGACCATGGGGCCTTTTTAAAAGGCCTAGAACTGGCTCTGCAGCGTTATGGGGAGGGTCGGGTAGTGGTCGGCAGGGACTTTAATCTTACCATAGACCCACTACTTGATAATTCTGTAAGGAGGGTGCGATATGCAAAACGGGATAGGACTCTACTTAAAAGTTTTATGGCACGGTGGGGTTTGGTGGACTTATGGCACAGTACTCATTGTCGGAAAGGGATTACACTTGCATCTCTTCTAAGCATATGTTCTCCTGGATAAATATGTGGTTGGGAGATGGGGAAGTAGCAACAGTTGTGCAAGTGGTCACCATTGAGATGCGCACTTGGTCAGATCATTCTCCGGTGGTAATGACCCTCAAGGTAACAGCTATGAAATCGGGCCCTAGATACTGGCGGATGAATGACGCTCTATTACAAAATCCACAAAATGTGGCAATCTTAGAGAAACACATTAAGGAACATTTGGAATTTAATGATGTTGGGGACATTGCACCCGTCACATTGTGGGAAGGGTCTTGAGAGGACATATTATAACCATGCAGGCCCATCCTCATAAATCTAGGACTGCCAGGAGAACGCTCTCAGAGGTCAAATAATTTTGGAAAAATTACATCCCTTTGATTCCAAGAGAGGTGACACCCTGCATCAGCTTCGAGTGCAACTTAATGAGGGCCAGATGGCTGAGCTCGCCATCCAATTACAACAAATGCAACAGGAACACTTTGAATTTGGTGATCGAGAGGGTCGCTTGCTGGCCTCTAAGCTTAAAAAACAGGCCCAGCGCAATCATATCTTTAATATTATGACTGACCCTGGGGCATTATGCTCATCACCAGAGCAGATAAGGGTGGAATTTTATAATTTTTATGGAAAACTATACATACCAGAGTGGGTGCCCACCCAGAAAGACATTGATGAGATCAATGTTCCCCAGGTGTCAGAGGGAGAAGCATAACTATCCAAAATTATAACCTTAGAAGAAATTAACTGGGCCGTAAAAAGTCTCCCCCGTAATAAGGCCTCAGGCCCCGATGGATTTCCTAATAAGTTTTACAAACCTTTTGCTAAGCATCTAGCACCCCTATTGTTGAGTGTGTTTGAGACCTTGGATACCGCGCAGGGACTACCCTATTCCTGGCGGTTGGCGGCTGTCATGTTATTGTTAAAACCGGAAAACAACCCCCAAACCTGTAGTTTCTGTGGACCAATATCTCTCAAACTCGGATTATAAAATATTTACGAAAATATTGGCTAACAGACTTCCTGCCTCGTTTAATACATGAGGATCAGGCGGGGTTCATTGTGGGACGACAAGCACACGATAACATTAGATGTTTGATGCACCTGATTCAACAGGACCAGGACGATCAGTTACTTGCCTTACTGCTATCAATTGATGCGGAAAAAGCATTCAACAGGGTGAGCTGGCCGTTCATGTTTGCAGTGCTGACACAGAAGGGAATCAGGGGAGCGCTATTTATCCTGGATTCATTTGCTCTACAAAAATCCATTAGTAATCCTGAAAAATAACAGACCATATACCCAGTTGCTAGAGCTCCATAGGGGTACTACTACTACTACTATTTAACATTTCTAGAGCGCTACAAAGTGTACGCAGCGCTGTACAAACACAGAAGAAAGACAGTCCCTGCTCAAAGAGCTTACAATCTAATAGACAAAAAGTAAAGCATTTAAATTAAAAATATTTAAGCAGACAAGCACAAGAGAACAGTCACAGAACTGAAGATGTTGAAGGGTGGTCAGTGTGATTAGGTGTAACTCTGGTTGGAGTAGTGGGAGAAGGTGATAGAAGAATAGAAATGGGTGATGTAAAAGTAATGAGTGGGTTGATAGGGAGGTTATATAAGACATGTCACTCTAGGGGTGGGACTAAGTCTAAAGCAGGAGAAGGTATTCTCTGCAGCCTATCTGTGAGATGGAAAATGCTATCTGAAGCTGCTACTATAAGTTGTTAGTTTTCTCTCCCTGAAAGAGATCCAAGCCACATCCACGAAGTTCAAACTGTCTGAGGGAGGGTGAGGGGAGGAAATGGCAGTGCTTGATGAAAAAGAGAGCTCCGTTTGATAGGAGATATACTATAGGATGTCATTCTGAGGCCAGGCTAAGTCTAAACCAGGAGAAGGTATTCTCTGCAGCCTCAGTACCCGACAGGGCTGTGGCAGTGTTCCCATTACTTTTTGCTATTTCTATATAACCTATTGCACACCTTATCAGGAAGGATCCCGAGATTAGGGGGCTTATAAGGGGACATAAAGAACACAAAATTATGCTTTTTACGGACAATGTTCTACTGACTCTCACGTCCCTGGAAACATCTCTGAAGCAGGTTATGAAAACTATTACTCAGTATGGAGAGAGGTCAGGTTTTAAGGTCAATATAACCAAGTCGGAAATCCTCAACTTTACAGTCTCCCAGCAAGAGATAGATCAGTCGAAGAACCACCTCCCGTTTCCTTGGGTGTCTAGGGCCATTAAATATTTTGGGGTCCACGTTACATCCACTGTGGATGGGCCATATGCCGCCAACTTCTCCATGAAGCTTTCAGAATTATTTGCTGAATTAGATAAGTGGGAAGGGCTAACTGTATCATGGCTAGGGAGTATTCATGCGATAAAGATGATGTTATTACCTAAGATGCTGTATTTATTCTTGGCTCATCCATGCCCAATCCCTTGCCACTTCTTTGAGAAACTTAATCGGAAGCTTTTCGCCTTTATATCACTAAGGGGGGGGGGGGGGGGGGGGGAGAAATGGGAGTCCCCAATCTCTATCTGTATTATCAAGCGGCACAACTTAAGATATTTGCAGATAGGACCCCCTTTGCATCCAAAAAAATGGCTTCATTGGAAGAGGGCATGGCTGGGCACCCACTCTATTGGGGATGTGCTGTGGCTATTGGGGAGTGATCTACTAGCACTCATTTGCAGGGTGCCAATGGGTATTGGTCACCCATTGTCCACACAGTAATCCATACGTAAGAAATTCTTTCCGGATTGCAAGTATTATTTACAGACAGCCCTCCGATGGGCCCCTGAATTTCCCTCAGGATCTACTGATCCGGTTTATAAACAGGAGTCCAATGGCCTATACACATTAGGGTAATTTTGGGATGATGGGAGGATATTTAATTTTGAGGAGCTGCAAAAGAAATATGGGCTAGAAAGAAAAGAGCTCTTTCATTATTGGCTGGTGCGTGATTTCATCTGCAAGAGAGCTTGGGAGGAACTGGGCTTCGCAGAAACAGCATTAGAATGAGCTCTCTGGGATGGGGGAGAGAGAGGGGTAGTGTTTCTTGTCTTTAGCTTTACTATCATACACTAACCCCAACTTCATTACACTTGTTGATCGGAGGATGCAATACAAACCACCTTTCCCCCAGAAACCTGGGTGAAGAGATACCGATATCTGCTGAAGCCCTCATTGGCTCAATGTCTAAGAATGGCTTTAAAATATTGTATTGGTGGTACTATACTCCAGAACTCATACAACAAATATACCAACAGGTTTCTGCTGACTGCTGGTGCAAACGTGGTGCTAGATGAACTTTTTTGCACATTTGGTGGACATGTCCAGCGGCTCAGTCCTACTGGACACTAGTGATCCAGTTGGTACAGCAAATACAACATCAATATCCACTTAAAGCAGAATGCTGACTACATTTCAAACCTCCGGAAATAACTGTGCTCCAACATAAGCTGGCAATACACTTCTTCACAGCAGCGAAACTGGCTTTGGCTCATTCTTGGAAACAACAGACATTACACCTTCTAAGCGGCTTATTATAACATCTATGAGACGTGGTCGTTTGCCATCCTTTAATAAGCTATGGCAAAAATATGAACAGAGGAAAACCCAATCACCAGCATCACCTTGATTCCGGGGGGGGGGGGGGGGGGGGGAGGAGAGGGATAATGCAATGTCTATAATGTAAAAGCTTTGTATTGAATGCGATGGATATTGTAGCTATTTGCATTCGGAAGCAGTATCATCAATAAAGACTCAAAAAAAAAAAAAAAAAAAAGATATAATCAAGAGTGACTGGAAGAGGGAAATGTTCAGAGGTCATGGATGAGGCATGGTGGGACTGAAGGCTAAAGAACTGTTATTTTTTTTTATTTTTTATTCCAACACTTTTTTGTGAAAAATGTAATGAAAATTTAATAAAGCAAGAACTTATGACTGTCCACTTCACAATATTGTCTATAAACCAGTACAGGAAAGCATTTCTCATTCTTTGTAAAAAACCAGAAAGGTCATAGCTATCTTATTGTATTTGAACACATCAATATCAGGTTTAGTATGAGTCGCAAGTCAGCAAAATGATAATATATAAAGTTAATTTGTTCCAATGTCTTGTCAACCCATAGACAGGAACATATGTAATCTTTGAAGAACCAGGAAAAGATCACATATGTTCTCGTATATCTCATCAAGTTGGCATGGGCAATCACCCAAATTCCCTCCATTTTTCATTACCACCCAGGAGAACTTTTATCAACCTGAGTTATGAGCACTGTAACTTTAGTCTAATTAAAAAAAAAAAAAGCCTCCGGTTAGCACACAGCCATGCTGGCAGGACACAGAGTAATTCTCTAAGGCAGGCATCAACATTTACTACATGTAAATGTGCAGATGTGTGCAGTCATGCTGGATATGTGCTGTTCTGTAAATATACACATCTTAGCTTGTGTTTCATTGGTGGACGTACACATAGGCCAGGGGTGCTCAGTGTCGGTCGTCGAGGTCCACAACCCAGTTGGGTTTTCTGGATTTCCACAATGAATACATATGAGATCAGTTAACACGCATTGCCTCCATTGTATGCAAATAGATCTCGTGCATATGGTGGAAATCCTGAAAACTCAGGTGGTAGACCTCGAGGACCGACACTGAGCACACCTGACATAGGTGGAGCATGAGCAGGGGGCACATTTACACTTGTAACATATGATAATGTAGGTTGTGCATGTGTTATCGGCACTTAGGCCCACACGCTTACATCAGCTCTGTGGCTGGCGGATGTGCTCACGACTAAGGAATTCAGTATATGGCACCGAAAAACTTGAGCGCTGAGGGCCTGATTTTGATGCCTAAAATCAACACGCAGTAGGAAATTAGGCCTGTATCCTAAATACTGCATGTAAATGTACGCGCGCTATATTACAATACGCTTAGGCGTAGTTTATAGGACTGAATCTATGTGTGTCCATTTATGCCAGCGAAAAGCTGGTGTAAATCCCTGTGCATAGATTTATGTGCAATAGCCCATATTTTATAACAACGTGCGTAGATTTTGGAACGCTCATGAAACGCCCACTTCCACACCCTTAACCACGCCCCCTTTTGCCTGGGCGCATTAGAATTTATGTGCAGTATGTTACAGAATACACTTAGCAATGTACACGTGTAAATTCTAATTTTTGCCAATTAGTGCTTGTTGCTCGTTAAGAGCTGTTAACTCTTAACAATCCATGTGCGTAGTTATAAAATACGCCTAGATTTATGCATGTAATCGCAAGTAAATTTAGGCATGCTATATAGAATCCGGGGGAAAGTGGTAATCTATAAAGGGAGCGCGTTGTTTATATGGTAGCATTTGATGTGGGTCCTGCGCCTAAGCTTTGGGCACCGTGATTAAGCCTGCTAAAAGCAGATGTAAATTCCAGCGCCAAACTGAGGTGCACTTCGGGCACATTCTGTAAATCTAAACATAAAGGATAAACATAAAGGAATCCTGTGCAGAAGGAATGGATCCTCAGAAGCTTAGCCGAGATTGGGAGGCGGGGCTGGTGTTTGAGTGGTGGGGCTAGTTCTGGGCAAGACTTCTATGGTCTGTGTCCTGAAAATGGGGCTAGTTCTGGGCAAGACTTCTACGGTCTGTGTCCTGAAAATGGCAGATACAAATCAAGGTAAGGTATACACAAGAAGTAGCACATGTGAGTTTATCTTGTTGGGCAGACTAGATGGACTGTGCAGGTCTTTTTCTGCCGTCATCTACTATGTTACTATGTATACCAGCAATAGATATGCCAGAACTCAGGACAGGAATATATCCAACATTGTTCAAAATTTGCCATAAACAGGTTAGCTACTGAGGGGACAAAAGAAGCTCCTATAGCCCTTTGATTTCTTAATATCTTTAACTAAATTGGCTTTCTGTACTAATCATTTTATTTTTGATGGACAAGATTTATTTACAGCTTTCAAGTCTATGGGATTTCTTTTGCTCCTTCAAGCTAACCTGTTTACAGCAAATTTTGAACTATGTTTGGTATATTCTTAATAAAACCAATCTTTTAGTTTGAGTAGATTGTTTTTGATTTTCAGTATATTCTACTTACATTCTCCCCCATTATTACACTGTTGCCAAATTAGCTAGCTTTTCTAATTTCTGTTAATATTTTTTCATGTCTGTTCTGGTTTGGTGGACAGTATAGTATAGCAATAGACACACAGAATTTCTATCCATATGAATTCCACATGGCCATTTCCTGCTAAACTTGTATTTTATTAAACTCAAATTCCCTCTTTAACATGCAGTACCACCCCCTCCAATTTGATCCATCGTATTATTGAGATATAATTTGTACCCTGGTAACAGGACCCATTGGTCATCCTCCTTCCACCAGGTCTCTGAGATGCCTATTATATCTACCTCTTCATTTAGTGCTATATATTCTAATTTTCCTATTCTAGCCTTAATATACAAACATAGCAAAGATAATTTTTTCTTTGTATCTACTAGCTGCTTAGAAGTTGACAGGGATAATTTGCAGTCTTTCTGTGCTATCCCATTAAAAGCTCCTAGCTTTCTTTTGGAGTGGAGGAGTAGCCAAGTGGTTAGTGCAGTGGACTTTGATCCTGGGGAACTGAGTTTGTTTCCCACTGCAGCTCCTTGTGACTCTGGGCAAGTCTCTTAACCCTCCTTTGCCCCTGGTATAAAATAAGTACCTGAATATATGTAAACTGCTTTGAATGTAGTTGCAAAAACTTCAGAAAGGCAGTATATCAAGTCCCATTTCCCTTCCCCTTCCCTTTGTTGTAGCCTGTTGGGAAGCTCTGACTTCATTGTTTTGATAATATCTTTCAGATATACCTCACTCTGAGAACTATGCACTCCTGACTGACTAGCCCCCTCCCCCCACCCGTGGTTCTAGTTTAAACTTTGTATAGCCTCCTTTTTAAATGGTGGTGCCAGAAGCCTGGTTCCATCCTGGTTAAGGTGGTGCCCCCATCTTTCCAGAATAGGCTCTCCTTTCCCCAGAATGTTGTCCAATTCCTAAAAAATCTAAACCTCTCATTTCTGTATCATTGTCTCAACCACGCATTGAGACTCTAGAGCTCTCTCTGCCTCTTCGGTTCTGTGCATGGAACAGGAAGTATTTCCAAAAATGCCTCCCTGGAGGATCTGGATTTCAGCTTTCTACCTAAGAACCTAAATTTGGCTTCCAGAATTTCCCACATTTTCCTATAATGTTGGTACTGACATGAAACATGACAGTCTGGTCCTCCCCAGCATGGTCTAAAATCTTGTCTAGGTGATGTGCGGTGATGCCAATTTATGCTATTCAGTAGGTTATCAATAGAAATCAAACAAAATAAAACATGGAAAAGAAAATAAGATGATACCTTTTTTATTGGACATAACTTAATACATTTCTTGATTAGCTTTCGAAGGTTGCCCTTCTTCGTCAGATCGGAAATAAGCAAATGTGCTAGCTGACAGTGTATATAAGTGAAAACATTCAAGCATTACTATGACAGTCTGACAGGGTGGGAGGATGGGGGTGGGTCGGAGGTATGCATGGGGACATCAAAGCATATCATTGATATTTTAACAGGATGGGTGTGGATAGGTGAGGGGTGGGGTGATCAACAGAGACATACAGCTTTATGGTTTATAATGGGCTAGGAACCCCAGGTCCTTGTTAAGTCCTTTCTGTTGGGTGTTAAAATATTCAATCATTCTGACTTCAAAGGTCTTACGTTCTTGTATGGTTTTAAAGATACCTTTCAGTATTCTCACTGTGAAATCACTGGTACAGTGTCCTGGTTCTGTGAAGTGCTGTCCCACCGGGGTGGGGGCCCTACTGGCTGTATTGTTCATGTGATGTCTATGTAAATTGAATCTTGTCTTAAGCATCTGGCCTGTTTCTCCAATATATCATCCTTCGTTACATTTTTTACACTGAATGATATATACCACATTGGAAGATGAGCAAGTGAAAGATCCCTTTATGTTGAATATCTTTCCTTTCTGGGTAACTGTGGGGTCCTGTGAAATATTTTGGCATAGTTTGCAACTGGATAAATTACAGGGACGTGTGCCCTTCTGTTCCTTTTCAGTCTGTGATGGAAGTTTAACGAAGGATGCTATATTGGAGAAACAGGCCAGATGCTTAAGACAAGATTCAATTTACATAGACATCACATGAACAATACAGCCAGTAGGGCCCCCACCCCGGTGGGACAGCACTTCACAGAACCAAGACACTGTACCAGTGATTTCACAGTGAGAATACTGAAAGGTAACTTTAAAACCATACAAGAACATAAGACCTTTGATGTCAGAATGATTGAATATTTTAACACCCAACAGAAAGGACTTAACAAGGACCTGGGGTTCCTAGCCCATTATAAACCATAAAGCTGTATGTCTCTGTTGATCACCCCACCCCTCACCTATCCACACCCATCCTGTTAGAATATCAATGATATGCTTTGATGTCCCCATGCATACCTCCGACCCACCCCCATCCTCCCACCCTGTCAGACTGTCATAGTAATGCTTGAATGTTTTCACTTATATATACTGTCAGCTAGCACCATTTGCTTATTTCCGATCTGACGAAGGGCAACCTTCGAAAGCTAATCAAGAAATGTATTAAGTTATGTCCAATAAAAAAGGTATCATCTTATTTTCTTTTTCATGTTTTATTTTGTTTGATTTCTATTGATAACCTTAAGAGTGGACTAACACGGCTACCACACTCCTCTGCTATTCAGTAGGAATGTGCATTCATTTGAAATGACATGTCCCATGTCACTTTAGACCAGGAAACCCTCAAATTTCTGGTTATTTCCCATGTTGGAAACAGTGCACTTCTTTGTAGAGAGCACACTCTTTATGAAACAGTGAGTATTTTTTACAAAGCGTGTGAACTGTTTCCCAGTAGCATATGCATACTATTTGCACATTCACACAACACCAGGAAATAGTGCACACTCTTACCAACATTGCTTCTGAAACAAAAAAAATAACTAAATCAAATTTACCATGAAAAACTAAAGCCAAAATGTTTTTGGCTGCACACCCCTATTCTTCAGTTAAAATGCTCCTTTGGCAGGCTCTGCAAGACAATATACACTTAGGGACCTAATCTTAAGTTTACCTTTTTCTTTAAGGAGTCTAAAATTTGGACACACAACTTGGGGTGATCTAATTCCTACTACACTATGAGGTGAATAGGGCAATACTTCCTGAACCTGAAAGGGTTTCATAAATTGGGTCAGTCTTTTTAACTCATTCAAGTTCATATTTAGTTCTATGTTTAAGACAGATACCACCCATCCTGTCCAAAAATTAAAGTCTGATTTAGAACATCTTAGTTCCCTAGACCGTTCCTATTCAAGGATAATCTCCTAAACAGACTTGGGATCCTTCCTTATATGGACTCCAGGGCTATGTGGAGTCAAGAGAAAGAAAACCAAATAACTTAGCTGTAGCAGATATTTTCCACCAGCAGCATGGGTAAAGTCACTGACAGAGCCTAGCATTGGAAAGTTTCTCCAGTTTCAAAGAGAGCAAATTTCTGAAAAGGCTCACTGCACATGCATGCTATTTCTCACCAGTCAATGTTGCGCAGGACTACCTCAGGTCTTAAGCAAGCTTATCTGAGAGTACAACTCGTTGGGGAGGTGGGAGGGTATCTGAGAACTTGTATTCTATTGTTCAAGGAGAACATCTACTATAGGGAAGTAACTAGGTTTTCTCCATGGACAAGCACTACCTCAGGAAGGACCTTTTGAGTATACAGAACCACCTAGTTGTGCAACTTAATATACGGTGGATCAGTTACTGAAGCCTGGAGTTCACTTACTCTGTGCACTGAAGGTTCCACTAAAACACAGAACCTTCAAGATCAAGTACTTCAGATCACAAGTATTTGGGTGGCTTGAAACAAGCTTTCATCAGCTGAGTTAACATAACACTGAGGTCCCACAATACTACAGGAGGCTTGATGGGAGACCTCACTAGAAGCAAACCCTGGAAGTGAATAACTAAAAGCTGTACAGAGAAGTGTTTTCCTGTCACATGATGGTGACATGAGCCAGTTGAACTAAGGTAAACTCTAATGGAGTTGGGATTTTAAATCAGACTGACAAACGCATAAGGTATTCAAGCAATTTTTGTGTGGATCATGAAACTGGATCTAGGACCTTTCCCTCACAGCAGGTGGCAAATCTCCTCCACTTCAAACTATAAGACCTTCCTGTGGAGAGTTATTGCTAGGAAAGTAATTGGAGTGGCCTAGTGGTTAGGGTGGTGGACTTTGGTCCTGGGGAACTAAGGAACTGAGTTTGATTCCCACTTCAGGCATAGGCAGCTCCTTGTGACTATGGGCAAGTCACTTAACCTCCACTGCCCCATGTAAGCCGCATTGAGCCTGCCATGAGTGGGAAAGCGCGGGGTACAAATGAAACAAAAAAATAAAATATACAGAACAACCTCTCCTCAATCCAGGAGAAAGGTATCTGAGGCTAGTTTGCCTTGTGTCCCTATCTTGGAACAGAATTTAAGAACGTTCCTGTTCTAAAGTCTATTGAGAGTGTTTCCCGCTCTCAAAAAAAAAAAAAAATCAGAGCCACATCCTTTTGCAGGAATCACTCATGTGGTTGAAGTACTCACATTCCAACTTTATTTGATATAACACCAAAGTCTAAGTAGTTTACAATTAGAAAACCAAAGTTTAGTGTGAGGAGATAACATAAGGAAATCTAGCCTACAATAAGGCTTTATAAAGTTCAATCCAGACACATAGAGAGAAATAAAAGAAGGGGGAAGGAAAATTATGACAAGGACGATTCTAGACTCATTGCCAGGTACTGCAAATAGGACTGAGCTACAGAAAGAGGTGAAGGTGGTCTAATTGTAGGAAAAACTTGGGTAATATACTAGCTTCTTAAAGTAATCTTAAATTTCTTATGCGTTTCACTCCACTCAATTTGTCTGCCAGGGCTTTGACCTTCTCTGCCAGATATGCGGCTTAGTCATTCCGTGAAAGAAAGAAAGTTGCCAGATGGTCGAACTGAGCCAACACAAGAGGAGTAATTCCGTTCCTCCCTGCTTATTGATGTAATCTACTCCCACTTGTGTGTCTATATTGATGTAATTTTGTTAGCCAATTTCTGAAAGCCTTCAGAGCATTCCAGACCGCTCTCAATATGAGAAAAAAATTTATCTAATGAAGTTTCCAATGGGAGAGCCATAATCAACAAGTGTTGCTCCATCTACATGTGCTCCCTGGCTCAGTTTGGACACATCTATTGTTGAGTATTGTTTGAATTGATAAGATTCCGAAGGAGATGCTTAACAAATGACATCTCGGAGACTGTGAGAAAATTGACTAGTGTGTGTTCAAGGTCCACTGAGCTTTTCTGATATGCACCAAGACAGTCAAATGTACCACTGAAACTATGTGCCTAATGTTCTCAATATGCTACTTGCGGATGTCTTCTGACTAGCTTGAATTTCTTCTTTTATTGTGGGAGCAGGACTTGCCCAAGTTGTGTCTAGCAGAGATCCTATAAATTCCACTTTGGTTTATAGGATTAATTTGGACTTGGACTAAGTTGTAACAAACCCTAGTAACTCTAGCACCCAAGTGGTGGCATGTAGTATCTTTGCGCTCCTCCTCATGTCATGCTCTTGACTAGTCAACTGTCCACAAGAAAAAAAAACCTTACATAATGAAAATCTAACTTTGAGCAAGAAAAATATCATCTTGTGCCAAACTCTGATGACAAGTGTCCAACCAGCTTCACAGAAAGACAAAGACTGGGGTGCTCCTATGCAATAGCAGAATTCAGGAAATGGCATCTATAAGCAGTGAAGTGGTTCAAAGACTTCTAAGTCCATACTGTGCTGGAGAAGCTTTCCCCATGCAGGCTCCATTGGTGACATCACCCATGCTATCCTGACTGTCCTTTGAGAAAGGCATTTTCTGAAAAACTGAAGAATTGACATGAGGCCATAGGGCACAATGTGGTACTGGAAGTTGTATTTCCCTATTATGAACTTTAGATACTCCCTGTGAAGTGGGATGTCTCTATGTGAGTACACCACTGCAGGGGGTAAAGATATTAAACACCAGAGAAAAATGACAATTACACCAAAAATATTATATATAAGGCCTATGTGCGTATAAACATCTTTTAAGTGCAGAGAACATAGCCAGTCTCCTTTTTGGAAGACAGGAAATGATGGTGCCTGGGAAAACCATCCTGAACTTGTCACATACCACGTATCTGTTCAGGTCCCTCATATCTGGGAAGGAATGGTAATTCCCCCCCCCCCCCCCCCCAAAAAAAAAAACCCTGTCTTTTTTATGCTCAGGAAATACTTGGGAGTAGAATGCTTTCTCTCTTTCCTCTGGTGGAATGGGTTTGACTGTACTGACATAAGAGGGAAGAGAGACCTCCTTGGTAAGTATGCCTGATGTGGAAAGCTTGACCAAGAAGCACAAATAGTATCCTAGTCAAATGATTATTTGTACCCATCAGTCAGTATTTATAATGGGCTAATGGTCACATAAACCTTTAGACCCCCCCCCCCCCACTACTGAAGTGCTGTCAATCATTGGAACACTGGATATGTTCTCGTGGAGACAGTGAAAACCCCACTTCTAGCTTTAGCTGAGGAGCTGGTTGAGTCTTCTGCGTCCTCTGCTGTTCAGGGCAATAGAAAGATCCTTATCGGAGCAGAAAGGTGGTGGCTACCTTAGAAAGTAACATGACCACTTCTGTCCTCCACTCCAATACCATCTTGAAGATATGGCAGCAGAGACAGAAGTGTGCCTAGACAGGAATTTTAAGGGTATCATACTACTTGATAAGAGTTGCAGTTTCTTGAATTTTATCTTTGAAGAGCTTTTCTCCACAGTACAGCATGTCAACAAACATCTCCTATACACCATATTTTAAATATAAAGCCTGGCACCATGAAAGTCTCCAAATTCCAACATTCAGAGAAGCAGCTCTCAATGCCATTTCAAAAATATCATAGGTTGCATGGACCATGTATTTTCCATACTCCTTCCATTTACTTACTAACAAACAGAGCTGGCATGCTCGCTCGCTCGCTCTCTCGTAAAGGTTAAGCAAATCCTTCATGCTGCATACAATGTTTTGCAAGTCTTTTTGACAGTGGATCTGACCATCATGGAACAGTGGGTGTTGCTCCTTGAATCCTGGAACCTTCTGCGTCAACCTTCTTGTTTATAGAATATAATGGGGGGTGGGGGAGAGAAAGGGGGAACTCACACATTCTTATCTTTATGTTCTTAAGGATTCTATGAAGGCATGGTCACAGCTTTCTTGGATGAGTCAAGGAAATTGAGAATATTCAGTGTTTCTGCTCTAGTTTCCTTCTCCAGTTATAATTCTTTCATTTAAATGGAATACCTTCTGCCATTTCCGTAACATCAATAAACAAAAGATTGGCTGGTGAGAACTTTTTCTTTCAATGTGGTAATGACGCTTATAATCTTGTCAACTCCCTTATATAGGTTCACAGCGGATAACATCAAATTACAGTTTAAAATTTTCAAAACAGCAAAACAGAATAAGAGCGATGTAAAAGCTATATAACAAACCACCTTAATAAAGACATTTTTTTAGACAAATAGACTTTCAGTTGTTTCCGGAATAATAGAGAAGAGATCATTCTGAGATCGGCAGATGAAGAACAAAAAGAAGAAACTGCATGGTAAGGAAATGATGTTGATAAAGACTTTTCTGGAGATGGGAAGGTGGTAGAACGAGAGGACATGAAATGAGATTGAAGGGGGGCAGACAAGAAAAATGTTAGGAAGTATTTTTTCACGGAGAGAGTAGTGGATGCTTGGAATGCTCTCCCACGGGAGGTGGTGGAAATGAAAACAGTAACAGAATTCAAACATGCGTGGGATAAGCATAAAGGAATCCTGTGTAAAAGGAATGGAGCCTCAGGAGCTTAGTCGAGATCGGGAGGCGGGGCTGGTGGTTGGGAGGCGGGGATAGTGCTGGGCAGACTTATACGGTCTGTGCCAGAGCCGGTGGTTGGGAGGCGGGGCTGTTGGTTGGGAGGTGGGGATAGTGCTGGGCAGACTTATACGGTCTGTGCCCTGAAGAACACAGGTACAAATCAAAGTAGGGTATACACAAAAAGTAGCACATATGAGTTATCTTGTTGGGCAGACTGGATGGACCATGCAGGTCTTTTTCTGCCGTCATCTACTATGTTACTATGTATGTAACGTTAACAAAAGATGGGAAATAAATAAGACAAGAATCTATGGCTCTGGATGGAGGAGACAGAGGAAGAGAAAATAAAGAAAATAAATATTCTGGACATGTATCTCTAAATATCTTATAAACCCAACATGACAATTTAAAAACAACACATGCTTTAACCAGTGAAGTTTTATCAACGTGGGAGTATCATAATCTGACCTATTCTCTCCCAGAATCATCTTAGCTGTAGTATTCTGAATTACTTGTAATCCTGAAATCAATTTAGATAGGATCATCACCTGAGCCAGAATTGAAAAATGTTTTACCTCAAAAAATGAACAGAAGTTTCCTAATACAGTTTATAAAAAGTGGATTTAACAAATGTGTCAATATAAGGCTTTGAAGATAGGGATATATCCAAATAAATGCCAAGTACCTTCAAAACACTGTCAAACTTAAATATAAGCCCATCAGGAAAAGACAGTATATTTTGACCTACATGATCTAGCCAGAGCAAATTAGTCTTCTCTCTAACTTAAATCCATGTACTTCCAACTTTCTTATAAAAAGCGAGATCTGCAACAAAGGTAATTATAATAAATCCTTGATTGGCATCAACAAAAACATCTCATCAGCATATAAAAGAAAATTTGGTCCCCAAGGGGGAAAAAATTATAACAAATGGAATGTTATACATATGTTAAATAATGGCGATAACAGAGAATATTGGGGTACTCCACAGGGTGGAATCCAAATGGCCGAAATTTGATCTGCCATTTTAACCCTCTGTTTATAATGACTTTACCTGAAAACACCTAAAGCAGGTGTTCAACTACAGCAGGCACATATTCTCTCTTTGGGTTACGTCATCCATGCAGTCCAGTGCGGACTACTCTAGAGCACTGTCATTTTAAAACTTTGAGGCAGGTGCCTTCCCGCTTGACACTTGAGTATGGGACCAGAAGTCTATCATTTTCCGTGGCGCTGAGAGATTGGGTTTCTAATCTCTTCTCAGTGCATCACGCTTTACCTTTTTGATGCCTTCCCTTTTTGGGGGTATTTCCCCTCATATTCTTTTTCTTTATTTTGTTCAATTCATTTACTTTTTTCAAATTATTTTTCAATTTTCAACCTTTGAGCCCTTCTTTTGCCTGGGAAGCATCAACCTTTTTCAGGTATGGAACCACACAAGCACCCCGGGCCAACGACCATTTTTCCCTCCGTGTCAACGATGGTGGTGAGTGGCTTTAAGAAGTGTATGCACTGCAATAAGCCCATTTCAGGCACAGAATCTCATAACTGATGTGTTCAGTGCTTGGGTCTGGAGCACTGGGACCTCTATCTGCTTATGCAAACGAAGACACTTAAAGCCCGCAGAGTCCAGAGTGAAAAACTGATTCTGCACTCAACATGGAACCTACATCGGCATCGAGTAATGGATGTAACGGTGCAATTGACAAACTGAAGAGTAGCAAATCTCCTGGACAGGATGGTATTCATCCCAGAGAACTAACAGAATTGAAAAATGAACTTGCGGAGCTATTGTTAGTAACATATAATTTGTCTTTAAAATCAAGCATGGTACAGGAAGAATGGAGGGTGGCCTATGTAACGCTGATTTTTTAAAAAGGTTCCAGAGGAGATCCGGGAAAATATAGATCGGTGAGCCTTAAGTCAGTGCCGGCCAAAACCGTAGAGACTATTATAAAGAACAAAATTACAGAGCATTCAAAAGCATGGATTAATGAGACAAATTCAACATGTATTTAGAAAAGGGAAATCTTGCCTCACCAATCTACTACATTTCTTTGAAGGGGTGAACAAACATGTGGATAAAGGTGAGTCGGTTGATATTGTGTATCTGGATTTTCAAAAGGTGTTTGACAAAGTACATCATGAAAGACTCCGAGGAAATTGTAGAGTCATGGGATAAGAGGAAGTGTCCTACTGTGGAATAAAAAATGGCTAAAAGAAAACAGAAAGTAGGGTTAAATGGTCAGTATTGTCAAAGGAGAAGGGTAGATATTGGGGTTTCCCAGAGGTCTGTTCTGGGACTGCTGCTTTTTAAAATATTTATAAATGATCTAGAGATGGGAGTAACTGGTGATGACAAAGTTATTCAAAATTGTTAAATCGCAAGAGGTTTGTGAAAAATTACAACAGGACCTTACGAGACTGAGCATCTCAATAGTAGATGATGTTTACTGTGAGCAAGTGCAAAGTGATGCATGTGGGAAAGAGGAACCCGAATTATAGCTATGTAATGCAAGGTTCCACGTTAGGAGTCACCGAACAGGAAAGGGATCTAGGCATCATTGTTGATGATATGCTGAAACCCTCTAATCAGTGTGCGTCAGCGGCTAAAAAAGCAAAATAGAATGTTAGGTATTATTAGGAAAAGAATGGAAAACAAAAATGAAGACATTATGATACCTTTGTATCGCTCTATGGTGCAACTGCACCTCGAATACTGTGTGCAATTCTGGTCACCGCATCTCAAAAAAGATATAGTGGAATTTAAAAAGGTAGAGAGAAGGGCGACGAAAATGATAAAGGGGCTAGGACGACTTCCCTATGAAAAAAGGCTAAAGCAGCTAGGGCTCTTCAGCTTGGAGAAAAGATGGCTGAGGGGAGATACAATAGAGGTCTACAAAATAATGAGTGGCGTGGAACAGGTAGATGTGAATCATTTGTTTACTCTTTCCAAAAATACTAGGGGGCATGCAATGAAGCTACAAAGTAGTAAATTTAAAACGAATCGGAGAAACGTTTTCTTCAATCAACGTGTAATTGAACTCTGGAGTTCGTTGCAAGAGAACGTGGTAAAAGCGGTGAGCTTAGCGGGGTCTAAAAAAAAAAGGTTTGGACGGCTTCCTAAAAGAAAAGTCCACAGACCATTATTAAAATGACTTGGGGAAAATCCACTGCTTATTTCTGGGATTAGCAGCATAAAATGTATTGAACTTTCTTGGGGTCTTGCCAGGTATTTGTGACCTGGATTGGCCACTGTTGGAAACAGGATGCTGGACTTGGTAGACCTTTGGTCTGTCCCAGTGTGGCAATACTTACGTACTTAATTTGGTGACTCTGGTGTCAGTCTTAAACGTGTGTTTATTAGAATTGTGTTGTGAATCTTCAATGCCAGAGACATAATTCAATTTGGTTACATAGCATCTGGTGACTCACAGATTGCATATCTCTGGAGGAGGGGCAATTTGTATACAGCTGTGAGGTAAAAGAAAACACAGAACTTAAGTTTACCTTGTGAGCTGTCTGAGCTACACTGGGTATTTTCATACATGGCTTGATTGTAAACTGATGTTACCTGCTTCTTAATATCTTACTGATATACTGCTTCTTTTCTATCTTATTTTCAACCCCCCCCCCCCAAAAAAAAACCTGTCTCTCACTTTCAGAGGGTTTGACTCTATAGTCCCAGTCACCCACCCCTAAGTGAACTCCCTTTATATAGGGCAATCAAGGGACAAGTATCTTCATTACACCATAATTGGTCAATCCTACTCCTTGTTATCCCCTATCATAGTTCACCTTTTCACACTTGTGAATCGTATCAATATGACCTTCATTCAGTGCAATACATGTTCTGCTTTAATCCTAAGGCAAACTATCTGGAACCTTAGAGCTTGTCCTGTCTCCAAATATCAGCTTTGAAAGATTAGATCAACAAACCCAAGAAGGAATTAGCTATAACTAAAAAGCATCCAGGATTACTCAATTCCCTGCCAATTTACCACCACCGCTGCCACAGAGAATGAAACAACAGAGAAACAGATGGGTCACAATAGGCTCTGGCACACATAAGATATGTGACACAGAAGCACTCACCCTCCCAACCTTTGCCCCTGTCAAATTCTTTTGCTGTGTTGCTTCATTAAGATGCTTAAAAAAAAAAAAAGAAGAAGTACTGTGGTGGAACCGGGAACCAGAAGCAATGAAAGAAGCACAACCCAAGAAACATCCCCCAAACAATGACAGATTGGTGAAAAGCAGAAAACTCTTACTGCTCGGAGACTCCATAATCAGAGGTATTAACTTAGGAACATAGTTCAAGGGTTCCAACCTAGTAAAATGCATTCCAGGATCTTCAGCTACCAGAAGTACCAACCAACCAAACACTGAAAGTGATCCGAGAAGAGAGCAAGGCTTCAAATACTGATGTTGTAATTCACCTCTGGACAAATGACCTGGCCAACAATAGCAAATTTACAGCACAAAGAACATTCCAGAAGTTTGGAGAGGGACTGAAATCTTTGGTTCGGACTGTGGCTTTTTCTAAAGTAATTCCCATGTGGGGGAAGGGATAGGAAAGACTACACAAAGGAAAAATTAGGTTACCATGATAATTTTCTTTCCTTTAGTCATAGCAGATGAACCCATTACGTATGGGTTGTGTCCATCAACCAGCAGGGGGAGATAGAGCACTCAACTTTTCTCAGTGCCTCATGGCCAGCTAGCTCCACTGCCTCTTCAGTATTTGAAGCTTCCAAAGCAGTATGGCAAACCGCAATGGGAATAACATGAACTTTCCTCACAGCGAACGATGGCCCCTTAACAAGGGCATGAACTCAAAAAAGGAGGGAATGAACTCTTCCTCCTGGAGGGAATAAACTCGTCCTCCATTTTGTATAAACGAAGGGAATACTTGTATCCTCCTGGAGGGAATACACTCATCCTCCCAAAACATGAACTGGAGGGAATGAACTCATCCTCCTATAACTGTAACAAGAATCCTGAAGACTGTTTTCAGACTCCCCAAGGAAGGAATATAACTTCAGGAAACAAGAACAGCACCTAAAATCAGAATCACTGCAATACAGACAATCATACAGGGAGGGCACCTGCCTTCATCTGCTATGACTAAACGAAAGAAAATTATCATGGTAAGAACCTAATTTTCCCTTCCTTGTCATCAAGTAGATGAAGCCATTACGTATGGGATGTAACAAAGCAATCCCTAAATAGGGTGGGAACAAGCCACACCACGCGCTAGTACCTGTGCTCCAAAATGCGCATCCCTCCTGGCAGCCACATCCAGCCTGTAATGTCGGGCGAAAGAGAGCTTAGAAGCCCATGTTGCAGCACTGCAAATCTCATGAAGAGATAGTGCTCCAGTTTCTGCCCAGGAAGAGGAAATCGCTCTTGTGGAATGTGCCTTAAAGGCTTCTGGCAAAGCCCGGCCAGACAGCAGATATGCTGAAAAGATAGCTTCTTTGAGCCAACGGGCAATAGTGGATTTAGAAGCTGAAGACCCTCTGCGAGGACCTGCAAACAGCACAAAAAGATGATCAGAGGTCCTGAAAGAATTTGTAATTCGCAGATACTGCAACAGAGTCCTGCGCACATCCAAAAGGTGCAACTGCCCAAATGAACCTGGAAACTCCTCCTCAACAAAGGAGGGAAGAAAAACAGGCTGGTTTAGGTGAAATGCTGAAACCACCTTAGGCATGAAGGAAGGCACGTCCGAACCGTGACCCCTGACTCTGAGAATTGCAGAAAAGGGTCTCTACAGGACAGCGCCTGGAGCTCTGACACCCGTCTCGCCGAGGTAATGGCCACTAAAAAGACGGCCTTCAGTGTCAAATCATTCTCTGAAGCACGCCAAAGCGGTTCAAAGAGAGCCCCCTGAAGGTCCTTCAATACTAACCCCAGGTTCCAAGCTGGACAAGGTGCCCGCACGGGAGGACGGAGCCGAAGCACCCCTCTAAGAAACCGTGCCACATCTGGATGAGCAGCTAAGGACACGCCTTCAACCTTGCCACGCAGGGAGGCCAATGCTGCCACTTGCACCCGCAGGGAATTATAGGCCAAGCCTTTGTGTACACCATCCTGCAAAAAAAATCCAGAATCGGCGAGACAAGAGCCAGCAATGGAGGAAGCGCTCTTGAAACACACCAGACTTCAAACTGGCGCCAAATCCTGGCATAAGCCACGGAAGTGGAGCGCTTACGGGCCTGCAGGAGAGTGGAAATTACCTTATTTGAGTAGCCTTTATCTCTCAATTGCGCCCTCTCAATCGCCATGCCATAAGACCAAAGCGGCAGGCGTCCTCCATGGCCACCGGACCCTGTGACAACAGGTGCGGAACCAAAGGTAACGGAAAGGGAGCCTCCAAAAGCATCTGTCGGAGGTCCGCATACCAAGGCCTCCTGGGCCAATCCGGGGCGATAAGCACCACTTCTCCTGGATGCAGCCGAATCCGCAGGAGCACTCGCCCTATCAAGGACCACGGAGGGAAGACATACAGCAAGCCCATGGGCCAGGGTTGAGCCAAGGCATCCAACCCGGCAGTGCGAGGATCCCTCCTGTCTGCTGAAGAAGCACGGGACTTTGGCATTGGAACTGGTCACCATAAGATCCATCACGGGCTTGCCCCATTTGGCACATATCTGCAGGAATACATCGTCTGCTAGTTCCCACTCCGCTGGATCGATGTGATGCCTGCTTAAATAGTTGGCTTGCACGCTGCTCTGACCTGCAATTTGAGCTGCTGACAGGGACTGTAGATGCAGCTCGGCCCAGTGGCAAATTTGTTCGGCCTGCGCGGCTAGAGCTCTGCACTGAGTGCCGCCTTGTCGATTTATGTAGGCCACTGCTGTCATGTTGTCCGACATCACTCGGACACACAATCCTTCCAGGGTCACTTGAAAGGCCAGAAGAGCCAGAAACACCGCTTTAACTCCAGGCGGTTGATAGACCACTCCGACTCGTCGGGCGTCCACAGACTCTGGGCATACTTCCCCTGGCAATGTGCGCCCCAGCCCTTCAGGCTGGCATCTGTCACCACTAGACACCAATCGGGGAGCGCCAGCGGCATTCCCCGTCGAAACATGCTGTCCGAGAGCCACCACTCCATACTGAGGCAGGCCGCAGGGAGCCAAGAAAGTCTGCACTGATAATCCTGAGATACTGGAGACCATCGTTGAAGTAGAGAATAATGTAGAGGTCTCAGGTGTGCCCTCGCCCATGGCACCACTTCCAAGGTGGCCGTCATCGATCCCAACAGCTGGACAATGTCCCAAGCTCGCGGGCGGGGCATCCTCAGGAGCAGACGGACCTGATTCTGAAGCTTGCACCGCCTTTGTTCGGGAAGAAACACATAGCCCGAGGCTGTGTCGAACCTGGCCCCCAAATATTCTAGAGATTGCGAGGGGGTCAGGTAACTTTTGGCCTTATTGACGACCCAGCCCAGAGATTGAAGGACTGAGACCACTCTGGCTGTAGCTAGATGACTCTCTTTTTCTGAGTCTGCTCTGATGAGCCAGTCGTCTAGGTACGGGTGAACCCGGATACCCTCTCGCCTGAGAAAGGCAGCTACTACCACCATTACCTTGGAGAAGGTTCGGGGAGCTGTGGCGAGGCCAAAAGGCAAGGCCCGAAACTGGAAATGTTTTCCCAACACCGCAAACTGCAGAAACTTCTGGTGCGGGGGCCAAATTGGAATGTGCAAGTAAGCTTCTTTCAGGTCCAGAGACGTGAGAAACTCTCCTGGCTGTACCGCCGCAATGACGGAGGGCAGGGTTTCCATGTGAAAATGCTGCACTCTTAAGGACTTGTTTAGCTCTTTTAAGTCCAGGATCGGGCAAAAAGACCTGCCTTTTCGTGGCACCACAAAGTAAATGGAGTAGCGGCCTAGACCTTGTTCGGCAGGAGGCACCAGGGTCACAGCCCCTATCTGGCAAAGACTGCGCAGAGTCTCCTCTACCGCTGCCCGTTTGGCGGCAGAACCACATCGGGACTCCACAAACACGTCTCTCACCGGGGCATCGAATTCTATTCGGTATCCGTCTCTAATCAGGTCCAAGACCCACTGATCTGCGGAGATTTTGGCCCACTCCTCGAAAAAGAGGGAAAGTCTTCCTCCGATGACAGGAAACAAGGAGAGGGCCGGCGCACCATCATTGAGAGGGTCACCCCTGAGGGGGGAGGAGCAAGATGGCGTCCTACAGGGCCGTGCCAAGGGTCTCTGGCGCCCCCCTGCAGACTACCAGTTGCCCCCCCCCCGCACCTGCCTGGCTCCCAAGGCAGCGATTCCCCTCTCTCCCCTGCCCTCCCGCTCCCATGTAGGAACTGCCCGCCCTCTTCTCCCCCCCAAGATCCCGTTCCTTTTTTTTTTCTTTTAAATTTACCTTCCTCCGGCAGCGCAGCGTCAGTGAAGGAGGCGGCGCTCCCAGTCCCGACGTCTCTAGCCTTCCCTTGTTCGCTGCTCACTGCCCCGCCTTCTTCTGACGTGATGTCAGAAGAAGGCGGGGCAGTGAGCAGCGAACAAGGGAAGGCTAGAGACGTCGGGACTGGGAGCGCCGCCTCCTTCACTGACGCTGCGCTGCCGGAGGAAGGTAAATTTAAAAGAAAAAAAAAAGGAACGGGATCTTGGGGGGGAGAAGAGGGCGTGCAGTTCCTACATGGGAGCGGGAGGGCAGGGTAAGCACGCAGCGGCGGCGCCCCCCAGAGGATAGCGCCCCCCTGCGGCGCTTACCCCGCTTACCGCATCGGCACGGCCCTGGCATCCTAGGTGAGCTCACAGACGCTCTCAAACTGTTTGCTGGTGAATACGAAGATTTTCCCCGGACTTTGATATGCCTCATACTAAAAGAAAGGGGATTACAAAAGTGAAACCGCCAGTGGCACTAACGTCATCCCCTATACAGCAAACACTCGATCGTTTTGTGAGAAGCTTACAATTTGAATCCGGACTGGCGACACCCGCTGAGATCAGCGCAGAAGGAGCTGCGTCGGTCAGGGATCTAGAGACCACGCTTTCGCCTCCGTTGCTGAAACCGCCTCCTTGTCCCATTGGAGCCAGAGGGGAGTTAAGAGTACAAGCAGATACCGCTGTAGTCTCTGACTTGTCTCTTTCTGGCCGTTCTTCCCCTGATGCACCGGTGGAGAATATTCTGGAGCAAGAAATGCCCCAGGAGGTGACTATGGCAGCTATATGGATGGCGCTTCAGAGATTGACTATTGAAGTGGCTAAATCCACTAAAGAAGTTTCTTTGTTAACAAGTAAGTTGAATTTAATGTCAGAATCTTATGACGAAATAAAAAGAGAATCTTTAATTCAAATGTCTGCTATTAAAGAAGAGACTACAAAAGTTAAAACAACGGTAGATGCTCTTGTTAAAGATAAACTTTTTACTGCTCGTAAAATAGAGCAGATAGAAAATTATAACCGACGCCTCACTCTTAGAATGTTAAATTTTCCAATGTCTCCTGCTTTGACGCCTCGAGATTTTCGCAAGAAATACTTTCAAGAAATTCTGAAGTTAACGCCCGCAGACAGTCCTCCTTGTAATAAGGTGTATTATTTACCTAAAGTTCAAAAATCGGGAGAGACACTCGAATCTCCTGTGGCAGATATGCAAAATCTAACTGCATTACTAGAGGAATCGAAGATAGAAATAACATCTAGACGGACTCTTATAGTATCTATGGTCTTTGAACAGGACTTGAATTTGATTATGAAACTTTACTTTAAATATTCCTCAACACTGTTCTATGGACAGAAAATTTGGGTTTATCCCGATGTTACAAAAACAACACAGCAAAGGCGAAAACAATTCCTTGCATTAAGAGATGAAGTGAGAGCACTGGGAGCAATTTTTACTTTGGTATATCCTTGTAAGTGCATAATTCGAATGTCTGGCATTAAATTCGTTTTTTTTTAGCTACCTCAACTAAAGTCTTTTCTGGACGCTAAAATTCCATCTACCTGAATAAGAAAATTGATTCAGCAATTAAAGAAGAATTAACAAACAGGACTATGCCAATTTGAAGCAATTTCCTTTTTCTTTTGGACTACATTTCTCTTTAAATTTGTTTAGTCCCCTCCCCCCACCCTTTGGTGGTCTAAGGAAGAGTGAAAAGATTACTTTGTTTAATATATGCTAGATTTAGCATTTATTTTTTTTTTTTAAATATTTCTCTGTATTACTTTGCAAACTGGTTATGTTTGTATTTTTGTGAAAATTATAAATAAAAAAAAAAATAAAAAAAAGAGAGAGAGTCATCCCTGAACTCCAGGCCTTGAACCGGCAGCTGCGGAACGTTTGTCCGAGCAAAAGGAGTTTCTCTGCTGAGTGGGCACGCGAAGTGAACCCAGCAGCACGCCCCGGGCGGTACCTTCTAGCTTCACGGAAGCGAGGTCTGTAAGAGGAGCGGACCGCCTGACCCTTCAGGCAAACGCTGAGGTTTGGAATCCCCCAGGCCTTTAACAATGTTTTCCAGCTCCTCACCGAACAGGAGAAGGCCTTGAAAGGGCAACTTGACCAACCTTTGCTTAGAGGCCATGCCCGCCGCCCAATGTCGTAGCCAAAGAGTGCGGCGAGCCGCCACTGCTACAGCCATTTGCTTAGCCGAAGCTCTGACCATATCATAAAGGGCGTCAGCCAAAAAGGACAAGGCCGACTCCATCCACGGAGCCACTTCAGATATGGTCTCCGCTCCATCACTGGGCTGTTCCACTGCCTGCTGTAACCAAGCCAGGCAGGCTCTAGCAGCATAACTGCATGCAGACGCCCAAACAGTGAGACCTGCCAAATCAAAGGACCGCTTCAGAGCTGAATCAAGCCTGCGGTCTTGAATATCCTTCAGGGCAGCACCTCCTTCAACAGGGAGGGTAGTTCTCTTTGTCACAGCCAGGGCATCCATTTTAGGCATTGCAAAGCGAGCCAAATGTTCCTCACTCAGAGGGTATAATTGCCCCATAGCCCTGGCAACCTTCAAAGGTCCCTCGGGGTCAGCTCTTGGATGGAGTCCTGCAAAGGAAAGGCTCGAGCAGGCTTTCTGGTACTAGCCATCCTTGGATTAACAGAGGAGGCTGTGACACTCCCAGGATCTTCAATCGAGAGGGCTTGTAAGGCATCTGAAATAAGCGCTGGCAGCTCCTCGCAGTGGAAAATCCTCACCGCAGACGGATCATCAAGCTCCTATGGCAATTCTGCACCCGACTCTGGCTCCTCAGCCCAAGAAGTTCTGCCAGACCCCTCAGAATCCTCATAGCCCGACCACGGGGGAGAAAGGGGGGGGGGGCGCCACACTCAGAAGGGGAATTAGCCCTTCTGTGTTTATCAGGAGGATAAGAAACAGGCAAAGCCAACTCCAAAAGGTCAGGATCCACCGGAGGGGGGTGGGGGGGGGGGGCAGGCAGAGGGTCCAAAGATCCCTGTGGAAGAGCTCTTTTAAGCATGTATGCCCTATGCAGCATTAAAACAAAATCAGGGGAGAAAACCGCTCCCTGACCGCCCGGATCCTGCCCAGGGCTATCAGCTCTATTATTAGCCTCACTCAGAGGACCCCCCCCCCCGGATTCAGGGCTCTCCGTCGCAACGGAGGCCGCGCCATGTGGAAAATCCAAAATGGCATCCGCTGCCAGCTCAGAGCGTGAAAGATCGCCGCTCGCCATGCTCGGGCCGGCTCTACCGTCTGTACAGCACGAATTACAGAGCCCCACTGCTGATTTGCGCTTGCCACATTTAGAACAGCGCTTTACAGTCTCCGCAGCCATCGCCGAAAACGGCGGTAAAATTCAAAAATGTCGGTTCGCGCCAAAAATGTCCCGATCGCGGGCCCACCCTGCAGGAGTCAGAAAACACTCTTACCTCACTGGACCGAGTATCACAGCTCCAGTCCTGCAGAAGAATCTCAAGAAAAAAAAAAACCTCTTTTCCATGATCGCTGCGCTAAAGTGCGACGCGACTTTAATTAATTATTTTTTTACGCTGTGAGGAAAGCAGAGGAAAAAAGAGGTAAATAAAAACACTCCGGAGGCTCAGATAAGTGGAAAAGGCAAACCAATGTGCCTGCATCCACTGAGTGGGAAAGGACAGAGAAAAGCAAGCTAATATGTCCACATCCACGGGGGCATGGGTAAGGCAGGGAAAAGGCTGACCTATGTGCCTTCAAAGTGAAGCTGCTATAGCCTCTAACACCCCGGCTAACAACTGGCAAACCAGGAGCCACCCCCAGGCAGATTTTGATGGAGCTCGAAGAAGCTGCAGCCACCCTGCTTGGGGAGATAGAGAATACTGAAGAGGCAGTGGAGCTAGCTGGCCATGAGGCACTGAGAAAAGTTGAGTGCTCTCTATCTCCCCCTGCTGGTTAATGGACACAACCCATACGTAATGGCTTCATCTGCTTGATGACAAGGAAACAGTGGATTTCAATAAGTGGCTTGAGTCTTGGTGTAAAGAAGAAGGTTTTAGATACTTAGGAGCATGGGGTAATACGTGGAAACGTAACAGGCTGTACTGCAATGATGGGTTATATATCTTTCTGTGATGGGAAAAAGGATCCTTGGGGAGAAATTCAGACAGTATGTTTCTAGACATTTAAACTAGGAGGGGGTGACAAAAGGAAACAAGGGAATTCAGAATGTCACCCCCAGAACAAACATGAGAGGGAAAGGTCATCTAAATATAGAAAACCACCTAAACTCACTAAGCACATGGAAAGCAATCAGCACAAATGCTCATAATCTAGGTAAAAAAGTTCAAGACTTGCAAGCCCTGATGTCTGAACAAAACTTGGATATTGTTGCTATTACAGAGACGTGATTCAATCAGTCCCATGAATGGGATGCGACTATACCAGACTATAATCTTTTTAGGAAGGATAAAAAGAGGGCCGAAGAGGTGGTGCTGTGAGAGACAATATCAGAGCGGATGAAATGCGGGGAACCTGAGGAAAGGAAGACGTTTTATGGATCGTCTTGTATCTACACAGGTGTTATATACAGACCTCTGGCACAAACGGAGAAGCTAGACAAGGATCTGATAGAAGATAGGTATGAAAGAGATGAGGTGCTACTGTTGGGAGATTTCAACTTGCCTGATGTGAATTGGAATATCCCGTCTGCAGAATCAGAAAGAACCTTGAACTGCAGAACAGCAAGAGGAAAAACAAAGAAAATCCTCAATAATCTGACCAAAAATAGTGTTGACAGGGAGCTCTCTGTAACAGATCCATTTGGCTCCATGGAAAGATAAAGACAGAGACAGCTTGCTCTGTGTGAAGCTGGAGTAATGATTCCTTGCCGGGCTTCCATGCTGTGAAGACTTGCTTTCCTGCTTGTCCTCTTAGAACTCAGGGATCCAGTCCTTCTGTTTGGGGCAGGAATGGGGAGGGATACCTGTAAGCTGAAAACTACCTGAAGATTACAGTTTGAAACAGTATCTGCATTTTAAACACAGCAGCATTTATTTTATTTAAAAATATTTATAGTCCACATATCCAAATCTATGCAGTTTATAATGGCCCTTTCTAAGTTAGATCAATATATTCCTCGAGAGCAGATGTAGTTACAGTCCTATCACCTCAACATCCCAAATCAGAACAGTACACTGTTATTTGTATAATAAATTAGGTACCTGAGTGGAGTGAGTGAGTTGGTTTTTCCACGGCTCCTCTGCGCTGCTGGTCGGGTTTGTGCGGTTATGAGGTAGAGTGAGTGCGGTTCGCTGCAGGTAAGGCACATTTCCATTACTTCCACTTCCTGTTATGTGATTATTGCCTATCAAAAAAGTGTCTGTACTACCTAAAGTTCCTGTTGTACTGCAAGAGACTGGTCCTGCTGGAAAGGGTCCATTAGCCATAGGCTGCCCAGGGCAGGCCAGATGAACTCCAGATTGAGTGACATTAGGCACTCTGGTTAGGGCAACTTGAGGCTGCTGACCAGAGAGAGAGTTTGTAGGCAGTGATGATTCTGCTGTTGGCCCATTTGGAATTCCAGTAGATCGTACCTGTGCAACTGCAGTTTGTCTCATCTATTTCAAGTCAAAATAAAACAAAAATGTTTATTTTCCAAAACCAAAAGTGCATAGTAGGTTTCTCATGCTGTATTTAATATTTAGAGTTTAATGGTCATTTGTCCTGGTAAAAGTTTTAAATTTAAATAGCAACATGTGAAATTAAAATTATTTAACACAGTAGCAAAGAAATTGGTATTATTGTGGTCTGCGGCTCAGGGTACTGGAAAATTTAAACATCGTAACTAAAAAAGAGGCAAAAGGTATGTAGACCAACTTAAGAATGCAAATTGGTCAGAAGACACCAGGAAAGCAAAACGTATCTTTAGCTACTTTTTGGTTCTTCTACTGAGCCTCTGCAGCACAAATCTGTTGTGATTTACATTAAAGATTGATGTTTATCAAATACATTTTGGAGTATGTTGATTTTATCTGATTTTGCACTCCTGATGCAGGTATTCACCGTAATGTGGCATCAGGTTTGATCCTTATAAATAAAATTCATCTTTTTAAACAGAGGTCAGTCAGGGCTGGCTCAAGTCATGGACAAGGTGAGCACTGGTTCAGGTCCACCTGCAGTGCCATCCCAGCTAGCAGCAGGACTGAGGACAAACTTTGTCCCTGTGCCACTCTCTAAGTGCTCTACTGTATTTTATTTTGGTGGATTTTGCTTAAATAGCAGCTATATATCATTTTAGTACTGAAGTTTCAGAAAAGGTTCCTAGACTGTCAAAGTGAAGAGCTACATACATTCTAACTTAAAATATTTAAAGTGAGCTAACAAAATGATATGAAATTATGGAATATTAATTTGTCAAGAACTCTCAACAGATTCCATTATAATCCTTAAAACTGAGAAATGAATTAGGAACTAGGATATACATGAAAGAGCTCTAAGACCTATTGTACATATTTTCGTCGAGGAATTTATTGTCAAAAATTGAGCATAAAAAAATATGTTTGACATACATGGATAATACTGAGGGTCACAACTTCCCCCTCCCCCACCCATATCCAATAGCTCCTTTACCCTTCCCCTTGTCCCAGGTGTCCAGCATAACCCTTTCCCTAACACCCCCCTCCAGAGGTCAGTGTGGGAAGCACTATACTTACCAGTAATTTCACTGTGTTGCCATGCTGTCCTCCCCTTAAATGAGCAGAACTGGGTAGTAGCAAAGGAGCTCAAATGCAGCTATTCCTTTCAGAGCCAAGTCCCATGGTAGGTGGACTGCAAGATCTGAACACAGAAGATGCATTTGAGCACTTTGATACCACCTGGATTACTGAAGGAAAAAGATCAGAGACAGCACCGCAAAAATGTGAAAGTACAATGCCTCTTCTGCATATTCTAAAGTGAAGGCGAGATGCTGGACAAATGGGGTAGGAAAGTAAAGGGGAGATGCTGGACACCTGGGGGGGGGAGAAGAGAGTAGAGAAGGAGATACTGGACATGGTGGGGTAGAGAAGAAAAGAGGAGATGAATCCTCATATTGTAACCTTAATTTATGCACAGATCACTATAATTTAATCCTTTTTTTTTTCAGCTCAAAATCCTCTATTGACTTATAAATATATATGGCATCTAACTTTTTTCATTTCTGGTAAATTTAAAATTGTCAAGCCAAATGAAATGGTTAGGCAATTTTTATTTACTTTTATTCAAGAGGTAAACAAATAAACACTTTATTAAAAAGGATTATTTAAAAAAAATTTTAGTTCATTCAGTGCAACACAAAACAAAATCAAATTCCTTAGACAAATAATGCACTCTTGGAAAATGAAGATCTTTATTATCAAAGCAACAAAAATGCAAACATGGTGAAGGTCAATAGTGTACACAACACAGTGAGGGATCTAAGTGTCATATTTGATATGTTGAAACCCCTCTACTCAGTGTGCGGCGGCGGCGGCTAAGAAAGCAAATAGAATGTTAGGTATTAATTTTATGAGGAAGCTATAATGCCTTTGTATTGCTCCATGTTGCGACTGCATCTTGAATATTATGTGCAATTCTGGTCATTGCATCTCAAAAAGATATAGTGTAATTAGAAAAGGTACAGAGAAGGGAGACGAAAATGATAACGGGGATGGGATAACTTCCTTATGAGGAAAGATAAAGCAGCTAGGGCTCTTCAGCTTGGAGAAGAGATGGCCGAGGGGAGATATAATAGAGGTCTATAAAATAATGAGTGGCATGGAATGAGTAGACGTGAATCACTTGTTTACTCTTTCCAAAAATACTAGGACTAGGGGGCAAGCAATGAAGCTACAAAGTAGCAAATTTAAAACGAATCAGCGAAAATATTTCTACACTCAACGTGTAATTAAATCTGGAATTCGTTGCCAGAGAATGTAGTAAAAGCAGTTAACTTAGTGGGGTTTAAAAAAGGTTTGGATAGCATCCTAAAAGAAAAGTCCATAAGCCATTATTAAAATGACTTGGAGAAAATCCACTGCTTATTTCTAGGATGTTTAAACACACATGAATACAAGTGTATTGCTTCTTCAGCTTATTGAGAGTGGAGTAGTCTCATATGTAACACACGATAAAGATTATTTGATTTTTCACCCAATGACTGGGTGTATTATCTGTGTGTATTGTCTAATCATTGACTGAACCTCCACCACCCTTTGCTAATCTTATATATAAAGATATATTTCTGTTTGTCAATATGCTAACATCTAATTTTATGTAGCACTTAGCTTGAACAAGTTGGGGTTTTAAGAGCACCAACTTGTTCAAGCTAAGTGCTACATAAAATTAGATGTTAGCATATTGACAAACAGAAATATATCTTTATATATAAGATTAGCAAAGGGTGGTGGAGGTTCAGTCAATGATTAGACAATACACACAGATAATACACCCAGTCATTGGGTGAAAAATCAAATAATCTTTATCGTGTGTTACATATGAGACTACTCCACTCTCAATAAGCTGAAGAAGCAATACACTTGTATTCATGTGTGTTTAAACATTTTGTTATATTTTGATGCTCGACAGAGCACAGGCACAATTGTTTATTTCTAGGATGAGCAGCATAAAATGTACTGTTTTGGGATCTTGCCAGGTACTTGTGACTTGGATTGGCCACTGTTGGAAACAGGATGCTGGGCTTGATGGACCTTCAGTCTGTCCCAGTATGGCAATACTTAAAGAGCTGGTAAAACGGTATTCAGTTTCAGTATGAAATACCTCAGAACTTCAAAAGATATTAAAAATATGATCCATTTCATTCTGTGCCATTTCTACAGTACAAAAGAGCTATATAAAATGCCCCAAAGATCATTTAACAGTGCAGTAAGGATTAGGTACCTGCTGGTGTTGCTGCATCAAGACAAACTGACTCTCCAACTGCTCCAGCGTCAATTTTTGTACTGGATTTAGTTTATTCCTGTTTGCCCGTAGCTGTTCCAAGTGCTAATGAAATGAAAAAGGGAAATCAAAGATACATTACTATAAACTACTAAAAACTATACAAATAGGGTTGATCCAGAACCAATGTATTTTGAGGTGGGTTTTATCTGATGTGTACAGTTTATTTATATTTAAAAATTTTTATTGTATTTCTATGTATCGAGTCATTTGCTTTTTACTCTCCACTGGACTCATTTGGGACCTGGCAAGAACATCAAGGTTAAGCAATTACAGTACAACGAATGATACATACCTGTATCAGGTGTTCTCCGAGGACAGCAGGCTGATTGTTCTCACGACTGGGGGGGGGGGGGGGGGGGGGGGGGGGGAATGACGTCCACGGCAGCCCCTCAAACTGGAAGAAAATCTCGTGGAAGGTCCCGCACACGGGGCACGCCCACCGCGCATGCGCAGCCATCTTCCCGCCCGTGCGCGCTGCTCCCGCTCAGTTAAATGACAAGCAAAGAAATGAGGAAAAAACGCAACTCCAAAGGGGAGGAGGGAGGGTAGGTGAGAACAATCAGCCTGCTGTCCTCGGAGAACACCTGCTACAGGTATGTATCATTCGCTTTCTCCGAGGACAAGAAGGCTGCTTGTTCTCACGACTGGGGTATCCCTAGCTCCCAGGCTCACTCAAAACAACAACCAGGGTCAATTGGGCCTCGCAACGGCGAGGACATAACAGAAATTGACCTACGAAGAACAACTAACAGAATGCAGCCTGAACAGAATAAAAACCGGGCCCAGGAGGGTGGAGTTGGATTCAAACCCCAAACAGATTATGCAGCACCGACTGCCCAAACCAACTGTCGCGTCGGGTATCCTGCTGGAGGCAGTAATGTGATGTGAATGTGTGGACAGATGACCACGTCGCAGCCTTGCAAATCTCTTCAATAGTGGCTGACTTCAAGTGGGCCACTGACGCTGCCATGGCTCGAACACTATGAACCGTGACATGACCCTCAAGAGTCAGCCCAGCCTGGGCGTAAGTGAAGGAAATGGTGCATTTCCCGACAACGACCCCCTTCCGACAAACAATTGGGCGGACTGTCTGTGGGGCTGTGTCCGCTCCAGGTAGAAAGCCAATGCTCTCTTGCAGTCCAATGTGTGCAACTGACGTTCAGCAGGGCGGGTATGAGGACGGGGAAAGAATGTTGGCAAGACAATTGACTGGTTAAGATGGAACTCCGACACCACCTTTGGCAGGAACTTAGGGTGAGTGCGGAGGACTACTCTGTTATGATGAAATTTGGTATAAGGAGCATGCGCTACCAGGGCTTGAAGCTCACTGAATCTACGAGCTGAAGTGACTGCCACCAAGAAAATGACCTTCCAGGTCAAGTACTTCAGATGGCAGGAGTTCAGAGGCTCAAAAGGAGGTTTCATCAGCTGGGTGAGGACGACGTTGAGATCCCATGACATTGCAGGAAGACTTGACAGGGGGCTTTGACAGAAGCAAACCTTTCAAGAATCGAACAACTAAAGGCTCTCCAGAGATGGCTTTTCCCTCTACTCGAAGATGGTAAGCACTAATTGCACTAAGGTGATTCCTTACTGAGTTGGTCTTGAGACCCGACTCTGACAAGTGTAGAAGGTATTCAAGCAGGGTCTGCGCAGGACAAGAACGAGGTTCTAGGGCCTTGCTCTCACACCAAACGACAAACCTCCTCCACTTAAAAAAGTAACTCTTCTTAGTGGAATCCTTCCTAGAGGCAAGCAAGACACGGGAGACCCCCTCAGACAGACCCAACGAAGCAAAATCTAAGCCCTCAACATCCAGGCTGTGAGACTGAAGGGTGGGGTGCAGAAGCGCTCTGTCGTTCTGCGAAATGAGGGTTGGAAAACACTCCAATCTCCACGGTTCTTCCGAGGACAACTCCAGAAGAAGAGGGAACCAGATCTGACGGGGCCAAAAGGGCGCGATCAGAATCATGGTGCCGCGGTCTTGCTGGAGCTTCAGTAAGGTCTTCTCCACCAAAGGTATGGGAGGATATGCATACAGGAGGCCCTTGTGCCTTAAGTCTGGAACAGAACTGAGGCAGCTTGTGATTGGTCTGGGAGGCGAAAAGGTCCACCGAGGGAGTGCCCCACTCTCGAAAGAGCTTGCGTACCACTCTGGAATGGAGCGACCACTTGTGCGGTTGCATGAGTCTGCTCAATCTGTCGGCCAGACTGTTGTTTACGCCTGTCAGGTACGTGGCTTGGAGAAGCATGCCGTGCTGCCCAGCGCCACATCCCGACAGCCTCCTGATACAGGGGGCGAGATCCGGTGCCCCCCTGCTTGTTGATGTTGTACATTGCAACCTGATTGTCTGTCCGAATTTGGATAATTTGGAAGGACAGCCGATCTTTGAAAGCCTTCAGCGCGTTCCAGACCGCTCGGAGCTCCAGGAGATTGATCTGAAGACCTGCTTCCTGGAGGAACCACATCGACATGAGCTCCCCACCCCAGGAGAGATGCATCCGTCGTCAGCACTTTTTGCGGCTGAGGAATTTGGAACGAGCGTCCCAAGGTCAAATTGGTCCGAATCGTCCACTAGCGCAGCGAATTGCGACAACTGGTGGGCAGGCAGATAGCATCTTCTAGGTTCTCCGTGGCTTGGCACCACTGGGAAGCTAGGGTCCATTGAACCGGCTTCATATGAAGACGAGCCATGGGAGTCACATGGACTGTAGAGGCCATATGGCCCAGGAGTCTCAATATCTGCTGAGCTGTGATCTGCTGGGACGTCCTGGCCTGGGAGGTGAGGGACAGAAGGTTCTGAGCCCTCACCTCGGGAAGGTAGGCATGAGCCGTCTGTGAATTCAACAGAGCTCCCATGAATTCGAGAGATTGGACTGGTTGGAGATGGGACTTCGGGTAATTTATTACAAACCCCAGCAGCTCCAGTAGTTGAATAGTGCACTGCATGGACCGAAGCGCTCCCACCTCTGAGGTGCTCTTCACCAGCCAACTGTCGAGATATGGGAACACGTGCACCCCCAGCATGTGAAGGTACGCTGCAACCACCACGAGACACTTCGTGAATACCCGTGGTGCAGAGGCGAGCCCAAAGGGCAGCACACAATACTGGAAGTGACGTGTCCCCAGATGGAATCGTAGATACTGTCTGTGAGCTGGCAGTATCGGGATGTGAGTGTAAGCATCCTTTAAATCCAGGGAACATAGCCAATCGTCTTTCTGAATCATGGGGAGAAGGGTGCCCAAGGAAAGCATCCTGAACTTTTCTCGCACCAGATATTTGTTCAGGCCTCTCAGGTCTAGGATGGGGCGCATCCCCCCTGTTTTCTTTTCCACAAGGAAGTACCTGGAATAGAATCCCTGTCCTTCCTGCCCGGGTGGCACGGGCTCGACCGCATTGGCGCTGAGAAGGGCGGAGAGTTCCTCTGCAAGTACCTGCCTGTGGTGGGAGCTGAAGGATTGAGCTCCCGGTGGGCAATTTGGTGGGGTGGAGATCAAATTCAGGGTGTATCCGCACCGCACTATTTGGAGAACCCACTGGTTGGAGGTTATGAGAGGCCACCTTTGGTGAAAAACAGTCAACCTCCCCCCGACCGGCAGGTCGTCCAGCACGGCTACTTTGATGGCGGCTATGTTCCCATGGATCCAGTCAAAAGCCCGTCTCTTGCTTTTGCTGTGGAGCTGCAGGGGGCTGCTTAGGCGCATGCTGTTGACGGGAACGAGCGCGCTGGGACTGTCCCTGTGCCTGAGGAGGCCTTCGGGCCGGCTGGTTGTACCTACGCTTGCTGTAAGCGTAGAGTGCAGCCTGCCGGGCCCGGGAAAAACATCCACCTGTGGAGGTGGATGCTGGAGGCGCCCGGTGGGAGAGCTTGTCGAGAGCGGTTTCCCGCTGGTGCAGTTGGTCCACCAACTGCTCGACGACCTCGCCGAAAATGTTATCCCCCCCGGCAAGGGACATCCACTAGCCGTTGTTGGGTCCGGCTATCCAGGTCAGAGGCACGCAGCCATGAAAGTCTGCGCATCACTATAACCTGGGCCGCGGCTCTGGATGCTACATCACAGGTGTCAAAAACCCCTGGACAGGAATTTTCTGCATGCCTTCAGCTGCCTGACCACCTCCTGAAAAGGCCTGGACTGCTCCAGCGGGAGCTTGTCAACCAGGTCTGCCAATTGCCGCACATTGTTCCGCATGTGGATGCTCATGTAGAGCTTGTATGACTGGATTCTAGTCACGAGCATGGAAGAATGGTAGGCCTTCCTCCCAAACGAGTCCAGAGTGCGAGACTCCCGCTCTGGGGGCACCGAGGCGGTATCCCTCGAACTCCTTGCCCTTTTGAGAGCAGAGTCCACGACCGCTGAGTCATGTGGCAGCTGAGGCCGCATCAACTCCGGGTCTGTGTGAACTCTGTGTTGGGACTCCGCTTTCTTAGGGATGGTGGGATTAGATAAGGGCTTCAACCAGTTCCGAAGCACTGTCTCCTTGAGGACATTGTGCAACGGTACCATGGAAGACTCTCTAGGTGGTGATGGATAGTCGAGAACTTCGAGCATCTCAGCCCTCGGCTCATCCACGGTAACCACTGGGAAGGGAATGCTAATAGACAAGTCCCGGACAAAAGAGGCAAAGGAGAGGCTCTCTGGAGGCGAAAGCTTCCTCTCTGGTGAAGGCGTGGGGTCGGAGGGAAGACCCGCAGACTCCTCAGAGGAGAAATATCTGGGATCCTCCTCCCCTCCCCATGAGGCCTCCTCCTCGGTGTCGGACATGAGCTCAACCCGAGGAACCACGTCCTTGATGATGGCACCGAGAGGTGGACTCCCGCGCCGGCGGGGACGAAGCTCCCTCCATCGACGTTAATTCCACCTGAGTGGCGGTCAAGACCGGTGCTGCAAGTGGTACCGGTGTCGACGACCGCATCATGGGGCCAGAGCCAGCCGGCACTTCCATCAACGGCACCGCGGGCGCAATCAGCCCCTCCAGGATACCTGGGAGGATGGCTCAGAGGCACTCGTCTAGGCCCGCTGTCGGGAAAGGCTGGGGGGCCGGTGCGGGCGTCAATGCTCGAAGCTGCTCGGGTCCAGGAGACAGTACCGGGGTACCCAACGACCTGTGCAGACACCTCTTCAATAGAGGGGGAGCGCTCCCCTCGGCGTGGGTGCTTCCTAGGGATCGAATCGTCTCTCAACGTCCCTGAGCTGCCCCGTGCCATGCGCCGTGGGCGACCGATGACGGTGCTTCGTCGCAACTTTCTTTCTATGCCCGTCATAGGTGCTCCGCGGCATGGATGAGGAGGAGGTGGAGTTTCCGCGTCCTCTGGGGGTTGGATCCAACAGGGTTCGGTCCCGATGGCCCTGGGCAGCGGGAGCAGCCGAGGCGGACTGCCCACTCGGTCGCTCAACGCCGCAGTCGCTGGCAGGTCGTCGGGCCAAGGGAACCTGTACTCCTGGGGTCGGTTCCATAGTCGGCATTGAAGACGTCGACATCGGTACTGATACCGAAGTCCCGGCCATCGACCTCGATGCCGCCAACGTTGACGGGCCGGTGCAAATTCCAAAAAGACGGTCCCCGAAGAACTTGCCTCGTCACCTGCGTCCGCTTTTTCAAGCCGAGACACAAGGTGCAAGCCTTGGAATTATGCTCCGGACCGAGGCATTGGAGACACCAAGCGTGAGGATCGGTCTGCGAGATCTGCCGGCCGCACTGACCACACTTCTTGAATCCGCTCGGGACCTTCGAGGACATCGACGGAAAAATCGCGTCGGCGAAGTCAAAACCGTCGATGGTGGCGGTAAAAAGTAACACCACGAAAATAAAGAAAGGCTGCGACGAAGCGAAACAAAGAAAAAAACTCGAAAGGGAATTTTTTTTTTAATGAAAAAAAAAAGGGGCGCGCGAATGCACGTAGAATCAAAAGAAATCGCGGATTAGGCCGCGAAACGGTTTTCCGGGGCTGACACGGAGAGTGATGAAAACGCGTTTCCAGCGCGGAAATCGAAAAAACTGAGCGGGAGCGCATGGGCGGGAAGACGGTCGCGCATGTGCGGTGGGTGTGTCCTGTGTTTGGGACCTCCCGCAAGATTTTCTTCCGGTTTGAGGGGCTGCCGTGGACGTCAACCCCCCCCCCCCCCCCCCCCCAGTCGTGAGAACAAGCAGCCTGCTTGTCCTCGGAGAAAGTCTTGATCATCAGACCGTCATTAATCTGACCATCCGGCATATCTCAGACACCACCCCCCCCATATGACATCATTGTGTTGCCTTTAAGAAGCACATTTCACATGGTGCAAAGGAAGCCATCTTTGAGCTGAGACTGTGCTTCTCTGCAAGGGAACCATGCATTGCTGTTGATACTCCTTCATGCACCCCTCATCCGAGTTAAGACACACATTGCTTCTCTCCCTGTTTGTGTTTTGAGTCTATGCTTCTATGCATGAAATTTTGGATCTGGGGACCCGCTTCTGCAATGAGGGAACCTTTTTTTTTTTTTAATTTGAGATAATGCTTTCATACATTTTTTTTTGAGACCATGGTTCTAGGCAAAAGAACCATAATTTTTGGACCTGGAACCCCACTTTTGCAGCAAGGGAACAGTTGAAGAAGTTTTAAACGGAGACCTTACTTTTATAGCATTACAGTATGGCAGTAATTTTTGGATCTGGGTCCCCACTTGTGCAGCAAGGGAACCGTTGAAAATGTTTTGAGCCAAGATCTTGCTTATACAGCATGGCAGCAATTTTTGGCCAGTTGAAAGACTCATTAAGATCCCCTAACGAGTCTGTCACACATGACCCTTATTCTACCACAATATCACATGTATTTATTCATACCGGAATTGGCGAACGCCAATACGGTACTATGTAAGCCACATTGAGCCTGCAAATAGGTGGGAAAATGTGGGATACAAATGTAACAAATAAATAAATAAATAAGGTGTTTTGTCTATACAGCAGAAACTTTTGCAGAAAGGAAGCGCTAAAGAAAGTGAACATTAAAGATGTTTTGAACAGAGACCTTGCTTTCCTACCAGGGAGTCATTTTTGATTGTTGTTTTCAGTATTATCCGACTTTTTATTTATCTGACAACGGGCCAGTCCCATTTATATTGGATAATTGAGACTGTACTGTGTCTGTAATACAGTGGTATAAAAAAGCCACTATAAAATTGCTACTGTTTTTTCTATTGTAAATAAAGAATTCTGTCATTTAGTATGCAACAAATATATTTATTTATTTTATTTATAACATTTGTATCCCACATTTTCCCACCTATTTGCAGGCTCAATGTGGCTTACATAATTCCGTTAGTGGTGATTACCAGTTCCGGATAGGAGAAATGCATAGTTGAGGTAGAGGGACAGATAGATAGAGGTGACAGGTTAAACTTCATTCATGACAAAAATAGCTTGAACAATTGGGATCATTAAACTTGAAATCAAGATAATTAGCAAAAACAGTTGAGATATAGAGAAGACATGTTGTATAGTTGTGTTTTGTTAATTTGCATTTAGGATGAGTTGTTATTGTATGCTTTCTTAAATAAATAAGTTTTCAATAGTTTACGGAAGGTCACTATGGATTTTGGTAATTCATTCCAAATTTGTGTGTATATGTAGGAAAAGCTGGATGCATATGTTAATTTATATTTCAGTCCCATACAGTTTGGGTAGTGGAGATTCAAGAATGTACGTGATGAGCTGTTAAGAGTTCATGGTTGGTAGGTCAATAAGGTCTGACATATATCCTGGAGCCTCGCCGTATATGATCTTATGAACCAGGGTGCAAACCTTAAAAGCAATACGTTCTTTTAAAGGGAGCCAGTGTAGTTTTTCTCATAAGGGACTGGCACTTTCATATTTCATTTTGTCAAATATGAGTCTGGCTACCGTGTTCTCAGCAGTTTGAAGGCTGAACTGATCCTGCTTTACAGCGTATAAATGGAGCACCCCCCCCCCCCCCCCAAAGAGCAGGATTTCAGCCTTTTAAGCCATATACACTGGACCTTTTCTTGCAAGAAGTTTGACCTCTATTCTGCAAAATACAGAAATATGCATTAAACAAGCATAGAGGACCCACATATATTCAAATATAAACCAAAATAGCATTTTTCCCTTAAAAAAAGGGGTGGGGAAAATGATAAACTGAGGGTTTATATTCGAGCACTCCTCTCTCTTCTTTCTTTCTTTCCCTCCCTCCCCTGTGGCATCAAGCATTCCTCCCATTTCCTCCCTTCCCCTGAGGTATCCTCCCATCACCGCTTCCATCCCCACCCCACAACCAGAAACTCCTACTTCCAACCCTTCCTCTCATAGGCTTTACAGCCCTAATGATCCAGTGGTGAGATGGGGCAGGGGCAATCCCCCCATGCTCCTGCCCATTCGGCCTCCATAGTGAAAAAGATTGCCATGAGATTGCTACTGAAGGTCGAAGCAGCCATTTTGGGATTGGAGCCAGCACAGGCAGCACTTGCTGGAAGGTAGAGGCCTATAGTGAGTTCAGGAGGAGGAGGAGGCTTTGTCTATACGGCGGGGCATATAAGGCTATATATATATATATACTAGACTTTGAGCCCGTAAAAACGGGCTATTATAGGAAGGGGGGGTTGAAAGGCCCGCCCCCACTGCCGAGTTCGCCGCTGCCCCTCCCCCTCCGAGTTCGCGCCCCCCCCCCCCCCCCCCACCGACTGCGGGGGCGGGACAGAGGCAGAGAAGAAGAAGGAAGGTCGATGTCGGCAGCTCAGCAGAGCTCAGTGCTGCGTTCCCGGACCCTCGCTGTTTCAATAGTGGAGCGAGGGCCCGACCGGGTAGAAGGTGGGTGGCGGCGGCGACTCGGGTGGGGGGAGCGTTAGACGGCGGTGTCCCTCCCTCAGCAATGCGCAGTACAGACCCTCTGTGTCCCGCCCCCCGTCATCACGTATTGACGTGGGGGCGGGGCAGAGGTCTCTACTGCGCATTTGCGAGTGAGTACGGTCACTCGCCGTTTATATGTTTGATATATATATATACTGACACCCATTTGTACCTATCATATTTGGTTATTTTGTATAAGCCCACTAGTTTGTTCTGCTATTTGGGCACTGTCTTACACTTCCCTCCTCCATCCATGCCCAAGTTTGAGTCCAGCAGGGACAGTGATTTATTTATGCTTTGGCATATTCTTCCTGAAAAGTTCTGTGCTGACCCTCTTCATAAAAGATTGAGCTGCAAGCCCATTTGTATATTTTAACTTATGGCCCCCACTGTAGTTGACGACATATCAATGGTTTCATAGCTGCTGCTTTAGGAATTTTGCTGTGATTGCATGTATCATGTGTAAGTACTGAAATCAGATTCCATGATTGTTTTGAAATATATATATGCTCTACTTACTGATTTTAAGAACAGTGTCCATTCTGACATCAGATCGCTTATGTTTTTATATATATACACCATTTTGATATACATTCCTCTGGGATGTTCACTCTGTTCCAATCTTCATGACATCCACATAAAGACAATTTTCCTTGTAACTTTTTCGCAATATCACTAACAAATATACTTAAAAGAATCAGACCCCAGGACAGATCCCTGAGGCATTTCACTACTCACTTTTTTTAAGCAAATTTCATTTACAACCATCTTCTGCCGCCTATCAAGCAGCCAATTTGTGATCCAGCTGACCACCTCAGGTCCTATCCTCAAGCCACTCAGTTTATGAGTCTTATAGGAGTAACAGTATCACGAGCTTTACAGCAATCTAGGTAGACTACCATCCAGTGCATGACCTTGATCCAGTTATTTTGTCATTCAAAATAATCAGATTAATTTTATACGATTAGCCTTTGGTGAAGCCACTTTGCCATGGATCTTGTAACTCATTGGGCTACAGAATATTCAATAACCTTTTCTTAAGTAGAATCTCCACTACCTTTTTCACCAAAGGCTCACCTGACTGCAGTTTCCTACCTCTACTGTTTCCACTTTTGTGAAAAAGGATCATATCAGCCTTTCTCCATTCCCGTGGCATTTTACCAGTCTTCAAAGATCTATTCAACACAACCTTTAGAAGGCCCACCAAACACATCTTTTAGAAGGCCCACCAAAACCTCTCTAAGTGTCCTTGGTATCCTGGAATATATTCTCATCCAGTCTTATGGCTTTGTCCACATTCAGTTTTGCAAGCTGTAACACCATCCCCAGATGTATCTCTGCCAATCATCTGCAGCCCTATGCCAAATTTTTCTTCTGTGAATACTGAACAGAAATAACTGTTGAGCAGTTTATCTTTTCCTTCATATCTATCTACACATTAACTCCCAGTATCTGAGTCTTATAATTCCACCTTTGATCTTCCTCTTTTTGTCAATATACTTGAAACATATTTCTGTCACCTCACATTATATGTTTTGCCATTCTTTCTTCTGAAATCCTAATTTCTTTCTTCCATCTCTCTGAGCTCTATGCAATATTCATTTTTGTGTTCTTTTAGTGATCTTCTGAATTTTGTAAACAATATCTTTTTTCCTTTATTTTTGCAGTCACCTCTTTGGAGAACCTTATAGGTTTCCTTTTCCTCGCGTTTTTACTTCCTTTCCTTACATGAAGATCTATTGTCCTTCCTATAGATCTTTCTATTTAGTCCACTGTCCTTCCACTTCCTTTATCTCCTCCCTGCAAGTACTTCTCCATTTTACTGAAGTCTGCCTGTTTGAAAATCCAGAACTATGAGTTTGGTGTGACCAAACTGCACTTAGTACTTATATTGAACCATACTGTGTAGGGACAACTGCCACCCAGGTGGGCACTCACTGGGACATTAGAGAGACACTCTCCAATTGTGAGTATTAAATCCAGCATCAGCACTTCACCCTCACCAACTGTCTAAACAAAGACCTTGTAGGGCATCCACTATTGTTCTACTTCTTTCCAAATTTGCAGATGGAATATTCCAATCTACATCAGCAAGATTAAAGTCACCCAGTATCAATACCTCCCCTTTAATCTCTACCTCTGTAATATCATCAAGTCTCTATCCGGCTCTTCCATTTCAATAGGAGGTCTATAGAGTACACTAGTAAGTAGATGACAGTTCCATCTCCTCTTGCCAACACTATTCACACAGCTTTCTCTTTTCCCCATACCTTTGGTATTTCAACTGCATTAATGTTTCATATATAAGGAACTATCCAATCTCCTTTATTTGCTCTCTCTCTCCTGAATGGGCTATAGCCAGGTATGGCAGTATCATATTCATGATACCCATTGAATTATGTCTCTGTAAACAGCTACTGTGTCCAAGTCCATGTCCACCATTAGGGATTCCAGATCAGGAATTTTATTGGCTAGACAAGTTATCTGTGCTTATAGCCTTTCGTCAATATTTAGATGGTTTTGCTTGCATTTTGTTAATTTTTTAAAAATCTTGGTCACCTCATCCCCCCCCCCTTTGTTGAGAACGTCTCGTTATTTTTGCCACCAGTGATGATTTTCTGATATTTTGTTCCATCTCCTATCCCCCTCCTCTATTTTAAATGCCTGTCCACATACTGATCAAACGTTTTAGTTAGGATCCTTTTGTTCTTCCATCTATCGCCCTAGCCACCAGTATACTAAAACCATATTATTTTCACCAGGTTTGGAGCAAAGTGTGAAAAGATATTGAATTTTTCTTATAGCTTTGACTGCCTGTACCTTTCAATAGCTTTATCCCAGATTTTTCTCAACTTTATTTAAAATTTCAAAATAGTCTGCAAAATAACCTTGCAAGAATGCAATACAAGTTATCATTTGTAAATCACAAAGCATTAAAACTACAAAAAAGAAAAAGGAAAAAAGAAAAGCTCAGGCTCTTGACATCAGATAAACCACAAAACTGTTTGGGGAGGGAAAGAAAGCAAATGACAAAAAGTAAACCTAGCATTTAAATTAAACTAGCATAATATCATATATTTTAATTTGCATATCATCTAAGATAAACCTTCACCCCAAACCTTCATCCTAAGTACCTCCAACAAGCTTTTCAGCATCCAACATAATTGTTCAAAATTAAAAATATATATTTTAATGTCACAATAAGTACACACAAGGATAACAGGCAAAAAGCACCAAAACACACAAGCCTCTCAGTGCACTGCAAAAAAAAAAAACAAAAAACAAAAAAACAGCTTTCATGTTTTCCATGTGCCTACTGCCAATTCTATAAACATTTGTACTCTTTGCACTAACTGCAGCAATACAGTTCCTGAAGTAAAGATACAAAACACGCCTCAACTATTGTTGTATTATCTGTGCTCTGTCAAAATTTTTTCCAGTTGTGAAGGATCAAGGAAAACATACTGATGCTCCTGAAATGCAGGACTAGGCATTTATAGAGCAATTTTTAAAACAGTAGTTCCCTTAGCTAGTACACGTCTGAAAGACTTTCAGTGAAAGCTGGTTAGCACAAGATACATCTAGAAAAATCTATGTAGTGTTCAACTTAAGACTTCAAAGCTACAATCTTATCAACCTCATTGGAAAATACAACCAAAAAGGTGGCTCTGGCAGTTATATCTGTTAAATCCTCAAAGGTGGCAGATAAATGTGCACTTGAGCAAGCAGCCAGTAAAGCCAAGTCAAACTCATGTTCTGGAACTATTACTTGTTTAATACGCAAATAATAAATATGCAAAGAAGTGCGTTCAAAATTAGGCATTTCCAATATCTCCATACAGTATATACAGACCAATATTTCTGCCAACAACAAAAAAAAAAAAAAAAAAAAAAAAAAGAGTCCAGAAAATTTAGGAACCTAAGATTCCGGCTCCTAACCGAGTTTTCCATAGCCTCTATCTTACGATGAAGTAAAAGGCGCTCTCTCATAGAAGAAGCACTAGCCCCTCACAACTATAAAGCCTTTGAATCTATAAGATGTATTTGGCAGATACAGATATCATCGCTTTATCAACCTCCTTAAATTTAGTAACAGAGTCCAAGGTAACCTGACATAACTGAGGTACCACATCTACTATAATTTGCACCTCCAACGTTCTGAAGCTGACTGCAAGGAAGTTGAAGCCTGGTTCGTAATGTCTGAAGCCTTCCGGTGACGTCACCATGTTGCCTGTGAAACCGCGACGCAGCCACCCCCAGACTGCACCTTAGCCTAACAGCACAGCACTTCATCCGCCTTTTCTGCGGTTATTTGCTCTGAAGCTGCGTCTGCACCTCACGACACATCTCACGGCGCGAGGACGCACCGAGCCCAGCGGGCCCGGGCAGAGTCAGTGGTCTCGGGCAACCACAATCCCACTCCCCCACCACCGGAGGAGCAGGGAAGAGTCACCGCCCCGGCTTTTCCCACATGTTCCAGCCAGCTACCCTCTAGCGCACCGGGGAGGAGCCCTGGCCCTATTCCCATCCACCTCGCTCAAGGCCAAAACTAAACAGCCGGCGCCCGGCCCTTTCTCGGACTAGCTTGGGTTGGTGGGTTATTTTTTACCTGGCTGCTCCGCTTCCTGCATCCAGCGGCAAGCGCCTGCCCGGCTACCACAACAGTCCTGAAATAGAGCAAGACCTGCTCTTGCTAAATGGTGGAGACCCCTGCATGACCCGGATGCACTAACCCTCCACGAAAGGCTGTGGAAAATTTATTTTCAAAGCAAAGTGATGGCAATCCAGAGAGAGCATCTGAGAAACTGTGAAGAGGTTTGGGTCACTTTTTGTTGAATATAACCTGAATCAGGGGGATATGATCTGAGATTATTTGTTTCATTGAGATGATGACTGCATGAGGGCCCAAAGGTTGTTGTCAAGTAACTGCTGAGCCGGGGGGAGGGGAAGAGGGAATGATCTTTATTTGATGTTATTCCAATGTTGGAAATTTGCAAAGGTTTTGTATTTAAACATTAATAAAAATAAAGTGTTTCTACTAATCTTTCTGTATTAAGAAAGGAGGGGGGGGGGGGGGGCTGGAACTCAGACGACAGAGAGGGACCTTGAGGTAACAATTTTTAAATTAAAGCTGGCACGCAGGAAGGCGAGGGACTGCCAGAGGACATGTCCTTCTTGCACTTCGAGGGAGGGAGGCGCAGGGGTATCCTGCAACTTGAAGGGGAGGGGGCGTCCTGCAGCTGGAAGGGGAGGGGGCCTCCAACTCGAGGTGGAGGGGGCCTGGAACTCGGAGGAGACAGAGGGAGGGGGGCTGGAACTCGGACAGAGAGGGACAGAGGGAGGTAGGGGGTCATGGAACTCGGACGACAGACAGGGAGAGAGGGAGGTAGGGAGGGAGGTGTAGAACCTTGCTAGCGCCCATTTCATTCCTCTACGAAACAGGACTCTTACTTGTGTTTAAGAAAATCCTCTGTTCCAAGAAACCACTGCCCAAATAATGTCCTGTATTGCAGTAATAACTTCAGTAGTCAGTCCAGAAGGGAAAAAATACAAGGAAGCAGGAGAATTAGAGGACAAAAATTGAGTTGCAAGGTTTAAACTTAAGATTAGCATCAAGAAATACTTTTTCATGGAAAGGGTGGTGGATGCTTGGAATACCCTTCTGGTGGAGGTAGTGGGAATAGAAACAGTGAGAACAGAGATGGTCCAAAGCTCACAAAATCAAACACAACAGGGAAAAAAAAGCAAAAAGGCAGAACAGAAGCAGACATTAAGTCCACCTTCATTAGCTGAGGTGTGGCCTAGTGGTTAGGGTGGTGGACTTTGGTCCTGGGGAACTGAGTTCGATTCCCGGCACAGGCAGCTCCATGTGACTTTGGGCCAGTCACTTAACTCTCCATTGCCCGCCGCATTGAGCCTGCCATGAGTGGGAAAGCGCAGGGTACAGATGTAACAAAAAAAATATGCAGTAATGGTTGGAGTGGAGGAGTTTTTCTGCAGAGCTAAAAGATTTCCTTCTAATGGTGGACTAGAACTGTTGCCCCGTTGCACAAGTTTGTCTATAGCTGTCCCCCCTCCCTCCCCCCCCCCCCCCCCAAAAAAAAAAAAATAGGAAAGGTTGATGTAATCACATCTTTGGACTTAACTTTCCTCTTGCCCATGTCTTCAAAAAAGCAAAATATGAATATCACTCACCAAGCAAGGGGAAAACATCTAAAGGGAGGTGTCCTCATGCAAGGGGCTCCCTGGGGAAGGGCGTGCCCTTCGGCCACATCCTACAGCTGCATGCCATAGTGCTCACCAGATTTTATACCAATAATGGGAACTTCCTTGATGACATCAGATTCCACAGGAATTCTGGTCAATTCCAGGAAGACCAAAATATGTTATAAGTCTCAGGTAAAACCAGCCTGTGGCCTAGAAGTCTACATAAATTCTCACTCCTCCTTAACACAGATGTTTCTAACACAGCAGTCACATCTGATCAACCTCCCATTCTCTCTCAATACTTACTGCCTTACGTTCCTACTCGAGAATTCTGTTCTGCCGCGCAACACCTTCTCAATGTCCCTACACCTCGTGCAGTGCCATTAGCCAGTTTAAGGAAAACCATGTTTTCCCTAGCTGGATTTATGATTTAGAACTCTCTCCCCAATAATCTCCCAACATACAATCTCATTCAGAATTTAAGGCTGCCCTCAAAACTTATTTTTTTTAAACAATTATACGAGTCATTACCATAACACTCCTGTGTTTTGGAGCAGGGATCGGTAGACAACCTGTTGGGAACTCTGCTAACCCTTCTGTTCTTAAAAAAAAAAGGAATATTTACCCTTTCCTTCTCTTTTCCCTCAATTCTCACCTTCTGCTTTCCTATGCACATTGTAGTTCCTTTCCATAACTCTGTTTAACTTTTGTAAACTGCTTAGATGGTGGTCACCCTTTAACTATATATCAAATAATAAAGAAATGTGAAACAATCTGTCGGCAGAGTTCCCACTACACATTCTTCTCTCTGGGAGCTCCTGCACCTTTCACTTAGTAAAAATATAAATTTTATCCACTTGGGGGGGGGGGGGGGGGGGGGGGGTCGGGTCCCACTGGAATCTGCAATATTTCTTTACAAATATCAAAGACTGTATGCCAGTCACTAAATCAGAGAGACTTTTGTGAAGTTTTTGAAATATAGTAACACAGTAAATGATGGCAGATAAAGATCAGAACGGTCAATTTAGTATGCCAAGTAAGGTTGCTAGAGTTGTACCTGCCACTCCAGGCAAGTTACACCCCTCTATGCCCTTGCCATATTATTCTCTACAACAGTTTGAAGTGTAAAAGTCATTTAAATTTTTATTTATTTTTTTGTCACATTTGTACCCCGCGCTTTCCCACTCATGGCAGGCTCAATGCGGCTAAGTTTTGCTTAGATTTCATTCTCATTCTCTATAGGGGTCCTTTGAGTTTATACCAGTCCTGGAAGGAAAAGGTCTCAGCCACAATCATAGAAGATGACGGCAGATAAAGACCTGTATGGTCCATCCAGTCTGCCCGACAAGACAAACCCATTACATAAGGTATGATGCGATATTCCATATGCACGCCTGATCTTGATTTGTCCCTACCATTTTCAGGAAACAGACTGTAGAAGTCTGCTCAACACTGTCCCTGTTCAAAACTTCTGAAGTTGTCGTTGAAGCCCCTGAAAAGCTCCACTCCAACCCATCCAAACGTATTCAGTTAAGATCAGGGTACAAGACAGTAGAAGTCTGCCCAGCAATGGCCTTGTTCTCCAATTTCTGAAATTGAATCAGTCTAGCAAAGATCAGGGCACAGATCACAGAAGACTGCCCAGTACAGGCTTTGCTTCCCAATTACCGGTGATGCCAACTAATCTCTGCTAAGCTTCTTTGGATCCATGCCTTCTAAACAGAGAAATAGCGAGGAGAGAGGAGGCCCTGAAAATAGAGTTCAGAGCACAGACTGAGGAACAGAACCAGAGACATGGAATAAGCTTAGAAAAATAAAATCACCGGACAACAAAGGTAAGAAAACTGATTTTATTTTCAGTTTAGTAACTGAAGTACAATATGTCCGTTTTGAGAACGGACATCTGCAGTCTATATTTTGACCTATACAGATGAAAATGTGAGGGGGACACTTCCTGCAATTAGCCATGCGATCAAAAATCTTAACTGTTCTTGACCGTGCGGTTAAAAATTTTAATTGATGGCCAGCCCAAATATAAGCATGTTAATAACTGTAGTGGATGAAATCTTCTAGTTTGGAGCACAGATAAGTATAACTTCAAGAAACTAAGTAACTTTTTCATTCTGCTCAATTGAAGCAATTTTGACTGTCAGAATTTGGAAGGTTTTTTCAGCCTATTAAGTAATTGCCCTTGAAGTCAATAAGTATATCATATATTGACTAGGACTCTGAGGCTTTTTCTTTCCAGGCATAGGTATTAAACAATTAAAAAAAATGTGTTTTTTGTATTGATATTTGAAATTTTGCCTTATAATCCTCTGTTTATCCCACACCTTTTTGAATTTTGTGAAGAAATTTTTTTACTCCAAGTGGCATTAACACCTCTTCTGCTGATTATGCCTATTTGTTTGCAGCCTAGTATTGAACTGGCATTGGTCATTGTCCTGCCACACAGTTTCACCACCCTGAGATCCTTGGAAAGTATCAGACCAAGGCCCCTCTCGGTCTGTGCAAATCAACCTCTGTCTAAATCAACCTCTTGCTGTCCATTTATTAGATATAGCTCTCCTTTGGATTTCTGAACTCCAAAAGCATCACTCTGCACTTCTTTGCATTCAATGTTAACTACCAAACATTAGACCATTCTTCTAATATTAATAGATCACTTCTCATATTGCCTACTCCTTACAGGGTGTCCGCTTTTTTGCAGAGATTCATTTCATCTACAAAGGCAAATTTTTATTTTTATTTTTTTGGAGAAAAAAAAAAGAAGAAGTAAAAATTCACTCACAAAGATACTGATCAGAATCAGCCCCAGTACCAATCCCTGAGGAAATCCACTAATCACCATTCTTTACTCCAAGTGAACTCCATTTACCGTCACCATTCTGATTTCTTCTAATCCAGTTCACCACTTAGGCCCTAATCAACCAGTCTAGTTTATTCATGAGCCTATCTTCCTGAAATTTCTCTGGGATAGATTCTCGTTTCTGTGCCAGAATTCCCAGTTTGAACAAGAGAATTAATTTCATAAGAACAGTTAGACATTGGCATCTAACATTGCCAATGCTCCACAGATTGATTTCAAAGTATCGTAATGTTTAATTTAGAGACAACATCTTTGACTATTACATAGCAAGGAGTCCCCATCAATGAAATTAAGGCTGCTTGAGATGAACCTGCATGGAAGCCTCCAACTGCACTGCCCACTACCACCAAAGTCCCTGAATCAGCCATGCATATTTCTGGTACATTCATCTGACTAGATGCTCTGGAGACAAAACTTCAGTGGCCATGTCAATACTGTTTGTCAGTTTAGACGGTTGTTATGCCTCCAAGAAAGCAGCAAAAAAGCATGGTCTTAGGGACTAAGCAATGGCTCCTCTCCCAGCAGTACAGATTCTCTTCCAGTGGCAGCCCCAAAAGGGAGTTCCATCCTCTGCTGCTCAAAAGTATGGCTGAGAAATCCGTTAAACTTATATAGCATTGGAGCACGTACAAACCCTTCCCAAGGACAGAATTTCATCCTCCATTTCATAGAACTCATCATATACATGGAAGACAAGTGAGGTAAGTGGTGATTTTTTTTTTAATTGTAAACTGCTCAGGTGTTTATGATGGATGGTATATCAAGTGAAACAAAACAAAAATCCTTCTAATCTGTCTGCATGCCTACATGTTTGGATCTGAGCAGTTTTTGAACTGGAAAGAAAAGGGCAGGGAAGGTTTGAATACAGCAGTACCCAAACACTGTTATTATGTAAAAAATAAAATTAAGTGTGAACATACATAGAAACAGAGAAAATGAGGGCACATAATAAACATATGCACATAAAGAACAAAGGGCCTACAAAGTCTACCCATCTATACCATCTACTATCCCTTCCTTACAGATCCTATGTACTTGAGCCAAGCTTTCTTGAATTCAGATACAGCCTGTTTCACCACCTCCACCAGGAGGCCATTCCATGAACTCACCATACTTAATGAAAGCGAATGCTACATACCTGTAGAAGGTATTCTCCGAGGACAGCAGGCTGATTGTTCTCACTGATGGGTGACGTCCACGGCAGCCCCTCCAATCGGAAACTTCACTAGCAAAGTCCTTTGCTAGCCCTCGCGCGCCCGCGCGCACCGCGCATGCGCGGCCGTCTTCCCGCCCGAAACCGGCTCGAGCCGGCCAGTCCAGTATGTAGCAAGACAATACACTTTAAGGGAAGACACAACTCCAAAGGGGAGGCGGGCGGGTTGGTGAGAACAATCAGCCTGCTGTCCTCGGAGAATACCTTCTACAGGTATGTAGCATTCGCTTTCTCCGAGGACAAGCAGGCTGCTTGTTCTCACTGATGGGGTATCCCTAGCCCCCAGGCTCACTCAAAACAACAACCAAGGTCAATTGGGCCTCGCAACGGCGAGGACATAACTGAGATTGACCTAAAAAATTTACCAACTAACTGAGAGTGCAGCCTGGAACAGAACAAACAGGGCCCTCGGGGGGTGGAGTTGGATCCTAAAGCCCAAACAGGTTCTGAAGAACTGACTGCCCGAACCGACTGTCGCGTCGGGTATCCTGCTGCAGGCAGTAATGAGATGTGAATGTGTGGACAGATGACCACGTCGCAGCTTTGCAAATTTCTTCAATGGAGGCTGACTTCAAGTGGGCTACCGACGCAGCCATGGCTCTGACATTATGAGCCGTGACATGACCTTCAAGAGCCAGCCCCGCCTGGGCGTAAGTGAAGGAAATGCAATCTGCTAGCCAATTGGATATGGTGCGTTTCCCTACAGCCACTCCCCTCCTATTGGGGTCAAAAGAAACAAACAATTGGGCGGACTGTCTGGTGGGCTGTGTCCGCTCCAGGTAGAAGGCCAATGCTCTCTTGCAGTCCAATGTGTGCAGCTGACGTTCAGCAGGGCAGGAATGAGGACGGGGAAAGAATGTTGGCAAGACAACTGACTGGTTCAGATGGAACTCCGACACGACCTTTGGCAGAAACTTAGGGTGAGTGCGGAGGACTACTCTGTTGTGATGAAATTTGGTGTAAGGGGCCTGGGCTACCAGGGCCTGAAGCTCACTGACTCTACGAGCCGAAGTAACTGCCACCAAGAAAATGACCTTCCAGGTCAAGTACTTCGGATGGCAGGAATTCAGTGGCTCAAAAGGAGGTTTCATCAGCTGGGTGAGAACGACATTGAGATCCCATGACACTGTAGGAGGCTTGACAGGGGGCTTTGACAAAAGCAAACCTCTCATGAAGCGAACAGCTAAAGGCTGTCCTGAGATCGGCTTACCTTCCACTTGGTAATGGTATGCACTGATTGCACTAAGGTGAACCCTTACGGAGTTGGTCTTCAGACCAGACTCAGACAAGTGCAGAAGGTATTCAAGCAGGGTCTGTGTAGGACAAGAGCGAGGATCTAGGGCCTTGCTGTCACACCAGACGGCAAACCTCCTCCAATGAAAGAAGTAACTCCTCTTAGTGGAGTCTTTCCTGGAAGCAAGCAAGATGCGGGAGACACCCTCCGTCAGACCCAAAGAGGCAAAGTCTACGCCCTCAACATCCAGGCCGTGAGAGCCAGGGACCAGAGGTTGGGATGCAGAAGAGCCCCTTCGTCCTGCGTGATGAGGGTCGGAAAACACTCCAATCTCCACGGTTCTTCGGAGGATAACTCCAGAAGAAGAGGGAACCAGATCTGACGCGGCCAAAAATGAGCAATCAGGATCATGGTGCCTCGGTCTTGCTTGAGTTTCAACAAAGTCTTCCCCACCAGAGGAATGGGAGGATAAGCATACAGCAGGCCCTCCCCCCAATCGAGGAGGAAGGCATCCGATGCCAGTCTGCCGGTGGCCTGAAGCCTGGAACAGAACTGAGGGACTTTGTGGTTTGCTCGAGATGCGAAGAGATCCACCAAGGGGGTGCCCCACGCTTGGAAGATCTGGCGCACCACTCGGGAGTTGAGCGACCACTCGTGAGGTTGCATAATCCTGCTCAACCTGTCGGCCAGACTGTTGTTTACGCCTGCCAGATATGTGGCTTGGAGCACCATGCCGTTCCGGCGAGCCCAGGTCCACATGCTGACGGCTTCCTGACACAGGGGGCGAGATCCTGTGCCCCCCTGCTTGTTTACATAATACATGGCAACCTGGTTGTCTGTCTGAATTTGAATAATTTGGTGGGACAGCCGATCTCTGAAAGCCTTCAGAGCGTTCCAGATCGCTCGTAACTCCAGAAGATTGATCTGTAGATCGCGTTCCTGGAGGGACCAGCTTCCTTGAGTGTGGAGCCCATCGACATGAGCTCCCCATCCCAGGAGAGACGCATCCGTGGTCAGCACTTTTTGTGGCTGAGGAATTTGGAAGGGACGTCCCAGAGTCAAATTGGTCCAAATCGTCCACCAATACAGGGATTCGAGAAAACTCGTGGACAGGTGGATCACGTCCTCTAGACCCCCAGCGGCCTGATACCACTGGGAGGCTAGGGTCCATTGAGCAGATCTCATGTGAAGGCGGGCCATGGGAGTCACATGAACTGTGGAGGCCATGTGGCCCAGCAATCTCAACATCTGCCGAGCTGTGATCTGCTGGGACGCTCGCACCCGGGAGACGAGGGACAACAAGTTGTTGGCTCTCGTCTCTGGGAGATAGGCGCGAGCCGTCCGAGAATCCAGCAGAGCTCCTATGAATTCGAGGTTCTGCACTGGAAGAAGATGGGACTTTGGGTAATTTATCACAAACCCCAGTAGCTCCAGAAGGCGAATAGTCATCTGCATGGACTGCAGGGCTCCTGCCTCGGACGTGCTCTTCACCAGCCAATCGTCGAGATATGGGAACACGTGTACTCCCAGCCTGCGAAGTGCCGCTGCTACCACAGCTAGGCACTTTGTGAACACCCTGGGCGCAGAGGCGAGCCCAAAGGGTAGCACACAGTACTGGAAGTGGCGTGTGCCCAACTGAAATCGCAGATACTGTCTGTGAGCTGACAGTATCGGGATATGTGTGTAGGCATCCTTCAAGTCCAGAGAGCATAGCCAATCGTTTTGCTGAATCATGGGGAGAAGGGTGCCCAGGGAAAGCATCCTGAACTTTTCTTTTACGAGATATTTGTTCAGGGCCCTTAGGTCTAGGATGGGACGCATCCCCCCTGTTTTCTTTTCCACAAGGAAGTACCTGGAATAGAATCCCAGCCCTTCTTGCCCGGATGGCACGGGCTCGACCGCATTGGCGCTGAGAAGGGCGGAGAGTTCCTCTGCAAGTACCCTCTTGTGTTGGAAGCTGTAAGACTGAGCTCCCGGTGGACAATTTGGAGGTTTTGAGGTCAAATTGAGGGTGTACCCCTGCCGGACTATTTGCAGAACCCACTGATCGGAGGTTATGAGAGGCCACCTTTGGTGAAAAGCTTTCAACCTCCCTCCGACTGGCAGGTCGCCCGGCACGGACACTTGGATGTCGGCTATGCTCTGCTGGAGCCAGTCAAAAGCTCGCCCCTTGCTTTTGCTGGGGAGCCGCGGGGCCTTGCTGAGTCGCACGCTGCTGACGAGAGCGAGCGCGCTGGGGCTTAGCCTGGGCCGCAGGCTGTCGGGAAGGAGGATTGTACCTACGCTTGCCAGAAGAGTAGGGAACAGTCTTCCTTCCCCCGAAAAATCGTCTACCTGTAGAGGTAGAAGCTGAAGGCTGCCGGCGGGCGAATTTGTCGAATGCGGTGTCCCGCTGGTGGAGAGACTCTACCACCTGTTCGACTTTTTCGCCAAAAATGTTGTCCGCACGGCAAGGCGAGTCCGCAATCCGCTGCTGGATTCTATTCTCCAGGTCAGCGGCACGCAGCCATGAGAGCCTGCGCATCACCACACCTTGAGCAGCGGCCCTGGACGCAACATCAAAAGTGTCATAAACTCCTCTGGCCAGGAATTTTCTGCACGCCTTCAGCTGCCTGACCACCTCCTGAAAAGGCTTGGCTTGCTCAGGGGGAAGAGCATCAACCAAGCCCGCCAACTGCCGCACATTGTTCCGCATGTGTATGCTCGTGTAGAGCTGGTAAGACTGGATCTTGGACACGAGCATAGAGGAATGGTAGGCCTTCCTCCCAAAGGAGTCTAAGGTTCTAGCGTCCTTGCCCGGGGGCGCCGAAGCATGTTCCCTAGAACTCTTAGCCTTCTTTAGGGCCAAATCCACAACTCCAGAGTCGTGAGGCAACTGAGTGCGCATCAGCTCTGGGTCCCCATGGATCCGGTACTGGGACTCGATCTTCTTGGGAATGTGGGGATTAGTTAAGGGTTTCGTCCAGTTCGCAAGCAATGTCTTTTTTAGGACATGGTGCAAGGGAACGGTGGACGCTTCCTTAGGTGGAGAAGGATAGTCCAGGAGCTCAAACATTTCAGCCCTGGGCTCGTCCTCCACAACCACCGGGAAGGGGATGGCCGTAGACATCTCCCGGACAAAGGAAGCAAAAGACAGACTCTCGGGAGGAGAAAGCTGTCTTTCAGGAGAGGGAGTGGGATCAGAAGGAAGACCCTCAGACTCCTCGTCAGAGAAATATCTAGGATCTTCCTCTTCCTCCCACGAGGCCTCACCCTCGGTGTCAGACACAAGTTCACGAACCTGTGTCTGCAACCTCGCCCTGCTCGACTCAGTGGAGCCACGTCCATGATGGGGGCGTCGAGAGGTAGACTCCCTCGCCCGCATCGGCGAAGCTCCCTCCGCCGACGTAGTCGGGGAGCCTTCCTGGGAGGTGGCCGCTGCCGGCACCGCACGCGGTACCGACGTCGGGGACCTCAACCTGGGCGATGGGCCAGCCGGCGCCACGCTCGACGGTACCGGAGGCGCAAGCACCGCCGGTACCGGAGGGGTAGGGCGCAACAGCTCTCCCAGAATCTCTGGGAGAACGGCCCGGAGGCTCTCGTTTAGAGCGGCTGCAGAGAAAGGCTGTGAGGTCGATGCAGGCGTCGACGTCAGAACCTGTTCCGGGCGAGGAGGCTGTTCCGGGCTGTCCAGAGTGGAGCGCATCGACACCTCTTGGACAGAGGGTGAGCGGTCCTCTCGGTGCCGATGCCTGCTGGGTGCCGAATCCCTCGGCGACCCAGAGCTCTCGGTGCCGACGCGGGGAGGAGACCGGTGTCGATGCTTCTTCGACTTCTTCCGAAGCATGTCACCGGAGCTCCCCGGCACCGACGAGGAGGACGTAGAATCCATCCGTCGCTTCCTCGGGGCCGAGGCCGAAGAAGGTCGGTCTCGGGGGGGCTGTACCGCAGGAGCCCTCAGGGTGGGAGGAGACCCACCCGAAGGCTCACCGCCACCAGCAGGGGAATGGACAGCCCTCACCTGCACTCCTGACGATGCACCACCGTCCGACGACATCAGCAGACGAGGTCCCGGTACCACCGGCGTCGATGCAGCTATCCGATGTCTCGGCGCCGATGCAGAGGCCCGATGCCTCGATGCACTCGGTGCAAGGGCGGCCGAGGAAGAAGGTCTGGACGCTGACGACGTCGATGCACTCGAAGATCCCGGTGCCGATGCCGGCGAAGAGCCCGAGAACAAAACGTTCCACTGGGCTAGTCTCGCTACCTGAGTCCGCCTTTGAAGCAGGGAACACAGACTACAGTTCTGAGGGCGGTGCTCGGCCCCCAGACACTGAAGACACGACGAGTGTCGATCAGTGAGCGAGATAACCCGGGCGCACTGGGTGCACTTCTTGAAGCCGCTGGAAGGCTTCGATGTCATGGGCGGAAAAATCACGCCGGCGAAATCAAAGTCCGAAATGACGGAAAAAGAGCACCAAAAACTTTAGAGGGAGAAAATCTCGACCGAGGCCGAAAAGAGGCCTACCCCGACGACGAAAGAAAACTTATCGGGGCCAAAAGCTGGAAATACGGGGAGGATTGAAACGGAACCCGGTGGAGGGGTTCCGGAGCACTTCCCGAGTAGAAGAAAAGCTTTTCCGAAGAAAAAACACGTTCAACAATATGGACGCGCGAGGTCGACTCTCCGGGGCTCGACACGGCGAAAAATACGACCGTACCGAGTGCGGACAAAAGAAGACTGGCCGGCTCGAGCCGGTTTCGGGCGGGAAGACGGCCGCGCATGCGCGGTGCGCGCGGGCGCGCGAGGGCTAGCAAAGGACTTTGCTAGTGAAGTTTCCGATTGGAGGGGCTGCCGTGGACGTCACCCATCAGTGAGAACAAGCAGCCTGCTTGTCCTCGGAGAAAAAGTATTTCCCTGTTACTCCTGAATCTGTCCCCTTTCACCTTCATCCTATACCCCCTCCCCATTCCAACAGAAATATAGAAAATGAGGGCAGACATCTATTAGATGTCATTATCAACAGATTTAAAAGTACAGATTTTATAAGTTTAACCAAAGAAAGCCAGTGCCCCAAAGGAACAGGCATCAACCAGCAGTACAAATAATGATTAAGTCACTAGGTTTCACAGTAGAATTTATAAGGAAACATAATATACATCTGACTCACTAAGAGATAGCCACCGAAGACAGGGATATGGCAGCCCAATGGAAGGGGAAGGGGAGAGGATGAGGGAAGCTTGTGAAGAATCCCTCAAATTTACTTCCAATCCCTGTGTACGCATGTGTACTTCTATGTGTATATGTACATCTATGTATGTGTGACAAGGGGGCAGTTTTAAAGGGAAATTCCTTTACTGTTATATTTCAGTGTATCAAAGTTTCTAAGCTGTAGAAGCTAGAGCTGCTTTTATCATAGTAATGGAGCCAATTTTTTTTTTTTTTTAGCGGGGAAGAAGGAACTTATTTGTGTTACCCCCCCCCCCCCACCTTCAAAATGATTTTGTCTTTTAAATGGGGTCACCCTTCCCCATGCTAAAATGGTCCCAGTCCATGAAATTGTCAGAGAGTTATTTTGCCTGGAGTTAAATAAACACTCATAGCTCAATTCTTTACCTAGCAGTAATCAAATCGGATCACCTACTGTGATCATACACAACTAGAATATTTAAATTATGGGTCTTCTAATGCAATTTTTGGAAACAGCTAATAAAAGATTTACTATGAGACAGTGTGAAGACTTATACCATCAAGATTTTTTGATGTCTTATTCTTAAGTACTTTTTGAATATTTCTATAATTCTTTCACACAGAGTATGTTGTCTAAATTGAGACAAAGTTCTGCTATTTGCATTTTGAACTGTAACTTTAGGCAATAGAACGTGAAAAATGTACAAGAGTGTGAACACATAAGGCACTGTGCAGTGTAATAGCTAATTTAATTTAATCCATTTCTGGACTCAACTGCCCAAGACCCCAGTTCAAACTTCCCCCCTATATTAGTATCCCTTACACTTATATGGTTGGAGTACTAACAGTTAAAATGTTTTACAAATTTTAAAGGCATTGACAGTGGACTCAAGAAGAAACATAATTAAAACAGATAAGGGTCATATACAGCTTGGCTTATGCGAGAAACAGATAAGGGTCATATACAGCTTGGCTTATGCGAGGAGGAGAGGTTCCTGTCTGCTTAAACCATGTTCAGCTTCACAGTCACTGATATTCAACGGCACAACTGGCAATGCTGCTGAATATAGGCTCTGACCACCATGGCACTGCCCAATTATTACAGAGCTGTCTGTGGAAGGAGTGAGGGAAGCTGGCAATTATGCAGGCACCAGCCATATTCAGTGCTGGTGCCCACATGGTTAAGCAGGCAAATAAGACCACACAAAAGGCAGTCCTATCTTCGCCTGCTTAGCTATGTGGGTGTCGGCACAGAACATCAGCCAGAACCTTCATAACGTCCGGGTTGGTAATGGACCCCAGATATGCCCAGCACTGAATATCTCAGCTTCTGTTTATATTATATAATGTTATGAATTTTGTTCTTACTTAAAAGTTCTTTACTTGCACATAAAACTGAAGGTCTGCAGTAGTGTAGTATGCTTTAATTTGGCTAATAAAATCAAACTACAAAGAAAGATTATATATCTACAGGGCATGCACGAATCAAAGAATAAAAACAAACCATTATATCAATAAGCATATTATTCCAGGAATCCATATTCCATGCTCAGAGTACAATCCTAATAAATCTTAATAAAAATATTTACCATTTGCATATATGAAATTCCTAAATATGCAATAAAAATTTGCTTTCTTCTAGTGAAAATATTTTTTCCAACATTGATCTATTGAAGGGCAAGAAAATACTAGAAAGAAATGTCAATGTGTTGAATATTTATGCTTTTAACAGCTTGAGAATTATTAAAAGCTTCCCAGGATGGCTATATATATCTATATATATCTATATATATATATATAGATATATATAGATATAGATAGATAAATAGATAGATATAGATATATATAGATATAGATATATAGGTTTAGATATAGATATAGACATATATAGATAGATAATAGAAGAAATTATTCCTAAAGTTCATACCTGTAATTTCTGTGGTGTCAAGCACCATGAACTAATTTGTTGCTGCCCTGGAGGATGTGACGTTGTATGGCCACTGTTCCAAGTATCTGTGATATTCTGAACAGAAAAAGAGCATTAAGTGAAAAGAATAAATAGAATGAGAAAGCTGCACATTTTCTAGAAACATTCACCAATATTCAGTGGTGGAATGAAAAGCTAAGAGGATAAAACATTTTATTTCAATTTAGTTTTATTTTGCTGAATTTATATTTTAGCCCCAAATATACAATTCTGAACATAAACTTTATTTTGTTCATAACCACCATTAATCCACTCCATGGACAGAAGGCTCCTTATTCTCACAAGTGGGTAGACACCGATCCGCGTTGCCCAATACGGCAAATACGCCATAGAAAAAAACTAGAGCTTTCGAAGAGTGCAAGCCGCGCTCTACTGCGCATATGTGAGTGCCTTCCCGCCCGCCACACGAAAACGATTCCCTCAGTTTAATACTAAACCAAAAATACCAAAATAAAAATATGCAAGGACACAACTCCAAGGGGAGGTGGGCAGGATTGAGAGAGTAAGAAGCCTGCTGTCCTCGGAGAATACCTACTACAGGTAAGTATCTTTGCTTTCTCCGAGGACAAGCAGGCTTGCTTATTCTCACACGTGAGGAATCCCTAGCATCCAGGATCACCCAAAACAACAAACACTGGTCAACTGGGCCTCGCAATGGCAAGGACATGACAAAGATTAACCTGAAACTATATACAATCTGAATGAGAGTGCAGCCTGGAACAGAATAAACGGGCCTAGGAGGGTGGTGGTGTATTCTAGACCCCAAACAGATTCTGCAGCACTGACTGCCCAAACCAACTGTCGTGTCAGGTGTCCTGCTCAAGGCAGTAAAGAGATCAAGTGTGGACTGAAGACCACGTCGCAGCCTTGCAAATCTCTTCAGAGGAGGCTGGCTTCAAGTGGGCTACCAACGCAGCCATGGCTCTGACATTATGAGCTGTGACATGGCCCTCCAAAGTCAGCCCAGTCTGGGCATAAGCGAAGAAAATGCAATCTGCCAGCCACTGGATACGGTACATTTCCTGATGGCAACCCCCATCCTGTTGGGATCAAAAGAAACAAAAGGTTGGGTGGACCCATATGGTGCATTTCCCAATGGCGACCCCCCAATCCTGTTGGGCTCAAAAGAAACAAAACGTTGAGTGGACCTCCTGTAGCGTTTCGTCCGCTCCGTGTAAAAGGCTAATGCTGTCTTGCAGTCCAAGGTGTGCAAACTGCTTTCGCCAGGATAAGAATGTTGGCAAGACAATTGACTCGTTCAGATGGAACTCAGACAGCACCTTTGGCAGGAACTTAGGGTGCATGTGAAGGACTACTCTGTTGTGGTGAAACTTAGTATAAGGTGCATCCACTACTAAAGACTGAAGCTCAATGACCCTATGAGCTGAAGTAACAGTCACCAAGAAAATGACCTTCTAGATCATGTACTTCAGATGGCAGGAATTCAGTGGCTCAAAAAAAGCTTCCATCAGCTGGGTGAGAATGACATTGTGATCCCATGACACTGGTGGAGGTTTGACAGGGGGCTTTGACAAAAGCAAACCTCTCATGAAGTGAACAACTAAAGGCTGTTCAGAGATAGGTTTACCTTCTACATATCGATAAGCACTAATTACACTAAGGTGAACCCTTACTGAGTTGGTCTTGAAACCAGACTCTGATAAGCGTAGAAGGTATTCAAGCAGGGTCTGTGTAGGGCAAGATAGGGGATCTATGGCCTTGCTCTCACATCAGATGGCAAACCTCCTCCTTTTAAAAGAATAACAGCTATTAGTGAAACCTTTCCTGGAAGCCAGCAAGACCCAGGAAACACCCTGTGAAAGACCCAATGAAGTAAATTCTAGGCTCTCAAGATCCAAGTTGTGAGAGCCAAAGACTGGAGGTTGGGATGATGTGACCCCTCGTTCTGCATGATGAGAGTCGGAAAACACTCCAATCTCCATGGTTCTTCAAAGGACAATTCCAGAAGAAGAGGGAACCAAATCTGACGCAGCCAAAACGGTGCAATCAGTATCATGGTTCCGCAGTCATGCTTGAGTTTCAGTAAAGTCTTCCCCACTACAGGTATTGGAGGATATGCATACAGATGGCCTATCCCCCAATCGAAAAGAAAGGCATCTGACGCTAGCCTGCCGTAGGCCTAAAGCCTGGAACAGAACTGAAAACTTGTGGTTGATCTGAGTGGCAAAAAGATCCACCGAACGGGTGCCCCATGCTCGGAAAATCTTGCGGGCTACGCCCATATGAAGAGATCACTCGTACGGTTGCATTATCCTGCTCAGCCTGTCGGCCAGGTCGTTGTTTACGCCCGCCAGATAAGTGGCTTGGAGAAACATGCCGTACTAGCAAGCCCAATGCCAATCTGGCTTCCTGACACAGAAGTCGAGACTCAGTGCCCCCCTGCTTGTTGGTGTAATACATTGCAACCCAACTGTTTGAATTAGAATAATTTGACAAGACAGCCAATCTCTGAAAGCCTTTAGAGCATTCCAGATTGCTCAAAGCTCCAGGAGGTTAATCTGAAGATTTGTTTCCTGGGAAGACCAAGTACCCTGGGTGTGAAGTCCATCTACCTGAGCCCCCCCATCCCAGGAGATGAACCTGTTGTCAGCAATTTCTGCAGCTGAGGAATTTGGAATGGAAGTCCCAGAGTCAAATTGGACCAAATCGTCCACCACTGAAGACAGTGTACAAGCTCCGGGGACACTTGGATGACATCTTCTAGAACCCCCGTGGCTTGATACCACTGAGAAGCAAGGGTCCACTGAGCTAATCTCATGTATAGGTGTGCAATGGGTGTAAGGTACACTGTGGAAGCCATGTGGCCCAACTATCTCAACATCTGCCGAGCTGTGACCTGCTGTGAAGCTCAAACTTGGGACGCTAAGGAAACAAGATTATTCGCTCACTTCTGCGGAAGATAGGCTCGAAGAGTCTGCATATCGAGCAGGGCTCCTATGAACTCCAGTCACTGGACAGGGCAGAGATGGGAGCTGGGGTAGTTTAAAATGAATCCTAGTAGTCACAGCACCCGAACAGTCATCCACATGGACTCCCGAGCACCGTCCTCAGAGGTGCTCTTCACCAGCCAATCATTGAGATATGAGAACACACGGACTCCCAGTCTGTGAAGTGACGCTGCGACTACCGCTAGACACTTGGTAAAGACCCTGGGAGCTGATGCGAGGCCAAAAAGCAACACGCGATACTGAAAGTGATGTGCTCCCAGCCAAAATCAAAGATTCTTGCGCTAGGCTAGAAGTATTGGGATGTGAGTACATGTAGTCAAGAGAACATAGCCAATCATTTTCCAGATTCATGGGAAGAAGGGTGCCCAGGGAAACCATTCTGAACTTTTCTTGGACTAGGAATTTGTTCAGGGCTGTTAGGTCTAGGATGGGACATCCCCCCTGTCTTTTTCTGCACAAGTACCTGGAATAGAATCCCTGCCCTTCTTCCCCTGGTGGAATGGGTTTGATGGCATGGGCCTTTAGAAGGGCAGGTATGGGTGTCCTTCACCAAGATGGTCCGTTTGCACCAGGTACAATGTTTGACGCTACTGGGAGTCTTCGTGGACATGGAAGGAAAACTTCACCAGCCAAATCAAACAACGCGATGGTGCCTGAAAAAAAAGAGCAAAGGCACAAAAAGAAACAACCCGACCGGGGCAGACCTAAAATCAGCCTGCGCCGAAAAAGAAAGAAAACAAACTCAGGCAAACTACTAGGAGTTAGAGGCTCTTTTTTTTTTTAAATAAAAAAGGAAAACAAAGCAAGGGAAAAGCCGAAGGCACTCAAAAGAATAAGAAATCGCTCTAAACCGGACATGTGAGGAGATACCACAAGCAGCAACTGCTCTTCATGCAGAAAAAGCGAAACTGAGGGATTTGCGTTCACATGGTGGGCGGGAAGGCACTAGCGCATGCACGGTACAGCGCGGCTCGCGTTTTTCAAAACTATATTTTTTTTCTATGGCATATTTGCCAGACCGTATGACATGGACCGGCGTCTACCCACTTGTGAGAATAAGCAAGCCTGCTTGTCCTTGCAGAAAGTATTATTTCCCCATACCACCTCTGAGTCTTCTTATGATTTTCTATATCTTCCAACCTCATGTCCACTATACCTTACTGAAACCAACTTAATTAACTGAAGGCTTTTCTCACATCACTTTCCCTTCTTTGTTCAAGACTGTACATCTTGATGTCTGTGGGTCACATTTTTACAGTTTATTGGTTCTCAGGCACTTGCAACACAGCCAACAGTGGACTGGCTAGCACTTTACAATCATCACACCTCTAGTTGTCACCAACAGACAAATAAGTTCTTAAAACTATGTTTACTTATCTGTAATGACCCAAAGTTATTACTGAAGATGTGCTACCCATTCCATAGCTGGTCAACACTACTATTATCTGGTTTTAGTAATTTTCCTAAATTTATCTATACTAGAAGTAAAAACATAGGGGAATCGATATAATTTATTTCCACAATACCAACTGGAGAAGCAAGTAGATCATTCCTCGTGTGGTCAGCGTACATATTGTCGGTACACTTATATGACTCAGGTAATTTACTAATCCTAGGTCGGGCAAACCTCATTTGTCTGTTGGTCACAACAACTGGAGATGAGTGTAAAGCATTAGCCCGTCCACTGTTGGCTAGGTTGCACATTTCTGAGCACCAGTATTATAAATTATAAAATTATTTAGTCTCTCAATATATATTTAATGTGTGAACTTATAAGAGACGTCTATAGCTTTATATCCCACATCAGTATTATTGATCACATTTTTCCAGTGACTTCATCAGAGAGACTAACCTTCAGCATAGTGGAGATCTTGTTATACTACTGCAGGACATTAATTTTATTTCAAACATCTTATACAAAAAGTGACAAGAACTCTTGTTTTGATATTCTGCACAAACCATGGAAAATAAATACTTGATGCACCATGAACAATGAAATCTCTCAGGTGCACTGGCCTGGCCACTCAAAACACATTACAAGGAAATGCCTGATTTACAACTACCAAGTCCTGAAAGCAATCACCTCATTTAAGGTTACAGTTGCTGTATTTTCATCAGCCATAAAAATAAATGATAACAAAAATTGCATGTATCACCTCAGCAAGCTGATTCAACAAGTGGCATTTAAGAGGTTATTGGGAAACTATCTTAATTGTTATTGAAAAGGTAAAATTGTCACATTTTTACATTTCTTTCTTCTCTATAATTTGTTTTTAGATACCAAAGCTTTTGCATTGTGAGAAAATAAAAAACATGGCTCAACGAACTCAAGGCATCAGGCCGCCATGGCAATTAGAAAATTGTACATGGCACCTATGATGCACATGTAGAGGAGCAGCCCACATAAAATCAGATGCCTTAGTGGCTATACAGCACATTTCTCACAACATATCAGAAGGGGACACAGCATCATCAGACTGTGCCAGCCAAGAAGTACAATGCAGCACATCGAGTCAGTGATATCAGTGCCCCAAGAAGCAGCACTGCAAGTCATACTGTGGGTAGCATTCTTTGAAGGAGTCAGTTAGGAGAGTTACGTAGGGGAAAGAGTGAGGAACTTGAGCGGTTACTGCTAAGGTGAGTAGGTAAGGCTGAAGTGGCTGCTGGGGTGGGTACATGGTGCCAAGTGATATCTAGTGAGAAATCTGCTGCAGCTGTTGAGGCTACTACATTCTGCATGGGCCTTATGCTGCTGCGCCAGGTTAATGTTTCTGGTTGCTTTGTCAAGCTGGTACAATAGTGGGCTCAGACCCACCCAGCAGCAGCACACCTATGATGCGGCTGGCAGGAATACCCAAATCTTGCCAGTTGAAAACTCCTAATATCTCTCCATCCCGCATAACTTTTAAATAGCAGATCTTCGCCAGCAACAGGCAGCGACTCACACTGCTCATGCTGGCTCCACAGCCTTCCCTCTGATACATATAGTAACATAGTGGATGACAGCACAGGAGGACCTGTAAGGTCCATCCAGTCTGCCCAACAAGATAAACTCATATGTGCTACTTTATTTGTATACCTGACCTTGATTTATCCTTGCCATTTTTGAGGCATAGACCGTAGAAGTCTGCCCAATACATGCAAAAATTCTTTATGAAGGCCTAGCACGTGGTAACTGCATTATGACACAATCTACTGCAAAGCTCACTGCAGCACATAACACTTGATAATGCTGTTATGTGCTAAACATTAGTAAACAGAGGTGTTAAAATTTACGGTACAATAATACATATATATAGGGTAAGCCCAACATCACCAGTCTTGAAATTCAAACTACAGTAGCTTAACATTTAATTTCATTTTAAGACAAGTTATTTACTCAGAGGTGTTCTCCATGGATAGCAGGATACAAGTCCTCAAAGGTGGAACTTCTGTATGACATTATCTGACAAAGCCAATGTGAAAAAGAACCATTGGCTTAGATATTCAAAATGGTTTTGGTGGCAACATCCTCCTTAATTTTCTCTTTCCAGAAGGGAGTCATGAATTGAAGAAAAAAATGGGCCTTGGGAATAGAGTTGGATTCTAATCCCAAAGATATTCTGGAGGACTAACCAATCAAACTTGTCATGTCGGGAGTCCCTTTCAAAGCAGTACTGAGATGCAAATACATACTGCAACCTTACATTCTTCTCTGTAAAGAGGATGACCTCTAAAGAGCTACATACGCAGCCACAGCTCACACATTATAAACCCTGAAACAAGTCTAAATGGTCAGGCCTACATCGTCATAAGTGGAGAAGATGCAGTCTGCTAGCCAATTAAATATAGTGTATGCTTGGCAAGAGCAGTCCCAGGTTTAATGAGCCAAAGGAAACCACAAGCTTTAGTCTGCTCCAAACAGAAGCCTAAGGCTTGTTTGTACTACAAAATGTGCAAGACATTTTCACCTTTGTAGGCATTAAATCAAGGAAAAAGTTGGAAAGACCACTGATTAAGGTAGAAATCAGACACCACTTCAGTTTTGAATGTATGCAAAGAAACACCCTGTTATTGATTGAACACCTTCATACAGGGTGGGTCACTACAGCCTAAGTTCGCTTACTCTGTGCACTGAAGTTATCGCCACCAAAAATAAAATCTTAAAGGTCAGGTACTTCACGTCACAGAAGACCAGTGGATTCAAGGAAGCCTCGTTATGATCATGCATATCCTTTAATGCAGTGCTGCCTTCAACAGGCGTAGTGGTACATTTAATAACCACCGTAAGAAGGGTATCCACCTTAGTAAGAGCAAACTGCTCTAAATCAGACAGCAGAGGGGTATATAGTTTGATACAGAGCAAGCCACCCGGAGGTTAGAATCAGGGGTCTCCCACTGAGCTGCAATAAGCTCCTGCATAGCCTCATGAATATGGAAAATACAAGAGCTCTGTTAGTACCTGACATAATAGATGGAGCAGGACCAGAGGACTGAGAAGCAGGGGAAGAAATGCTTAAAGCTTCCATAGATTTTGTGATCAAGAGGCAACTTCGTTCTCAAAAACAGCCTAACTACGGTAGGATCATCACTCCCGTCTGCCTCTGAAATGTTCAAGTCAGGGCCATCAGCAGAACTACGACAGTCAGAATACACAGATAAAACCTCCTCTGAGTCCCGAGGAATATTCTCCAAATCCTGCGAAACAAAGTTTTCATTTCTTAAGAAGCTGCTCCTCAAAAGCAACGTGAGGGAAAAAAGGAGCGGCAGCTCGAGCTGACTTTAATAAAAAGGCTTGATGTAATAAAAGAACAAATTTAGGCAAAAATGGCAGGGCAGACTTCTACTCCCTGAAAACCAACATCCCAGGGCATGGTAGTAGTCGAGGAACCCAATGACAAAATGGTCGCTGAAGCCTTGCGGAGCACAGGAGATGTTGGCACTGAGCCTACCAAAACCGCCATCAGAGCAGGGCTGGACTAAACTTCCGGAGATGGAGTACTGACGGCCAAAGCTGGCAAAAGCGGAATGTCTACAGAAGTAAAGCGAAGCGTGCAGGAACCGGTAGCCAAGGAGCTTAGCCCTGCAGCGTGCACAAGACAATATACTCACAGACAACAGCCAGTCTCGTGACCTCCAAGGCACTGAAGCCCCACAATCTTCCCACAGCATAAGCACTCTCAAAAATAAACCGCAATGGCTTTTTTTTCCCCCAGATAGAAGGGACGACTGAGATAGAGAAGTAGAAAGTGGAAATGGAGGAGCAAGGAGGTTTACACAACACACAAGATATTCTCAACCCCAAGCTCAACTGAGCCTGCAAGCAGGACAGCAGGCCACACAGAAGTCACCACAGCATACAGGAGTTGCTATTCCACCTGCTGGAGACAGAGAATACTGGTTTGGTTTCTAAGCACAGGAGCTTATGAGACACAACTCATTAGAGGTCTCTATCTCCACCTGCTGGCGGATGGTCACAACCCATTTATCTGGACTGATCCTTGGGACATAATGGAATACTTTATTATCTTGCTACATTGTGTGAAGGTACTAGGCCTCAAGTATGACCTAAATAAGATCTTAAACAACACTGTCACTGTATATATGAATACCAATGGTACAGGAAGATTCCGGGGGGGGGGGGGGGGGGGGGGGGCGGTGTCAAGAAGCTAAATTTAGGCTTTAAGTAGGAAATTGAAATGCAGAACCTTCAGGGTTTCATTCTCCAAAATGCATAATGTTCCATATACAGGTCCTGAGAAGAAGGCTGATCTTCAGAGTATGAAATTGTAGATCGGATGATAATTCAATGAAGAGGGTTTTCGATCTGTTAGGATTTGGGGAACATTCTGTTAAAAGAGAATCTGTACCGATAGGATAGGCTTCACTTGAATCAGGGTACCTGGCTGCTACTGCTAACAATTTTAAAAAAAAGGAGATATGGGAATTTTTAAACTAGAATGTGTTGGAAATTCAGTACTCTGTTCACAAGTACATGGCTCAGTACTTGCAAAACAAGGGAGCCAGAATATCCCAAAACATAGAAAATGACAGCAGATAAAGGTTATATGGGCCATCCACTATCTCATCCTCCCCCCTAAGAGATCCCACATGCCTGTCCCTCATTTTCTTGAATTCAAATAGTCCTCATTTGCGGCAAAGGCAAGATTTAAATACAAAGACCAGGGGACTCAGTGAAGTTACACTGAAATATTTTTACTGTAAAACAAATAAGAGGAAGTATTTTTTCAAAGAATAGTTAAGTTCTGGAACTCAATGCCAGAGGATATGGTAACAGTGGTTAGCGTATCTGGGTTTAAAAGAGGTTTAGACAAGTTCCTGGAGGAAGAGTCCATAGTCTGCTATTGAGAGACATGGGGAAGCCACTACTTGCCCTTGGATTGGTAGCATGGAATGTTGCTACTATTTGGGTTTCTGCCAGCAAAGCAGAGTGAAATGAAAAAAACAGGAAGCAGCATATGTACTGGCAAGTTAAAAAATAGTAATTAGGCAAGCCAAGAAAGAATATGAAAAGAAGCTGCCACAGATTCAAAAACAAAAGTACATTTTAAGCAAAAACCTGTAAGGGATTCATCTAAGCTACTAGATGACCAAGGCTGAGTTCTTTCATGATAAGGTTCACAAGATTAAACTTGAATTCTCAACCAGGTCACCTCCACCTCTCCTTCCCTTAGTCCATTCTCTCAACCCTCCAACCCCTGCCTCCTTTTCTTCCGTTTCTGAAATCACTGAAGAGGAAACTACACATCTTCTTTCCTCCTCAAAACTAACTACCTGTTCCTCTGATCCTATTCCACCCATCTACTTAACACTATCTCTCCTACTGTCATCCCGTTTATCTGTCATATCCTCAATCTTTCACTGTCCACTGCGACTGTTCATGATGCCTTCAAACATGTCGTAGTCACACCACTCCTTAAAAAACCTTTATTGGACCCTACCTGTCCTTCCAACTATCGCCCCATCTCCCTCCTCCCTTTCCTATCCAAGATACTTTAACATGCTTGTTCACCGCCGTTGCCTTGACTTTCTCTCATCTCAAGCTATTCTTGATCCACTTCAATCTGGCTTTCGCCCCCTTCATTCAACTGAAACAACGCTCGCTAAAGTCTCCAATGATCTGTTCCTAGCCATTTCCAAAGGTCTCTATATTCTATCCTCATCCTTCTCGATCTACCTGCTGCTTTTGACACTGTTGATCACAGCCTGCTGCTTGATATGCTGTCCTCACTTGGATTTCAGGGCTCTGTTCTTTCCTAGTTTTCTTCTTATCTCTCCCAGCATACCTTTAGTGTATACTCTAGTGGATCCTCTTCTACTTCTATCCCACTGTCAGTTGGTGTACCTCAGGGATCTGTCCTGGGACCTCTTCTCTTCTCCATCTATACTTCTTCCCTTGGTACTCTGATCTCTTGTACTTATTCACTTGTTCAGAACCCTTATTTTATCATCCTCACCTTAATATCCCCTTATCTCTTGTTTGTCCTGTTTGTCCTAATTAGATTGTAAGCGCTGTCGAGCAGGGACTGTCTCTTCATGTTCAAGAGTACAGCGCTGCGTACGTCTAGTAGCGCTATAGAAATGATAAGTAGTAGTAGTAGTAATAGTAAATAAGGGCCTCAGCTTTTCCACTAACCCTTAGCACATGGACAGGAAGAAAATTTTGGAAAGGAACTTAAGATGGATGTGGACAACCATCCTATTTCTGAAAAATATGTCACTAAAGTCTGTTCACCGACTATGTACCAAAGTCATCACCACCAAAAACACCTTCCAAGGTCCAGTACCCTAGCTCACAAAAGACCAGTAGTTCAAAGAGAGCTTCCATGGGATGGGTGAGTACTATGTTGAGGTCCCAAGACACAGCAGGATACTTAATGGGTGGCTTCAAAAGAAGCTCAAGAATGACCTCCATTTCTGTCATTGGCTCATCTTCCTTCTCTAAGGGAAATGGAATTGTGTCAGCTATTTGCTGCATAAAGTCTGGCTGGGACTTTCTCCTTTCCCAGAAATGAGTTCAAAGGATGATCACTTGCCGACTCTTGCTCAGAGGATCTTACCCTTCCATAAGGAAACCCCCAAGAATACTCAGATTCCGTGTCAAAAAACATTCCATGGGAAAGGTCTGAATTTGGGCTAAGACAAAACCTATATAAGACCTCCCTTGTCTGTTATGGTCTGGAACTTCATACAGATTGGTGTCTCAGGGCTGTTCCCTGGTCTAATTCATTAGACATCAGCATTGAGGCAGCCTGCATTGATGTACTTTCATATCCTAGGTGTTGATGTTGCAGCTTCGGGCTATGTATGAGTCTTCAGAATGGATTGCACTAGAGCCTGCCTCAATGTTAAGTTCATTTGCATGTTACTGGCATTGGCTCAATATGCCTGTTTCATGAATGTTTTACAATGCTGTTTTAATGACACTCATGTTTCTATTACTGTAACTCAATTTGCCTATATCCAAGTTTACTTCATAGTTCTTATTGTATATTACACTGACACATTTGGCCACTATACTATAGTTATAATACTTTAATTTTAATTGCCTATGTCAAGTTATACCTATTATACACCAACTTGGGTGAAACTCTTCATAAAGGTGGTTACATAGTAACATAGTAGATGACGGCAGAAAAAGACCTGCACGGTCCATCCAGTCTGCCCAACAAGATAACTCATATGTGCTACTTTTTGTGTATACCCTACTTTGATTTGTACCTGTGTTCTTCAGGGCACAGACCGTATAAGTCTGCACAGCACTATCTCCGCCTCCCAACCACCAGCCCCGCCTCCCAACCACCGGCTCTGGCACAGACCGTATAAGTCTGCCCAGCACTATCCCCACCTCCCAACCACCAGCCCCGCCTCCCACCACCGGCTCTGGCACAGACCGTATAAGTCTGCTCAGCACTTTCCCTGCCTCCCAACCACCAATCCCGCTTCCCACCACCGGCTCTGGCACAGACCGTATAAGTCTGCCCAGCACTATCCCCACCTCCCAACCACCAGCCTCACCTCCCGATCTCGACTAAGCTCCTGAGGATCCATTCCTTCTGCACAGGATTCCTTTATGCTTATCCCATGAATGTTTGAATTCTGTTACCGTTTTCATTTCCACCACCTCCCGTGGGAGAGCATTCCAAGCATCCACTACTCTCTCCGTGAAAAAATACTTCCTAACATTTTTCTTGAGTCTGCCCCCCTTCAATCTCATTTCATGTCCTCTCGTTCTACCACCTTCCCATCTCCGGAAAAGGTTCGTTTGCGGATTAATACCTTTCAAATATTTGAACATCTGTATCATATCACCCCTGTTTCTCCTTTCTTCCAGAGTATACATGTTTAGTTCAGCAAGTCTCTCCTCATACGTTTTGTAACGCAAATCCCATACCATTCTCATAGCTTTTCTTTGCACCGCTTCAATTCTTTTTACATCCTTAAGATACGGCCTCCAAAACTGAACACAATACTCTAGGTGGGGCCTCACCATCGACTTATACAGGGGCATCAACACCCCCTTTCTTCTGCTGGTCACACCTCTCTCTATACAGCCTAACAACCTTCTAGCTACGGCCACCGCCTTGTCACACTGTTTCGTCACCTTCAAATCCTCAAATACTATCACCCCAAGATCCCTCTCTCCGTCCGTACCTATCAGACTCTCCCCGCCTAACACATACGTCTCCCATGGATTTCTATTCCCTAAGTGCACCACTTTGCATTTCTTCGCATTGAATTTTAATTGCCAAACTTTAGACCATTCTTCTAGCTTCCTCAGATCCTTTTTCATGTTTTCCACTCCCTCCCGGGTGTCCACTCTGTTGCAGATCTTAGTATCATCCGCAAATAGGCAAACTTTACCTTCTAACTCTTTGGCAATGTCACTCACAAATATATTGAACAGAATCGGCCCCAGCTTCCTAAGATATAGGTAATTTAGCCATGGAGCCTGACAGCAGGAAGGCAGGTACAAGGCTTGATAAGTAATCATCAGCTACCCTGTGCCAAGGATGTGTCACATGCAAGAGCTAACAAAGTGCCCCACTTGTCTGTGATAAGCTGGCACTGCAAATGAACCTGGACATGAAAGTGTATGGGGCAAAAACATAAAAGATGGTATTTCTGGGTCATTACCAGTAGTAATGAAGGCTTACTCCCCAGGTTCAACATAATCAGAATTATCCCTTACTATTATAAGATCCAATAGACTCTAATTACATCTTATCTTTCATATTTACTACTGATTAATTGTTATTCATATCCTACTTCAATACCCATCGCTGTTTAACTGTTATTTTTTATTCTGCTAAATTTGAAAAACTTACTACAATATTCTTGTAAGCCACTTTGAGCCTGCTATCAGTGGGAAAAGGGTATGATACATACCTGTAGCAGTTGTTCTCCGAGGACAGCAGGCTGATTGTTCTCACGACTGGGTTGACGTCCGCGGCAGCCCCCACCAACCGGAAGAAGCTTCGCGGGACGGTCGGCACGCAGGGCACGCCCACCGCGCATGCGCGGCCGTCTTCCCGCCCGTGCGCGACCGCTCCCGCCAGTTGAATGACTAGCAAAAGATGAAACACACAACTCCAAAGGGGAGGAGGGAGGGTAGGTGAGAACAATCAGCCTGCTGTCCTCGGAGAACAACTGCTACAGGTATGTATCATACCCTTTCTCCGAGGACAAGCAGGCTGCTTGTTCTCACGACTGGGGTATCCCTAGCTCTCAGGCTCACTCAAAACAAGAACCCAGGTCAATTGAACCTCGCAACGGCGAGGGAACAACAGAAATTGACCTACGAAGAACAACTAACTGAGAGTGCAGCCTGACCAGAATAAATTCGGGTCCTGGAGGGTGGAGTTGGATTTACACCCCAAACAGATTCTGCAGCACCGACTGCCCGAACCGACTGTCGCGTCGGGTATCCTGCTGGAGGCAGTAATGAGATGTGAATGTGTGGACAGATGACCACGTCGCAGCCTTGCAGATCTCTTCAATAGTGGCTGACTTCAAGTGGGCCACCGACGCTGCCATGGCTCTGACACTATGAGCCGTGACATGACCCTCAAGAGTCAGCCCAGCCTGGGCGTAAGTGAAGGAAATGCAGTCTGCTAGCCAATTGGAGATGGTGCGTTTCCCGACAGCGACCCCTAGCCTGTTAGGGTCGAAAGAAATAAACAATTGGGCGGACTGTCTGTTGGGCTGTGTCCGCTCCAAGTAGAAGGCCAATGCTCTCTTGCAGTCCAATGTGTGCAACTGACGTTCAGCAGGGCGGGTATGCGGCCTGGGGAAGAATGTTGGCAAGACAATTGACTGGTTAAGATGGAACTCCGACACCACCTTCGGCAGGAACTTTGGGTGGGTGCGGAGCACTACTCTGTTGTGATGAAATTTGGTATATGGAGCATGAGCTACCAGGGCTTGAAGCTCACTGACCCTACGAGCTGAAGTAACTGCCACCAAGAAAATGACCTTCCAGGTCAAGTACTTCAGATGGCAGGTATTCAGTGGCTCAAAAGGAGGTTTCATCAGCTGGGTGAGGACGACGTTGAGATCCCATGACACAGTAGGAGGCTTGATAGGGGGCTTTGACAAAAGCAAGCCTCTCATGAATCGAACGACTAAAGGCTCTCCAGAGATGGCTTTACCTTCCACACGATAATGGTAAGCACTAATCGCACTAAGGTGATTCCTTACTGAGTTGGTCTTGAGGCCAGACTCTGATAAGTGCAGAAGGTATTCAAGCAGGTTCTGTGCAGGGCAAGAACGAGGTTCTAGGGCCTTGCTCTCACACCAAACGACAAACCTCCTCCACTTGAAAAAGTAACTCTTTTTAGTGGAATCCTTCCTAGAGGCAAGCAAGACCCGGGAGACACCCTCAGACAGACCCAACGCAGCGAAGTCTACGCCCTCAACATCCAGGCCGTGAGAGCCAGGGATTGAAGGTTGGGGTGCAGCAACGCTCCGTCGTTCTGCGAAATGAGAGTCGGAAAACACTCCAATCTCCACGGTTCTTCGGAGGACAACTCCAGAAGAAGAGGGAACCAGATCTGACGGGGCCAAAAGGGCGCTATCAGAATCATGGTGCCGCGGTCTTGCTTGAGCTTCAGTAAGGTCTTCCCCACCAAAGGTATGGGAGGATAAGCATACAGGAGGCCGGTCCCCCAATGAAGGAGAAAGGCATCTGACGCTAGCCTGCCGTGTGTCTGAAGCCTGGAACAGAACAGAGGCAGCTTGTGGTTGGTCTGAGAGGCGAAAAGATCCACCGAGGGGGTGCCCCACTCTCGGAAGATCTTGCGTACCACTCTGGAATGGAGCGACCACTCGTGCGGTTGCATGACTCTGCTCAGTCTGTCGGCCAGACTGTTGTTTACGCCTGCCAGGTACGTGGCTTGGAGAAGCATGCCGAAGCGACACGCCCAACGCCACATACCGACGGCTTCCTGACACAGGGGGCGAGATCCGGTGCCCCCCTGCTTGTTGACGTAATACATTGCAACCTGATTGTCTGTCCGAATTTGGATAATTTGGCAGGACAGCCGATCTCTGAAAGCCTTCAGTGCGTTCCAGATCGCTCGGAGCTCCAGGAGGTTGATCTGCAGATCCTTTTCCTGGAGGGACCACAGACCCTGGGTGTGAAGCCCATCGACATGGGCTCCCCACCCCAGGCGGGATGCATCCGTCGTCAGCACTTTCGTGGGCTGCGGAATTTGGAATGGACGTCCCAGGGTCAAATTGGTCCGTATGGTCCACCAGAGCAGTGAAGTGCGGCAACTGGTGGAGAGGCGGATGACATCCTCTAGATTCCCGGTGGCTTGGAACCACTGGGAAGCTAGGGTCCATTGAGCAGATCTCATGTGAAGACGAGCCATGGGAGTCACATGAACTGTGGAGGCCATATGACCCAGAAGTCTCAACATCTGCCGAGCTGTGATCTGCTGAGACGCTCTGGTCTGCGAAGCCAGGGCCAAGAGATTGGTGGCCCTCGCTTCGGGAAGGTAGGCCTGAACCGTCTGGGAATTCAGCAGCGCTCCTATGAATTCCAGAGACTGAGTTGGCTGGAGATGGGACTTTGGGTAATTTATCACAAACCCCAGCAGCTCCAGAAGTTGAATAGTGCACTGCATGGACCGGAGGGCTCCTGCCTCCGAGGTGTTCTTGACCAGCCAATCGTCGAGATATGGGAACACGTGCACTCCCAGCTTGCGTAGGTAGGCCGCTACCACCACGAGGCACTTTGTAAACACTCGTGGGGCAGAGGCGAGCCCAAAGGGCAGCACACAATACTGAAAGTGCCGTGCGCCCAGGCGGAATCTGAGATACTGTCTGTGAGCTGGCAGTATCGGGATGTGAGTGTATGCGTCCTTTAAATCCAGGGAACATAGCCAATCGTTTTTCTGAATCATTGGCAGAAGGGTGCCCAAGGAAAGCATCCTGAACTTTTCTTTGACCAGGAATTTGTTCAGGCCTCTCAGGTCTAGGATGGGACGCATCCCCCCTGTTTTCTTTTCCACAAGGAAGTACCTGGAATAGAATCCCTGCCCTTCCTGCCCGGGTGGTACGGGCTCGACCGCATTGGCGCTGAGAAGGGCGGAGAGTTCCTCTGCAAGTACCTGCTTGTGATGGGAGCTGAAAGACTGAGCTCCCGGAGGACAATTTGGAGGCAGGGAGGTCAAATTCAGGGCGTATCCGCACCGCACTATTTGGAGAACCCACTGGTCGGAGGTTATGAGAGGCCACCTTTGGTGAAAGAATTTCAACCTCCCTCCGACCGGCAGGTCGTCCGGTACGGACACTTGTAGGGCGGCTATGTTCCCGTGGATCCAGTCAAAAGCCCGTCCCCGGCTTTTGCTGTGGAGGCGCAGGGGGCTGCTTAGGCGCACGCTGTTGACGGGAACGAGCGCGCTGGGGCTGTCCCTGTGCCTGACGAGGCCTTCGGGCCGGCTGGTTGTACCTACGCTTCGCAAAAGAATAGGGTGCAGCCTGCCGAGCCCGGGAAAAACGCCCGCCCGCGGGGGCGGGTGCTGAAGGCGCCCGGTGGGAGAGCTTGTCGAGAGCGGTTTCCCGCTGATGCAGTTGGTCAACCATCTGCTCGACCTTCTCGCCAAAAATATTATCCCCCCGGCAAGGAACGTCAGCCAGTCTCTGCTGGGTGCGGTTGTCCAGGTCAGAGGCACGCAGCCATGAGAGCCTGCGCATCACTATACCTTGGGCCGCAGCACGAGATGCCACGTCACAGGTGTCAAAAATCCCCCTGGACAGGAACTTTCTGCACGCCTTCAGCTGCCTGACCACCTCCTGATATGGCCTGGACTGCTCCGGCGGGAGCTTATCGACCAGGTCCGCCAGCTGTTGCACATTGGTCCGCATGTGGATGCTCATATAGAGCAGGTAAGATTGGATGCGGGTCACGAGCATGGAGGATTGGTAGGCCTTCCTCCCAAATGAGTCCAGAGTGCGAGACTCCCGCCCCGGGGGCGCCGAGGCGGTATCCCTCGAACTCCGTGCCCTCTTGAGAGCAGAATCCACGACCGCTGGGGCCGCATGAGCTCTGGGCCAGAGTGGATCCTGTACTGGGACTCTGCTTTCTTGGGAATGGTGGGGTTAGTTAGTGGTCGCACCCAGTTCCGAAGCAGCGTCTCCTTCAGGACATTGTGCAGCGGTACCGTGGAGGACTCTCTAGGTGGTGATGGATAGTCGAGGACCTCGAGCATCTCGGCCCTCGGCTCTTCCACAGAGACCACGGGAAAGGGAATGCTTATAGACATATCCCGCACAAAGGAGGCAAAGGAGAGACTCTCAGGAGGTGAGAGCTTCCTCTCCGGTGACGGCGTGGGGTCCGAGGGAAGGCCCGTAGACTCCTCTGAGGAGAAATATCTCGGGTCCTCCTCTTCCCCCCACGAGTCCTCATCCTCGGTATCGGACATAAGCTCATGTAGCTGAGTCCGGTACCGGGCCCGGCTCGACGTCGAGGCACCGAGGTCTCGGTGTCGTCGAGCGGTGGACTCCCGCGCCGGCGGGGACGGAGCTCCCTCCATCGACGTCGACGGGGACTCCACCTGCGTGGCGGTCGAGACCGGCACCGCAAGCGGCGGCGGTGTCGACAGCCCCAGCGCCGGGCTAGAGCTCGCCGGCGCCACAGTCATCGGCGCCGGGGGCGCAAGCACCCCCGACGCCGGCACAGCCTGGCGCATCAGCCCTTCCAGGATCCCCGGAAGGATGGCTCTGAGGCACTCGTCCAGGCCCGCTGCCGGGAAAGGCGGTGGGGCCGGTAAGGGTGTCGGTGCCAGAAGCTGCTGGGGGCCAGGAGACGGCACCGAGGTGCCGGAACCCCGACGCGTCGGTACCTCCACCACCGACGGAGATCTCTCCTCTCTGCGATGACGCTTCGGCGTCGACTCCCCTTCAGGGTGCACCGAGGGCTCCCGGTGACGGCGCTTCTTATCTTTTTTCCGGTGCACGTCACCGGCGCCGGAGGGCATGGAGGAGGAGGAGGTCGATCCCCCTCGGTCTCGAGGTACCGGGTCCGACAGGGTTCGGTCCCGTGGCTCACGAGCAGAGGGAGTGACCGGGGCCGACTGCCCACGCGGCCTCTCAACCCCACTCTCACCGGCGGACCGGCGGGCCGACGGGACCTGTTCTCCTGGGGTCGCTGCCATCGGTGCCGATGTCTCGGGCATCGATACCGGTACCGAAGAACCGGCCTTCGATACCGATGCCGTCGAGGTCGACGTCGAGGGGCCGGCGCAAGTTCCAAAAAGACAGTCCCGCAGAACTTGCCTCGCAACCTGAGTCCGTTTCCGGAGACCGAGACACAGCGCGCACGACTTGAGATTGTGCTCCGGCCCGAGGCACTGGAGGCACCAAGCGTGGGTGTCGGTCTGCGAGATCGGCCGGCCGCAGCGACCACACTTTTTAAATCCACTCGGGACCTTCGAGGACATCGACGGAAAAATCGCGTCGGCGAAGTCAAAGTCGGCAATGGTGGCTAAAATCACACCACGAAAAAACTAGCCGACCGAGCGGCCACTAGGCCGCAACGAGGCGTCCCCGCTGGAAGCGAGGGAAAAGGGGAGCGCGTGCTCCACACGCGCGAAAATCTTTTGTTTTTTGTTTTAACAATACAAAGAAAGAAAGAAAGAGGAACCGAACGGGTCAAAGCAACGATCCGCGTAAACGCGGTCGAAAAATCCGGCGGCTGAACGGAGAGAGAGGCAATTGCACAACTCTCTCCAGTCGCGGAAAAAAAGTAACTTGCGGGAGCGGTCGCGCACGGGCGGGAAGACGGCCGCGCATGCGCGGTGGGCGTGCCCTGCGTGCCGACCGTCCCGCGAAGCTTCTTCCGGTTGGTGGGGGCTGCCGCGGACGTCAACCCAGTCGTGAGAACAAGCAGCCTGCTTGTCCTCGGAGAAAGGTGGGATACAAATGTGATAAATAAATAAATAGTAGGAGTAGCAGCAATTGTGGCTGCAGTTATAGATGAGGTCCAGTCAATTCTGAGGCCTGGTTCCTTGCTGCAACCACAGACAACAGAGGAGTCCCCACCAGACCAGACGGATCCAGGACATTTAGTTGAGAGACAGCCATTCCAGATAAGGGTGAAAGTGAAGCTAACACTGGGATACATATATGGCAAACATGGCTTATATATTGAGATACTTGCATTGCTGTGATATAGAATCTCATTGTCTGAGCTACAAATGGATAGTGTGGAACAGTATTATAGACACTGTGTGAAAACAAAAAGAAATGATGTATCTATTCTAGTGTGTATGATTCACAGCATCTGTGGATACTTCAATATCTCTACATACATAGATGGTTTAGCTGACTAGTTGCTCTAATTCTGCAACCGTGCAAAAGCAAATTAATTTCACCTCTCACTCCAATACAATAATGGCAGCTGCCAATATCTCCATGTTCCTAGCATCATGTTCCAATGAGAACAGATTTCAATGCTTCTTAGCTTACGTCATGAGACTCCCTCAACTTCTTTAAGCAGGACTTTGCGACCGATAGTCCTTATTGCCTCTAGCAATGCTCAACTTACGGAGTGACGGATCTCATCTCAAAGTCAATGCATTCTTTGTCTCCAGAGCATTTCTTAAGTCTATGCAAGTCAATACCTCTTGATCAGACTTACTTGAGCCAAAGGAGTTCTTTCTTGCACCTCTTATAGCCAAGTCCTTTAGATACGGTGACATTTATTTATAACGGTCTGAGGATTGGCAATCAAACCCATAATATGCCAGGCAGAAGGTATACATAACAGTAACTGATACGATCCTGGCACACTGCCCTATTGAAGATGCAGGTAGTTTCTTTTGTGGGACATCAATGAAAAAATGGCTGAAGCAAAATCAAACAGTTCAACACACAAAAACTCTACTGTTGCCACTCAGGGGTCCTTTTACTAAGCCACGTAAGCATCTACACACACCCAACGCACGTCAAAATGGAGTTACCGCCTGACCACCACATGGCTCTTAAGGTAATTTCATTCTGATACACGCGTCTAAAAAATATTTTTCCTTTTCGGGCGCGCATAGGTCATTACTGCCTGATTACCACGCGAGTCTTTACCGCTAGGTCAATGGCTGGTGGTAAGGTCACCGACACAAAATGGACGCGTGGCAACTTTCATTTTGTCACACGTCCATTTTTGGCAAAAATTTTAAAAAGGCCTTTTTCACAGGCGCGCTGAAAAATGGATTGGTGTGCATCCAAAATGCATGCCTACACTACCGCAAGCCATTTTTCAGCGTGCCTTTCTAAAAGGACCCCTCAATGCAGTAGAACAAAAAACTGAAGAAAACAGAAATGACCAATCACTTTTAAACATCAAAGAGGTAGGGAAAATAGGTACTGAAGCAATTGATGGTACAATATAAAAAAAACGTACCGAGAGGATAAACTTGACAGACTGTAGCTTGGACATATTTGAAAAACACCACAGAGAAATGAACATCAGTAAGAGCAACATACCCTGCTTGTCCTCAGAAAAAATAGTTTCAACAACAAATAGAAATGGAAAGCAACTGATTGCTGATGCCCATGATTGCAACTTGTTGCTAAGAATAGCTCTAGATTCTAGGGGTCTGAGTTTCAGACCTCCATGGGAGTAATATAAAGAGATGCATGACCCTATTCTGAATCTTATGAAAAAAAATCTAACCTTTGGAGAATAGGTGGACAATAAAATTTTTACATAAAATGTTTTCAATGTTTCCATTATTCTATGTAATGCGTACTGTTTATTGTACCTCACTCTAGAATCCTGTGAAGGAGTGTGTAATTAAATTTCATTAAACATGCCAATAAAATGGGAAAATTAGGTTCCTACCGTGATAATTTTCTTTCCTTTAGTCATAGCAGATGCAGCCATTACAGATGGGTTGTGTCCATCAACCAGCAGAGGGAGATAGAGAGCACACTTTTTTCAGTACCTCATACCAGCTTGCTCCACTGCCTCTCTTCAGTATTTGAAACTTCCAAAGCAGTATGGCAAACCACAATGGGAATAACATAAGCTTTCCTCAGAGCGAACGATGGCCCTACAACAAAGGGCATTAACTCAGAATGGAGGGAATGAAACATCCTCCCGGAGGGCATAAACTCATCCTCCACTGAGACATAACTGGAGGAAATAAACTCATCCTCCAAAACATGAAACTGGAGGGAATTAAGTCATCCTCCTTTAATTGAACAAGAATCCTGAAGACTGTTTTCCGACTTTCTCCCAAGGACAGAATCTCCAGGAAACACGAACTGAACCTGAAATAGATTTACAGCAGATAGCATCAGACAGGGAGGGATCATGGCTGCATCTGCTATGACTAAAGGAAAAAAAATTATCACGGTAAGAACCTAATTTTCCCTTCCTTGTCATCAAGCAGATGCAGCCATTACAGATGGGATGTATCAAAGCAATCCCTAGATAGGGTGGGAACAAGCCACACCACGCGCCAGCACTTGCGCTCCAAAATGTCGGGCAAAAGAGAGCTTAGAAGCCCATGTTGCTGCACTACAAATCTCTTGAAGAGAGAGTGCTCCGGTTTCAGCCCAAGAAGAGGAAATTCCTCTAGTGGAATGCGCCTTAAAGGCATCAGGCGGAGGCCGGCCGGCAAGCAAATAAGCTGAAAAGATAGATTCTTTAAGCCAGCGGGCAATAGTGGCTTTAGACGCTGGAGACCCTCTGCAAGGACCTGATAGCAAAACAAACAGATGATCAGAGGTCCTGAAAGAGTTAGTAACTCGCAGATACTGCAGCAGAGTCCTGCGCACGTCCAACAGGTGCAATTGCCCAAAAGATTCTGGAAACTCCTCCTCGACAAAGGAGGGCAAGAAAATAGGTTGGTTTAAGTGAAACGCTGAAACCACCTTAGGCAAGAAGGAAGGCACGGTCCAAACCGTGACCCCAGACTCTGAAAACTCCAGAAAAGGGTCTCTACAGGACAGCGCCTGGAGCTCTGACACCCGTCTCGCCAAAGTAATGGCCACTAACAAGACGGCCTTCAGTGTCAAATCTTTCTCTGAAGCACGCCGAAGCGGTTCAAAGGGAGCACCCTGAAGGGCCTTCAGCACTAGCCCCAGGTTCCAAGCTAGAGAAGGTGCACGCACGGGAGGACAGAGCCGAAGCACCCCTCTAAGAAACCGTGCCACATCCGGATGAGCAGCTAAAGACACACCTTCAACCTTGCCATGCAGGGAGGCCAATGCTGCCACTTGCACCCGCAGGGAATTATAGGCCAAGCCTTTTTGTACACCATCCTGCAAAAAGTCCAGAATCGGCAAGACAGGAGCCCGCAGGGGTGTGATCTCTCTGGAAGCACACCAGACTTCAAACTGGCGCCAAATCCTGGCATAAGCCACGGAAGTGGAACGCTTGCGGGCTTGCAGGAGAGTGGTAATTACTTTATTGGAATAGCCTCTGCGTCTCAATTGCGCCCTCTCAATCGCCAGGCCATAAGACCAAATCGGCCGGCATCCTCCATGGTCACCGGACCCTGTGACAATAGGTTGGGAACCAGAGGTAACTGAAGGGGATCCTCTACGAGCATCTGTCGGAGGTCCGCATACCAAGGCCTCCTGGGCCAATCCGGGGCGACGAGAACCACTTCTCCTGGATGCAGCCGAATCCGCAGCAGCACTCGCCCTATCAAGGGCCACAGAGGGAACACATACAGTAGGCCCGGAGGCCAGGGTTGAGCCAAGGCATCCAACCCCGCCGCACGAGGATCTCACCGTCTGCTGAAGAAGCACGGGACTTTGGCAATGGAGCTTGTCGCCATTAGATCCATCACGGGCTTGCCCCACTTGGCACATATCTGCAGGAACACTTCATCTGCAAGTTCCCACTCCACTGAATCGATCTGATGCCTGCTTAGATAATCGGCTTGCACGTTGCTCTGACCTGCAATGTAAGCTGCCGACGGAAACTGTAGATGCAGCTCGGCCCAGTGGCAAATTTGTTCGGCCTGCGCGGCTAGAGCTCTGCACTGAATGCCGCCTTGTCGATTTATGTAGGCCATTGCTGTCGTGTTGTCCGACATCACTCTGACTACCAATCCTTCCAGGGTCACTTGAAAGGCCAGAAGCGCCTGAAACACCACTTTCAACTCTAGGCGGTTGATGGACCACTCCGACTCCTTGGGTGTCCATAGACCCTGGGCATGCTTCCCCTTGCAATGTGCGCCCCAGCCTTTCAGACTGGCATCTGTCACCACTAGGCACCAATCGGGGAGCGCCAGCAGCATTCCTCGCCGCAGCATGCTGTCTGAGAGCCACCACTCCATGCTGAGTCGGGCCGCAGGGAGCCAAGAGAGTCTGCATTGGTAATCCTGATATACTGGAGACCATCTTTGAAGTACAGCATACTGTAGAGGTCTCAGGTGCGCTCTCGCCCAGGGCACCAGTTCCATGGTGGCCGTCATCAATCCAAGCAGCTGGACAATGTCCCAAGCTCGTGGGCGGGGCATCCTCAGAAGCAGACGGACCTGATTCTGAAGCTTGCACCGCCTTTGCTCGGGTAGGTACATATACCCCGAGGCTGTGTCGAACCTGGCCCCCAAATATTCTAGAGACTGCGAGGGGGTCAGGTGACTTTTGGCCAAATTGACGACCCAGCCCAGAGATTGAAGTACTGAGACCACTCTGGCTGTTACATGCTGACTCTCTGCAGCAGAGTTGGCTCGAATGAGCCAGTCGTCCAGGTACGGGTGAACCCGAATACCCTCTTTACTTAGAAAGGCAGCTACTACCACCATAACCTTCGAAAAGGTGCGGGGAGCTGTGGCGAGGCCAAAAGGCAAGGCCCGGAACTGGAAATGCTTTCCCATCACCGCCAATCTCAGAAACCTCTGGTGCGGGGGCCAAATTGGAAAGTGCAAGTAAGCTTCTTTCAGGTCCAGAGACATAAGAAACTCTCCTGGCTGTACCGCCGCAATGACGGAGCGCAGGGTTTCCATGTGAAAATGCCGCACTCTCAGGGACTTGTTAATTCTTTTAAGTCCAGAATAGGGCGAAAAGACCCTCCTTTTCGCGGCACCACAAAGTAGATGGAGTAGCGGCCGCAGCCGTGTTCGGCGGGAGGTACCGGGGACACGGCCCCTATCTGAATCAGACCTTGCAAAGTCTCCTCTACCGCCGCCCGTTTGGCGGCAGAACCGCATCGGAACTCCACAAACACGTCTCTGACAGGGGCATCGAATTCTATTCTGTAACCGTCTCTGATCAGGTCCAAGACCCACTGATCTGAGGAAATGTTGGCCCACTCCTCGGCAAAGAGTGAAAGACATCCTCCGATGTCAGGACTCGAGGAGAGGGCCGGCGCACCATCATTGAGAGGGTCGCCCCTGAACTCCAGGCCTTGAGCCAGTGGCTGTGGAACATTTGTCCGAGCGAAAGGAGTTCCTCTGCTGAAAACGGGCACGAGAAGTGAACCCAGCAGAACGCCCCGGGCGGTACCTTTGAGCTTCACGGAAGCGAGGTCTGTAAGAGGAGTGGACCGCCGCACCCTTAGAGGAAGGCTGAGGCCTATCTTCGGGCAAGCGCTGGGGTTTAGCCTCACCCAGGCCCTTCACAATTTTCTCCAACTCCTCACCAAACAGGAGAAGGCCTTGAAAGAGCAACTTCACCAACCTTTGCTTAGAGGCCATGTCCGCCGCCCAATGCCGTAGCCAAAGAAGACGGCGAGCCGCCACTGCTACTGCCATGTGTTTAGCCGAAGCTCTGACAATATCATAAAGGGTGTCAGCAAGAAAGGACAAGGCCGACTCCATCCGCGGAGCCACATCTGAAAAGGGCTCTGCTCCATCACCGGGCTGTTCCACTGCCTGTTGCAACCAAGTCAGGCAGGATCTAGCAGCATAACAACTGCATGCAGACGCCCGAATAGTGAGACCTGCAATTTCAAATGACCGTTTAAGGGCTGATTCCAGTCTATGGTCTTGAATATCCTTCAGGGCAACACCTCCTTCAACTGTGACTAGGGCATCCACTTTAGGCATAGCAAAGCGAGCCATATGCTCCTCACTCAGAGGGTATAATTGCCCCATAGCCCTGGAAACTTTCAAAGGTCCCTCAGGGTCAGCCCATTGAGCCGAAATAAGCTCTTGGATGGCGTCATGCAAAGGAAAGGCTCGAGCAGGCTTTTTGGTACTAGCCATCCTAGGATTCACAGAGGAGGCTGTGCCACTGGCAGGGTCCTCAATAGAGAGAGCCTGCAGGGCATCAGAAATAAGCGCTGGCAGCTCATCACGGTGGAAAATCGTCACCGCGGAAAATCGTCACCGCGGAGGGATCGTCCAGATCCTGAGTCACTTCTGCACCAGACTCTGGCTCCTCAGACCATGAAGGCCTGCCAGAGTCCTCCGAATCCTCGCAGCCCGACCATGGGGGGGGAAAAAGGAGGTGCAGCACTCTCTGAAGGGGAATGAGCCCTTCTACGCTTCATATTCTGCCAATTATCAGGGAATAACGCCTCAGAGGGCATACCCAGGCTAGAATCCACCGGGGGGGGGGGGGGGGGGGGCATTAGAAAAGGCCCGTGCCGGGCTTTGTGGGAGAGCTCTTTTAAGCATGTATGCTTTATGCATTAATAAGACAAAATCAGGGGAGAAAAACTCACCCTGGGCACCCGGATCTCTGCCGGGGCTAGTATCTCCCATATCAGCCTCACTCCTAGGCCTCCCCCCCGGGCTCAGGACTCTCCGTCTCAGCGGAGGTCGTGCCATGTGGTAAATTCAAAATGGCGCCCGCTGCCAGCTCAGAGCGCGAAGAATCATCGCTCGCCATGCTCGGGCCGGCTCTAACGTCTGTACAGCACGATTTACAGAGCCCCGCTGCTGATCTGCGCTTGCCACATCTTGGAACAGCGCTTTACTGTCTCCACAGCCATCGCCAAAAATGGCGGTAAAATTCAAAATGGCGGTTCACGCCAAAATCGCCCCGATCGCGGGCCCACCCCGGAGGAGTCAGAAAACACTCTTACCTCATTGGACCGAGTATCACAGCTCCGGTCCCACAGAAAAAGGCAAGGAAAAAAACCTCTGTTCCAGCGTCTAAGCACCAAAGCGCGATGCGACTTTTTTTTTTTTTTTTTTTAACGCTGTGAGGAAAGCAGAGGTAAATAGAACTCCTGAGGCTCAGGTGAGTGGGAAAGGCAGGGAAAGGGCGAACCTATGTGCCTGCATCCACTGTTGGTGGGGAAGGACAGGGAAAGCTAAGCAATGTGTCCACATCCACGGAGGTATGGGTAAGGCAGGGAAAGGCGAACCTATGTGCCTTTAAAGTGAAGCTGCTATAGCCTCCAACTCCCCTGCTAACAACTGGCAAAAGCACAGGAGCAACCTCCAGGCAGATTTTAGATGGAGCTCGAAGAAGCTGCAGCCACTCTGCTAGGGGAGTTAGAGAATACTGAAGAGAGGCAGTGGAGCAAGCTGGTATGAGGCACTGAAAAAAGTGTGCTCTCTATCTCCCTCTGCTGGTTGATGGACACAACCCATCTGTAATGGCTGCATCTGCTTGATGACAAGGAAGGTAAGATTCAGTACGTGATGTTACTGTGCTATGATTGTTGAATATGACATGAGAAAACAGAACACATTAGCTATACTATAAGTACACGTACAATCTGTTCAACACTGACAGAATAATATAGCAAAAACAGAATTCATGTATGATTTTTAAACATTTAAAAAAATATTTTTAGTTAGAGTCCCTTTGCATCAGGAAATATACCTTTGCTGGACTAGCTGTTCTTTTCCTCTTGGCAGGACTGGACAGGTCATCTACTTGACTAGAAGGAATCATATGTAGTGGCAAGGACGGTTGTGAAACTGCTGTTTGACTGAGGCCAAGCACAGGTTCAGTATTTTGATGATGAGGTTTACAAGCCTAAGGATCACACAAGGGGGAAAAATACAAATTTATGAATGTATTTTTAAATGCTTTTCCTTACACTATAAAACTTTCCATTTGCAACAGTAACACAGCTAGGTGGCTCTCTAGAAACTGATCTCAGTTACTGAATATCAGTATTGAAAGGTCATTGATGCAGAAACATGCGCTTTCCCTTCTTTTAAATAATGACCGTAACACATTATGTAAACATGACATCTGTTTGATAACATGAAAATCCACAAAGGTTCTTAATTGGTACCCAAAATTGTCTCCCATATTAAGGGGAAATTTTTCGTGTATCCCTTTGCATTTTTTTTTTTAATGAAGGCAAGTAATTATATTAATGAAAGCCAATCCTAAGCTCAAGTAAAATAAGCTTGACACTAAAGATTGAAAAACCCCTTAAAAGCTGGGCACCTGTAGAACATAACCCAACTTCTCACCTGCTGTGCTGAGTTCATGGCACCCTGCCTGGAGGTAAGCTCTGCGGGGATTGGTAGGCTCCATGCCTCCTCAATACTAGGAAGTAATTTAGTTTTATTCTGTAGACTACCTTGTGGAAGGTTACACAACTGAGCCTAGGAAAAATTATGTAAAAAGCAAATTTAACACAAGCCTACTTTAGTAAGAGCAAGTCCACTAAATCTTCCTAAATGTTGCAACTAATTATGTTTTATAGCAAATAGATTTCAATTTGGGAGTTTTCAGAAAGTTACTGTACTAAGAAAAAGAGGGTAACCAGAAAATAAACCTTTGTGAGAATCAGAACAAAGTCAAGCTCTGCTGTCAGTGGTTTAATGATATTTATTTTTATGAAGCTTTCAAACAAGAGTGATAAGCACTTGTTTGATTTACCACTCTCTCAATGCTATGACAACTTAAAAATGTAAGACAGCACACAGAGGAAAAAAAAGTTATGCAAATTAAAGTGTATTAATTGAACTGATGGGATATTCTGTACCTAAGTAGACACTTTAAATGTAAAATAATATTATAAATTATGATATTTACAATACGCATGGAAACATTAAACAGAATATGACATCTACACACCAACTTTCTTGTCCAGTCTCTCCCTTCCCCCAATGCTGTGGTCACCAGTAAAATTTCTTTGTCCTTATTCTTAAAGTTGTATGACTTTTACCTGTAAATATTTAATCCGTGCTGCAAGCGCAGAGGTATTACTACAATTTTTGCTCCTAGTTGCATTTAAGTAGCATTTAATGGCATCCTGAGGCTGGTTGCAGGACTCATAGAGTGTGCCTAGGTCCATCCAGGCTGCAGCATGGCCATGGTCCAACTGAACAGCACAAATATAGGCCTGTAAAGCGTCCATTGGCTGATTCTGCTGCTGGTACAGCACACTGGGGGGAAAAAAAACAATTAACTGAAAAAACACATTTTTACATTAAATATAACCATCATATATTGAAAACAGGAGGCATAACAGAAAAAAGTTAGAAAAAATTAACCTGCTGTATATAAAATTACATCCCATAGCAAACCAGCAACACAGGAATGTAAGTGGAGGAGTAGCCTTGTGGTTACAGCAGTAGGTTGTGAACCACAGAGATCAGGGTCCAAATCCCACTGACGCTCCTTGTGGCCTTGGCAAGTCATAAACTTACCCTTGTTTACCAAGCCGCACGGCAATGCCAACACAGCCCATTTAAAGTGATTGGGCTGTCTCGGAACTAGCACGGCTTAGTAAACTGGGGGGGGGGGGGGTTTGATTGTGTCGGGGCTAGCATGGCAAAACAGGGAGGTTAGATTGTAAACCCACTGGGGACAGGGAAAAAACTATTGTACCCGACTATAACTGGCCTTGAACTTCCACTGGAAAAGTGTGAGCTAAATACTACAATGCATCTTCTCTGAATTAATACCTCATATCTTTTAATCCTATCTTTAAACACACACAGTCACACTCATTAAAGGCTGGTGAAGTATGGGAGGGAACAAAATACAAAAGTGCTTATTCAGAAACATATTTCAAAGACATTATAAATAATGGTGCTCTTTGAAGAAAAACAGAGGCTCTGAATTCTCATTATCTATTTTAATTATGCAAAATGAAATCTATTCAGAAGTACAGTAATTTGTGTTTTCTCATGGTCCAGTGCCCATGCTTTTTATTTCAGAAGTCCACTAGGAAGGCCTGACAAAAACACACAGTAATTCACTATGACAACTAAAACAAATTGCAAAACAAGAATTCAAATGTTTCAGTTTACTGCAATCCTAAAAACCAGCAGGGGTAGGGTGTTTACCTAATAGCTCAAGTTGCAAGAAACCTGAGTAGGGAACCTCACTTTGACAAACCTGAGCACTATCACAGAGATGGCATGCAGGAAGCCTGGGGCAAAAATAGGGCTAAACCATGTGCTTGCAACTAGGTGGCACTGCACAGCAGCAGCAGAATCCAGCTTCCCCTTTCCTCTCCTGTCAGGAGATGGAAGGAAACACAATACATTACAGACCTAACTTACAACTCTCTCCCCCCCCTTTCCCACCATCTTCTAGCTAGAGAACAGGGCAACACTTAACATAAGGCTAACCTCATAGTGTGAACAGTGCATCTTGGTGCCAGACTTATGCTTGCTGAATCTGGAGGAGTGGCCTAGTGGTTAGGGTGGTGGACTTTGGTCCTGGGGAACTGAGGAACTGAGTTCCATTCCCACTTCAGGCATAGGCAGCTCCTTGTGACTCTGGGCAAGTCACTTAACCCTCCATTGCCCCAGGTACAAATAAGTACCTGTATACAATATGTAAGTCGCATTGAGCCTGCCATGAGTGGGAAAGCGCGGGGTACAAATGTAAAAAAAAAAAAATATATATATATATATATATATATATATAAATACACACACACACTAGTGCCCAACCTCCCCCTTTTATAAAGCCATACGGTAATGCCGACACAGTCTATTCACTTTCAATGGGCTGTGTCAGCATTGCCGCACCGGCAGCCACTAGCATGGCTTTGTAAAAAAAAGGGGTGGGAGGCAAGTTAGGCACACTTACCCAGTATTCTATAAGTACACATGTAACATTTCAGACTGCCCCTGACATGCTCATGCACCTCCCATGGCTATGCTCCCTTTTGGGATACACGCTATAGGAATTAGTCATCCTGCCTTAAAGAATAGCATGCATCCAGATGCACATGCAAATTTTAATGGGTGCCCATTAATAATTGGTCGTTAGCACCCAATTATTGAAGTTAATTGGCAATTATCAATATTAACTGTTCAATAAGACATACCATAATGATCCATCCTAAATACTAGACAACGAAACTTACACCAGAACTGGACAAAACCGAACTCTCTATACCTGACTGCTTCATTTACTTTGTCACTAATGAACTTTAACGCAATACCACTTCATTTCTCATTCCGGAAGTGAATTCTCTATACTTGACTCCTTATTTAATCTGTCACTTATGAACTTTAATGCAATACCACTTTGTATTTCTCATCCCGGAAATGGCGATCGCCATTACGGAATAATGTAAGCCACATTGAGCCTGCAAATAAGTGGGAAAATGTGGGATACAAATGCAACAAATAATAATAATATCAGGAGACTGGCTCCAGAAATACTACTACTACTACTATTTATCATTTCTATAGCGCTACAAGGCATATGCAGCGCTGTACACCACACACAAAAAAGACAGTCCCTGCTCAAAGAGCTTACAATCTAGATAGAAGTTGATTCCTTCTGACAGACAAGCCTGGGGGGGGGGGGGGGGAGCAGAAACAGTATTCTAGGTAGGGGGAGGGGTGGGGAGGGAGTAAGAAGAAAGAATGGGGGTGGGGTAAGAAAGGACTGCTTACTGGATTGAGGGACAGGAACAGAAGTCATGATAGGGGAGTAGGGGAAAGACTAGATGTGAGCACAAAGGCTAGACGGAAACAGGGGCTTGGATACACAGACAAGCTTGGTAGAAACGGGGTTCAGGATATACAGGGTTCAGGACAGACATGCAAGCTTGGCAGAGGCGGGGTTCAGGATAGACATGCAAGCTTGGCAGAGGCGGGGATCAGGATATACACTCAGGATATGCAGGATTCAGGATATATACACTAGCTAGGGAGAAGCAGGATTCAGGATATACACTCAGGATAAACACACTAGCTAGGCAGCAACAGGTTCAGGGCAACAAGTAGGCTGGGCAGCAGACAGGAGAATAAACCAGGAACTAGTAGAGTCTTTGGGCAGGCTACAAACAGAGAGAACCCAGGAGCTATCAGAGTCTTAGGGCAGGCAGCAGACAATAGAATAAACCAGGAATTGCAAAGTCTTGGGGCTGGCAGCAGACAGAGGAATAAACCAGGGATAACAGAGTCAAGGCTGGAGCTTCAGCAGCTCCCAACACAGAGAGTACACAAAGGCTGAAGCTTCAGACTCCAAACACAGAGCAAGGCAACAGAAGGACTAGCAGTCCACAGACACCAAGCAGAAGGGGCAGGAGCCCACACAGAAGGACTAGCAGTCCACAGACACAAAGAACAGAAGGGCCAGAGCCCACATGGAAAGATAGGCTTATAGCAGCGCAACAGCACACTCACTAACCTGACGACCTTTTGGCATAACACACACACACACACCATGCAAAGAACCTGAATGCCAGTACAGCACTTCCTTATGAAGGCTCTCACTGATGATGTCACCTACAGCATGACAGAAGAAGGGAACACACTGACACCAGAGAGAGGCTTGACACATAGGAAGGACAGACAGGAGCCATCTTGGAAACTGGAACAGAGCAGGCGGAAGCCATCTTAGATGCTGACTCCCCAGAGAGGCATAAGCCCACACAGGTGAGGTCTAGTGAGGTAATCAGCACACAAAGACAGAGACAAAACTAACACAGAAACAGACAGAAGCCAGCACAGATGCTGACCCCCAGAAATAAGGTAAGTCTGAGGGTGGTCACGGCCAAAGACGTGACACCTGCCCATAGCTTATGCACTAGGGCCAAAGATGGTAACAGCAGTAGTGTAGACACTGTCAGATGAGGGCAACCCATCTGCTGTAGATAAAGGACATGGTGGACTTGTTCATGGATCAACAACACCATAACCTGTATAAAGGGGAATATTCATATCACAGAAATTAATAAAATACAATACTGTACCGCAAAAATTATCAGGAAAATTCTAACCATAAGGATGTAGGAAAAATGTATTAAAGGATAAATAAAATCATTGCAAGCAGAGGTATCCCTAATAGATGGTTACCTAAAAGGATCAAGATCAACAAAGATAATGAAAAGATGTAAAATGAGCTTCCAGGTCTGGTGGAGATGAGATAGGACATAAAACGCATCAGCTCCCAGCTAGTGATCAAATAAACTAGATTTAAAGCACTGGTTCTCACCATAAGCTGTCCTACTGGCAGCTCAGAATTTCACAGGTACTGAGGGGGAAACACAGGACGATCAAAGATACATATTCCCCAAGAGTGAGTACCGTGCCGATAGAGCAGCCAGGCTCAGTAGTACCTGACTCTAAGATGGCATATGAAGGTGCGTGTGGATTAGCAGCTAACACAGCATAGAAGGAGAAGGCACCGGAGGCGACAGACCCATGCAGGTTGCTGTAAGAGATCCGGGATTCGAAGAACAAAATGGAGACACAGGTCACATAGAAGAGTATTTCGTACCCCCTTGCACAGCATTTATAAGACACTGAAGAGCACGTGGGGGAGTCTGGAGGACACACATGTGGAAGACATGGCCACCATTTGAGCGCAGCAAAAAGAGATCCAATGGTTTAAAGAAAAGAGTGAGGCTCATGAAAATCATGAGATGGTCACACACACAATTTTGGCATGGCAGAGGGGTTGGAGCTCTGTCAGTCAGTCAAGCATCTGTGAAAAAACTGTTTGACATTTGTTTTCCTGCTAAACTGGTGGCTCCCAACTATGAAATAGGAAGAGCGAATAGGGAAAAACACCCCGGTCCTGCCCAGGAAAGTGGCTCCATGACATTTTAAATTACTCCGGTATCAGGAAAAGGAGCATGTAACTTTAGAAGCCAGGAGGACATAGACAGTGCATTATAACAATTGGAAACTTTCCATTTTACCAGAATTAAGGCCAAAGATCATTCACACATGGAAGGCGAAGGAACACAGGGATGCCTTGAGAAGGTCAGACTGAAAGCAAGTGTTTAGTTTCTGGCTTGGTGATCTTAGAATATGGTCAAAAGCAGTTCTTGCAGTCATCTTGGAACAGCTGGTGGCAAGATATGAAGGTTGGGGGTCGGAATCTTGTAGCAGTACCCTCCCCAATTAAAAAATACTGAGAGCAGCCTCAGATCCCAGCATTAGAGGCAGATAAAGCAGTAGGGTATGCTCAATCCCTTCTAGTTGAAGAGGTCCTGACCTTACGAGTGGGGAGCAGTTCCGATCTTCAGAGCACGAACAGATACCCCCCATTGGCTGCTACTAAAATTGATTCCTCACCATTGGCTACGGTCCCTGAAGTGGGGCTCTTTTTGTTGGGAGAATCAACCCTTCTGCCTCAAAGGAAACAGTTTCTTCCCACACTTGTGACAAGTGTGGGAGGCAGCAATCAACAGAAGGTAGTATGTGCAGGTGATAGTGATCTCAGCGAGCAATGTAGTGAGCAGGACAAGTTGAATGGTCTTGGATAAGATGGACAGAATGGAACCAAGTGTGCAGAGATAGCTTGACCGTGCATTCTACACCAGGATTAATCTGAATGACTGTTTGGGTTGGTTTATTGGTCTGTTTAGGGATTACAGTTGAGGGTATTTGGGTTGAAGGGTACAAGGTGTGGGAACTGACGAGTGCGCCTAGTGAGGTGAAGAGTCATCCTGGGAAGACCGAGCAGAGGTTGGCTTATACATAGAGGACGGGACACTCTACTTATAGCGAATGCTACATACCTGTAGAAGGTATTCTCCGAGGACAGCAGGCTGATTGTTCTCACTGATGGGTGACGTCCACGGCAGCCCCTCCAATCGGAACACTTATCTAGCAAAGTCCTTTGCTAGTCCTCGCGCGCCGATGTGCACCGCGCATGCGCGGCCGTCTTCCCGCCCGAACCGGCTCGTGCCGGCCAGTCTCATATGTAGCAAGACAAAGACAAGGGAAGACACAACTCCAAAGGGGAGGCGGGCGGGTTTGTGAGAACAATCAGCCTGCTGTCCTCGGAGAATACCTTCTACAGGTATGTAGCATTCGCTTTCTCCAAGGACAAGCAGGCTGCTTGTTCTCACTGATGGGGTATCCCTAGCCCCCAGGCTCACTCAAAACAACAACCATGGTCAATTGGGCCTCGCAACGGCGAGGACATAACTGAGATTGACCTAAAAAATTTACCAACTAACTGAGAGTGCAGCCTGGAACAGAACAAACATGGGCCTAGGGGGGTGGAGTTGGATTCTAAACCCCGAACAGATTCTGAAGCACTGACTGCCCGAACCGACTGTCGCGTCGGGTATCCTGCTGCAGGCAGTAATGAGATGTGAATGTGTGGACAGATGACCACGTCGCAGCTTTGCAAATCTCTTCAATAGTGGCTGACTTCAAGTGGGCTACCGACGCTGCCATGGCTCTAACATTATGAGCCGTGACATGACCCTCAAGAGCCAGCCCAGCCTGGGCGTAAGTGAAGGAAATGCAATCTGCTAGCCAATTGGATATGGTGCGTTTTCCCACAGCAACTCCCCTCCTGTTGGGATCAAAAGAAACAAACAATTGGGCGGACTGTCTGTTGGGCTGTGTCCGCTCCAGATAGAAGGCCAATGCTCTCTTGCAGTCCAATGTGTGCAGCTGACGTTCAGCAGGACAGGAATGAGGACGGGGAAAGAATGTTGGCAAGACAATTTACTGGTTCAGATGGAACTCCGACACAACCTTTGGCAAGAACTTAGGGTGAGTGCGGAGGACTACTCTGTTATGATGAAATTTGGTGTAAGGAGCCTGGGCTACCAGGGCCTGAAGCTCACTGACTCTACGAGCTGAAGTAACTGCCACCAAGAAAATGACCTTCCAGGTCAAGTACTTCAGATGGCAGGAGTTCAGTGGCTCAAAAGGAGGTTTCATCAGCTGGGTGAGAACGACATTGAGATCCCATGACACTGTAGGAGGTTTGACGGGGGGCTTTGACAAAAGCAAACCTCTCATGAAGCGAACAACTAAAGGCTGTCCTGAGATCGGCTTACCTTCCACACGGTAATGGTAAGCACTGATTGCACTAAGGTGAACCCTTACAGAGTTGGTCTTGAGACCAGACTCAGACAAGTGCAGAAGGTATTCAAGCAGGGTCTGTGTAGGACAAGAGCGATGATCTAGGGCCTTGCTGTCACACCAGACGGCAAACCTCCTCCATAGAAAGAAGTAACTCCTCTTAGTGGAATCTTTCCTGGACGCAAGCAAGATGCGGGAGACACCCTCTGACAGACCCAAAGAGGCAAAGTCTACGCTCTCAACATCCAGGCCGTGAGAGCCAGGGACCGGAGGTTGGGATGCAGAAGCGCCCCTTCGTCCTGTGTGATGAGGGTCGGAAAACACTCCAATCTCCACGGTTCTTCGGAGGATAACTCCAGAAGAAGAGGGAACCAGATCTGACGCGGCCAAAAAGGAGCAATCAGAATCATGGTGCCTCTGTCTTGCTTGAGTTTCAACAAAGTCTTCCCCACCAGAGGTATGGGAGGATAAGCATACAGCAGACCCTCCCCCCAGTCCAGGAGGAAGGCATCTGATGCCAGTCTGCCGTGGGCCTGAAGCCTGGAACAGAACTGAGGGACTTTGTGGTTGGCTCGAGATGCGAAGATATCTACCAAAGGGGTGCCCCACACCTGGAAGATCTGTCGCACTACACGGGAATTGAGTGACCACTCGTGAGGTTGCATAATCCTGCTCAACCTGTCGGCCAGACTGTTGTTTACGCCTGCCAGATATGTGGCTTGGAGCACCATGCCGTGACAGCGAGCCCAGAGCCACATGCTGACGGCTTCCTGACACAGGGGGCGAGATCCGGTGCCCCCCTGCTTGTTGATGTAATACATGGCAACCTGGTTGTCTGTCTGAATTTGGATAATTTGGTGGGACAGCCGATCTCTGAAAGCCTTCAGAGCGTTCCAGACCGCTTGTAACTCCAGAAGATTGATCTGTAGATCGCGTTCCTGGAGGGACCAGCTTCCTTGGGTGTGAAGCCCATCGACATGAGCTCCCCACCCCAGGAGAGACGCATCCGTTGTCAGCACTTTTTGTGGCTGAGGAATTTGGAAGGGACGTCCCAGAGTCAAATTGGACCAAATCGTCCACCAATACAGGGATTTGAGAAAACTCGTGGACAGGTGGATCACGTCTTCTAGATCCCCAGCAGCCTGAAACCACTGGGAAGCTAGAGTCCATTGGGCAGATCTCATGTGAAGGCGGGCCATGGGAGTCACATGAACTGTGGAGGCCATGTGGCCCAACAATCTCAACATCTGCCGAGCTGTGATCTGTTGGGACGCCCGCACCCGCGAGACAAGGGACAACAAGTTGTTGGCCCTCGTCTCTGGGAGATAGGCGCGAGCCGTCCGAGAATCCAGCAGAGCTCCTATGAATTCGAGTTTCTGCACTGAGAGAAGGTGGGACTTTGGATAATTTATCACAAACCCCAGTAGCTCCAGGAGGCGAATAGTCATCTGCATGGACTGCAGGGCTCCTGTCTCGGATGTGTTCTTCACCAGCCAATCGTCGAGATATGGGAACACGTGTACCCCCAGTCTGCGAAGTGCCGCTGCTACTACAGCCAAGCACTTTGTGAACACTCTGGGCGCAGAGGCGAGCCCAAAGAGTAGCACACTGTACTGGAAGTGACGTGTGCCCAGCTGAAATTGCAGATACTGTCTGTGAGCTGGCAGTATCGGGATGTGCGTGTAGGCGTCCTTAAAGTCCAGAGAGCATAGCCAATCGTTTTCCTGAATCATGGGGAGAAGGGTGCCCAGGGAAAGCATCCTGAACTTTTCCTTGACCAGATATTTGTTCAGGGCCCTTAGGTCTAGGATGGGACGCATCCCCCCTGTTTTCTTTTCCACAAGGAAGTACCTGGAATAGAATCCCAGCCCTTCTTGCCCGGATGGCACGGGCTCGACCGCATTGGCGCTGAGAAGGGCGGAGAGTTCCTCTGCAAGTACCTGCTTGTGTTGGAAGCTGTAAGACTGAGCTCCCGGTTGACAATTTGGAGGTTTTGAGGCCAAATTGAGGGTGTATCCTTGCCGGACTATTTGGAGAACCCACTGATCGGAGGTTATGAGAGGCCACCTTTGGTGAAAAGCTTTCAACCTCCCTCCGACTGGCAGGTCGCCCGGCACTGACACTTGGATGTCGGCTATGCTCTGCTGGAGCCAGTCAAAAGCTCATCCCTTGCTTTTGCTGGGGAGCCGAGGGGCCTTGCTGAGGCGCACGCTGCTGACGAGAGCGAGCGTGCTGGGGCTTAGCCTGGGCCACAGGCTGTCGAAGAGGAGGATTGTACCTACGCTTGCCAGAAGAGTAGGGAACAGTCTTCCTTCCCCCAAAAAATCTTCTACCTGTAGAGGTAGAGGCTGAAGGCTGCCGGCGGGAGAACTTGTCGAAAGCGGTGTCCCGCTGGTGGAGCTGCTCTACCACCTGCTCGACTTTCTCTCCAAAAATATTATCCGCACGGCAAGGCGAGTCCGCAATCCGCTGCTGGATTCTATTCTCCAGGTCGGAGGCACGCAGCCATGAGAGTCTGCGCATCACCACATCTTGAGCAGCGGCCCTGGACGCAACATCAAAGGTGTAATACACCCCTCTGGCCAGGAATTTTCTGCACGCCTTCAGCTGCCTGACCACCTCCTGAAATGGCTTGGCTTGCTCAGGGGGGAGCTTGTCCACCAAGCCCGCCAACTGCCGCACATTGTTCCGCATGTGTATGCTCGTGTAGAGCTGGTAGGACTGAATTTTGGCCACGAGCATAGAAGAATGGTAGGCCTTCCTCCCGAAGGAGTCCAAGGTTCTAGAGTCCTTGCCCGGGGGCGCCGAAGCATGCTCCCTAGAACTCTTGGCCTTCTTTAGGGCCAAATCCACAACTCCAGAGTCGTGAGGCAACTGAGCGCGCATCAGCTCTGGGTCCCCATGGATCCGGTACTGGGACTCGATCTTCTTGGGAATGTGGGGATTAGTTAGAGGCTTGGTCCAGTTCGCCAGCAATGTCTTTTTTAGGACATGGTGCATGGGTACTGTGGACGCTTTCTTAGGTGGAGAAGGATAGTCCAGGAGCTCAAACATTTCAGCCCTGGGCTCATCCTCCACAACCACCGGGAAGGGGATGGCCGTAGACATCTCCCGGACAAAGGAAGCGAAAGACATGCTCTCGGGAGGAGAACGCTGCCTTTCAGGAGAGGGAGTGGGATCAGAAGGAAGACCCTCAGACTCCTCGTCAGAGAAATATCTGATGTCTTCTTCCTCTTCCCACGAGGCCTCACCATCGGTGTCAGACACAAGTTCACGGACTTGTGTCTGCAGCCGTGCCCGGCTCGACAACGTGGAACCACGGCCACGGTGGGATCGTCGAGAGGTAGACTCCCTCGCCCGCACCGGCGAAGCTCCCTCCGCCGACGTAGTCGGGGAGCCTTCCTGGGAGGCTACAGCAGTCGGTACCGCACGCGGCACCGACGTCGGAGACCTCACCCCGGACAATGGGCCAGCCGGCGCCTCGCTCGACGGTACCGGTGGCGCAAGCACCCCGGGTACCGGAGGGGTAGGGCGCAACAGCTCTCCCAGGATCTCTGGGAGAACGGCCCAGAGACTCTCGTTCAGAGCTGCTGTGGAAAAAGGCATGGAAGCCGATGCAGGCGTCGATGTCAGAGTCTGTTCCGGGCATGGAGGCTGTTCCGGGCTGTCCAAAGGGGAGCGCATCGACACCTCTTGAACAGAGGGCGAGCGGTCCTCTCGGTGCCGATGCCTACTGGGTGCCGACTCCCTCGGCGACCCAGAGCTCTCGGTGCCGACATGGGAAGGGGACCGGTGACGATGCTTCTTCGACTTCTTGGGACGAAGCATGTCACCGGAGCTTCCCGGCACCGACGAGGAGGACGTAGAATCCAGCCGTCGCTTCCTCGGGGCCGAGGCCGAAGGAGGTCGGTCTCGGGGGGGGGGGGGGGGGCTGTACCACAGGAGCCCTCAAGGTAGGGGGAGACCCACCCGAAGGCTCACCGCCACCAGCAGGGGAATGGACAGCCCTCACCTGCACTCCAGACGAAGCACCACCGTCCGACGACATCAGCAGACGAGGATGTCTCGGTACCACCGACGCCGACGCAGCCCTCCGATGTCTCGGCCCAGATGCAGAGGGTCGATGCCTCGATGCACTCGATGCAATCGGGGGCGAGGATGAAGGTCCGGGCGCCGACGACGTCGAAGCAGTCGATACTCCCGATGCCGACGAAGAGCCCGAGAACAAAACGTTCCACTGGGCCAATCTTGCTACCTGAGTCCGCTTTTGCAAAAGAGAACACAGACTACAGGCCTGCGGGCGGTGCCCAGCCCCCAGACACTGAAGACACGACGCGTGCCTGTCAGTGTGCGAGATTACCCGGGCGCACTGGGTGCACTTCTTGAAGCCGCTGGGAGACTTCGATGTCATAGGCGGAAAAATCGCGCCGGCGAGATCAAAACTCGAAATGGCGAAAATGGCACCACAAAACAGGGGGAAGAAAAAACTTCGAACCGAGGCCTAAATAGGGCCTACCCCGACGACGAAAGAAAACTTACTGGGGCAAAACTAGAGATACCGGAAGGGGAACAGACCGAAAAGGTCTCCTTCCGAACACCTTTTTTTTTTTTTTGAAGCGAAGTCAAAACGACGCGCGAGGTCAACTTTTCGGGGCGCGAACGGCGAAACACGACCATACCGAGCGCGGACAAAAGAAGACTGGCCGGCACGAGCCGGTTCGGCCGGGAAGACGGCCGCGCATGCGCGGTGCGCATCGGCGCGCGAGGACTAGCAAAGGACTTTGCTAGATAAGTGTTCCGATTGGAGGGGCTGCCGTGGACGTCACCGATCAGTGAGAACAAGCAGCCTGCTTGTCCTCGGAGAATTGATGTTATGGAGTAGAGGTTTTAACACTGCTGTGAGGGGAAATGGGACATGTCTTTATGAAGAGAAAGCTCTAATTTCACTTACAAAACTAGGGAATGGAGAGGGGATAGAAGTGACGAGGGGGAAGGAAACCAGGGTGGGGAGCATGATTGAATGGGTCTCGAGAGACGGTCAATGAGCTGATGCAATGCCTATGGGAGGAAATATAAGTATGACTTTAAATGTTATCTGGAATAGTCCTATAAAATATAAAAGGGTGATGGCATACATTAAGAAACAGAGGGTTGATATTGCCCTGTTATAGGATGTAAAACTGACAACTGGAAATGTTAAAACTACAAAGGGACGGGTGTGGAAAAGTTTTTTTCCCTTTAATATACTTTACGAAAAGAAGGAAGGGGGAGGTAGCAATCTAACTGAATAGATATTTACCCTTCATCTCCTATGCAGAGGGAAAGGATGATTATGGGAGAGTGGTTTGGGTAGTGGGGAGAAAGATGAAGATGAGCTTTCTATTCTGAACCTTTACGTTTCAAATAAAAAAAGATCAATTCTTTCGTTTGTTGAATTTTGGAGAACAGAAATGGATGGCAGTACGGGGGGGGGGGGGGGGAGGCATGAATTGTGTACTAGAAGAGGGTGACAGGATACATGGGAGGTGCTGGGTAGAGAGGGGAGAACACTTAGGTCATCCCTGGAGAATTTAGATGGGCAGACTATACACCTTTTGAGACACACAAATTGTATTCTAGATTACATTATTTTTTTTTTTGAGCAACAGGGTTGGGAGGGAATGGCCAATGATTATCAGAGACAGGTTTGATATCTCTGATCATGTACCAGTGCCACTGGGGCTAAGATTGGGATGGGCAGATGAAGCAGGGAGGAAGTGGAATTGGAAACTGAACATGGGAATGCTGGAAAGAGAGGGTTTTGGAAGGGTTGGCTCAGCAGTAGAAAGACTTTTTGGAATTCAACAATGCTGGAGGAATTTCAACAGGTCTATTGTGGGACACAGGGAAAACTGTTCTGAAGAGTAAACTGATCCAGATAGCCTCACAAATAATGAAAAAAGCTGGAAAAGTAAGAGCAATTAGATGGACTTCAGAAGGAGCACAAAAGTTGTGAGGGACATAAGATGTATAAATGATTACTATTAATGTAAAATAAACTCCTTCAAAATTGAGAAGTCTGAATACCAGCTTAAATTGGCCAAATGTAATTTTACAGAACATGGCGATAAGGTGAGGAAGGTTCTGGTCTGGCAGGTTAAGAGAAAGAGACAAGAGTGCTTAATAGCAGAGGTGGAAAGGAGGCTGGTGAGGTAAGACTGCAGAATATTTGTGAGGCTTTTAAAATTTTGTATGCAGCCCTCTATGTACAGTACATTCTATAATGTACCTCTGACCACAGCAAACCAACGATAGAAGCAGAAGATGCCCAGTGGGCAAATAGGCTTTTTTCGCAACAAGAGGCTGAAGGGGCTATTAAACAATTGACTGATGGGAAGGCAGCTGGGGAGGATGGATTTGGGATGGAGTTCTATAAAAAAAATTGTGTAAGTGGGTATCCCCGTTCTTCAACAGGTCTTCAATAAGAGACTGCTAACAGAGAACCTGCTGGACACGATGTATGAAACTGCAGTTATTGTACTTCATAAGGCGGGGAAGCTGAATCATCAGTGTAGGGGTTTTTGTCCCAGCTCCCTTCTGAACTGTGAGATTAAAATATTTGCAAAAATGCTAGCCAACTCATTAGAAAATGCAGTTCTTAAAATCATTAATGCAGACAAGACAATAAGGATCATCAACTAGCGGACAGTGTTAAAAGGGCAAGTAAATCCATAAGTTGCAGAGGGTGGGGAAAGCTGGGTTTTGTATGGCATTAGACAGAGAAAGCTCTGTGTGAAATGAGTGCATTTATTTGCATTTCAATGAAAATTTAAGTTGGGTGATAATTTTGTAAGCTGGTTTAGAACCTCTCCATTGAACCTCTGGCATGTAATATTTGAAACAAATATTTGAAACATGCTACATCAGCAGAGGAAGAGCCAAAATTCATATGCTTCACCAATAAAAGTAGCAGCTGAAGCAAAATTCCGAGGAGTTATAATGAAAACAGAAAAGAAACAGCAAAATAAAGTATATAGAGAAAACATAAAACAGTTCTATAGGGGACTGGGAAAGTGCATTAGTATAATGAAAAATACTACCAACTACAGCTGAAACAAACATTCTGAAGAAATTTATACGATGACCTTGTAGAGTACAATCATGAGGCAGAATGGCTGCCTTGCATATGGGCAAGTCCTTTCCTATACTCAGACTCTCATTGAGGCTCATTTTCAAAGCACACAGACTTACAAAGTTACCTAGATTACTATGAGAGAAAGACAGGTGGAAAAAAAAAAGGCAGGACGGTGATGACGAAAGAGAATGTGCACACCAGAGATGATTTACTTCTTCGGTTCAGTTATCAAGGGGCACTGGCTTGCTGTTGACAGCATGCCTGGTGAAAGGGCTTCTGGCAGTACTGTGCAGTGGTCCATTAGAAGCCTAGTTTACCAAGCTTGATTTTTTTGATGGAAACAGACTGGAAAAACAAACTTTGAAAATTAGGCCCCAATGGGAGGATGCCCTTCCCTCCTCTGCTCTTGAGCTTTGGTTGGGGTAGTGAGTGATTGGAGGAGTGATGAGATGTCACTCTGGCTCCTAGATTGAAAAAGAAATTGGTCAAGGCCTGTACTAACATATATACACCATTCCTTATACTGATTAAACCACTTATAAGTTTTGATTATTAAAGCCTCACTTACACAAGTTGAACAATAAACCAAGCAAAAATCAACAGCTGTATTATCTACCAACAGTGCCTCCACAGTATCATCCATCTCTATATTCTTTTGACTCGGGTGCAAGATTTTTTTTTTTTTGCTAGATATAACCAGTCCCTTCCACTGCCCCTCAGACAAGAGAGGTGAAAACAGTCATAATTAGGCATCAATGATGTAAAAATATATTTGCATCTCATAGCCATGGTTCTATTAAAAACAAATATATCGTGATTTTGATCTCTGAGGATATTGCATAAAAGTAGAACTTTGTGTATTCAATATGTGTTAAACATATCTTAAGCTGCAAATCAAATACAGAGGAAAAGAACACTCGCAGCTACAGGTAAATACAGCAAGTCTGTTACTGTACTCAGACTCTCATACACACAGTTTGAGGCTCATTTTCAAAGCACATAAACTCACAAAGCTACCTAGATTACTATGTAACTTCAAGTCTACAAGTTTTGAAACTGAGCACCTGGCTTATACACAGAAAGATCCACACATACACACACAAAGACAGGAACATGTGTTCACACACAAATACAGTAAATTTGAAACATGAGTTCATACTCCACATACCTGGCTTAATATTGATATATTCAATTAACCATAAGACTTCTTGAAAAGGTAGGTTTTCAACCGTTTTCTGAAATGAAGGTAATTTGCAGTACTTATGTCCTTTGGTATTGAATTGCACGATTTACAGCCCAAATAGCTGAATCCAGCAGTGCAGATAGTCTTATAAATGTTATAATTAGGTAACTTAAGTAGTAAATAACTAGTTTCTGGATTCAAGTTTCTTGTTGATAATTCAATCAGATCCAGAATGTAGGCGGAGACATTCCAAAGAGTATTTTGAAAATAAGAGTGATAAGATTTGAAGAATAACCTGGCTTTGATTGGGAGACAGTGCCACGTTACAAGCAATGGGGTTACTCTTTCATATATACTTTTTTTTTTTTATTAGTCTCGCTGTAGTGTTTTGAGCAGTTTTCAGTGATTTTTGTAATTTTTTTTCCCTTCCTACATAAACTAATAACCAATAATTTAATAAACCAATAATCTAATTGGAACAATATCAACAACTGCACTAAAAGACGAAATGACTGGGGAAATCTCTAATTCTTCTCAATTTCCATAAAGTTTTGAAACTTTTTGATATGACTGCTTAACTAGAGGAGTGTGGTAGCCGTGTTAGTCCACTCTTAAGGTTATCAATAGAAATCAAACAAAATAAAACATGGAAAAGAAAATAAGATGATACCTTTTTTATTGGACATAACTTAATACATTTCTTGATTAGCTTTCGAAGGTTGCCCTTCTTCATCAGATCGGATTTCCGATCTGACGAAGAAGGGCAACCTTCGAAAGCTAATCAAGAAATGTATTAAGTTATGTCCAATAAAAAAGGTATCATCTTATTTTCTTTTCCATGTTTTATTTTGTTTGATTTCTATTGATATGACTGCTGAAACTTGATCTTCAAAAGACAGATGTGTATCAAAAATGATACCTAATATTTTTAGTTGTGTTTCAATTGGATATTTGTTGATCAATTTTGAAATAGTGTTAAGAAGTGGGATTATACGAGCTGGATATAACCAGGAATTTGGTTCTCTCTCCGTTTAGTTTAAGTTTAAAAATTGTAACCCAATTTTCCATAAGGTCTAGTATCTCCGAGATATCACTGCAAAATGGTATATATATAGTAACAACCCAAATAAAGGAGTTTGACTCTTGTATGTACTGATAGTATGGAGGTGTCCCTTTAAATTGGTGAAAAACAAATAGATTCACCCTTAAGACTATTAAATCTTAACAAAACGAACCTCAAATCTCCCAGCAAGGAACTCTGCAAAAATATTGTCAATCCCTTGTATAAATGGGAGTAGAATACTATCATAGGTTCTGTTTAAGAGAGAATGGAGAAAAAACCCCCAACGTAAAAACTCATCAACTAGATGAGAAAACCGTATGGGATGAAAAAACTCTCTTTCTCTCTTAAACTTTGTATATAACTACTATATTTAAACGAACACCAATATACCCAAACTATCCCAAAAGAACTGACATCAGCCAGTAAAGGACTCCCTACCTACCTAAGTTCCATACAGGGGGAAAAAACTAGAAGTTAAATAGTTATGCAGCTTCAAATATATATAATGATTTTCAGCAGTATTTTTCAGCAGTATTGAGGAAAACCCTCTTTCAAATGTCAAAGATATACTCATGCAAGAGAAAAAATACTTAGCTTAGATCGAGTGAAGCAACTTCAAGAAAACCCTCAATCGAAAGGACCCCCCACATAGGAACTCCGGAGCCCTGAGTAAACGCTGCGGCGAAAAAAACCGCCACCCCTTCAACAAGAGCGCCTTGTTTCGCCACCCTCGTGGCTGCCTCAGGAAGGGCGCTAAATGTCCATCTGGAAAACTCAATTCACTCTGCGAACTGAACTATCAGTGAAGTAAATCCCAAATCACCATCAGCATATATGAATGAATTAAATTCCATTTTGTCCAGTTTCTTCCCAAGTGGAGCCATCATAAAATTAAACAATATACAGTGGGGGAAATAAGTATTTGATCCCTTGCTGATTTTGTAAGTTTGCCCACTGACAAAGACATGAGCAGTCCATAATTGAAGGGTAGGTTATTGGTAACAGTGAGAGATAGCACATCACAAATTAAATCCGGAAAATCACATTGTGGAAAGTATATGAATTTATTTGCATTCTGCAGAGGGAAATAAGTATTTGATCCCCCACCAACCAGTAAGAGATCTGGCCCCTACAGACCAGGTAGATGCTCCAAATCAACTCGTTACCTGCATGACAGACAGCTGTCGGCAATGGTCACCTGTATGAAAGACACCTGTCCACAGACTCAGTCAGACTCTAACCTCTACAAAATGGCCAAGAGCAAGGAGCTGTCTAAGGATGTCAGGGACAAGATCATACACCTGCACAAGGCTGGAATGGGCTACAAAACCATCAGTAAGACGCTGGGCGAGAAGGAGACAACTGTTGGTGCCATAGTAAGAAAATGGAAGAAGTACAAAATGACTGTCAATTGACAAAGATCTGGGGCTCCACGCAAAATCTCACCTCGTGGGGTATCCTTGATCATGAGGAAGGTTAGAAATCAGCCTACAACTACAAGGGGGGAACTTGTCAATGATCTCAAGGCAGCTGGGACCACTGTCACCACGAAAACCATTGGTAACACATTACGACATAACGGATTGCAATCCTGCAGTGCCCGCAAGGTCCCCCTGCTCCGGAAGGCACATGTGACGGCCCGTCTGAAGTTTGCCAGTGAACACCTGGATGATGCCGAGAGTGATTGGGAGAAGGTGCTGTGGTCAGATGAGACAAAAATTGAGCTCTTTGGCATGAACTCAACTCGCCGTGTTTGGAGGAAGAGAAATGCTGCCTATGACCCAAAGAACACCGTCCCCACTGTCAAGCATGGAGGTGGAAATGTTATGTTTTGGGGGTGTTTCTCTGCTAAGGGCACAGGACTACTTCACCGCATCAATGGGAGAATGGATGGGGCCATGTACCGTACAATTCTGAGTGACAACCTACTTCCCTCCGCCAGGGCCTTAAAAATGGGTCGTGGCTGGGTCTTCCAGCACGACAATGACCCAAAACATACAGCCAAGGCAACAAAGGAGTGGCTCAGGAAGAAGCACATTAGGGTCATGGAGTGGCCTAGCCAGTCACCAGACCTTAATCCCATTGAAAACTTATGGAGGGAGCTGAAGATGCGAGTTGCCAAGCGACAGCCCAGAACTCTTAATGATTTAGAGATGATCTGCAAAGAGGAGTGGACCAAAATTCCTCCTGACATGTGTGCAAACCTCATCATCAACTACAGAAGACGTCTGACCGCTGTGCTTGCCAACAAGGGTTTTGCCACCAAGTATTAGGTCTTGTTTGCCAGAGGGATTAAATACTTATTTCCCTCTGCAGAATGCAAATAAATTCATATACTTTCCACAATGTGATTTTCCGGATTTAATTTGTGATGTGCTATCTCTCACTGTTACCAATAACCTACCCTTCAATTATGGGCTGCTCATGTCTTTGTCAGTGGGCAAACTTACAAAATCAGCAAGGGATCAAATACTTATTTCCCCCACTGTAGGTGATATTAGAAAGCCTTGAGGTACTCCGCATTCTGAGGTCCAAGAAGTTGAATACTGATTACACATTTTAACATGGTAATATCTGTTTAAGAAACCATTAAACCAAGTAGCTACAGCACCACTGATTCCCATGTTGTCGAGCAGATTCATTAATGTTGTATGGTCTACTAAACTGAAAGCACTCGACATATCAAATTGCAGTAACAGGATTTTTTGACTCTGGCATAATAATCTTCTGAATCTTGTTATCAAAGTGGTAATTTATTTATTTTTCTTATTTGTTGCATTTGTATCTCACATTTTCCCACCTCTTTGCAGACTCAATGTGGCTTACAATAAATAAATCATGAATAGTGAGAATACATGAGAAAGTATACATTTAGTAATAGCAGAGAATTTTTGGTAACATAATGATAGAACATAGAAGTATTTTAACAAGCAGATATATTAAGAGATATTTAGGAAATATATAAGAATTATAAAGAAAATGTACATTTAGTAATAATAGACTGTCTCAGTGCTATATAGTGTTCTGAAACCAGATTAGGAGCCACGGAGGACTGAAAAATGTGATGTCAGATAGTTCATTAATTGTTGTGCTACTAGACCTTCCATAGTTTTGGTTAATAATGGAATTGAAGCCACTGGTCTTTGAGACCTCACTGGAGGAGTGGCCTAGTGGTTAGTGCAGTGGACTTTGATCCTAGGGAACTGGGTTCGATTTCCACTGCAGCTCCTTGTGACTCTGGGCAAGTTACTTAACCCTCCATTGCCCCAGGTACAAAAGTACCTGCATATACTATGTAAACCGCTTTGAATGTAGTTGCAAAAAACCTCAGAATGGAAGTATATCAAGTCCCATTCCCTTTCCCTCCCATTAAGATCGAAGGAGACAAACAGCTGCATAGCCTTTCTGGTGGATGTCCTTTTTGATGTAGTAAGCAAGATTCTATCTACAGTTCAGAGAGTGGCGGGTTCTCTTCACATGAATCGAGGCTTTTGGCAGAAAGAAGGAAGTACTATATCCTCATTTACATGGAAAGGCACTACCACTTTTGGTAAAAACTTCAGATAAGTTTGGAAAACTACCTTACTACTACTATAAATCACTTTTATAGCACTACCAGTCGTATGCAGCGCTTTACAATTGAACATGAGGAAGAAAGACAGTCCCTGCTCAAAAGAGCTTACAATCTAAATCAGGACAAACAGACAGGACCAAAAAGGATAAGGGAAGGACAGACAGAAGGACACATAAGGATAAGTGGAGGAGTGGTCCAGTGGTTAGAGCACCAGTCTTGACATATAAGATAAAAGTTACAAGTCAGGAGTCGAAAGCAGCAAACAGGTAGGCCTTTAGCCCGGATTTGAAAGCTGCGAGGGATGGAGCTAGACGTAATGGCTCAGGAAGCCTATTCCAGGCATAAGGCTTATAGGTAACTACAGCCTGATGCTCACATCATAGCTAAAGTAGCCACCACTAGAAAGCACACTTTCCATGCAAGGCAGATTACACTGACTTAAATGGTAGCCTCCTAAGGGATGTAAAGAAAATGGGGCTCATGGAAAGGTTTCCCAAAATAGTGGTTTAACATAGAGAGGCCCTTCATGAAATAAGAACTGAGTGGACACTGGGAAATCAATAGCTTATTGAGTATGACAGGCTGACAGAAAACAGAGATATACCCTGATGGAGGAAGTTTGAAGTCCCAGATTGAAATAAACCATTTTGATCATCAATCGGATGGAATCATGACCTTTTTCATGATGTACCAGAAAGAAAATGTCTTCTACACTGAGGACTTATGTACATCTGGTAAATGGCTTTCTTTGCAGGAATTAAAAAAAAAATCTTCAGTATGCACTGCAAGTCCTAGTGCACAGACTGAGTGTGCTCAAATTCCATGCTGTGGAAGCTAGTGCTTTGGCACTGAGTTGCAGAAGACCGTGCTTGTTCTGATTAACTTGAACAGCATGGGCATTTAATCTCCCATCCCATCACTGCATACGGAAGCTTGCACTTTCAAGCCCGGGCTACAAAATCAGTGACACTGCCTGTAGACTACGGGGGCATGCTCTTTGATGGAAAGATTGGAAGCCTGCACCCTGGATGGGACATAGGGTGCTTTTAGCAGAGGAAATCAGCTTTGATTAGGTTAGTGGGGTGTTATAAGAATCATCATGCCTGGACTCTGCCGAAAAAATTTTTTTTTGTTACATTTGTACCCTGCGCTTTCCCACTCATGGCAGGCTCAATGTGGCTTACATGGGGCAATGGAGGGTTAATTGACTTGCCCAGAGTCACAAGAAGCTGCCTGTGCCTGAAGTGGGAATCGAACTCAGTTCCTCAGGACCAAAGTCCACCACCCTAACCACTAGGCCACTTCTCCACTCCATATAGTGTCTTTGCTATGAGTGGGATTGGGGATAAGCAGGGGCCAAACTGTAAGGTATTGCTAAAGAATCCCTGGTAATCTAGGGATTAACAAAACAATAAAGCAGCAGCTTTGAATCTTTGATTGCTGGCAAAAAGATTGAATTGAAAGGGTGCCCCAAGTCCAAGAGACAGCCTTCAGGACCCCATTGTACCACTCATATGGTTGAAGGCCTTTTCCAACTTATATAACCACTTGATTCTGGACATCAGGGAAGTTGTTTGTATTTGGATGTAAATTGCTGTCATAAAATCTCAACCTCTGCTGCTTCCTGTTAATGACAAAGATCCTGCCCCTTCCTGCTTGCTGCCAAAATATGGCCATTTTGCTATCTGAACCAAGACTGAATGACCTAAAAGATGGACAAAAAACAAGGTCATAAAATGCCTCAGAATTTCAGGTGATTGATATTGAATTGCTGCTCTGACTGACCAGGTCCCTTGAGTAAGGTAGAAATCTGAGTGGGCTCACCACGCAGTATTTAAAGTATCAATTGTCATGTCAGAATGATATTACAGCAGAGGAAAAGGAAGGGAACACTTCATGCGAGGCTATTGATGAGTATCTATCACAGAAGTACATTTCCTAGTCAAAGTGAAGGGTGGTGTACGGTGGATATAAGTTAGGTACTCTGATTCCACTGGAGATCACACCAAGATCATCTCATTTTCAGATAAGCAAAATAAGTTCACGCACAGAACTGGACATATAACCCAACAATTTGTGTTGGAAGTCTGTTTATGATGGAAATGAATCACCAATGAACACAGTGTTTGGTGACAGAAATGCTCTTGCTTGTATTGTGTCTAGAATGACCCTATGACCCAAAATCTGCATTTAGGAAACAAGCTTGATTTCCATAAGTTGATTATAATGCCCTGACTCAAAGTTCTTGGAGGATGATAACAGAGGCCAGTCTTAAGAGGAAAGGAAAACATTAGATCTTGTTTGTGAAGATGTAGAGCCAAAACCACAAGGTATGTGGTAAAAACTTTGGGACACAAGATGAAGCCAAAAAGAGAGGACCTTGTACTAACTGCAGTTCTTGCACAGTTGAAAACTAGAAATAGTGTGTTGCAGATATGGATTAGGGTACACGTATATGCATCTTTTGAGATCCAAAGCACATAGCCATACTCCCTTCTTCAGGAAAGGTAGAATGATGGCAAAAGGGTTCAATTTAAATTTCTCTTTGCAGACAAAGAGGTTGAAACCCTTGGTGTCCAGGAGGGGTGCAAGCCTCCTGTTTTGTTGGAAATCAGAATGAACCTGATATAGAAACACTGAACCCCTTCGAGAAGACATTTATTCTATGGCACTGCACTGTAGGAAATGACTGAATTATTCCTGCAACAGATTGGTGTGGACCCAAGTTAGAAAAGATCAACATAAGGGTTGATTTGATTGCAGTATAAGAAAACCTCTGTCAGTACTCTTTGCATACTATGCTGAAAATCTAGCCATCTGTGGTGATTTCCTGATACCACTGATGGAAGTAACCAACCTGAACCCCTTCAGGTAGAGAAGAGCACATGTTTTTAAGAAATACTGTCTCCAACAGGGGGATGTGAATGAAAAAATAAGGCTGTTTCAGTTTAGCAGTTGTATACTGGCAACATCTCCACAACATAATGCTGCCACAAACCACTTTATTTTTATTTGTGAATTCCTAGACATTGCTAGTTTACTTTATGTAAGCAGCCTTGGACTTAAATAGGGATTTAGAAAGTACCTAGATTACATTACATAAAATTTGCTGTAAGAATGGTATTAGAACATGATGTGTTGTATTAGTTTATGTCATGTAGATCACTTAGCACTTTCCTTTGATCTCATAAATCTACAAAACCAGCTACCATATGTATGTGATATCCCTTGTGTTTTTATGCAGCGCAGACTTTCTTCATGCCATCTGCCCATGTCTGTGGACTAATAGGCTCAGCCAGAGATCACTCTTTTAAAGTCATCTTAAGCTTTGTGACCTGGGTAAGTCGCTTAATGCTCCACTGCCTCAGATACGAAACTTTAAGATTGTGAGCCCAGAGAAAGTACTTGTAATATGTAAACCCACTTTGGTTGTACCACAGAAAAGCAGTATATCAAGAATCTACCATACATAAACTTTCCTTAGCAGTTTTCATAACCCATGGCTACTGACTTTGGATGTACCTGAAAGTGCAAGGGGTACTTCCATGAACTGCGGAGAAGGCTACATGAACACTTTTAACTTATGCTTTTGAACAATTTTATCCCCAAATTCTTTTAGTAGTTCTGTGTTTGACATGTGTAAACAGTAATGGAAAATGTACAGTATGTGGCTACATGTATTTTTCCCCTTGCTGTTCTTAATAGTGCATCAGTGGCTGTTTCTAACTGGTGGTTGGCAGCCTTATTTTTCTAAACTAATTAAACTGGGGATATATAATTTAAGGTTTCTACAGGTAAATCTAAAACAACATTCAAAACAGAAACCTATGTTATTGAAAAACCTTACCTCTTACTACAATTCAGAACTGAATAGCTAAATAGCTGGATGAAGATAGAATTTTCTATAAATTAAACAATTAAAAAAAATATTTAAAGTGAACAGTGCTCAGAACTGGGTACGTGAATGAAGCTGACGAGCAGCTGAATCACCACCACTATAAGCATCATCGCACCGTCAACCCTCCCTACCTGCCTTAATGCTATTATTATAGATGACAACATAAACAGCAAAAGTTGTCTTTTTCTGTCAGCTCATAAGAGTGAATGGTTGGTGGCTTTGGGTTGTTTTTTTTAAGCCATCCGCAGACCTGGGGTCTCTAGGCTGCACTTTTGACTGCTTTTTTTCCCCCGTGTGCTTCCTGCACCTATTCTAGTGCATGAGGTACTCAAACCTTCTGACACCAGATCCTGCCAGAGAATTAGACCAGTTTCTGGAAGGGAAGCCTAGAAGCAGGAGAGGAATTGGACCTTCTGAAGGGGTGCTACTAGTGGCAGCTGCATACTCCCCTGAAGATGATTTAAACTCTAACTTTGCTTGTAACCTCTCTTGCCACTGATCATAACTGACAAAAGAAAGTCCCATTCCTGCCAATGCCTGCAGCTGACTCCCAATAAAAAAAAGAGAATCAGCCCATCTATACTCAACTGGTTAGACATTTGTGGCACTTGCAAAGAGCAGGGATTCAGAGACTGGCAACCCGGTTGCTGGCTTGCTATAGTCAATCCGGGACAGGTTGGGGTGTGACATGCATTTCTGCATTTCTCTGGACCCCTCAAAGAGCAGTTTGCTAAAGAGCGTGGTTTGGATTTCCAGCACTTGCTGGATGCCTGTAACTAGAAGGAGTTTTACAGAACTAAGATGATTCAATGGGGGGGGGGGGAGGGGGGGGGGGAGAAACGGAATGCAGATCCAGGATTTTTCTGCAGGCTTATTGTGGAAGAAGTCACTTAGCCTGTCTGGGTTATGAGTGAAACTCAGAGGTGGTCAGACGTGAAGTGGTTCCAAGATGCCTATGGTGACGTAGTGCAGACTGTTCGAATTGTGGCTTCAGAAGAGACCAGAAAACACAGGGCTTGGGTGTTTACAACAGGAGTGGATGATGTGGAGTCTTGAGCGTGGACTGGATCATGGAGTGAAGTTTGATTAGACCATCATCAATGATGGAGACCAGCAATCTCTGGAGGACCAACTGAACCCAAACTCCGCTAAGTTAACTGCTTTCACCACATTCTCTGGCAATGAATTCCAGAGTTTAATTACACATTGAGCAAAGAAATATTTTCTCCGAATAGTTTTAAATTTGCTACTTTGTAGCTTCATTGCGTGCCCCCTAGTCCTAGTATTTTTGGAAAGAGTAAACAAGCGATTCACATCTACACGTTCTACTCCACCCAGTATTTTATATCTCTATCATATCTACCCTCAGCCGTCATTTCTCCAAGCCGTTTCAGCCTTTTCTCATAGGGAAGTCGTCCCATCCCCTATATTGTTTTCATCACAGATCTCTGTACCTTTTCTAATTCCACTATATCTTTTTTGAGATGCGGCGACCAGAACTGCACACAGTATTCAAGATACAGTTGCACCATGGAGATACAAAGGCATTATTTTATTTGTTGCATTTGTAGCCCACATTTTCCCACCTATTTGCAGGCTCAATGTGGCTTACATTATTCCTTAATAAAAGTGGTATTGCATTAAAGTTCATAAGTGACAGAGTAAATTAAGCAGTCAAGTATAGAGAATTCATTTCCAGAATGAGAAATAAAGTGATATTGCATTAAAGTTCATTAGTGACAAAGTAAATGAAGCACTCAAGTACAGACAGTTCGGTTTTGTCCAGTTCTGGTATAAGTTTCGTAGTCTTGTATTTAGGATGGATCATTGTGGTATGTCTTATTGAACAGGTTGGTTTTTAGTGATTTTTGGAAGTTTGTTAGTTCGTGCATTGTTTTTATGGCGTTTGGTAGTGCATTCCATGGTTGCATGCTTGAAGCTGGATGCATATGTTGATTTATATTTTAGTCCTTTGCAGTTGGGGTAGTGGAGATTCAGGAATGTGCGTGCTGACCTTTTTGTGTTCCTGGTTGGCAAGTCTATGAGGTCTGATATGTAGACCGGGGCCTCGCCGTGAATGATTTTATGAACCAGGGTGCAAATTTTGAACGCAATACGTTAAGTAGGAGCCAGTGTAGTTTTTCTCTTAGGGGTTTGGCGCTTTCGTATTTCCAAATGCGAGTCTGGCTGCTGTGTTTTGGGCAGTTTGGAGTTTCTTAATGATTTGTTCTTTGCATCCGGCATAGATTGCATTGCAGTAATCTAGGTGGCTTAGCACCATTGATTGTACCAGGCTGTGGAATATTTCCCTTGGGAAGAAAGGTTTTACTCTTTTGAGTTTCCACATTGAATGGAACATTTTCTTTGTTGTATTTTTTGCATTGCTTACTAGTGTGAGATTTCAGTCAATTGTAACTCCAAGAATTTTCAGGCTATCTGAAACAGGAAAGGTGTAGTCTGGGGTGTTTATAGTGGTGGGTTTGTTCCATTCCTAATAACATCTAACATTCTATTTGCTTTCTTTGCTGATGCAGAACACTGAGCAGATGGTTTCAAAGTATCATCAACAATGACTCCTAGATCCTTTTCCTGGTCAGTGACTCCTAACGAGGAACTATGCATTACGTAGCTATAGTTCGGGTTCCACTTTCCCACATGCATCACTTTGCACTTGCTCACATTAAACATCATCTGCCATTTGGATGCCCAGTCTCCCACTCTCGTAAGGTCATCTTGCAATTTTTCACAATCCTCTTGCGATTTAACAACTTTGAATAACTTTGTGTCTTCAGGAAATTTAATTACCTCACTAGTTACTCCTATATCTAGATCATTTATAAATGTGTTAAAAAGCAGCAGTCCCAACACAGACTCCTGCGGAGCCCCACTATCTACACCCTTCTCCATTAAGAACACTCACCATTTAACCCTACTCTCTGTTTTCTATCCTTTAACCAGTTTTTAATCCACAATAGAACATTACCTCCCATCCCATGACTTTTCAATTTCCTCTGGAGTCTTTCATGACGTACTTTGTCAAACGTCTTTTGAAAATCCAGATACACAATATTGACCAACTCACCTTTAACCACGTTTGTTCACCCCTTCAAAGAAATGTAGTAGATTGGTGAGGCAAGATTCATGAAGTTATGTTTGTTTGTTTTTTTTAAATCTGCCAGCAAGAACCTTAAACTCAAGACCAATATTTGCTTGTATATCCTTCCATCACCATGGCCGAATTTTTTAAAACTCAAAATCAGACAAGATCATGTGAAGGCTATGGAATCTGCTTCTGGTAGAACTCAGATGTCTGCTAGATGTGTTTGATTTTAGGAAGCATCTTAAACCATCTTTATTCCCAGGCTGCATTCAATAATTAATTTGGGATATCTGTGGGGTGTATTGTGTAATGGGTAGTTTATCTGTTGTAAGCTTGGAATGTTGTAAATGTTTTTATGCTGTATTTTACATTTATTTTGATGTATGTCTATGTATGTGTTGTTACTCACCAAGGAGCTGGGATAAGCAGGATATTAATATTTTAAATACAGTACATTTGATTACTTGCCTCACCATGAATTTCGAAATGAGGTGCAACAAAACTCTATATAAACACAATACTCATCCAGCCTCCTACTTTAATGAATTTTGAACTATAATTATTTTTTACACAGAAGATTGTGAAAAAGGTACAAGTGTATGAAGACACTTGCAAGGCAGAGTAAAGTTTTCCTCAGATTCTTACTTGGCTTGCCTCATTAGGCCTAGCTTTCTACTGTGTAAAATATGTCTTTTGGAGCTCTAGCACTCTCATAGTACAATTTAGCCATGCTGACAGCCATTTGATTTTCTTTTTTTTTTTTTAAGCTTGTGGAATACATTTTATCTGAACTTCCATTTCCAACAATCTCTAATGCCTATATGTTTGTTTTAGCTTCCTTTAATTCTCATTTTAAGTCCACCTTTTTATGGGCAAAAACAACTTCTGGGTCTTTTGTTCTTGCAGTTCAACTAGAACCAGGACTGAGATCTAACACAGTCTTCATTTTTCTCTGCCTCTTTTTCCTCTATTATTTATGCATATCCTTCCCCTGCTCTTCCATCCAAATGCCTATGTTCACTTCAATAATTGCTTGCTGCAGCATCCATAGCTGACCAAGAGACTAAACCATGCAACTCAGTAGTAAACTAGGGACCATGGATCTCAGTAGCAAACTAGGGACCTGCCACATTAACTCACAGTCCTGAATGTCAGCCTTGGGACCAACCTAAAGACAAATACTATGGTGCAAACTAGGGACCTGCCACATTAACTCACAGTCCTGAACGTCAGCCTAGGGACCAACCTAAAGACAAATACTATGGTGCAAACTAGGGACCTGCCACATTAACTCACAGTCCTGAACGTCAGCCTTGGGACCAACCTAAAGACAAATACTATGGTACCAGTTTTATTCATGATATCAAATTTGATCGTTTTATGATCACCATTACCAGGCCAAGTCTATTTCACTAGCTTTCACACTAGATCTTTTGTTCTATTGAGAAATAAAAGTTGCATACTTGAAATTGGGCTTTTTCTATAGACACAATAAAAAAAAAATGTCCCAATATTACCTGTATAAGGAAGGGGTTAGGAAAAACAGAGAGCAGGATGGAAAATTATGCAGATAGTGGAGATACTCAGTTGCTGTCTTTGTGTGTTTAATTTGAGCCTGCTGAATAGCAAGCCTAAACTAAAAGGATAGGGCTGGTGCAGTGATCGCACAACCTTGATATTCAGCAATGCTGTTTATATGTACAGCAGTGTTGAAAAGTCAGATTAAGTTAAACACTGGCACTTAATTGACAACAGTCACTGTACCAGCTCAAAATTCAAACCTCTCATAATACATCTTGATACAAAAAAAAACCCCAAAACAGATCTTTATTGGATAAACACAAAAGAAAAAACACCTTTTCCCACAGTGCCCTCTAAATCCTCCCCCCTTGTCTGCCATAAAATCATCCACTGTTTTGTGCCTTTTCTTGTATTGATGATTCCTAAGCTGCATATATTTGATTCAACCGGAAAAAGTAGACAGCAATGGTACCAGTGCTTCAAAAAACGGATAACAGTGATTTCTTGCATCTCAAAGAACCCCTAATTAATCAGAAAACAAACACCCTAAATTTACAATTTATAAATACCTAAAGGTAGAACACTTAATTTTAACATACACGAGTGTCATAATTCTTTTAGCAGATAAAAAAAAATGTCTCAATATTACAATTCCTGTTAATGCTATCAGAAAACTGCTTCCAACATTACAAGTTTAGTTAAAAATGATGGCATCTAGCATAAAGAATAATTCAGAGGTCAAAGTCATATGCTGATAACACAATTTTTAAAGAACTGGAATTTGAAAATAAGAGATTTTTTAAATGTAAGAAAATTACTAAGGATCAATTCACTCTTCATCAGCTATAAACTTTTGGCAAACATTTCAATACCTCACAAAACACAAAGTTAGCACAGAAGAACCATTTTCTAAAAGTTAAATAATTTTAAATGTACTTCAAGAAAAGTGAAGCATCAGAAAAGAACCCTCACCCTATTGAACACCATGTATCTGCACTTGCTTCCGACTTATCAATAGATTGCCGATATGATATGAAGGCATCCTGAACTTTGCCAATACTTGAATAGCACCTATAAAAGGAAAAGAAGTTATTAAACATACATTAAAAATGATCGTACAAATACTAGCTACATAAAAAGGTACTCATCTTTTTAATGGTATCTGAAAACTGCAGTATTTTCATGGATACATAATGAGCCATATGACCTGCTGCATGCTGACCAAAAACCTCCAAAGTTTAGAACTCTAGATTTTAGAACTCTGCTCAACAGGATAAATGCACAGCACCAACTAGCAACTGTTTATAAGATCATAAAACATACCATGTTGGCTTAAATCTAAGCCCACTGAACTTGGCATTCCTCTCTGACAGGAGGCAATCCAGATAATTAGAAGTACCTAGCAGTAGAGATCCACAGAATTTTGAAAAAATGTGTTTTATTTCTCCTATTTATTGTTTCAGTTTTTATTTAAAACAAAAATATTTTCAAAAAACCTGAACACAAAATATCTCTGCCACCAGCACTATCACACACAGACCCCTCCCCCCCAAGTCTTCCACCTCCCCATGCGCCCTTTTTACCCTAATGAAAAATCTTCATGAGACTGGAGTGGTCTCCATCCTCTTGACTCACCAGTGCTCTATTTCAGTGGCGTAGCTAGGGTAGTTGACACCCGGGGCCGGTCATTTTTTTTAACAACCCCCCCCCCCCCCCCCCCCCCCCCCCCAAATCCAGTACTAGGCATACCGAGAATACAAAACACTCAGGACCTATAGAGCAATTCTACCATACCATAAGCAGTCATTTCTATGAGTCACACAAGGAAAAGGAAAGCATCTTAAACACTACAGTGAGCACTAGAACATCAATTCACCTATTGTAAAACGAAACCAGACAGAATAGTACAGATCGTAGATCCTGCACAGTCAATGCCAACTGAAAGCCATGTCTTTTTCACAAACACAGATACACCCTAATCCACTATAGAATAAGTAATCATAAACTTTCTATTTAGACAAAAATTAAACTGAACCCCCGATGCCAGGCTCTGCATACAATGCAACACCACAGAAACAGAAAATGTCCCCTAGTACTGTGCAAAATATAAAGACAGCAGATGTAAATTTGAAAAGAACTAACAAATACCAATCACCACTTTTTTTTTTTTTTTTTGTTACATTTGTACCCCGCGCTTTCCCACTCATGGCAGGCTCAATGCAGCTTACATGGGGCAATGGAGGGTTAAGTGACTTGCCCAGAGTCACAAGGAGCTGCCTGTGCCGGGAATCAAACTCAGTTCCTCTGGACCAAAGTCCACCACCCTAACCACTAGGCCACTCCTCCACAAATTAACAAATAGAAATAAAATACAGAAAATAAAATACCATTTTTTAAAAAATTTATTATTTATTCATTTAAACAATATATACAAGAAACATCTTGCTTAGGAAAGTGTCATATAACTAGGAACTATTACCAAAGGAAAATGCACTAAAAAAAAAAGCAAATAAGTCCATACACTTTCAAAATTATAAGACACTCAAGTCCATAATTGGAGATCCAAGATTTCAGGCAATCTAAGGGGAGAATTATAGTAAAGGAAAAAAATTATAAGGTAAATCCCTCCCTGCTAAGAAATTATACATTATTCTTTAAAGCGTCTCCTTTTTAACTGAGGCTAACAGTGCTGACAAATGTTCAGGTTCAGTAAATACATATTTCTTCCCCCCTAGCCTTACTATGCACTTGCAGGGGTACCTTAAAAAGAAGGCACCCCCCAAGTGCAAACTTTCTGGCTTAAGGAGTAAAAATTGTTTCCTCCGTTGACGTGTCTCCTTGGAGACATCAGGAAATAACAGTATTTTGAAACCCAAAAAAGGGTTCTCCTTGTTATGGAAAATCCAATTTTTATCAGGTAGTAGGGCGACAGTCGCTACCAAAGTAGCGGCTGTCGCCAGTTCAGAGTCAGAAGTCTCAAGCAAAAGAGAAACATCAATAGGTTTTTCAGTCTCTTGATTCAAGTTCTTTTCTGGGACATAATAAACTTGGGAAAAGGGTGGAAAATCCTTTTCCTGAACATTCAAATTTTCACGGAAATAGCGTTTCAACATCTCAAGGGGAAGAACATTTTGAATGCTAGGAAAATTAACGAATCTCAGGTTGTGATTTTTAGTATAATTGTCAAAAACCTCTGTTTTCCGCCTGAGATTAGTTACGTCCTTTATCATCATAGATTGTAACGTTTCCATCTTCATAACCCTTTGGTCAATTTTTTCCATTTTTTCGTTTAAAATTTTAAACTCTGCCTCCTTTTTTTTTCAAATCAATTTCAATACTCTGTACTCTTGGTAGAAACTCTTCAGTCTGCTTAAGAAAACATTGTCCCAGATTAGACATTAATTCCCACAATGTGTCTAAAGTCACATTCTTTGGCTTGGTCACTAACTCTTTAGGAAGTTCAAACCTTATTGAAGACTGTAGATCTGTTGCACTTACTTCGACCTTCAGTTTTTCTCTCCTCAATCCATGGCGGCAATATGGGCAAACTGCCCTCTATTCCTTCCCCCGATGGTAAAGACGCTTCTCCCCGAAGTTCTTCCGGGCCCCCTAATCCTTCAGAGGGAGACCCCGTCGGGTCAGAGAGGAAGGAACTGGCGCCAAACGGTTGAGGAGGAGGAGTGCGTGCAGCGGGGCTTAAAGTTGTTTCCAGTCCGGAGGAAGCCAATATCTCCCGTTCACCGGCGTTCCCAATCGGAGGCATTCCACCTTCTTGTATAAGTGCCCTTGGCCTCATAAAACGATCCAAAGGACCAGGTAACGGGGATAAATGCGGGGAAGCTCTGCCCGCCGTTTTCCCTCTACGTTTAGGCATCGTACTGAAGCGAGGTCTAAGGCGTCCTAGCAGGGCGCAGCCATCTTGGATCTCCAAAAATAATACCATTTTATTGGACTAATACATTTAACTTCCAGAGGCCAAAATCTCCTTCCTCAGGTCAATACAGTATAGTGCTGTTACAGTATCCTATCCTGACCTGAGGAAGGGAGTTTTGTTCTCTGAAAGTTAAGTCAAAATGTATTAAAATTAGTCCAATAAAAAGATTACCTTATTTACATGTTCTATTTATAAACATTTATTAACACAGCTACAATACTATATCCTAAAGCAAAAAAATAAAAATATATATTTTATTTACAGTTTGTCGTCTCTGGTTTCTGCTTTCCTCATCTTCTTTTCACTGTCTTCCTTCCATCCAGCATCTGTCTTTGCTCTCTTTTTGCCATCCAGTGTCTGCCCTCTCTATGTCCCTTCCATCCACTGTCTGTCCTCTCTCTCTGCCCCTTTCATCCACTGTCTGCCCTCTCTCTCCCTTCCATCCACCATCTGCCCCAGTCTGCCATCTCTCTCACCATTCCATCAACATCTGCCCCCTCTCTCTTCCTTCCATCCACATCTGCCCCTTCCATCCACCATTTGCCCCAGTCTGCCCTCTTTCTCTCTCCCCCTTCCACCCACCATCTGCCCTTTCTCTCTGCCCCTTCAATCCGTCTGCCCTTCCTCTCCCATCCATCCAGGGTCTGTTCCCTCTCTCTCTGCCTCCTCTTTTCAGCCCCAGAGTTCCAGCCCCCTTATTCCACCTGCCCCTAGTTCCATCCCCAGCCCACATCTCCCACCTGCCCCCCTTTTCATCCCCACTATCCCACGAGTCCCCAAGCCCTTTTCTCCCATCAGTCCTGAGCTTCAGCCCCCAGCCACTTCTCCCCGTTCCCTTTTCAGCCCCTAGTTTCAACCCCAGCCCTTTTCTCTCACCAGTCCCGAGCTTCAGCCCCAGCCAGTTCTCCCTGTCCCCTTTAAAGCCCCCAGTCCCCAGTTTCAGCCCCAGCCAGTTCTCCCTGTCCCCTTTAAAGCCCCCAGTCCCCAGTTTCAGCCCCTGCCTCTTTTCAGCCCCCAGTTCCAGTACTAGCCCCCTTATCCCAACTACCCTCCTTTTCAGACACCAGTTCCAGCCCCCTTCATCCACCACATGCCATGCATCCCCCCTTTTCAGCTCCAGACCCATTCTCCCACCTGCCCCAGACATGGACCCATTTTCCCTCCTGCCCCCCTGTCAGACCCCAGTTCCAGATTCAGACCCCTTCTCCCATCTGAGCACTCCCCTCCCCAGTCCCCTTCTCCCTTCTGAGCACCCCCACCCCTCCCCAATCCCCTTCTCCCCTCTGAGCACCCCTCTGAACTCCCCCACCCTCCCCAATCCCCTTCCCCCCTCCTCCCCTCTGAGCACCCCTCTGAGCTCCCCCACCCCTCCCCAATCCCCTTCTCCCCTCTGATCCCCCCCGACCCGGTCCCGTCCCCCCTCCGTCGAGAGCCGACAGAGCCCTCTTCTCCTGCCACCACCTTGCCTTTTAAAAAAAAATCCATGCAGCGGTGCAGGCAGCGCCTCACGTCTGCCCTATGTATGCTGTGAAAGGAGAAAATCGCCTCGCTGGCTTCGGATCTTCCCTCGCTAAGTCCCGCCCTCGAGGAAATAGGAAGTTACCTCAGAAGAGGGCGGGACACAGCGAGGGAAGGCCCGACACCAGCGAGGCAATTTTCTCCTTTCACAGCACACGCAGGGCAGACACGAGGCACTGCCTGCGTCGCTGCATGGATTTTTTAAAAAAAGGCAGGGTGGTGGCAGGAGACGAGAGCTGTCGGCTCTCGACGGAGCACCCCCCCCCACCCGCCGACACCAGGAGTGGACCGCCCCCACCGCCCTGCCCTTGCTACACCACTGCTATATTTACAAATGTTGCCGAAGACCAAAGCTGCCACCACTTATTTTCTTCCATACAAATGGCACTGACATGGACTAGGATACAGCACCTGCAGAACAGCTCTATTTCTCCCTGACACACTATTCCTGCATAAATGTTTACTGCCTCGTTCAGATTAGGGTCTTAGAGCAGATACACTCCACTCCAGTACATAACATTGGGTAGCTGGAATGAGTTAAGTAAAAATAAGAACTTAATTAAAATTGAACAGTGTGAATCTCGTTGAATATTGTAAGGTGTAAAGAATACCCCGTGGTTTGCGTATAAACAAGGCACCTCAGAATTTTAGAGATGATCCTGTATTTATGGAAAAATGGAATAAAATACTAAACAAATGCTCATTTGATTTGATGCTCCTAGTTATAGAAAACAGCACAGTACATGTGAACAAATTAAAGGAAGAACTGGATAATATTTGTTCTGCTTATGAGAAAAGTGTAACGGAAGAGTTTGATAAACAGCATTGAAGGACAATATAGAAAAACTTAAGAAATTGCCAAAAAAATCTAAGATGAAAAAATTTCATAGAGATGAAAAAGACTATCTTAACAATAAGGTTTATTCATGGATGTACCAGAGAAAGTGAAATACGGGACATACACAATACAGAAAAACAAATGAAGATTCATCTGCTTGCATTTGTTTTCCTGTATTGTGTATGTCCCGTATTTCACTCTCTTTCTGGTACTAGAAGATGACCAGTGAAAACTCTTCGAGTAGTGGTGGAAATCACTGTTTTTTTTTAGGAGGACGAGGAACAAAGAGAGAAGAAGAAACAAAAGAGGTAGGGGGTTACTGAGAAGCAGATCTTGGACAAGGTCCCAACAGTCGGACCATCAGCAGTAATTAATCTTTCTAAAAAGTTATTAACATCTTCTGAAGAACAGGTTTTGACTAAAGGTTTATCATTTGTTCCAACTCTTCATTTTGATGAGTTTCAATTTTGGTTTTGGATCCAGTAACTGTGCTAGAACTGTCATTCAACCTAAATCTGTATGGAGACCACCGGGACAGTTGGATCCTGTTCTGATGACCTTTAAACAAATGATTTTAAAAGAAAAAGATGAAGAGGGTCACGTGACGCCATGCTCGAGGAATGGCGCTAGTTTTAGTTCCTCTGGGCCCCTAGACAAATCCCCAGTGTTTTACAGTGCACCGGACCTCGCACAACCCTAAAATTAGACACCCCCAGGAATCGGAACGCATCCTTGACGTACTGGGCTGTTCGCAAGTCAGATTATGGCAGCGAGAGCAGCTCATAAAGAAAAATCTCAAGGTAAAGCCGCAGAGGACAAAATGGTGGCCCCACGATTTCATTGGCGTGGGTAACAAAGATTACTTCAGAAATTACGGTGGTCCTGGAAGACTTACTGGAGAGATGCTTAACTCCCATAGATTCTAAATTGGAGAGTTTACAAGCTCAGTTGGAAGAAATATCTAAAGACTGTGTGGCATTTCAGACTCGAATGGCCAAAGTGGAAGATAGACTCACAATTGTGGAAGAACAGGTTTTGACTAAAGGTTTATCATTTGTTCCAACTCTTCATTTTGATGAGTTTCAATTTTGGTTTTGGATACAGTAACCTCCAAGAAGTGGGACCGCAGAGGGAGAGAGCGAGCCAAGACGGGGACTTGATAATATCAGACCTTTACTTAATTGACCTCCTCCACCTTGTCCTCTAAAAGGCTGTCCCCCATTCAAGGGAAACCTACTCATCTTGGTCCTTGTGTGTGTGAAATGTGATCCAGGAACAAAATGCCATTATTCCCGGTAAAATTAACTCAGTCACAGTGAAAATGGAGACTTCCCGAAGTGTATGCTCCTGCCCCCAGGCAAGTCTTGGGTGCTCTCTAACTTCCCTGTTAACAGAATCCCATAGCACACAATGCAAAACGAAAGCTTGTGCACAGACATCCATAGCCCCACAGTGCCAGCATGACAGTAGCTCTCGATAGCACTATACCTACACAGATGCAACTATGCAGCCCTTCCCCAGCCCCTCCCCCCAAAGGCAGAATCCTAAACCCAAGTCTACCTACGACAGGCCTGCCATGTGCTTAAGAAAGGCTTGAAAATATTTCTATGCCTCAGGCTGCCATTCTGTTCTCTGTTTCTATTTATTCATTTTTTAATCAAATTGTATATCCTGTCAGGAAACAAACAGCACCAACCACTAATGATTTCCCTCCTCCCCCGGAGATGGGATTTGGAGGGGGGGGGGGGGATCTTACCTCTGCTGCAGCCAGGCACATGGCCTAAAGAACTATAGATTGGGGTGCCAGGCCTGGATGCATCACCTGTTATACTGATAATGCCAAAATAAACAAAAAAAAAAAAAAAAAGGAGGTGGAAGGAACCTCACGAAACCGTGAGACGTAAAAAAAGAAGTGAGGACAATCTAAGGAGGATACCACAAAAGTCTTTATTTGAAATACTAAAAACCGACCCGGCAGTGTTTCGGCCCTAAGGCCTGCCTCGGGGTCTTGATCAATCTCTGGTGTTGCAGTGTAAAGACATACACCAAAGATAATATGCACACAAGTGCTGTTAATCAAACCCTCGTTCATCTCCTCTCTTGTAAAAAAAAATATGTCATGTTGTCAGCTAAGGTTAATACTGATAATGCCATAATAATCTCCAAAATTCTTGACCCCATCTGTTAGTAAGGGGACACATAACCCATAGATCTGGACTGCGTCTAGCAGGATGATAAAGAAATACGAGTATTACTCTGTTTCTGGTTATTGTCTTGTGCCCTGGCTTCTCTAGACATGTTATAAATAAATTACATTACTGACCGCCTGCAGCAACTATAGTTAAGTTTAAGATGTTGGTGAGGAATGAAAAGTATTGAGGAAGAGCAAACCCAAGTATCCAGCAGAAGATGGGCTAGTATGGGCTAAATAGAAGTCTTTAGGTGAGCCAAGAGTTTTTACTGGTGGTAACAATAGTCAAGAAAGTGAAAAAGGTAAGGATGCATAGTTGAATGTTTTCAGCAATAGCCCTTATTTGATGAAATGATCTATCAAAGGATGCTTGCAAAGGACCAGATCACACACACAAAAAAAATTTAGATTAAAGCCTAGTTGTTCCCATCACATCAAGAGAGTTGACAAAATCTCAACCCAGGACCTGTTCTACTAATATGTTAAGGGAGGTGTGAGCAAACTATGGTTTCCTGGTAGCAAAACTGTAGTCCTCATTTCAGTATCAGATCAACATTGCAATGCAGCCCACAGATACATCAGATACTTGAATTATCAATGCCATTACCCGGGGCACTGAATGTTGCCGGTCGATGAACATGCAAACATCACTGCACTATTAAAAACTGACACTCGTGGTTCTGACTGATGAAGCTGACAGCAAAACTGACCAGAGTGCTCTTCTGCTTCACTTGCAGCAGCTAAGTGAGAAAGCAAAGTTACTTACCTGTAGCAGGTATTCTCCGAGGACAGCAGGCTGATTGTTCTCACATATGGGTGACGTCCGACGGCAGCCCCAGGACAGGAATCTTCCTAGCAACAAAGTTCGCAGCGCATACGTGCGCGCACCGTGCATGCGCGACCGTCTTCCCGCCCGAAGCGCGAACGTACCTCAGTCAAAGTACAAGCAAAGACAAGGGAAGAAACAACTCCAAAGGGGAGGTGGGTGGGTTGGTGAGAACAATCAGCCTGCTGTCCTTGGAGAATACCTGCTACAGGTAAGTAACTTTGCTTTCTCCGAGGACAAGCAGGCTGTTTGTTCTCACATATGGGTATCCCTAGCCACCAGGCTCACTCAACAACAAACAGGGTCAACTGGGCCTCGCAATGGCAAGGACATAACATAGATTTGACCTAAAAAATAACAACTAACTGAGAGTGCAGCCTGGAACAGAACAAAAATGGGCCAAGGGGGGTGGAGTTGGATTCTAAACCCCAAATAGATTCTGCAGCACCGACTGCCTGAACCGACTGTCGCGTCAGGTATCCTGCTGAAGGCAGTAATGAGATGTAAATGTGTGGACAGATGATCACGTTGCAGCCTTGCAAATCTCTTCTATAGTGGCTGACTTCAAGTGGGCCACTGACGCCGCCACGGCTCTAACACTATGAGCTGTGACATGACCCTCCAGAGTCAGCCCAGCTTGGGCATAAGTGAAGGAAATGCAACCTGCTAGCCAATTGGAAACGGTGAGTTTCCCGATAGCCACTCCCCTTCTATTGGGATCAAAAGAAACAAACATTTGGGCAGACTGTCTGAATGGGCTTCTCCGCTCCACATAGAAGGCCAATGCTTGCTTGCAGTCCAATGTGTGCAACTGACGTTCAGCACGGCGGGTATGAGGACGGGGAAAGAATGTTGGCAAGACAATTGACTGTTTCAGATGGAACTCAGACACCACCTTGGGCAAGAACTTAGGGTGAGTGTGGAGGACTACTCTGTTATGATGAAATTTAGTATATGGAGCATGGGCTACCAAGGCTTGGAGCTCACTGACTCTACGAGCTGAAGTAACAGCCACCAAGAAAATGACCTTCCAGGTCAAGTACTTCAGATGGCAGGAATTCAGTGACTCAAAAGGAGGTTTCATCAGCTGGGTGAGAACGACATTAAGATCCCATGACACTGGCGGAGGTTTGACAGGGGGCTTTGACAAAAGCAAACCTCTCATGAAGCAAACAACTAAAGGCTATCCAGAGACAGGCTTACCTTCTACACGGTAATGATAAGCACTAATTGCACTAAGATGAACTCTTACGAAGTTGGTCTTAAGACCAGACTCAGATAAGTGCACAAGGTATTCAAGCAGGGTCTGTGTAGGACAAGAGCGAGGGTCTAGGGCCTTGCTGTCACACCAGATGACAAACCTCCTCCATTTAAAAGAGCAACTCTTTTTAATGGAATCTTTCCTGGAAGCAAGCAGGATCCAGGCGACCCCCTCCTACAGACCCAAGGAGGCAAAGTCTACGGTCTCAACATCCAGGCCGTGAGGGCCAGGGACTGGAGGTTGGGATGCAGAAGCGCCCCCTCGTTCTGAGAGATGAGGGTTGGAAAACACTCCAATCTCCATGGTTCTTCGGAGGACAACTCCAGAAGAAGAGGGAACCAGATCTGGCGTGGCCAGAAGGGCGCGATCAGAATCATGGTACCACGATCCTGCTTGAGTTTCAGCAAAGTCTTCCCCACCAAAGGTCTGGGAGGATATGCATACAGGAGGCCCTTCCCCCAATAAATGAGAAAAGTATCTGACGCTAGTCAGCCTAAAGTGCGGAACAGAACTGAGGGACCTTGTGACTGGTCTGAGTAGCAAAGAGATCGACCAAGGGGGTGCCCCACGCTTGGAAGATCTGACGTACCACTCTCGAGTTGAGAGACCACTCGTGAGGTTGCATGACCCTGCTCAACTTGTTGGTCAGACTGTTTACGCCTGCCAGATACGTGGCCTGGAGAAACATGCCATACCTGCGAGCCCAAAGCCATATCTGGACGGCCTCCTGACACAGGGGAAAGAGATACGGTGCCCCCCTGCTTGTTGATGTAATACATGGCAACCTGATTGTCTGTCTGAATTTGAATAATCTGATTGGACGGTCGATCTCTGAACGTCTTTAGAGCGTTCCAGACCGCTCGCAACTCCAGGAGATTGATCTGACGACCTGATTCCTGGAGGGACCAACATCCTTGAGTGTGAAGCCCATCGACATGAGCTCCCCACCCGAGAGATGCATCCGTCATCAGCACTTTTTGTGGCTGAGAAATTTGAAAGGGGTGTCCCAAGATCAAATTGGAGCGAATTGTCCACCAATGAAGGGATTTGAGAAACCCCGTGGACTGCTGGATCGCGTCCTCTAGATCCCCGGCAGCTTGATACCACTGGGAAGCTAGGGTCCATAGAGCTGATCTCATATGAAGACGGGCCATGGGAGTTACATGAACTGTGGAGGCCATGTGGCCTAGCAATCTCAACATCTGCCGAGCTGTGATCTGCTGAGACGCTCGGACCCGGGAAACAAGAGCCAGAAGGTTGTCTGCCCTCGCCTCGGGGAGGTAGGCATGAGCAGTCTGGGAATCCAGCAGAGCTCCTATGAATTCTAGTCTTTGAAATGAGTAATTTATCACAAACCCTAGTAGCTCCAGGAGTTGCATAGTCATCTGCATGGACTGTAGAGCTCCTGCCTGCGAGGTGTTCTTCACCAGCCAATCGTCGAGATAAGGGAACACATGCACTCCCAATCTGTGCAGCGACGCCATTACCACCGCCAGGCATTTTGTAAACACCCTGGGCGCAGAGGCAAGACCAAAAGGTAGCACACAATACAGGAAATGCCGTGTCCCCAGACGGAATCAAAGATACTGCAGGTGAGCTAGTAGTATCGGAATGTGAGTATAAGCATCCTTTAAGTCCAGAGAGCATAGCCAATCGTTTTCCTGAATCATAGAAAGTAGGGTACCCAGGGAAAGCATCCTGAACTTTTCTTGGACCAGATATTTGTTCAGGGCCCTCAGATCTAGGATAGGACGCATCCCCGTTTTCTTGTGCACAAGGAAGTACCTGGAATAGAACCCCAGCCCTTCCTTCCCCGGTGGCACGAGCTCGACCACATTGGCGCTGAGAAGGGTGGAGAGTTCCTCTGCAAGTACCTGCTTGTGCTGGAAGCTGAAAGACTGAGCTCCCGGAGGGCAATTTGGAGGTTTTGAGATCAAATTGAGGGAGTATCCCAGCCGGACTATTTGAAGAACCCACTGGTCGGAGGTTACAAGAGGCCACCTTTGGTGAAAAAATTTTAACCTCCCAACCGGTAGATCGTCCGGCACCGACACTTTTATGTTGGCTATGCTCACCTGGAGCCAGTCAAAAGCCCGTCCCTTGCTTTTGCTGGGAGCTGCAGGGGCCTGTTGATGTTACCGAGCGCGCTGGGGCTTAGCCTGAGCAGGCTGGCGAGAAGGTGGATTGTACCTACGCCTATTAGAAGCATACAGAACAGTTTTCCTTCCCCCATAAAAACGTCTACCTGATGAGGTAGATGCTGAAGGCGTCCGGTGGGAGAGTTTCTCGAAGGTGGTGTCCCGCTGGTGGAGCTGCTCAACCACTTGTTCGATCTTCTCACCGAAAATGTTATCCCCGCGGCAAGCAGCATCCGCAATCCGCTGCTGGACTCGATTCTCCAGGTCAGAGGCACGCAGCCATGAGAGTCTGTGCATCACTATACCTTGAGCAGCAGCCCTGGACGCAACATCAAAAGTGTCGTAGGCACCCCTGGACAGGAATTTCCTACACGCCTTCAGCTGCCTGACCACCTCCTGAAAAGGCTTGGCCTGCTCCGACGGGAGCTTCTCAACCAAGATCACCAGCTGCCGCACATTGTTCCGCAAGTGGATGCTCGTGTAGAGCTGGTAGGACTGAATCTTGGACACGAGCATAGCAGAATGATAGGCCTTCCTCCCAAAAGAGTCTAGGGTTCTCGACTCACGCCCCGGGGGCGCCGAGGCGTAATCCCGAGAACTCCTGGCTTTCTTGAAAGCAGAATCCACAACTCCAGAGTCATGAAGCAACTGAGTCCATCAACTCTGGGTCCCCATGGATCCTATACTGGGACTCAATCTTTTTGGGAATATGAGGATTAGATAACGGTTTCGCCCAGTTCATCAGCAATGTCTGTTTAAGGACATTATGCAGAGGAACAGTGGACAATTCCTTAGGTGGCGAAGGATAGTCCAGGACCTCCAACATCTCAGCCCTGGGCTCATCCTCAGTAACCACTGGGAAGGGAATGGCCTTAGACATTTCCCGTACAAAAGAGGAGAAGGACAAGCTCTCAGGAGGAGAAAGCTTCCTCTCTGGTGAAGGAGTGGGAACAGAGGGAAGACCACAAGACTTCTCATCAGAGAACTATCTGGGGGCTTCCTCTGCTTCCCACGAGTCCTCCCCCTCAGTATCGGACACCAGCTCCCTGACTGCAGTCCGAATCTGAGCCCGTCTCGATGCTGAGGCACTACGTCCTCGATGGCGGGGTCGAGAAGAAGACTCCCACACCGGCGGCAATGAAGCTCCCTCCATCGACAACGCCGAGGAGTCAACTCGGGTGGTCGCTGAATCAGACACCACACGCGGCACCGATACAGACAAAGCCGATACCGCAAGCGCCACCGAAGACCTCACCAAGGGTGGGGAGCCAGTCGCCGCAAGCACCCCCCGGTACCGAGGCTGACGATCGCAGCAGCCCTTCCATGATCCCAGGAAGGATGGCTCAGAGGCACCCGTCAAGAGCATCTGTCGAGAGAACCTGAGGGGCCAGTGCAGGAGACGATGCCAGAACCTGCCTGGGGTGGGGAGGCGGTACCGGGCTGTCCGGGGAGAAGCGCATCGACACCTCCTGGATAGAGGGGGGGGGGTCCTCTCGGTGTCTATGCTTAGCGGGTGCCGAATCCTTCGGCGCCCCGGAGCTCTCGGTACCGTGGCGGGAAGGTGACCGATGGCATGCTTCTTCATCGGCGAAATTAAAACTCGCGATGCTGAAAAAAGGCACCAAAACCAGGGAAAAAACCCCGTACAGGCGGCCAAAAAGGCTGCGCACGAAAGCGAAAGGAAACTTAGCGGTAAAGGAAAACTTTTTTTTAAATAAAACAAACAAGAAAGAAACACGAGGAGGAAAAAATCCCGAAGAGCAAACGAAGGGACGAACAGCAAAAACAAAGCTGTGAGGGCTCTTTCTGGGGCGCAGAGCAGCGAAAAAACAGTCACTCTGACCGCGGAAAAAAAAGAGACTGAGGCACTTTCGCGCTTCGGGCGGAAAGACGGTTGCGCATGCGCTGTGTGCGCACTCGCAAGGGCTCTGCAAACTTTCTTGCTAGGAAGATTCCGTTCCTGGGGCTGCCGTCGGACGTCACCCATATGTGAGAACAAGCAGCCTGCTTGTCCTCAGAGAAAGAAATCTACACATGTGGCGGTGGCTGAAGAATTTCATCAGCCATGTGGGGGCAGGGGTACAGGGAATAGTTTAAAATATTTTTATTTAGACCCATGATACAGTAAGATGCCTACGAGAAAAAGAGCTAACCTCTTATGTAGCCCCCTCCTATCAACCACACTCAAAAAATTATCAGCCCCTCAATCCAGATATACTACTAGTACTAATAATTTAAATAGGGCTATTAGATGTACACAGTGCTGTACAGATTACACACAGGTACTTTCGCTGACCAAGAGGGCTCACAATCTAAGTTTTTGTACCTGGGATAATGAAGGGTTAAGTGACTTGCTTAAGTTACAAGAAGCTGCAGTGGGTCTCGAATCCAACCTATCAGCCGCTCAAATCCAGATATACTACTATTACTACTAATCATTTCTACAGCACTACTAGATCTACACAGGGCTGTACACATTAAATGCAGGTACTTTTCCTGTCCCTAGAGGGCTCACAATCTAAGTTTTTGAACGTGGGGCAATGGCGGGTTTAAGTTACTTGCCCCTGGTCACAAGGAGCTGCAGTGGGAATCAAACCCAGGTCACCAGGATCAAAGCCCACTGCACTATTAGGCTACTCCATTTCCAAGCCTGACAGGTAAAAGTTCGCCTACCTCTTCTTAAGGTACTGGCCATGGTTCTCAGGCTACAGTTTTTATTTGATATTTCAATTTTAAGATGTGTTTATTATGATCTATTCTGTTTTTGGATTTGCATAAAGAGTATGGAGGTTATTTTATAAAATAAGAACACAAGCGTTGCCATACTGGCACAGACTGAAGGTCCATGAAGCCCAGCATCCTCCAATAGTGGCCAATCCAGGTTTCAAGTAGCTGGCAAGATCCCAAAACAGTACAACACATTTTATGCTGCTTATCCTAGAAATTAGCAGTGGATTTTCCCCATCTTAACAATGGCTTATGGACTCTTCTTTTAGGAAGTTATCCAAAGTTTTTTTAAACCCCGTCAAGCTGCTTTTACCACATTCTCTGGCAATGAATTCCAGAGTTTAATTACACGTTGAGTGAAGAAATATTTTCTCTTATTTGTTTTAAATTTACTACTTTGTAGCTTCATTGCATGCCCCCTGATCCTAGTATTTTTGGAAAGCGTAAACAAGCTATTCACGTCTACCTGTTCCACTCCACTCATTATTTTATAGACCTCCATCATATCTCCCATCAGCCGTCTTTTCTCCAAGCTGTTTGCAGTATATAAAATTTTAAAATAAAGGTAATTTATGAGAAAAGGTTACTGATATTGTATGAGTTGAGAAACACTGCTAGAAGCAAAGGATGATGATTTTCTATTTTCTCTCATTGTAATGTGTTTAACCTGGTTTCCCATCCTTACCTTATCGCTAGGCTATGAAATACAGTAGAACACCAGTGCACAAGTGGCTGAACAGACCGCATGGCAGAAAGGTATGGTGCCAAATGTTCACATACACACTATTTACTTACATCCAAGAGTGTGATGTACCTGCTAAGGGCAGCAAAGGCAGAAGGGAAAATCTATTGATCAGGCACACCTCATACACAACCCATGAGATACTAGTGTAGGAGTTGTTAAAACAAGCCATTTATAGCAAAATAAAATTCCAGATTTCAAAAGGCAGCACCAAGTATCAAAGAGTAGCCTAATAAGGCTCTAATAGCACAATTACATGCAGCTGCTGTCTTGGGAGCTGAGAAGCTCCCCATGCAGCAGAGCTGAATATCCTAAATGTCTTTCTAGGTTCTGATTAAAGAAAATTCTAGAGAAAACTTTTGACTATTAAAAAAAAATAATAGCAATTGAAGCTCCTTAGGGAGCCATAAAATAAAATGAGTTGACTGTTAGTGCTGTGTCTCAGCCTTGGGTACAGCAGTATTCAAAGCTTTATCATTGTAAATTTGGGGAGTTTTCGAGCAGCAAACACGTCATATGACTGTGTATCCAGGTAAAATATTTGGCTGATAAAATACATTCATACATTTAAAACCATTTTGATATACTGTACAAGTTCAATGTTCATGGTAGGAAAAAAATGTGAAAAAATAAAACCCAATCACACAAAATCCATGCCACTTTTCTGTTCCATTTATGTAATGTCTAAATTAGAAAATATTATAGGGCCAGTAGTAACCCAATAGTTGATACAGTTCAACTATTCTCCCTTCCCCTTGCAAAAAGCATCTTACTTTAAATCATAACCTCTGTGAGATCTGGGAAGCAACACCATTTACTTCAGCTTATTATAGAAATAAAATTTTGTTGCAAACTACTACTCGGACAGGTTCATTCCGCTAGTTAAAACAGTCTTAAACCACTAATGCAATACTTACCTTCCAAGGAAATACCAAGACTGACCAGAGTTGGGATCTGCCTCTAAAGATTTCTGGAGATACTGAATCGCATAATTTTCCTTGGTTGTTTTGTCTCCCAACTGATCCACTGTGTGATGCATCCAGCCTTAGGTGCAAATCAGAGAAACATTCAAATGCCACTACAGCTTCTATATTGTTCATAAAAGTTGATTTTGTGATGTATAAAAGAAAAATGAGACTGGTCTAATTTCAATGGCTCTATTTAAACATAACACAGAATCCCTGTTAAAAAAAAAAAAGGCAATCTAAAATTATTTGACTAAAACAGACATGGTACCAAGTAGGGCTGTATTGAATAGCGTATTTTACTATTCGGCCGAATACAAATAATGAAAAATATTATTCGACCGAATACGAATAATGAGTATTGAGCTTTAACATAACAAATAATAAAAGAAGCAACCTAAAATCAGAGATCAAATGTTTTATTTCAGTAGAATTTAGCACAGTAGAACCACAGATTATTCGTAATCGAATTTAAACCACTATTTGTCCAAGCACGAATAATGTATTCGGGGCACTATTCAGAGCCAAATCGAATGTTTGGTACAGCCCTAGTAACAAGCACAATTCTGCAAACCATACAGCAAAATGCCACCTGCCTTTGGATAGCCAGAGTCGTTTTGAAAACCAGCACCAGTGGGGAAGGAACTTGGGAAAATAATCCCTGTCCTGGCTGATGGGGTAAGACTTTGTGGAGGTGCGTGTGGGTGTGTGTTTAGGGTTGAAGGTGAGTAGCAAGGAGGCTTTTCACAGTTACTTTTGCAAACACGTTAGACATTTGAAAACATGGCATCATCGATAGCATGGAATTTAGATTACAGTTTTAACTTTGATTAAAAGAAACATATTTCATGTGACATCTGAACTGAGCCAATTAGAAAGAAGCTTCAAAGTAATTATTTATTCAGATAATCAGCAACCCAGTATAGCAGTGTTTATGTCAAGAACTCACTTCTACAGAGCTGTTCTGGCTTTTAGTAGTAGGCCTGAAGCTTCAGACTACAATTCTTACAAGTCCCAGTTACTAAAATAAAGCTGTAGTAATCTCTGCTTCCACTCCTGCCTTTTCAGCCTGCTGTCGTATTCCTGGGAGTGTACGGTTCTGCCCACTGGTTCACTGAGCAGATGCAAGGATATTAAATACTCAGATCACCACAAAATATATTCACTATAGTATACTCTGCCACTATATCATGTCATATATTGAGGAAGAAAAAAAGCCCCAGTGAGCAGGATAGAGCTTTTACTTCTTTAAGCGCTTCACTTACACAATACTCTAATCAGAGGCCAAAAAAAAAATTCCTTAAACAGAGCAAATAAATTCTTGCCAGTCCAACTTTTAATTTCTTAAATAAAGCACTTAACTTTTGTAGCAATTAAAGCTGTCAGGTCATGTCCTGTAAATTCTTTCCAACGCGTTACTTCACTTGGACAATTCCAGTAGTATATTGTGGTTCTTGCTGTTCTTGACAATGTAATATAGCTGTAAGATCTGCTAATAATTTGGTTGATTGTTTAGTCTTACTTCAATAAGTCAAGGATGTGATTTTAGGAAGGAGATCTTACAAGAAAAGAAAGAAATTGGATAACAGGAAAACATATTTAGTGTACCCTTTAAGAAGAAATTTAATCCCGATAGAAGAATTTGAGTCAATGGAGCACCTATGTTTTAATGCAAGATCTGTATGTAATAAGGCCTTTTAATTAGAGATTATTAGTGATAAGCAGGTAGGCCTAACTTTTATAACAGAGATGTGCTTGCCAGATCTTAATTCACCTATGTTTTAGAACTATGTCCGTTAGGTTATAAAATAGTGTACTGTCCTAGACTAGATGGAAAAGAAGGGGGTTGGCTATTATTTATGAAGAATTCTTAGATCTTAGAAAAAATTAGCAGAATCAGAGTTGGAAGTACTGGTATATCAGTTATTTGATTTTTCTAAAAAAAAAAAAAAAATTGGAATTTTGCTGGTTTACAAAACTCCTGGGAAATGGAATATAATTAAGGGAAGACTCATTATGATATGACTAGTAAAAAAAGGCCCGTTTCTGACACAAATGAAACGCGCGCTAGCAAGGTTTTCCTCGGTGTGTGTATGTTTAAGAGAATGTGTGTGAGAGTGATTGTGTGAGAGAGAGTGAATGTGTGTGTGTGACAGAGAGTCAGTGTGGGTGCGAGTGTGTCTGTGAGAGAGTGTGTGTGTGAGAATGAGAGTGTGTGAATGTGACAGTGTGAGAGAGTGTGTGGTGGACAGTGTATGAGTGAGAGAGACACACTGTGTGCCAGAGATAACCTCCCCCCCTCCCTCTGTGTGGTCGGAGGACCCCTCCCCCCTTCTGGTCCCCCTCTACCCCTCGTCTCAGGTCTCAGAAACCCTCCCCCCTCCTCCTCCCATCTTCCTTCTCCCTCCCCCTGTCAGGACTGGACCCCTCCCCTCTGGCCTCAGGAGGACAGATGACGTCCCACTGCAACGTTGGTGGCGCAGTATCCGCCCTCCGCCAGGCCCCCCCAAAGTCGCCGCCCCTCACCCCTACACCCCCCCAAGTTGCCACCACTACCACCCTCCACCCCCCCCCCCATATGTTGCCACTGCTCCCCCCTCCACCCACCCCCCGAGATCACACCAGCAACTGCTCCACCCTCCTCCCCCCCCCCAAGGTCGCACCAGCCACTGGTCCACCCTCAACCCCCACCCCCAAACAGGTCGCCGTCGCTTCCACCCCCCCCCCCCGTTCTACATCAACTCAGCGCAGCTCCCCTCCCCCCCCCTCCATCCAATACAAAAACAAAAAAAATAAAGATTTGAACCTGCAAAAATGGTTTTAAGAAGGAAGCGGGGCCCCGCAGCCAGCCATCGGTTGTCAGATGTGCATCCGCTCCTCTTCTCACCTTTGACGTCACTGCCCCAGGAGAAGAACCCCGGAGGAGCTCACTTCGTAGCGACGTGAGAGGAGGAGCGGATGCACAGCTGACAGCCGATGGCTGCCTACGGTGCCCTGCTTCCTTTTTAAAAGCATTTTTGCAGGGTTTCTTTTTTTGTTTTTGTATCAGACGGAGGGGGGGGGGGGGGGGTAGCGGCGCTGAGCTGATGTAGGACAGAGGGGGGAGATGAGCAGCAGCGACCTGTTTGAGGGGGGTGGAGGGTGGAGCAGTGGTTGGTGCGACCTTGGGGGGGGGGGGTGGAGGGTGGAGCAGTGGCTGTTGCGACCTCGGGAGGGGTGGGGGGGTGTAGGGGTGAGGGTCGGCGACTTTGGGGAGCGTGGCAAAGGGTGGATACTGCACTTCCCATGTCCAATCAGAAGCACGACACGGTCGGTGAGTGTCTGCTCCACCCTCAACGTCATCACGTTTGACGTGTGGGCGGGCAGACACTCATGGTGGAAAAGCTCTCTCAGCCATTTCACTTTTAGAACGTTGAGAAAGTGAGGCTTCATTAGAACGTTGGAAGTGTGTTTTATATAGAGAGATATTTAAGAGTTGGATTGTTTTAGGAGATGTGAATATCCATCTAAAGAACTGGAATGATTCAACTGTCATACAAATTTTAGAACATTTGAAGCAGTTTGATTTGAAATTGATTGGGAAGATGTAACACAAAAGGTGGTCATGAATGGGACTTTTTAGCTTACACAAAACAGAAGAGAAGTTGGCCTAGTAGGTCATCAAACATGGAAGCCTGTGATTTGGGCAGATCATTACATATACAATTTTTATCTAAGAACATTTAAGAAAATTAAACAGAGGTTAGTGATTGGAACTAGTAATAAGACAGAGAGCTGATGTTGGGAGTTTTTGGGAGAGGGTGGAAGAAGAATTGGATTTAACAACTGGTCACCCTAGTCAACAGTTACAGAATTAGAATCAGGTGGTAACTTCTACTCTGGATGATTTAGCACCAGTTAAAAGTAAAACCAAATAGAATCCTTGATTCACAGAAATAATTAGCTTTACTTAAGAAGAACTGTAGGAAATTGGAGAGGATTTGGACTAAAGCTAAAGATCAAGATACCCAGTATATTCTGGACTTAAATACAAAAGAACCTATGCATCAACTTTCTCCTACACTAGTGCCCATCTCTGGAATGATCTACCTAAGATAGTGAAATTTACCACTCATCATCCTACCTTCAAAAAGCGTCTCAAGACCTTTCTATTTGGCAAAGCGTACACACCACTACCGTCTGGCACCTCTACTTTCTGAACTGTCTTCCCTGCTGTCAAATTTCCACCTCTGCTTCTTCTCTTTTTCTTCATCTCGCTTCTGTCCTTCCCATTATACTTCTAGAACATTTACTGTTTGACCTTGCCTGCTGTATGTTTATGTAGATTGTTGTAAGCCACATTGGGCCTACCCTTGGGTGGGAAATTGTGGGATATAAGTGCTGTAAATAAATAAATAAATATGGTGTGGAGACAAGAGAAAGTCAAATAAAAAAAAAGCTATTTCAGAGGCAAAAAAAGGTGCATTATGGAAAAAAACTATAATTGAAGCAAATATCTTAAAAAGACATTTTGAAGTTAAGTCATTAACATCTACTGATTGTGTTCAAATGATTCCACTAGAAATGCAATCTAGTGCAGAAGACTAGACTAAAATTGATAAAACTTTTTTTTTTTTTTTTTTTTTTTTGGAAGATCAGCAAAGACATCAGTGTTCAGATGGGCAACAAGTAGACAGTTATTTCGAAGAACAGTGCTGGAATAAGTTTTTGACAGTGAGGGAATATACTGTAGATATCTACTTGCAAAGGTTATCAAAGAAATCAAGTTCTTTTGAAGTTTTATTTAAAATTTTCAATTACAACAGCAATGATTTTAACACAGCTTAAAAAACAAAATACAAATCTCCGCTGATGACATACCAAGATACTTTATTTAGCTAAAACGAAAAACATAATAAATCCCCAACCCCACCTCCCTCCCCCTACCCCAACACATAAAGCAAACTATACAGGAAAGGTTACACTCCAACCAAGTGTCATAGCAGTACCAACTACGATGAAAAGATAAGAGTTTATTCCTCTTAATTGCTGTTAATTTAGACATCAAATGCACATAATTCAATCTGGACATTAATGCAGTGCAAACTGGAATGCTGAGTGCCTTCCAAGAGGCGGCCAATAACAGACATCCAGCTGTAACAATCATATGGACCTACATCCTCTCATCATGAGGTACAACAAAGAGACCAACATTAAATAAGCAACCTGCAGCTATTTTAGGGAGAGTCAAACCTAAAATGTTTGATGCTAATTGCATAACCTGGTCCCAAAAAGACTGAGCAATGGGCATGACCACCAGATGCGCAAAAAGCTTCCTCGTGTCCCGCAACCACAACAGCACAGATCACTACCTTGCCCATATATAGATTTAAGGTGAGCAGGAGTATACCACCATTGATATAGCATTTTATATCCATTCTCCACCATATTGGAAGCTATGGAAACACGCAATAACGAATTAACATGTTTTTCCCCAAGTCTTGACCTGAAATTCACATCCCAGAGTGGTTTCCCATGTTGTTTTGGATAAAATTGGTCCAAGAATTCAGAGCAATAGAGCTCAATAAAATTTAGTGATACTCCCTCTGCAACTGCCTTCTTGGACTGCCTGTAATAGAGGGGTTTCCTCCAACAGGAGCTCCGACCAGGCTTTGCAGAGGATAAAGTCTGCCACCTGTCATAAGCAAAAAAAAAAAAGAAAGAAAAACTGTGTTGAAGACCAAATTCTTCTTGCAGCTCAAAGGGAAGTAACCCTCCAATCTCAAGCACTTGACCTATCCATCTTGCACAAGGGCAATCCTGGTGGCCTGTGATGAATCCTGCCACATAGCAAATGGAGGTGGCAGAAAAATAGGCCCTATTTTTCAAATGTTTTGTACAAACTTTAAGCCACAGTGCCATAGTCAAGCCCAGGATAGGATTCCCTGCCCGCTTCAAACAGTGAATGGAATCTAAAGATAGCCAATCACCCACAGAGGCATCTCTCTCACCAGATTCTGCTCTAGCTGAACCCAGCTTTTCTGTGCATTTTGTATCCAAGAAGTAAGATGTTTTAATTGCGCAGCTCGATAATAAAATTTGAAATTGAGTACTGCCATACCCCCTGTTTAGATTGTAAGCTCTTTTGAGCAGGGACTGTCTTTTCTTCATGTTCAATTGTGAAGCGCTGCGTACGACTGGTAGCGCTATAGAAATGATTTGTAGTTGTAGTTGATAGAACATCTTTCTTTGCAGCCTGGGAGGCTTCTTCCATCATATATAGCTAAACAATTTCTTATGCAATTGACGGAAGAAGGCCTCTGTTAGAGGTACGGGGAATGCTGTAAAAAGATATGAGAGTTTTGGGAGTACCACCATCTTAATTGTCTGCATGTGTCCCACCCAAAAAACATTAAGATGTTGTCATCTATCTGCCTAAATAGATTTTAGTAAAATAGGGTAATTTGCCTGATATAACTTATCTAAGGTCGCAGCCAAGTTTATCCCCAAATAGAGAATATGATTGGCTGCCCACTTAAAAGGGCATGTGTTTTTAAGTTTCATTTGTTCTGAAGGAATCAGTGAGATAGTCAAGAATTCAGATTTAGTAGGATTGATAGAAAAACCAGACACTTCCCCATAAGCCTGCAGTGCAGACAGAACCTCTATCAAAGAAGAGCGGGGATCAGAAGGTGTAAAAAGCACATCATCAGCAATAAGTAAAATCTTTGTTGAACCCCCCTCCCCCCCCCTGAATGCCCTGAATCTTTCACCCAGATTTGTTAGGCAAAGGGTTCCATTGCCAAAGCAAAGAGCAATGGCAACACTGCACATCCCTGGCGTACTCCTCTCACTAGAGTGAAGCTGCCTGTGAAAGCCCCATTAATTCGTAGACTAGCTAACAGGTCCCTTTAAATCATTTGAACTGAATGTAGAAAGTGCCCCGTGATATATCCACTTTTTCCAGAGTTGAAGAAACATATGGCCAGTACACACTATCAAAGGCTTTTTCTGTTCTCTCCACAGGCTTGATACTTTAATCAATCACTTGGAACTTCCTGAGCCGGTACGTCAAGCGCCATACTACTACTTGACATTTCTAAAGCGCTACTAGGGTTACGCAGCGCTGTACAGTTGAACATAGGACAGTCCCTGCTCAAGGAGCTTACAATCTCTGACCATCTTCAAATTTAAGCTAAAAGCCCACCTTTTTGATGCTGCTTTTAACTCCTAACCCTTATTCACTTGTTCAGAACCCTTATTTTATCATCCTCACTTTAATATTCCCTTATCTCTTATTTGTCCTGTTTGTCTGTCCTAATTAGATTGTAAGCTCTGTGGAGCAGGGACTGTCTCTTCATGTTCAAGTGTACAGCGCTGCGTACATCTAGTAGCGCTATAGAAATGATAAGTAGTAGTAGATCCATATCCTCAAGCTGCTTGCTACGAAAGATGACACACGTTCCTAATTTTATCAAATGTTTTGCAACCACAAATAAAGCTGCTTGATCGTGTATCAGTTGGGGCATATAACACTGAAAATGATGGGCAAGAATCTTGGTGAAAATCTTATAGTCAATGTGTAGGAGTCACATTGATCTGGCGGTTTCCCAGGTTTTTAAAAGCACTGTAACACCCACCAATCTCAAAGAGTCAGGGAGGATATTACCAGCTTCCAAACTATTGAACAAAGTTGTTAGAGGACGCACTAAATAAAACTTAAAAGTGTTTATAAAAATTGGCTGTAAAGCCATCTAATCCAGGAGCCTTCCCTGCTGGCATATCTTGGATAGCCCAAGTTTCCTCCTCAGAGATAGGCTCTGATAATCGGGAGGCTTCCACTACAGTTAAATAGAAATATAGAAACATGACGGCAGATAAGGGCCATATGACCCATCCAGTCTGCCCATCCTCTGTTACCCTTAACTCTTCCTTTTCCTAAGCGATCCCACATGCATATCCCATGCCTTTTTAAATTCTGGAACAGTCCTCAACTCCATAACCTCCACCAGGAGGCCATTACACGCCTCCACCACCCTTACTGTGCAATAGTACTTCCTTAGATTACTCCTAAGCCTATTCCCTCTTAACTTTGTCATATGCCCCCTCATTCCAGGGCTCTCCTTCATTTGAAAAAGGCTCTCTTCCTGTACATAAATGCCCTTGAGATGTTTAAACGTCTATCATGTCTTCTCTCTTCCAGCGTACACATGTTGAGGTCCATAAGCCTGTCCCTATAATTTTTGTGTTCAAGACCACTTACTAATTTTGTAGCCACCCTCTGGACCGACTCCATCCTGTTTATATCTTTCCGTAGGTGCGGTCTCCAGAACTGCATGCAGAACTCCAAATGGGGCCTCACTAGAGACTTATACAACGGCACTATCAGCTCCTTTTTCCTACTGGTCATGCCTCTCTTTATGCACCCAAGCATCCTTCTGAATTTGACCGTCGCTTTTTCTACCTGTTTGTAGTGGAAGCCAAAAACTGGTCTACAGTGTTAGGGGTAGGCTGGTGTTCAGGAGTATATAGCTTATTATAAAACTGTAAAAAGGTCCTCTATATCTGATCTGATGCACTACAATCTTTCCCTTGAGGATCTTTAATCTATCACTAAAGTGAGTAATTGTTGTGTTTTAAGCTTTTGAGATAATAATCTCCCTGATCTGTTAGCGGTCTCAAAATATTCCTGTTGTAATGTTTCCAATCTTGCATTTATCTCCTCCAAATCTAGTGCTTACAAATCGGTGCACAATTTATTAAGTAGCAAAGATTGGTTTGGAGCGAGGTGCCCAGGTTTATGATTGTGTTCTAATTGATATATCTGTTGGTATAGCTCTTGTCTCTGTTGAGTTTTAAGCTTCCTGCAGTGGGAACTCATAGCTATAAGCCTACCCCTTACAGCTTTAAGAGCCTCCCAAAAAGACCCTATGGAGGGGTATCATTGAATTCAAAATATTCTTTCATAGCAGTCTCCACTTGAGTGACATACTGAGGGTCTAGAAAGATGCTATCATCAAGTTTCCAATATCATTTTCCTTTAATAGTTTCAATGAGTGGGAGAACCACACAGACTGGTGCACGGTCCATCCAGACCCAGGCCTCTATGGTAGAAGACCTTGTCAAAGACACCAAGTCCTTCCCCACTAACAACATATCGATTCTAGAGTGGGTAGCATGTGCAATTCAGTAATAAGTCCCTTCTCATGGGGTGTTGGAACCGCCAAATATCTATTAAATATTAAATACCATTCAAGAATTGATGGAGACATCGTCTATCAGCATTACCATACGCCACCACAGGTGCCATAGTGTTGAGGGTCATAATGAAGTCTCCCCCAACCAAGAGTTTACCAACCGCCTCAACCCATTCATATATGCTGACGACGTCACAATCTACACACCCTACACGCACGATCTGGCAGAAATCACCAAAGAAATCAAGCTCAGTTTGAATATCATGGATTCATGGGCAAATGCATTCCATAAAACGTAGCGCAGAAAAAAACATATCTCATCATTTCATCCCAATACAACACATATAATCCCAAAAACATAAGTACCCCAGGTTACACCCTTCCTATCGCAAGCACCCCAGGTTACACCCTTCCTATCGCAGACAGCCTGAAAATCCTCAGAGTAATAATTGACCGGAACCTCTCACTAGATAACCAAGTGAAATCTACCATAAAGAAAATCTTTCACTCTATGTGGAAACTCAAACGTGTGAAACCATTCTTCCCGAGGGAAATATTTCTCAACCTGATACAATCAATGGTACTAAGCCATGCAGACTACTGCAATGGAATTTATGCGGTTTGCAAAGAACAAATTACAAAAACTTCAGATCGCTCAAAACACAGCAGCCAGGCTTATATTTCGAAAAACATGTTTTGAAAGCGCCAAACCCCTCCAAGAAAAACTGCACTGGCTCTCAATCAAAGAGCGTATTGCTTTCAAAATCTGCACCCTGGTCCATAAAATAATCTACGGCAAAGCCCTGGGATACATGACAGACCTCATAGACCTGCCAACCAGACACAAGATCAGCACAACAAGATCAGCACAAACATACCTAAATCTTCACTACCCAAGCTGCAAAGGACTCAAATACAAATCATCGTATGCATCCAGCTTCTCCTATTTAAATGCTCAATTATGGAACACACTGCCAAAAATAGTAAAAACGTACGACCACCTAAATTTCCGGAAAGTACTAAAAACAAACCTGTTCAGAAAGGCATATCCCACCGACCCAACATAAGAACCTAAGTACCTGGAACACAACAAAACTAAATATCATAATGCACACACCCCAACTCTCCCTCTCTAATGTTCCCCCATTGTATCTACCATACATGAACCTTATTCTACCACTATTACACCTTGTATTTCTTCATACCGGAACTGGCGAACGTCATTATGGTACTATGTAAGCCACATTGAGCCTGCAAATAGGTGGGAAAATGTGGGGTACATAGTAACATAGTAGATGACAGCAGAAAAAGACCTGCACGGTCCATCCAGACTGCCCAACAAGATAAACTCATATGTGCTACTTTTTGTGCATACCTTACCTTGATTTGTATCTGCCATTTTCAGGGCACAGACCGTAGAAGTCTGCCCCAAACTAGCCCCGCCTCCCACCACCGGCTCTGCCACCCAATCTCGGCTAAGCTTCTGAGGATCCATTCCTTCTGAACAGGATTCCTTTATGTTTATCCCACGCATGTTTGAATTCCGTTACCGTTTTCATCTCCACCACCTCCTACGGGAGAGCATTCCAAGTATCCACCACTCTCCGTGAAAAAATACTTCCTGACATTTTTCTTGAGTCTGCCTCCCTTCAATCTCATCTCTACCGCCTTCCGATCTACGGAAAAGGTTTGTTTGCGGATTAATACCTTTCAAATATCTGAACATCTGTATCATATCACCCGTTTCTCCTTTCCTCCAGGGTATACACATGTTCAGGTTAGCACATCTCTCCTCCTACATCTTGTAACGCAAATCCTATATCATTCTCGTAGCTTTTCTTTGCACCGCTTCAATTCTTTTTACATCCTTAGCAAGGTACAGCCTCCAGAACTGAACACAATACTCCAGGTGGGGCCTCACCAACGACCCATACAGGGGCATCAAAACCTCCTTTCCTCTGTTGGTCACACCTCTTTCCATACAGCCCAGCAACCCTCTAGCCACAGCCACCGTCTTGCCACACTGCTTCGTCACCCTCACATCCTCAGACACCATCACCCCAAGATCCCTCTCTCCGTCCGTACAATCAGACTCTTACCGCCTAACACATATGAGAGGCTCCTGAAAAAATTAGATTCATGGAATAGGAGGAAATGTTCTCTTGTGGATTAGGAATTGGTTAGTGGACAGAAAACAGAGGGTAGGGCTAAATGACAATTTTTCTCAATAGAGGAGGGTGAATAGTGGAGTGCCACAGGGATCTGTACTGGAACAAGTGCTATTTAACATATTTATAAATGATCTGGAAATTGGAACAAGGTGGTTAAATTTGCAGATGACATAAAACTATTCAAAATTGTTAACACACACATGGACTGTGAAAAATTGCAGGAAGACCTTAGGAATTTGGAAGACTTGGCACCCAAATGGCAGATCAAATGTAACAAATAAATAAATAATATAAGCCAAGTCACTGGTAAAAATTACCCTGGTCAGTGTTGGGGGCATAAACGTTCAATAATGTGTAGAGGGAGCTACTCAGTTCTATATTAAGTAGCAGATATCTCCCCTCTGGGTCTTGGCAGATATCATGCACTATAGGACAAAAATGGTTGCCGAACACAATAACCATTAGTTTTAGGTTTTTTTCCTATTGGAAGTAAAAAAAAAAAGATCTTTTGATAATTGTTACGATGAAACAGGTGTTCATATTTTTGAAGCAAGTGTCTCTCTTGAACAAACCCCACTGTCATATGACGCCAATCTGCTTCTTTAAAATAAAATCATCTTTTTTGTTGCTAGTTGAGACCTTGAACATTTATGAACACCCACGTTTGTGGGGAAGTCATTATTAATTAACAAAAAATCTACTGTGGGAAAGCAACATGACCTCTACATACACCTTAAAAGCTATGTCTCCATAACCCAACCTTAATTGAGGGACTCCAACCCTCCTTTCTGAAAAACAAAAATACAGTAGCAATCTTTCCCTGTATTATCCACACCCACCCCTCACGTCCCAAAAATCCTCCCCTCCCCAACCAAAATGACCATCTATATATCAGGCTAGGAGGAAAGCAACATCATCTCCCCAGGCCCCCCCCCCCCCCCCCCCATCATTGGCGGAATACTTAATTAAAACTTGTGTTCTATGAAACAGAATACTAAAACACCCTTATTGGAGGAAAAATACCTGATGACTAGTCAGACTGTTATTAAAAAAAAAAAAAAGTTGCCCAACATATAGTCTTACAAAGATATAAATCCTCAGTGTGGTGCAACCAAGTTGCTCATACTGGTCAGATAGGATCCGAGATCTCTGAAGCAGAGAGATGAGCTGTACAAAAAAATATAGGCACTCTCAGTCTGGTGCAGAATAGAGGGTGCATGGGAATCCGACTGATTCGCTTTTTCTGCTCCCCTAGCCAGTATCTTTGACTTGTGGATAGCTTCGACACTACCAGAACTTGACAATGACATGGAGGTTCTTCCAGCCATAAAGCCGCTTCTTGCAGGATCAGTTGAGTTTCCTGTACTTGCGTGACTTTATGCATCTTGTTCTACACAGTTAAGGAGAGGCCAAAGAGGTAATTTCAGCAATATCTGATGTTTTGAAGGCTAGACAACACATCACCTCTCGAAACTCTCTCCGTTTCCGTAGAGTGATAGCTGATAAATCAACAAAAAGGTTCAATCTTTGTCCCTTCAAACATTATGTGGCCCACTTGGCGTACTGCTTGTAGTACTTGCTCCTTCGGGGGGAAACGTAAAAAAACACACAATGATATCTCAAGGTCAGTTTGGTTGACGAGGTCCTAAGGCACAGTGTGCTCGCTCAAACTCAAAATGTGGTTGAGTCGATTCCAGATGTGCTGCCTGTAAGAAAAAGTGACATCTGTTTCAACAATTCAGCCACATCTTCATCCTTGTCACCCTCTTGGGTGCCTCTTATCCGGATATTATTCATTCAGGCTCTATTTTCCCCAACTTCCACTTTTATAAGCAGGTCTTCGTATCTGCTATCTAATGCGTCACAAAGCAAGTCCAGTACATCTTGAGCGCATGTAATAACACGTTCCTCAAACTCATTTAAGTAATTCCCCATGTCAGTTGTTTTGTGAAGGCCCTCCACATCTGCCTGCAGATCTCTTAACACTGAGGATCACAGCTTTTAGTTCGGACATCCAGGTTGATAGCTTCTCTTTAGAGACAAGAGTCTGATGTGGGCCAGTCTCCGTTACACATTCTAAAATCTCTCTTTAGGTCGGCTTGAATTATCTCCTGTATCAACACAGCCGCTATTTGTTATGGTTCGGAGCCCGCTGAGCTTCCCAAATAAGCATAAATCAGGCACACTTTCTTTTGTCCCATCATCAAACATCTCATCTCCAGATAGTCCAACGGTATGTAGCCAACACCAAAGATTAGCTAAGAAAGCTTATTATAGCTAATGAAAAGCCGCCATAGCGGGAGCTCGAGGACTAAGCAACCATACAGCCAGGTGACGTCACTTCCTCACCAAGTTTTTTAGTTGTATGTCCTTCATATTTAAGGATGTATCACTGAAAGTAGTTATGAAGATAATGGGGTTTGTAAATACGGTATTAAGACACGGAATTAATCGTTCAGATCTCGTACAAATTTTGTTGACACCAATACCTAAGACGTTTAGCTCAGATTTATTCAAGGCAGAAAAGTTTAGACCAGTTGCGAGCATACCATGGCTTGTAAAACTTCTTGAATTCATTGTAATACAGCTTAATGATTTTGTACCAAGTTTGACCACCTGCATTTAACACAACATGGTTTTAGTTCATACAGTACAGAAACATTACTATTGGACTTAACGGAATTAAAATTATCACTAAGTAGAGGGAAACAAATGATTATGCTGCAGTTTGACATCTTAGCAACATCTGATACAGTTGATCATGGGCAACTGTTGAATTAAATGTGTGAATTAGGAATTGAGGGAATATTTTTGTACTGGTTTTGTGAATTCTTTTGGAAGAAGTCACAGAGGGTAAATAAGGGAGTGGCAAGCAGTTTGTGGAGTCCCTCAAAGTTCCCCACTCTCACCAACTCTGTATAATCTATATTCACATAAGATGGGTGATGTTTGGTCAACATTGGGAGTATTAGTCTTCTCATATGCCAATGATTTTTGTTGTTGTTGTTGTGTACTGTAATGGACAAATTCAAGGACACTTTGGCTATGCTAAAGGATATAATAGTTAGAACTGATTGTTGGGTGGATAGGTTTTTTTGAAACTAAGGAACCTGTTTACAAGGCACAAGCGTTAACGTGCGCTAAAAATTAGCATGCACTAATCAAGTAGACGCCCATAATTATTATAGGCATCTACATGATTAGCATGCACTAAAACCGCTAGCATGCCTTTGTTAAAAACAAACAGTGTGATTTGGCGCTTATGGCCTGTTACCTAAGAAAAATCTGGACTTACAGTCAGGAGAAGACCTGTTAACTGAAGATTTCCAAAGTATTAGGGGTCATTTTGGATTCAAAGCTATCATTTGAATTATAAGTAAATACTCTGGTTAATTTTTTTTCAGACTAAGGCAATTAAGTTCAATACACCCAGTATTATCTCCTTGTAGTTTTAGAAGTGTAGCACATGTTATTTTGATTCTCTACATAGATTATTGTAATTCTTTATACGGAAGGATTTCAAATAAGTTAGTAGGTTGCAGTTTTTGCAGAATATTTTAATTATTTATTTATGACATATCCCGCATTAGCCCAAGAACTCAGGTTCAATGTAACATATAACAATTAGAAAAGCATGAACATGTTCAAAATATATTAACAGAAAGTAAAATACATTATATAATCGTAGGCCAGTAAAACTTGAGTTATGAGCAGATGTAATTAAATACTTAGTGATTTAAGCTAGATCATTTAAATACAGAGGAAAATGGTAAAGGGCTAGGATTAACTAGGATAGACAGGCGTATTGGGAGGTGGGATGAAGTATGCATCCTCCTTCTCCTATCTCAGCACTCAATTGTGGAATGGGCTACCCCAATTGGTCAAACTTACTCCTGATCACCCGACCTTCAAAAAGCGCCTCAAGACCTTCCTTTTTGGTAGAGCATACGCTTCAAACCTGCCTGGCATCTCTTCCTTCTGAATGCCAACTGACTTAATGACACATTGTTCACCCCTGCTCTTTCCCCTTTTCCCTCCTTAGCTATTTCCCTTCTACAACATTGATTGTTTGTTTGCTGAATTGTTGTATGTTTTTATAAACTGTTGTACGCCACACTGAGCCTGCCCATGGGTGGGAACATTGTGGGATATAAATGCTATAAATAAATAAATATTAATGCTATGAGTTTTATTTGAGAAGAGTGCTTATTTCCTTAAAGGCTAGACTGAAGAAAGGAGTTTTCAATAGACTTCAGAACAAATCATCAGTGCATTTGATGGTTTTAGGTAAGGAGTTCCAAATTTTAGTGTCTTGAAACGTTAGCAGTATTGTTTTGTAGGTTACTTTCTTACAAATTGGGAAATGTAGGATAAGATATTCTCTACATGATTTAGATATGGCAGCAAGATTAATAATATTTGGGTTGGGTAGGTACGAGAGAGCTACACTACTTCTACAAAAAACTGCACTGGACTCCTACTGATTTGAGGAATAGATTTAAATTGGCCCATATCATTCTTAAGTTCCAACTGCCTAGTTCTTTATTTAGATTTTCCATCAGCTTTCTGCAGAGCACAAAGAACGATGTCTTAAGCTGAATTATCAGTAAGGAATGTCCAAATCTTTGTTGGAGTCTTCATATTTATACCAAGAGATGATGATGGTCTGGAATTCACTACCATTGAATATTCGACAATCTCTTAAGACATCTCTTTTTAAAGAAAATTTTCAGTAGAACTTCTGTAAAATGGATAAGTAATTTTCTTTTTTAACTATGTCAAATGTTGGATTACTGTAATTCTATTATGTAGCTTTTATATATTCTGTGTGATCCATTTAGAATCTGTTTGGAAAGTAGTGGAATATGTTTTTGCTTGCATTTCAGTACTTAATATACCATCACTTCTAGAAAAAGGTCACAGCAGTTTATAAAATTATAACAGTATAAAAATAAAAACTAGGAAAGGAACATCAAAGGGGTAAACAGGACAGAAATACACATGCAAGAGAATCCAAAGAGCAACAAATCAACAAACCTGCAGCTACTGAGCCTGTGGTGAAAAACCAAAAGCAAGAGTGAAATAATGCATCTTGAGAAGAGATTTCAAATGGGGGAAGGAAAGTTCGGATTTCAGGGCAGGAGGGAGGTCATTCCACAGTTTTGGGGATAGGAAGTAACAAGTGCCGTGCTGATTCAAAGTGAGCCTGTTTTGGCACAGGAAGGACAATACAGTGGGAGTCAAAGAATGAAGGGCTTGGGACGAAGTGAAGGGAATGACAAGCAAGGAAAGAAAGTGGGGAACCAGAGTGGAAGGTTTTGTGAGCAATACATAAAATTTTAAACCATGAACAGAACTTGATAGGGAGCCAGTAGAAGGAAAACAGAAGCGGAGATGGGCCACAGAATTCTGGAGGGTTAGGAGGCAGCAAAGTTGAGAAGCTGGAAAACCAGAGTATCTATTTATTTTTTTTTATTTTTGTTACATTTGTACCCCGCGCTTTCCCACTCATGGCAGGCTCAATGCGGCTTACATGGGGCAATGGAGGGTTAAGTGACTTGGCCAGAGTCACAAGGAGCTGCCTGTGCTGGGAATTGAACTCAATTCCTCAGTTCCCCAGGACCAAAGTCCACCACCCCAACCACTAGGCCACTCCTCCACTCCACACACTGCAATAGTCTAGGGTGTGATATTATAAAGGCGTGACCAGAAACAACAGAGAGAACAGAGCTCACGTTGGAGAACCAATGAGACCTGGGAACTAAAAAACAGAGTATCATCAAGAACAATGTCAAGGCACCTGAAAGAGTCAGATGTGGGGATTGGAGAGTCGAGAAGGAAGGGGAACAGGGAAGGTTTAGAGAAGGGACCAGTAATCCAACAGGTCAGTCTTTGAGGTATTAAAAACCAGAAAATGATAGTCAACCTTTGCAAAATAGCAGATAAACATGACTGAAAGCGACTGAGGTCAGATTGTGCAGAGGAAGTTGAGAAAACCAGGAGAATGTCGTCAGCATAAATGGAAAATTTTATATTATTATATAGTTCTGGATTAGAATGGCCAATGGGCTGAGGAAAATATTGAAGAGAAGAGTGGAGAAGATAGATCCCTGAGGAACCCCACATGACAAAGGAAAATCAGCTGAGGAAGAGGAAGATATGGAGACTGAGAATGAGCGCCTGGAAAGGAAAGAAGTGAGCCAAGAAAGAACAGTACCAGACAGCCCAATAGCAGCAAGCTGAGAAAGAATGATCCACTATGTCAAAAGAAAACACAATGTCTCATTCTTTCATCACAGCACAATAAGTACAAACCCACTAAGTTAAACATCCCTAGCTTTACTCGCCCCGTCTCAGAAACGTTAAAAATTTTAGGAGTTACAATTGATCGCAAGCATACATTAGAGAACCATGCGAAAATCACAACAAAGAAAATGTTCCATTCCATGTGGAAACTCAAAAGAATTAAGCCTTTCTTCCCAAGAGAAGCATTCTGCAGACTGGTGCAATCATTGGTATTATTTATTTATTTGTACATTTATACCCCACGTTTTTCCCACAGCTTTGCAGGCTCAAAGTGGCTTACAAAGCGAATGCTACATACCTGTAGAAGGTATTCTCCGAGGACAGCAGGCTGATTGTTCTCACTGATGGGTGACGTCCACGGCAGCCCCTCCAATCGGAAACTTCACTAGCAAAGTCCTTTGCTAGCCCTCGCGCGCCCGCGCGCACCGCGCATGCGCGGCCGTCTTCCCGCCCGAAACCGGCTCGAGCCGGCCAGTCCAGTATGTAGCAAGACAATACACTTCAAGGGAAGACACAACTCCAAAGGGGAGGCGGGCGGGTTTGTGAGAACAATCAGCCTGCTGTCCTCGGAGAATACCTTCTACAGGTATGTAGCATTCGCTTTCTCCGAGGACAAGCAGGCTGCTTGTTCTCACTGATGGGGTATCCCTAGCCCCCAGGCTCACTCAAAACAACAACATTGGTCAATTGGGCCTCGCAACGGCGAGGACATAACTGAGATTGACCTAAAAAATTTACCAACTAACTGAGAGTGTAGCCTGGAACAGAACAAACAGGGCCCTCGGGGGGTGGAGTTGGATCCTAAAGCCCAAACAGGTTCTGAAGAACTGACTGCCCGAACCGACTGTCACGTCGGGTATCCTGCTGCAGGCAGTAATGAGATGTGAATGTGTGGACAGATGACCACGTCGCAGCTTTGCAAATTTCCTCCATGGTGGCTGACTTCAAGTGGGCTACCGACGCTGCCATGGCTCTAACATTATGAGCCGTGACATGACCCTCAAGAGCCAGCCCAGCCTGGGCGTAAGTGAAGGAAATGCAATCTGCTAGCCAATTGGATATGGTGCGTTTCCCTACAGCCACTCCCCTCTTGTTGGGATCAAAAGAAACAAACAATTGGGCGGACTGTCTGTGGGGCTGTGTCCGCTCCAGATAGAAGGCCAATGCTCTCTTGCAGTCCAATGTGTGCAGCTGACGTTCAGCAGGGCAGGAATGAGGACGGGGAAAGAATGTTGGCAAGACAATTGACTGGTTCAGATGGAACTCCGACACAACCTTTGGCAGAAACTTAGGGTGAGTGCGGAGGACTACTCTGTTGTGATGAAATTTGGTGTAAGGGGCCTGGGCTACCAGGGCCTGAAGCTCACTGACTCTACGAGCCGAGGTAACTGCCACCAAGAAAATGACCTTCCAGGTCAAGTACTTCGGATGGCAGGAATTCAGTGGCTCGAAAGGAGGTTTCATCAGCTGGGTGAGAACGACATTGAGATCCCATGACACTGTAGGAGGCTTGACAGGGGGCTTTGACAAAAGCAAACCTCTCATGAAGCGAACAACTAAAGGCTGTCCTGAGATCGGCTTACCTTCCACTTGGTAATGGTATGCACTGATTGCACTAAGGTGAACCCTTACGGAGTTGGTCTTCAGACCAGACTCCGACAAGTGGAGAAGGTATTCAAGCAGGGTCTGTGTAGGACAAGAGCGAGGATCTAGGGCCTTGCTGTCACACCAGACGGCAAACCTCCTCCAATGAAAGAAGTAACTTCTCTTAGTGGAGTCTTTCCTGGAAGCAAGCAAGATGCGGGAGACACCCTCTGGCAGACCCAAAGAGGCAAAGTCTACGCCCTCAACATCCAGGCCGTGAGAGCCAGGGACTGGAGGTTGGGATGCAGCAGAGCCCCTTCGTCCTGCGTGATGAGGGTCGGAAAACACTCCAATCTCCACGGTTCTTCGGAGGATAACTCCAGAAGAAGAGGGAACCAGATCTGACGCGGCCAAAAGGGAGCAATCAGAATCATGGTGCCTCGGTCTTGCTTGAGTTTCAACAAAGTCTTCCCCACCAGAGGAATGGGAGGATAAGCATACAGCAGACCTTCCCCCCAATCCAGGAGGAAGGCATCCGACGCCAGTCTGCCGTGGGCCTGAAGCCTGGAACAGAACTGAGGGACCTTGTGGTTCACTTGAGATGCGAAGAGATCTACCAGGGGGGTGCCCCACGCCCGGAAGATCTGTCGCACCACACGGGAATTGAGCGACCACTCGTGAGGTTGCATAATCCTGCTCAACCTGTCGGCCAGACTGTTGTTTACGCCTGCCAGATATGTGGCTTGGAGCACCATGCCTTGACGGCGAGCCCAGAGCCACATGCTGACGGCTTCCTGACACAGGGGGCGAGATCCGGTGCCCCCCTGCTTGTTGACATAGTACATGGCAACCTGATTGTCTGTCTGAATTTGGATAATTTGGTGGGACAGCCGATCTCTGAAAGCCTTCAGAGCGTTCCAGATCGCTCGCAACTCCAGAAGATTGATCTGTAGATCGCTTTCTTGGAGGGACCACCTTCCTTGGGTGTGAAGCCCATCGACATGAGCTCCCCATCCCAGGAGAGACGCATCCGTGGTCAGCACTTTTTGAGGCTGAGGAATTTGGAAGGGACGTCCCAGAGTCAAATTGGAGCAAATCGTCCACCAATACAGGGATTCGAGAAAACTCGTGGACAGGTGGATCACGTCCTCTAGACCCCCGGCGGCCTGATACCACTGGGAGGCTAGGGTCCATTGAGCAGATCTCATGTGAAGGCGGGCCATGGGAGTCACCTGAACTGTGGAGGCCATGTGGCCCAGCAATCTCAACATCTGCCGAGCTGTGATCTGCTGGGACGCTCGCACCCGCGAGACGAGGGACAACAAGTTGTTGGCCCTCGCCTCTGGGAGATAGGCGCGAGCCGTCCGAGAATCCAGCAGGGCTCCGATGAATTCGAGTTTCTGCACTGGGAGAAGATGGGACTTTGGGTAATTTATCACAAACCCCAGTAGCTCCAGGAGGCGAATAGTCATCTGCATGGACTGCAGGGCTCCTGCCTCGGATGTGTTCTTCACCAGCCAATCGTCGAGATATGGGAACACGTGCACCCCCAGCCTGCGAAGCGCCGCTGCTACCACAGCTAGGCACTTTGTGAACACCCTGGGCGCAGAGGCGAGCCCAAAGGGTAGCACACAGTACTGGAAGTGGCGTGCGCCCAGCTGAAATCGCAGATACTGTCTGTGAGCTGGCAGTATCGGGATGTGTGTGTAGGCATCCTTCAAGTCCAGAGAGCATAGCCAATCGTTTTGCTGAATCATGGGGAGAAGGGTGCCCAGGGAAAGCATCCTGAACTTTTCTTTTACGAGATATTTGTTCAGGGCCCTTAGGTCTAGGATGGGACGCATCCCCCCTGTTTTCTTTTCCACAAGGAAGTACCTGGAATAGAACCCCAGCCCTTCTTGCCCGGATGGCACGGGCTCGACCGCATTGGCGCTGAGAAGGGCGGAGAGTTCCTCTGCAAGTACCTGCTTGTGCTGGAAGCTGTAGGACTGAGCTCCCGGTGGACAATTTGGAGGTTGAGAGGCCAAATTGAGGGTGTATCCTTGCCGGACTATTTGGAGAACCCACTGATCGGAGGTTATGAGAGGCCACCTTTGGTGAAAAGCTTTCAACCTCCCTCCGACAGGCAGGTCGCCCGGCACTGACACTTGGATGTCGGCTATGCTCTGCTGGAGCCAGTCAAAAGCTCGCCCCTTGCTTTTGCTGGGGAGCCGCGGGGCCTTGCTGATTCGCACGCTGCTGACGAGAGCGAGCGCGCTGGGGCTTAGCCTGGGCCGCAGGCTGTCGGGAAGGAGGATTGTACCTACGCTTGCCAGAAGTATAGGGAACAGTCTTCCTTCCCCCGAAAAATCGTCTACCTGTAGAGGTAGAAGCTGAAGGCTGCCGGCGGGCGAACTTGTCGAATGCGGTGTCCCGCTGGTGGAGAGACTCTACCACCTGCTCGACTTTTTCGCCAAAAATGTTATCCGCACGGCAAGGCAAGTCCGTAATCCGCTGCTGGACTCTATTCTCCAGGTCGGCGGCACGCAGCCATGAGAGCCTGCGCATCACCACACCTTGAGCAGCGGCCCTGGACGCAACATCAAAAGTGTCATAAACTCCTCTGGCCAGGAATTTTCTGCACGCCTTCAGCTGCCTGACCACCTCCTGAAAAGGCTTGGCTTGCTCAGGGGGAAGAGCATCAACCAAGCCCGCCAACTGCCGCACATTATTCCGCATGTGTATGCTCGTGTAGAGCTGGTAAGACTGGATCTTGGACACGAGCATAGAGGAATGGTAGGCCTTCCTCCCAAAGGAGTCTAAGGTTCTAGCGTCCTTGCCCGGGGGCGCCGAAGCATGTTCCCTAGAACTCTTAGCCTTCTTTAGGGCCAAATCCACAACTCCAGAGTCATGAGGCAACTGAGTGCGCATCAGCTCTGGGTCCCCATGGATCCGGTACTGGGACTCGATCTTCTTGGGAATGTGGGGATTAGTTAATGGTTTGGTCCAGTTCGCAAGCAATGTCTTCTTCAGGACATGGTGCAAGGGAACAGTGGACGCTTCCTTAGGTGGAGAAGGATAGTCCAGGAGCTCAAACATTTCAGCCCTGGGCTCGTCCTCCACAACCACCGGGAAGGGGATGGCCGTAGACATCTCCCGGACAAAGGAGGCAAAAGACAGACTCTCGGGAGGAGAAAGCTGTCTCTCAGGAGAGGGAGTGGGATCAGACGGAAGACCCCCAGACTCCTCGTCAGAGAAATATCTGGGATCTTCCTCTTCCTCCCACGAGGCCTCACCCTCGGTGTCAGACACAAGTTCACGGACCTGTGTCTGCAACCTCGCCCTGCTCGACTCCGTGGAACCCTGTCCACGATGGGGGCGTCGAGAGGTAGACTCCCTCGCCCGCATCGGCGAAGCTCCCTCCGCCGACGTAGTCGGGGAGCCTTCCTGGGAGGTGGCCGCGGTCGGTACCGCACGCGGTACCGACGTCGGGGACCTCAACCTGGGCGATGGGCCAGCCGGCGCCACGCTCGACGGTACCGGTGGCGCAAGCACCGCCGGTACCGGAGGGGTAGGGCGCAACAGCTCTCCCAGAATCTCTGGGAGAACGGCCCGGAGGCTCTCGTTTAGAGCGGCTGCAGAGAAAGGCTGAGAGGTCGATGCAGGCGTCGACGTCAGTACCTGTTCCGGGCGTGGAGGCTGTTCCGGGCTGTCCAGAGCGGAGCGCATCGACACCTCCTGAACAGAGGGTGAGCGGTCCTCTCGGTGCCGATGCCTGCTGGGTGCCGAATCCCTCGGCGACCCAGAGCTCTCGGTGCCGACACGGGGAGGAGACCGGTGTCGATGCTTCTTCGATTTCTTCCGAAGCATGTCACCGGAGCTCCCCGGCACCGACGAGGAGGACGTCGAATCCACCCGTCGCTTCCTCGGGGCCGAGACTGAAGAAGGTCGATCTCGGGGGGGCTGTACCGCAGGAGCCCTCAGGGTAGGCGGAGACCCACCCGAGGGCTCACCGCCACCAGCAGGGGAATGGACAGCCCTCACCTGCACTCCACCCGATGCACCACCGTCCGACGACATCAGCAGACGAGGTCCTGGTACCACCGACGTCGATGCAGCTATCCGATGTCTCGGCGCCGATGCAGAGGCCCGATGCCTCGATGCACTCGATGCAGGGGCGGCCGAGGAAGATGGTCTGGACGCTGACGACGTCGATGCACTCGAAGATCCCGGTGCCGATGCCGACGAAGAGCCCGAGAACAACACGTTCCACTGGGCTAGTCTCGCTACCTGAGTCCGCCTTTGAAGCAGGGAACACAGACTGCAGTTCTGAGGGCGGTGCTCGGCCCCCAGACACTGAAGACACGACGAGTGTCGATCAGTGAGCGAGATAACCCGGGCGCACTGGGTGCACTTCTTGAAGCCGCTGGAAGGCTTCGATGTCATGGGCGGAAAAATCACGCCGGCGAAATCAAAAGCCGAAATGGCGAAATTCGAAGCACCAAATTTAGAGGGAGAAAAAATCTCGACCGAGGCCGAAAAAAGGCCTACCCCGACGACGAAAGAAAACTTACCGGGGCAAAAAAGCTGGAAGTACGGGGAGGATTTACACGAAACCCGGCGGGGGGTTTCCGGAGCACTTCCCGACTAGAATAAAGCTTTCCCGAAGGAAAAAAACACGTTCAAACAAATTGGACGCGCGAGGTCGACTTTCCGGGGCTCGACACGGCGAAAACACGACCGTACCGAGTGCGGACAAAAGAAGACTGGCCGGCTCGAGCCGGTTTCGGGCGGGAAGACGGCCGCGCATGCGCGGTGCGCGCGGGCGCGCGAGGGCTAGCAAAGGACTTTGCTAGTGAAGTTTCCGATTGGAGGGGCTGCCGTGGACGTCACCCATCAGTGAGAACAAGCAGCCTGCTTGTCCTCGGAGAATGCACTGATAGGCTATTGCCCAATCAGAGGTGATACAGTTACAGTTAGAATAGAATCAAATAGATAGAATCAGTGAAACAGAGAAAATAGATAAGTTGACAGGTGAAGAGAGTTTAAAAATGGTCCGCAAATATGTCGCTAGGAAGGACTTCAGGCGATATGTTGAAGCCTTGGAGTAGGCTGAATCTCTGTGGCTGCCTGTGCAAACTCTGACGCTGAGAAGGTTTCGTCCCATTGTGTGAGGCAGAATGAGATGAGAGCTGCTGAACCGGCCAAGTCGAAATAGCAGGCTGCAGGAGGAGGTGAAAGCTGTTCTTCAACCGACCACACCAGCTCCCCAGGCGATGGCTGCAGCATTCAGGTGTCGCAGTTCGAAAAGGCACAACGGCCCGGCCGCAAAGATCAACGGTTAAAGACAATGCTCAGCAGCACAGCTGATCGCATGCAAAGAAGGCGGGGCCCAGGATGCAAACGGGCCCGTCAACGGCACCGCCAAGGAATAGTGCCGACATTAGATTGCCTAGAGCAGAGTAACCGGAACCGGCAAGGCAGGCTGAGACGTCCATGCAGTCGTTTACCGTACGAACGTCCCAAGCGGGCGTCCGCAGCTGGACGGCGACAGGCACACGGAAACGGCGGTAGCCTGTCGATTCAAGCGACCAGACGCAGCCACCTAGACTACTGCAATGCCATCTATGTTGGGTGCAAAGAACAAATTATCAAAAAACTTCAGACTCATATTTGGCAAAATGAAATATGAAAGTGCCAGTCCCTTACGAGAAAAACTACACTGGCTCCCTTTAAAAGAATGTATTGCTTTTAAGGTTGGCACACTGGTTCATAAGATCATACACGGTGAGGCTCCAGGATATATGTCAGACCTTATTGACCTACCAACCAGGAACTCTACCAGCTCATCACGTACATTCCTGAATCTCCACTACCCAAACTGTAAGGGACTGAAATATAAATTAACATATGCATCCAGCTTCTCCTACATATGCACGCAAATCTGGAATGAATCACCAAAATCCATAAAAACAACACACGATACAGTGTCCTTCCGAAAACTATTGAAAACTTATTTAAGAAAGCATACAACATATTATTCAAAATGCAACTTAACAAAACGCAACTATACAACATGTATTTTCTATATCTCAACTGTTTTTGCTAATTAACTTGATTTCCAGTTTAATGATCCTAATTGTTCAAGCTATTTTTGTCATGAACGAAGTTTAACCTTTAGCTCTTATCATAGGACAAACTTTCCTCCTGTAACCTAACCTAATCTGTCCCTCTACCTCAACTATGCATTTCTCCTATCCGGAGCTGGTAATCACCACTTACGGAACTATGTAAGCCACATTGAGCCTGCAAATAGGTGGGAAAATGTGGGATACAAATGTTATAAATAAAAGCAGAGAAGAGATCCAAAGAAACAAAAAGAGAAATATAGCCAGAATCCAAGAATATGCACATTGGAATCAGGACGGAAATTCTCTGGGCAGAGGGGATCAAGAGACAGGGTTTCTTAAGCAGGGGGAATAAAGCTTTCTTCCAGAAGGAGGGGACAAGACCTAGGGACAAACTCAGATGATGTGGAGCAGCAGGGGAGACAGACCGTGGAATGGAAACTTCAACCAGCTCGATGGTAGAAGGTCGAGTGAACAGTTTGTAAGACATCAATCTAGTTGTGTCAGAGAGAGGATGGAGAAAATGTTCCAACTTGAAGACAGTACTGATGGAGAAGAGGCCGGCTGGATGGCGGGGGGTGGGGGAGAGATCCAAAAAAGAAGGAGAGAAACCAATTTAGAAGGAAAGTAAGAAGCAAAAGAAGTGCATTTTCTGGGGGACAAGGAGGGACTGTGCCTAGAACAGGACATGAAGATAGATGTGAGATTACCTGAAAGAGTCCTAGGTATTAAGTTAGACCAGGAAATGAGACAAGAAACGTGCACATTTAGCGTCATGGAGTTGAGAATGGTAGTACTTAATAGTAGCATGAAAGCTAGACAGAAGAGCTAGGGATCAGCCCTTGCGCCAGAGACATTCAGCTCTTCAGACTTGACACGATGGAGAAAGAAGAGACCATGGTGGAACCAAGGGTGCTTATGCCCCAAGGGACCTCCAGGAGACAAAGAATTTGGATGACAAAAGAACTGAAGACAGAATTCCAACTTCAGACCAATGATTGAAGAACTGTATAACATAACTCCCCCCCCCCCCCCCCCTTTTTTTTTTTTTTTTTTTTTAGTACCTAGGATATTGAATATTCCAGGCAAAGCTTGGGTGGGGTGGAAATGCCAGTTCAAAGGTCACATGTAATAGAATATCTTAGTGTGAATTTACCTGTGAAAATGGAGCATTTATATACATACTACTGTATATAGCCCCTAGCCGCTGCTTAATAGCTGGCAACATCTACCAAGTGGCTTTTTCATGCTACAGACCTTACCGATACATTTTAAACAACATGGTAACAGAAGACTGATGGGAGTTTTGTGTCAATTCTTGTTTGAAGGATTAAATGTCTGTATTTCCAATATTCCCAGTGAGTACAGGAATTAGCCACCCCGGATAGACTTACATGGGAAAGCCTGTCAAATGCACTGTCTTAAAGGACTGGTTAGGAGGAACCCAGGCACATATCACACCACAGAATTAGCAATACTGTAGTTAATCAAGCCTTTGAAAGTTAGTTATGTAGTGCATGCAATGAATGCCTGACCACTACTGAAAGTTAAAGATATTATCAAGCCAGTATGTGTAGAAGTGGTAGTTTAAGAGAGTCTAGGTAATAGGAAAATACTGTAATGGCCATTATTGGATAACAGCTTTTTAAGGGGCATGAGTAATGCACAAATAATAAAGTGGAAAGAGAAAGTTATAAAGCAAATTAGATAGGGGAAAACCTGACTTTAAAACAGCTGACAGCTCGGTCTGACATCTCAGAGGGACTTACATACAGGTCCATAATTAAGTTCAGGTGTTGGGAACAGAGGTGTTTACAGAGTTCAATGGGATACAGAAGAAAATTTAGTTCTCCATGAGGACAAACCTTATAAAATATTTTTGTACTATAAAAGTTTTCTAGCAATGATGCCCAAACTAGATATTAAAAAAAATGGGCAGCACAATGTCAAGAGAATTTGTGCACTCCTATTTCAACAACCCTTATTGAACGGAACATAAAAAGTGTTCCTGACAATGCTCTTAATGTGGGATTACAAAAGCAGCAATATATATTTCTGAGCCAAGCATATACATCCCCAAAGAGAACAATGAAGTGAGAATTCAAACAGTCAGGACATGTCTCAAATGTGGAGTGGCTGAAACTTCACTGGGGCATTTTTTTTTTTTTGTTACATTTGTATCCCGCGCTTTCCCACTCATGGCAGGCTCAATGCGGCAGGCAATGGAGGGTTAAGTGACTTGCCCAGAGTCACAAGGAGCTGCCTGTGCCGGGAATCGAACTCAGTTCCTCAGTTCCCCAGGACCAAAGTCCACCACCCTCACCACTAGGCCACTCCTCCATACATGGAGCTGTCCATACATCAAAGACTACTAGGATAAGCTGGTGAGTTCTTTTGGTGCAATGATTACAACTGTTGCTAGGTAAAGTTGCACACTTCATACTTTTTGACAACTATTCAACTTTAATCATCTTTAAAACACCAGGACAAATCACTGCTTTTAGCACCAAAAGCAATACTCCAAAATTCATTGCACAAAATTAGAAACAGAAATAAAAATATTTGGCAGCATTCTAAACATAAAAATACCAACTGACAGAACATATGCATCTCAATATCGAACTTTGTTATTAACATATACAAATACAAACCAATAGAGGTAATCTGTTGTATCATTCAACCATAATGGAGTATATACATAGTAGATGACGGCAGATAAAGACCTGTACGGTCCATCCAGTCTGCCCAACGAGATACAACTTATTAATCTCTCTCCTATCTGGTACATCTCCTTTGGATTTCTGCAACCCAAGTGCATCATCACTATATACTTTTTGGTGTTAAATTTTAACTAAACCAAAAAACACCAAAAACCAATATTATATTCTCATAAACTTACATTTTTTTTTAATAATATTTGTGCTCAGATCTAGTGCATCATGATCAGTGGAGAAGCAACTCCTGAACAGATACACTCAGCATTATCAGTTAAATTTTAACTACCAGACCTTTGACCATTCTTCTAATGTTTGGGGATCCCTTCTTATGGTTTCTACTCCCTCTGGAGTATCCACCCTATTGACTATTTTCGTGTCATCCACAAAAAGGCAAACTTTCTTTTAATCCTTCAGCAATGTCTCTCACAAATAAATAAAACAGAATCTACCCCAACACCGACCCATGAGGCACTCCACTAATATTCCTTTTCTCCAAGTGGATTCCATTTTCTGCCACCTGTCAGTCAAATCAGTTTCAAATCCAGTTCACCACTTTAGGTCCTAAGTTCAGTCCTCTCTGCTTATTCAGGAGTCTCCTGTGAGGGATCGTATCAAAGGCTTTACTAAAATCCAAGTAGATTACATCTAACGCATGTCTTTTTATCCAGTTCTTTGGTCACCCAAAGAAGTCAGATTTGTTTGGCAGGATTTTCCTTTAGTAAAGCCATGTTGCTTCAGATCCTGCAACCCACTGGCTTCTAGAAAGTTAGCTCTTTTTTCTTTCAGTAGCGACTCCATTATTTTTCCTACCACCGACATGAGACTTACCGACCTGTAGTTTCCCACTTCTTCCCTGTCCCCACTTTTGTGAAAACGGAACACATCCGCTTGTCTCCAATCGTGCAGAACATCTCCTGTCTCTAAAGATCTATACTACTAGACATTTCTAAAGCGCTACTAGGGTTATGCAGCGCTGTACAATTTAACATAGAAGGACAGTCCCTGCTCAAAGGAGCTTACAATCTAAAGGACAAATGTACAGTCAGACAAATAGGGGCAGTCAAATTGGGGCAGTCTAGATTTCCTGAAAGGTATAAAGGTTAGGTGCCAAAAGCAACATTGAAGAGGTGGGCTTTGAGCAAAGATTTGAAGATGGGTAGGGAGGGGGCTTGGCGTACGGGCTCAGGAAGTTTATTCCAAGCATAGGGTGAGGCGAGGCAGAATGAGCGGAGCCTGGAGTTGGCGGTGGTGGAGAAGGGTACTGAGAGGAGGGATTTGTCCTGTGAGCGGAGGTTATGGGCGGGAACATAAGGGGAAATGAAGGTAGAGAGGTAATAAGGGGCTGCAGACTGAGTGCATTTGTAGGTAAGAAGGAGAAGCTTGAACTGTATGCGGTATCTGATCGGAAGCCAGTGAAGTGACCTGAGGAGAGTGGTGATACGAGTATATTGGTTCAGGCGGAATATAAGACATGCAGCAGAATTCTGAATGGATTGAAGGGGGGGATAGATGGCTAAGTGGAAGGCCAGTGAGGAGTAGGTTGCAGTAGTCAAGGCGAGAGGTAATGAGAGCGTGGTCAAGAGTACGGGTGGTGTGCTCTGAGAGGAAAGGGCGAATTTTGCTGATGTTAAAGAGAAAGAAGCGACAGGTCTTGGCTATCTGCTGGATATGCGCAGAGAAGGAGAGGGAGGAGTCGAAGATGACTCCGAGGTTGCGGGCAGATGAGACGGGGAGGATGAGGGGAAGATTGAATAAATCCTCAAGAGGTCCTGCCAGGACTTCTTTTGAGCTCCCTCAGTATCCTGGGATGTATTCCATCTGGCCGCATAGCTTTGTCCACTTTCAGATTTTCAAGCTGTTTAAAAACACTTTCTTCCGTGAATGGTACAATATCCACTCTATTCCCAGATATACCCTCAGCAACCGACCATGGTCCTTCTCCAGAATTTTCTTCCGTGAACACCAAAGCGTAGTAGTAGTTTAGCATGTTTTTAATTTATTCTCATCACTCTCCACATAGCTGCCATTTTCACCATCTTTCAAGTCTTACAATTCCATTCCTAGCTTTTCTTCTTTCCCCAATATATCTTGAAAAAGGTTTTGTCACCTCTCTTTACATCTTTAGCCATTTTTACTTCCACCTGCGCTTTCGCTAGCTGTATTTCCTTATTTGCTTCTTTGAGCTTAATCCAGTAATCTTTTCCTTGATCCTCTTGTTGCGTTCTTCTGTATTTCTTGAACAAAGTCTCTTTTGCCCTTATTCTTCAGCCACTTGTTTGGGGAACCATATAGGCTTCCTATTTTTTTTTTATACTTTCCTTCTATAAAGATCTGTTGCCATATTTATAGCAACTTTCAGCTCAAACCACTGTGTTTCCACTTCTCCTATGCCTACCCATGATGTCAAGCTCCTTCTTTGGATATTCCCACATTTTACCAAAATCAGCACATCTGAAATCCAGTAGAGTTTCGCTCTATCAAACCAAATCGTGTGATGATCACTAATGGCTAGGTGGGCACTCACTCGGATGCTGGAAACAGTTCCTGCATTTGTGAACACTAGATCCAGCGTTGACCCTTCCCTCGTAGGTTCCGGGTCACCATTCGTCTGAAGAAAGCACTTTGACAGACATCCACGATCTCTCTACTTCTTTCCAATTTGACGGGACGTTTCAACCCACATCAGGCAAGTTGAAATCTCCAACAGTGCCTCCCCTTTCATGCCACGCTTATGGATATCTTCTATCAGATCTTTGTCCAGTTTCTCCATTTGTGTCACAGATCTGTAGATAACACCCTGTCTTGTATGGAAATCTCGTGAGACCTTGGGTCATGCTGGAGGGTTGGCAAGATGGTAGGCACCGGCCTTCCAAAGGACAGCTGAACAACCCTAAGTCTTCACCTGCGGCGGCCGCTGTTCCCTGGGAGTTGAGCCCCCAGGTGCAGGCAGCCAACAGGACTTCTGGAACCGTGGGGTAGAGCAGGCTGTGGGCGACGCAGAAGCAGGGTTCAAGGCAAAGTCTCTGGGCAGGCAGCGAGCAAAGCAATAGTCAGGTTCAAGGCCAAAGTCTCAGGGCAAGCGGCAAGCAAAGCAATAGTCAGGTTCAAGGCCAAAGTCTCTGGGCAAGTGGCAAGCAAAGCAGTAGTCAGGTTCAAGGCAAAGGTCTCTGGGCAGGCGGCAAAGCAGTAGTCAGGTTCAAGGCAAGGTTCCAATTCGGACAAGCAGAAGGAAGCGACAGCAGGTCACTCAGACGCACGGGCAAGTCTACCAAAGCAGAAGCCGAAGCGCTGAGGAATGGAGGAGACGTTCTTAAATAGGCCTCCCTATCGGAACTGACAGGCAACAGCTGGAGAAGGAGGTTCCGGGCTGGCTGGCTGCGGGAAGGAGGCGGAGCCCGGGTGTGGTGGTCCAATACCCGCCGCCAGGGGCGGAGCAAGACCCCCTCGCTCTCGGACCCTGCACCCGGAAGAGCTGGAGCACTCATGCCCACGAGGCCACCAAGATGGCGCTGATGCTCCCGTGCCGAACCCTGGACGCGCTCAGTAGCGGAATCCATGGACCCGGGCGACAGAGGCGCGTCCGACTGCGGGAGTGATGGCCCCGCCACCCGGTCCGACGCCCGACACCCCCCCCCCCCCGGGGTCTGGAGGTGGCAAGTGGAGTCCATGGGGGACGCAAGGCCGAGCGGGACTGTAGAGGCACGTCGCTGGAAAGGTGAGGGACGTGACACACCCTATGGATACAGTTTGCATCTTCTCTTTCCAGGACAATCCATAAAGCTTCTACCTTTCCCCAAGTTCCCTGCATTTCAGCTGTTCTGATATCCTATATAATAAAACGCACCACCAACATTCTGAAGCCGAGAAAGTGAAGCCTTCAAGCCTTGAAGCATTCCTGCAACGTTCCGGAACTACGGCTTCAGAATGTTGGAGGTGCATTTTATTATATAGGATGTGCTCGGTGCTTTTCTGTAGCACATGGGGGGAATTTAATATATGGTGATTAAAGTGGAGGAGTGGCTGGGGGGGGGCAGGGCAGAGAGGATAATCGCTGGGTGGCTTGAGGGGGAGCAGGGGAGAGAGGAGAATCGCTGGGTGGCTGGAGGGGGGACAGAGGAGACACACTCGCACCCAACAGTCTCACCCACTCTCTGTCACACACACACACACTCGCGCATTCACTCTCTCTCTCACACACACACAATCTCACACATACTCTCTCAAACATACACACTGCGAGGAAAACCTTGCTAGCGCCCGTTTCATTTGTGCCACCACTCCACCTCTTTAGCCCTCCCTAGCCTTCCTAAAAAGCGAGGTTACTAACCTGTAGCAGGTATTTTCCGAGGACAGCAGGCTGATTGTTCTCACGATTGGGTGGCGTCCACGGCAGCCCCAGGATCGGAAGATCTTCCTAGCAACAGAAGTTTGCTAGCTCCCGCGTGTCCCGCACGACCGTCTTCCCGCCCGTAGCGCAAGCGTGCTCCTCAGTCAAGTAGAAAGCAAAGACAAAGGAAGACACAACTCCAAAGGGGAGGTGGGCAGGTTTGTGAGATCAGCCTGCTGTCCTCAGAGAATACCTGCTACAGGTAAGTAACCTCGCTTTCTCCGAGGACAAGCAGGCTGCTTGCTCTCACGATTGGGGTATCCCTAGCCCCCAGGCTCACTCAAAACAACAAACAGTGGTCAATTGGGCCTCGCAACGGCGAGGACATAACTGAGATTGACCTAAACAACAACTAACTGAGAGTGCAGCCTCTAACAGAATAAAACTGGGCCTAGGGGGGAGGAGTTGGATTCTAAACCCCAAACAGATTCTGCAGCAAACCTCCTCCATTTGAAAGCATAACACCTCTTCGTGGAATCTTTCCTGGAAGCAAGACTCGGGAGACACCCTCAGAAAGACCCAAGGAGGCAAAGTCTACGCTCTCAACATCCAGGCCGTGAGAGCCAGGGACCGGAGGTTGGGATGCATTATTGTGCTCAACCTGTCGGCCAAACTGTTTACGCCTGCCAGACACGTGGCTTGGAGTAACATGCCATGTCGGCGAGCCCAAAGCCACATCCCGATGGCTTCTTGACACAGGGGGCGAGATCCGCTGCCCCCCCTGCTTGTTGATGTAATACATGGCAACCTGATTGTGTGTCTGAATTTTGATTATTTGGTTGGATAGCCGATCTCTGAAAGCCTTTAGCGCGTTCCAGACCGCTCGTAACTCCAGGAGGTTGATCTGAAAACCTATCTCCTGGAGCGACCAACATCCCTGGGTGTGAAGCCCATCGACATGAGCTCACCACCCCAGGAGAGACACATCTGTAGTCAGCACTTTTTGCGGCTGAGGAATTTGAAAGGGACGTCCCAAGGTCAAATTGGAGCGAATTGTCCACCAATGTAGGGATTTGAGAAAAACTGTGGATAACTGGATCACGTCTTCCAGATCCCCCGCAGCTTGATACCACTGGGAAGCTAGGGTCCATTGAGCTGATCACATCTGGAGACGGGCCACGTAAACTGTGGAGGCTGAGCAATCTCAACATCTGCCGAGCTGTGATCCGCTGAGAAGCTCGTACCCAGGAAACCAGGGACAAAAATTTGTCTGTCCTGGCCTCGGGGAGGTAGGCATGAGCAGTCTGGGAGTCCAGCAGAGCTCCTATGAATTCTAGTCTTTGAACTGGAAGGTGGGACTTTGGATAATTTATCACAAACCCTAGTAGCTCCAGGAGTTGAATAGTCATCTGCATGGACTGTAGAGCTCCTGCCTCCGAGGTGTTCTTTACCATCGTCGAGATAAGGGAATACATGCACTCCCAGTCTGCCACTACTGCCAGACATTTCTTGAACACTCTGGATGCAGAGGCGAGACCAAAGGGTAGCACACAGTACTGAAAATGCCGTGTTCCCCAGACGGAATCGAAGATACTGTCTGTGAGCTGGCAATATCGAGATGTGCGTGTAGGCGTCCTTCAAGTCCAGAGAGCATAGCCAATCGTTTTCCTGAATCATGGGAAGAAGGGTGCCCAGGGAAAGCATCCTGAACTTTTCTTGGACCAGATATTTGTTCAGGGCCCTTAGGTCTAGGATGGGACGCATCCCCCCTGTTTTCTTTTCCACAAGGAAGTACCTGGAATAGAATCCCAACCCTTCTTGCCCGGATGGCACGGGCTCGACCGCATTGGCGCTGAGAAGGGCGGAGAGTTCCTCTGCAAGTACCTGCTTGTGCTGGAAGCTGAAAGACTGAGCTCCCGGAGGGCAATTTGGAAGTTTTGAGACCAAACTAAAGGCGTATCCTAGCCGGACTATTTAAAGAACCCTACGGTCGGAAGTTACGAGAGGCCACCTTTGGTGAAAAAAACCTTTAACCTCGGCTATGCGCGCCTGGAGCCAGTCAAAAGCCCGTCCCTTGCTTTTGCTGGGGAGCTACAGGGGCCTGAGGAGGCGCACGCTGTTGACGTGAACGAGCACACTGGGGCTTAGCCTGAGCAGGCTGGCAGGCAGGTGGATTGTACCTACACTTATAATAAGTGTAATACCTGTTGAGGTAGATGCTGAAGGCGTCCGGTGGGAGAGCTTGTCGAATGAGGTGTCCCGCTGGTGGAGCTGTTCTACCACCTGTTCAACCCACTCATCAAAAATGTTATCCCCGTGGCAAGAAGCATCCGCAATCCGCTGCTGGACTCTATTCTCCAGGTCAGAGGCATGCAGCCATGAGAGTCTGCGCATCACTATACCTTGAGCAGTGGCCCTGGACGCAACATCAAAAGTGTCGTAAACACCCCTGGACAGGAATTTGCGACACGCCTTCAGCTGCCTGACCACCTCCTGAAAAGGCTTGGCCTGCTCCGACGGGAGCTTATCGACCACGTACGTCAGCTGCCGCACATTGTTCCGCATGTGGATGCTCGTGTAGAGCTGGTAGAATTGGATCTTGGACACGAGCATAGCAGAATGGTAGGCCTTCCTCCCAAAAGAGTCTAGAGTCCTAGACTCCTGCCCTGGGGGCGCTGAGGCGTAATCCCTAGTACTCTTGACTTTCTTGAGAGCCAGATCCACAACTCCAGAGACAAGAGGCAACTGGGTCTTCATCAATTCCGGATCCCCATGGATCCGATACTGGGACTCAACCTTTTTGGGAATCGTGGGGTTACTTAACGGTTTTGTCCAGTTCGCCATCAGTGTCTGTTTCAGGACATTATGAAGGGGAACAGTGGACGACTCCTTAGGTGGCGAAAGATAGTCCAGGACCTAGAACATCTCAGCCCTGGGCTCATCCTCAGTAACCACCGGGAAAGGAATGGCTATAGACATTTCCCGGACAAATGACGAGAAAGACAGACTCTCCGGGGGAGAAAGCTTTCTCTCTGGCGAAGGAGTGGGATCAGAAGGAAGACCACAAGACTCCTCGTCAAAGAAATATCTGGGATCTTCCTCTGCCTTCCACGAGGCCTCACCGTCGGTATCGGACACAAGTTCATGAACTTCAGTCCGAAGCTGAGCCCGTCTTGACGCCGAGAAACTAAGTCCTCGATGGCGGTGCCGAGTAGACAACTCCCGTGCTGCCGGCTACGAAGCTCCCTCCAGCGACGTCGACAGGGAGTCAACCTGGGTGGCAGCAGAGGCCGATGCCGCAAGTGGTACCGGCGTCACCGTCCTCGCCATGGGCGGAGAGCCAACTGCCGCATCTCTCAATGGTACCGGCGGCGCAGGCATCGACAGTACCAGAGCAGGTGGTCGCAGCAGCCCTTCCGGAATCTCTTCCAGAGTGGCTGTCGAGCAAGGCAGTGGGGTACCGGCGACGAAGTCAGAACCTGCCTGGGGCACAGAGGCGGTACCAGGCTGTCTGCAGCAGGGCGTATCGACACCTCCTTTATGGAGGGTGAGCAGTCCTCCCAGTGTCGACGCTTCGCAGGTACCGAATCCCTCGGTGTCTCGGAGCTCTCGATACCGTGTCGGGAAGGTTACCGATGGTGATGCTTCTTCGCCTTCGCTCGAAGCACACCAGCGGTACCTCCCAGTACCAAAGAGGACGACGTGGAATTCAGACGTCTCCTCGGCGCCGGGTCCGAAGGAGGTTGGTCCCGGGGGGCCTGTACTGCAGCCCTCGAGGCAGGTGGAGACCCACTCGATGGCTCACCGCTACCAGCATGGGACCTCTGGACAGCCATCACCTGCGCTCCAAACGCCGATGCACCCTCTGATGCAGACATCGATACCAGCGATGACCTCTGTACCGCTGGCTCCGTTGACGTCGATGGACCGGACGAGGCTCCAAACAAAATGTTCCACTGAGCCAATCTCGCCGCCCGGGTCCTCTTCTTGAGCTGGAGGCACAAAGTACAGGCGTTAGGGCGATGACCCGCCCCGAGACACTGAAAACACGAAACGTGTCTATCAGTGAGCGAGATCGTCCTGTTGCACCGCGTGCACTTCTTGAAGCCGCTGGCAGGCTTCGAGGACATGGGCGGAAAAATCGCGCCGGCGAGGTCAAACGCAATGATGCCGAAAAAAGGGCACCAAAAAGGGGGGGGGGGGAAGGCCCGTATGAGCAGCGAAAAAAGCTGCTCAAGTCAAAGAAAAGAAACTTATGGGGAGACTTCTACGAAGTAACGGAAACAAACTTTTCTTTTTTTTTGTAAAAGAAACACACGAGAGAGAAGAAACAAGCCGAAAAGGCGAAAAATGCGGCATCAGATACCATCAGGATTTGTGGACTAGAGACTGTCTGCTTAATTAAAGCTAAGTACCAACTTTAGAGAGGATAGTTTGCTGATTGACAGTAAAAGCCAGCATAAGGAAGTTTTAATTCAATGCCTGTTTAATGAACTGTTAAGATTGCCGTGTCCTCCGATTGGGGTGGTTTTCCGTAGGTAGCCTTTATTGCAAGTTTTGGGCTGGGATTGGTCTGTTATTGTTTAGTTTGGGTAAGTGCGCCTTTATAAGTTAGTATATAAGAAGGTAAGAGAGTTTTTCACCTCATTTGCTTTTTCTCACCAATTGTGAGTTTTTTTGCTTCTGGGATTTTTTTCTCTTTGTCCTTCTTAGGAAACCAGTGATATTAACCTACTCCTGATACAACAAGGATAGTATAAATACTTTTGTATTTTTCCTGTTTGGAGATTTGAGGTTTCAATTGTTTGTAATATATTTTAAGTGGAGCTTTTTCCACAATTAAAGGGACACTCACAAACTAATTATATATAGCAAACTATGTATGTAGTGGGATTAGAAAAGATTCAAATATGAGCAACCAAAATGATAAAGGGATGAAACTCCTCTCACATGAGGAAAGGCTAAAGCGTTAGGACTCTTCAGCTTGGAAACACAGCTGAAGGGTGATATGACTGAGGTCTACAAAATCCTGAGTGGTGTAGAATTTTTCACTCTTTCAAAAAGTACAATGGCTAGGGGACACTCAATGAAATTACATGGAAATACTTTTAAAACAAATAGGAGGAAATATTTCACTCAAATAGTTAAGCTCTAGAACTCGCTGCCAGAGGATGTGATAATAGCAGTTTACGTATATAGGTTTAAAAAAAGAGGTTTGGACAAATTCCTGGAGGAAAAGAACATGTGGAGGTGTATTTTCAACACACTTAGCCTTACAAAGTTCCATAGATTACTATGGAACTGTAAGTCTAAGTGCTTTGAAAATGAGCCCCATAGTATACTATTGAGATAGACAAGGGTGAAGCCACTGCTTGACCTGAGACTGGAAGCACAGAATGTTGCTACTATTTGGGTTTCTACCAGGTATTTGTGATCTGAATTGGCCGCCGCTGGAAACAGGATACTGGGCTAGATGGACCTCTGGTCTGACCCAGTATAGCTATTTTTACGTTCTTATGTGAAAATCATCTTCTCTATTGCTAATTTCTGGAGAATATTCATGGGCGTGGTGTACATGGTTAGGAGGCCTATCTGCCAGGACATCGTCTCCTGCCAGTCATCCCATGGAAGATAGCCCAGTTATGCATCCTAATAGTCTTCCAACCCAGCAGTTAAGATCCTGTTCCTCCAGGTTCCTTGATGTAGTACATGGCAATCTGGTTGTCTGTCTGGACCAGGATTACCATCACTGACCTACTTATCTGTGAAAGCATTTAGAGAACTTAAAGGCAGATTTATCTGATAAAGTTCCTCCTCAGTAGACCAAATGCCCCAAGTGTGAAACCTGTTTCCCTAGTTCCCTAGGCCAGTTAAGATGCATCTGTGATATGAAAAATTTGTATATGAAGAATCTGAAAAAGGATGCTCTTTACCGAATGGTATTGTTCAGTACTGGGGCACAATGGTAATTGTTCATTTAAAGGGAAAGGGAAATGGGACTTTGAGGTTTTTGCAACTACATTCAAAGCTGTTTACATATATTCAGGCACTTATTTTGTACCAGAGGCAATGGAGGGTTAAGTGACTTGCCCAGAGTCACAAGGAGCTGCAGTGGGAATCAAACTCAGTTCCCCAGGATCAAACTCCACTGCACTAACCACTAGGCTACTGAGCGATGATGATCCTAGAGTTCAAGAAAAGAAGCCACCAAGATAGGGGAATATCTCAAGGAGCTGCTACCTAAATACCAACAACTAGAGGAAGTGGGAAAGCAATGGGCGAAACTAAAAGGAGATAGGCTTGTTGCCCTTACAATATGTGAGGAAAGTAAATAAGAGGGGAAAAAAAAGCTGGAATGGTTCTCTAAAGTAGCAGCTAAAAAGGTAAGGAAAAATAGGTAAGTGTTCATAAACTACTCCTGGAGGAATTCCGCATAAAAAATTCGAAAATCTGCGCAAAATATTTTAAAATTCTGCCAAGTTTATTTGTAGTATTTTGCGTAGAATTCTCCCATCATAAGGACTAAAATCCCTTCCTGCCTTTTTCCTCAGGCTCCCTTCCCCCTCCCCCATTCTGAGTGGATTCTCCCAAGTCTACTTCCATGGGTATATTTATCTTTGTACTTTTGCCATAGTTTGCAGTGAGGTGCCATCTCCAGACACTTATGGCCAGATTTAGTAAAAGGCATTCAAATTTAGGTAACACCACCAAAAACTGGAAAGCGAAGTGGTGATAACGTAACATAAATCCAAAATTCTTTGCTTCTAGAACTGTTAAAATAGACACTTGGTAAGGAATTATATTCTTAATAAACAGAAGCCTCAACCACCCTGAGGAAAGTCGTGGACTTTTTAACAAACCTGAATGGGGATTCTATCATAGGCTTCAGTCCGTCTGAAAAAACAATGGTGGAAAACAACTCCCTATAATGAACCAAAAAACAAGGGAGAAAAAACACCATTGAAAAAACCAGCACATACTCAAACAATACATGGCGATGACTCCAAGAATAGTCAAAATTACTAAGCAGCACTAGGGGGGTGGGGGGGGGGATCTTATTGATTCATGATCAATTAAGTCAATCTCACTGTTTGATAGCATATGCACATAAAAATGTAGCTGATATTTTGTCACATTCAAAATTTGGACTAAACTTACTATTATCAATGATGGACATATGAAATACTATACTACTACTACTATAAATCATTTCTATAGCGCTACTAGTAGTACACAAAATACGTTTGAGGGAATATGGAAGAGGGTAGGGCTTTTTTTTTTGGCCTTTGGGTCAAAGACTATTTACACACACTGTTCTACAGGAGTGGTCTATATGATTTGCTGCCCTTGTAATTTGATATACATAGGGCAAACTAAATGTGCTCTTAAAACCAGGTTCATTGAATGTAAGCACTGCATTACAACGGCAAAAGTCTCTGTACTTATGGTGAATCATTGTGTAGAAAATCAACATCAATTTACAGATATGAAATATATAGCAATAGATTGTGGACCAAAGGACCAATGATAAGATTAGCTCCAATAAAAGCGTGGCTGCTCATTTAAACATTGAGCAAAGGGTGATCTCTTTGAGACCAGTCAAGCTTGGAAGCATTGAGGTCCAATTGGATAATAAGCAGTAATTCAGATATCTGTTGGGATAGCAATACTCAAGTACCAACTGGGAAATAGAATAAGGAATTAGATTAAAACCAGTGGTTCACGTAAAACAGATTGTGGAGGCAATATCTCTAAGAGCAACAATGGATTTACAAATTACAGACAATATACCCACATGGATTAAAAGGACCATTAGAATGGGAATGGTATGTGATCTTTTGATTATAGACCATGTTCCTCTTTAAAACTAGTTAGCGTGCTGATTGGAGAATTTGCGGCAGCGTCTTGAAATAGGCTCATCACCATCTTGAGTCTTTAGTTCTGATGCAAGTTTCCTCTTCCTGACCCAGGTTTAGCCAAAGAGGGTCCCCTTGTTGGGGTTTCGGAATCTGAGCCTTGAGAATACAGGATGTAATGAAGATTTCTCCAATTTTTACAGGCTAACCGAGATAGCTGTTTCAAAAAAAAAAAGTTAAGTACATGCTTGAGTCCCGCTTTTGGCATTTTTTCAAGGAACTGTAGTACATGAGACTATAATGGAATAGAGTTAAATGGACACGCTGGTTGTTAGGATTGTTTCAGTCTGTGCTATTTTTTTCAGTGGTGTTTTTTTCTCCCTTGTTTTTTGGTTCAGCTACAGGGCGTTGTTGTCCACCATTGTATTTTCAGACTGAAGCCTATGATAGAATCCCTATTGAGGTTTGTTAAAACGTCCATGACTTTCCTCTGGGTGGTTAAGCCTTTTGGGTTATTTAGAATATAATTCCATACCAAGTGTGTCTATTTTAATAATACACACACTTACAAGCTAGGAAAAATCTGCGCTAAGCATTATTCTATAAAGGGCGCTACAGGCAAAGCACCTCTTATAGAATGGAGCCTACACTGCCCCAGGCACAAAATAAGCAACGGAATATAATATGTAAAGCGCTTTGATTATAACCACAGAAAGGAGGCATATCAAATCACAACCCCTTTCCCTATAGTGCAGATTCTTGCACCCAACTTTGGGTGTGAGAACTTAGGCGTCTTAAAATCTGGTATAAAACCTGGTACTAGAGAATGACATGGGGACGGGGACCCGCAGTAACTGCGGGGATGGGGATAGATCCGTGACGGGGACAGGGCCCATGAGGGTGGGGACAAACTTTGTCCCCATGTCACTTTCTACTTTGAAGCATATTAATGAACTGGACTGTGATTTATGTTTGTTTGATGCAGACGACAATATTTTTATTTTTATTTTTTTGGAAAAACAAGCAAACATGCTGGCCACAACTAGCAAAATTTGCATGGGGGATTCCTGTACATACCTGCTACCAGCACATCTTCTAAGAAGACATCTTCTATTGCAGGATGGACTGTGGAAGATAGGAGAGCTAGACTGAATCCTGAGATTGTTGATTTATTCATCCACAGATTAAAAAAAATTATAACAGTGCTTCATAGGGCATATTTCTCCCCTCTAGGGCATACAGAATGGTTTGTATTTTGTACCCCTGGACAATTTAACAGGGTGGATTAAGACTCCTTTGGGTAGTAGAAGTCAGCTATTGTTGGGTTTGGAAGGACAGAGGGTGGTGGTGGTGGTGGGAGGGTTATTATAGCTACTAGTTGTTATTATTGATTCCTATTTGTAATTTATACACAACAGGTGCACAGCATATTGTTCCTTTTTATACTTTAATAAAAAGATTTGAGAGTGGAGGAGTGGCCTAGTGGTTAGTGTGGTGGACTTTGGTCCTGAGGAACTGAGTTCGATTCCCACTTCAGGCACAGGTAGCTCCTTGTGACTCTGGGCAAGTCACTTAACCCTCCATTGCCCCATGTAAGCCGCATTGAGCCTGCCATGAGTGGGAAAGCGCGGGGTACAAATGTAACAAAAAAATAAATATAAAATCATAAGTGTTCGAGGCTTCTGCAGATTAGAACAGAGCCCACGGGGATGGGGCCAATAGGGACAGGGTGGGGACAGAGACAGAACCCACAGAGACTGGGATGGGACAGGGACAAATTTTGTCCCCGTGTCATTCTCTACCTGGTATGCAAGTTGAGTGTGGTATTGTATAACACTGTGCTTAAACTTTAGAAATGCTCCCTTCTGGGCTATGCACAAGACAATTTAGGTGTGCAGTGCTATACAGTAGCATGTGGGAAGATCCACATGCAAATCTGTCCTGGGCACCCAAATATGGGCAACCTCTATAGAATCCAGAGATTAAGGTGCTTCTTCGCTTGCAGCTTCCAGTCTGCAATGTCAGCCATGCTATGTAGCCAACTCAAATGTGTGGGGGCAGCTTCACTTACCCAAGAGTTTAATAAAGTCCTTTGGCCAGCAAAACAGCCACACCCACAATAATTTTTTTACTCCCTGGGATCCATTCTTTTGGCACTGCATCTCCCAGCAGTAGGGCCACATATGTTCACTCTGTATCTATAAACGGGACCAGGTGGTCACTAGTTTTACACACTCTAAAAAGGAGCGGAGAAAATTGCTTGTGTGTACTTTGTATTTCACACGTGACATTTTCCCAGAAACTTATCACCCCTTATGACTTATTATATATGCCTGATTAACTATATTGTAATGCATTTCCTGCAATTCCACATTGGTTCTCGTTTTAAAAATAATTTCTAGTTGCTATCCTGTGACTTCCTCATCCAGAGCCACTGCCCAGCTGGTAGCCAATCAAGCCATGTATACTCCCCTCCACTCATTTTATTCCAAGTAAACAAGTTAAGTTTAAGGGGAGATTTCTATAAAAAAAAAAAAGCTTGGCTAATTTCATGCAACCCAGGGTTTCTTAGTTTGCCCCTTTCAATGAAAAGAAGCAGCGTCTCAGAGGTAAAGCAATAGTTGTGTATTAGGTATCACTTCCCTTTCTCCCTATTTATCTTTTATTTTTGTGAATGACAGAAAACTCCCCGGATTCCCATTCTTGCAACTGTTGGAAAACAGTTCTACTCACTTTCATGGAGAGCTCCGAGTTACACATAATTTGAAAAAAGTGGTATTTTCTTTGCTCTTATGCCACCAAACCCAGGACTGAGTGACTACCATATCACTTCAGCTTTTTCCGCCTCACCCCCCACCCCCCTTTTTGTCCAGGCATGAAATGCATACATATAGCACCCAGTGTGCAACTCGCGTACCCATCTCAATGGCGCTCCAACACTGTACAACTGCAGATGAAGGAGTCCAGCTACCCCTTGTTTCCTAGTTAGTGTAAGTTTATTATAACCCACCCACACAGGTTTGCAGAGCCATACATGGAAGCAAATGCTCTCTCTATAACCCATTTCTTCTGCCCTTCAGACCCATATGCAAAGGATACAAAAGTTTTGGTAACATCACTTTTACTAATGAAATCCTTCCAAATATCTTTCTATTGTGTTCAGAGATTTTCAGCTTGAGCCAATTTATCTTGCATATTTTTCTAATACATTACTCTGGAAACCCCACTTACGTAAATCTCTAAGTAATTAATACTTCCTTTCGCCCACTTTAATGGGAAGTTGGGTACCTTCCGGAATGCGCAGGGCTGAAATACTTCCAGAGCCTTTGATTTCTCAAAGTGTTTAGAAAGACTAAAGAATGATCCAAAACACTGAATTAAACCTACCAACATAAATATAATGATGCTACTCTGATCAATAAATAAAAATTGTTTTGTATTCTTGTGTTCTTATCTTGATGTCCACATTTGATAAGATTGTCTGATTTTTGTCTCTAGGGATCTCAAATAGTAACCCAGATAAAGGGCAACCCATTTGAGTTCTCCTGGTTAACTCAATGGTATCTGCCAACTTCTCCTTAATAAGAATTTGTGTTAGAGGTTTTGTATCCAGCACCTGGGATCCACTCTAGAAACCATCCACAGATCCAAAAATTTAGGCAGCACTCAAAGACCATACTATAGTATTACGTCAAATGCCTTTTTGATATCCAGGCTGGCAATAATGGGGTCTCTCTTCCTATACTGACTTTGCTGCAACACCTGAATGACCTTTAACATGCAGGCATATCTTCTAGGAACAAATCTCACCTGATCCCAAGCACTAGCTTAGGTAATACTGTGTTTGGGAAGGTGGGGGGCACTATTATAGCTGCAAGGAGTTTAACATCTTGGTTGAGCAATGAGATTGGCTGGTATATGACCCTAGTTGGTATGGGTTTTTTTTTTTTTAATCCATTCCCAGTTTTCGTTAATATACCTAAGTTATGTTCCCTCTAAATTCCTTCACTCAACCTGAAAAGGTCCCACTACCAGATCCATCAAAATTTTGTCGAATTCCAGGCCCCGCCTGTCCGGACTGGAGACTTGCCCAGCTTAAGGCACTTTATAGCCCTCTGTATTTCAAACCCTATAACCTTGAGTTTGTTCTGAACTTAACTGAGGAAGCCTTAAATTTCAGAAGAGGTTTCCTCATTAAGAGCTATCACTTACACTGGTAATACAAATTTGCATGAAACTATCCAAACTTACTATTACTACTAATCATTTCTGTAGTGTTACTAGATATACACAATGCTGTATACATTATGTGCAGGCACTTTCTCTGTCCCTAGTGGACTCACAATGTAAGTTTTTGTACCTGGGGCAATGGAAGGTTAAATGACTTGCCCAGGGTTGCAGAGAGCTGCAGTGAGAACTGAACCCAGTTCCCCAGGATCACAGTCCTCTGAACTAACCCTCAGGCTATTCCTCCACTCCTTAAGAGCTCTCTCTCTCACCCCACCCCCCCTTATTACAGTCCTCAAAGGTACCTTAATAAGAATTAACAAGTTGCTTCGCTATTCAAGTTCTTAACTAAGTCGGCTAGGGATGTCCCAGCTTTGTCCCACCTGCAATGTCTATTTATAGAGCTACAGATTATGGGCCACTCTATGATCTAGCAATTTCTTAATGTGGCGGTGAATACTTAAGCACTGAACCCTATCTTGGGTCTGCACTCCTGTAGCATTTCCTCCTGCAGTCTAAAGATTCCCAGATTCTGATCTCTTCTTCTGTGACCCTGCATAAGTTATGATTTTACCCCCACCCCCATTAGTTTTAACTGCTGCCCAATACCCCTGTAGGTCAACATCTCCTTTCATATTCCTACCAGACTTGCTTAAATACACTCTAAATCCCTAATCTAAATATAGTGTACGATTTGTTATCCATATGGGGGGGTCCCTCTCTCTCCTGCAAAGCTAGGTCAGACACTGTCCTATTACCCATTCCTGCTTGTCATAATTTAGCAAATAGGGGAATGGCAAGCAATATATAATCTCATCGTACATATACCCCATAGAGACTAGGAAAAAAAAGGTAAAATCAATTTCACCTGGATGTGTGACCCTCCAAGCATCCACTAGGGTCAGTTCTGATATCAAAAAATTAACTCTCCCCTCCCCCATGTTACTGTATCTTTTCCTTGGCTGCTTGCAGCCAGTTGTGGGATCACCTTTGATATTAAAATCTCTTCTATTAGCTGGTAACCAGCACAGTCCAAGAGCTTGGTCACCAGGGAGGAAAAGAAATTATGGCTGTATATACATGGAGTGTATACATCAAACAGTACTACTATGCAGTCTCGCACTACCCTTTGTCACAGGAAATTTAAAACTTTTAATATGTGCTTTTTTGGTATTGCTTTTGGTAATTATGTTTGAGTTGGGTGGGTCGGTCTGGTGCCTTTTGTCACCCAGTTCCAGTGGCATATAGTCACAGGGGGAGCCTTGGAGGCCTGCTCCCCTCCCCATTTGGGTTCAGCCCCCCCCCCCCCCCCCATCTGCTGGTTTGGCTGGCAGGGGTCCCAAAGCTCAGCAATGCCCTGCTTCCCCCTCCCTTGCACACACTCTAGGTTTTAAAAAAAATTGAGCATGAACGAGCTTCGTATATGTTCAATTTCACTAAAACCGAATATGGGCACCAGGGTGGGAAAGCAGGGCAAGCAGCATGGTGCCAAGTATCACCAAGGCTTCTGCTGGCAGGGCTTGGAGACCCCCGCCAGACCAGGTATATGAGGTTGCGGCAGGGGGGCAAAATATGCCCCCCCCCCCCACCTAAAATCGAGGTCTGGCTACGCTTCTGTCCAGTTCACATTGTGATTGCTGCTTTGATTGAATGATTCTTTCTTGTTTTAATTATTGGCACTCTACAATATAAAGTTTGTTTTTAAATCACTTTGTTTATTACAGTCTTGATACACAGCTTTAGCTGATGGACAGATCAAACATACATAGCACCTCTCTACATACTGTCTTTCTTTGTGGATGTCAAAGGCCAACTTTTTATGCAATAAAATAGACACCCCTCTGTCAGGATTGCTGGAAGTCAAAATTATTGCTGGACATACTTATATTAATATGAAACCAGCTTGACATAATATTAAACCAGCTTCTGACCTCTGAGAACTTCCCCCCTCCCCTTCAGGAATCAGAGGATGAAATGGACCAAATGGCCTAAATAGCCCTTTTGTTTCTCAATTGCTCCTGATTAACATACCTTTTGACCAGAGCTCTAAGAACAAAGGAGGCCAGACATAGAGGCTCCATGACTAGTGACTTCAAAAAGGACAACCTGTGAAATTGCTCACCTCTCTTACTTCAAAAAAAGCAAATAGAGTGTTGGCTAGGAAGAAAGATAAGTTTTGATCTTTCTGTTCTTGGGGTATAAAAGCAGAGAACATGCTCAAGGCACTGCTCTCTGCCCAGGGACACTTCTTGCTCTGTCTCTTGGCAGCAGAGCACAGGCCTTTGTTTCTTCTTCTTCTCTCTCTGCACACCTCCATCTTTAGCCACCAGAGCACCTGGCTCTGCTCCCCCCATTCTCAGACAGCCCTATTCCAAGGTTTCTTTCTTCCTCTGAACAAACACCCTATCCTTTCTTTCTCCCTCTAAACACACACCCAGAGACAGCTTGTACCCTTTTTCCTGTACAAAGGGCTGTGAGCCTATACCTATATGCAAACATAATATACTATATATATATCCAAACCCGTGTGGACTGTGTATTCTTTGAGAACTCACTGCCTCTGTGAACTGGACTCGGGACCAACCCTAGACAACGATTGCTGACACCCTCTTTGCCCAGAATTGAAAGATGCATATCTTGTTTTACCTACCCAGTGTCTCTAATATCTGCTCTTCTTTGTTGGTAAGGTGGGTTGCTTGGAGGAAAGCAAATATTTTCTCTCTTTAAATAGTTAAGTATTTCCATTCACCTTGCTGGGAAGGTGGTTCAGCCACATTAACATTACTAACATTACATTAGTTATAACATCTTCAGAACCTCAAAATATGAACTTAGCAGGTTAACTTTGACAGTTTCAGGCTTATTTTCGAATGTGATCGCCGGCCATCTTCCGACATAAATCAGGAGATGGCCGGCAATTTCGTAAAGCAGCGAAATCGGTATAATCGAAAGCGACGTGACACCATCGCTGCTTTCCCGTTGCCGCGCCGGCGGCGAAGCAAAGGCAGGACATGGGAGGCATGGGCGTGGCTACCAGATGACCGGCTTTTGTGGATAATGGAAAAAACAAAAGCGGCGTTAATCAGTATTTCGCCGGGTTTACTTGGTCCTTTAATTTTCACGACCAAGCCTCAAAAAGGTGCCCCAATTGACCAGATGACCACCGGAGGGAATGGGGGATGACCTCCCCATACTCCCCCAATGGTCATCAACCCCCTCCCACACTAAAAAAATAAAAATAAAACACTTTTTTTCCAGCCTCTATGCCAGCCTCAAATGTCATACCCAGCTTCCTGACAGCAATATGCAGGTCCCTGGAGCCTTTTAATGGGTACAGTGCACTCCAGGCAGGCAGACCCAGGTCCACCCCCCTCCCTACCTGTTACACTTGTGGTGCTAAGTGTTGAGCCCTCCAAACCCCCCAAAACCCACTGTACTCACATGCAGGTGCCCCTCTTCACCCATAAGGGCTATGGTAATGGTGTAGAGTTGTGGGGAGTGGGTTTGGGGGGGATTTGGGGGGCTCAGCACCCAAGGTAAGGGCACTATGCACCTGGGAGCTATTTGTATATTTCTTTTAAATTTTTAGAAGTGCCCCCTAGGGTGCCCGGTTGGTGTCCTGGCATGTCAGGGGGACCAGTGCACTACAAATGCTGGCTCCTCCCACGACCAAATGCCTTGGATTTCGCCGGGTTTGAGATGGCCAGCATTTTTTTCCATTATTGCTGAAAAACAAAACCGGTGATCTCAAACCCGGCGAACTCTGGCATTTGGCCGGGCTAAACCGTATTATCGAAAAAAAAGATGGCCGGCCATTTTTTTCGATAATACGGTTCCGGCCAGCTGTTGCGCCGGTGATCTATTTCGCCGGCGACGTTCGATTATGCCCCTCTTTGTCATCCAATATTACAGATAAGTTTTTAGTTAGTTCCTTTAGTGTAGCATCTTGCAGCGTAATCACTGGCACTGACAATACCTCCACTACCCTCTTACTCATGGGTGTCTTTTGAATTTCCTTCCCATGTGGCATGCCTCACCTCAATCTAAGTTTTAGGGGCAAACTTCCTTCCCTGGGAAAGTCATTGAGACATATTTTCAAAGCACTTAGCCTTCCAAAGTTCCATAGAAACCTATGGAACTTTTGGAAGGCTAAGTGCTTTGAAAATATGCCTCATTGTGTTCTCTGGAGGAAAAAGGGGTTTTGCAAGGTACAAAACTGGCGATTTAGAGGAGTAAATAGGAGTGTAAGAGTAAAGTTGGGTGTGAAGTCATCTGCTCAGATCATTTTTAATGCCAGTTATGCCAGTTCTCTATCCATCAGAAACAGACATTTCTAGATGAATTTGCACATGTTGGATTTATTCTAGATGTAACACTTGTGCACGATTCTTGTTTCTTGCTACTCAACCACTAGTACAATAAAACCATTTGAAAAATTCGCAACAACCACAGGGAAAGAAAAAATAAGATTCACACCTCTGCTGGTTTTGGCCACGTCTCCCAGAATGGAGGCATGACGATAATCAAGATGACCACTATGAAGACCACCTGGCTGGAAGGTTGTAAAAAGCATTCTAAGACCTGGCACAGACAAATGGAAACATTTTGCTTCAGCTTCAACCTCCTCCATGGATGTTTTTACTGCAGGTGCTCAGGATTGACTGTACTGGAAAACTCACTATGGATGACCTTACCATGGCTGTCACAGCACCTAGGGGCAGTAATCCCTTTAAGGAGCAACCTGCTGCATGCAAATTTTTTTTTTCAAGGGAGCACCGAAAACAGCCCAACAGCAAAAAAAAAAAAAAAAAAAGAGTGGAGTGGAGGGTCCCCCCAAGCTATCTAAGGAGCAAATTTTGTCATTTATCCTAGCAGAATTTGTAAATAGCATAGGCGTAGTTTGACTGTTTCATTTGGGGGGGGGGGGGGGGGGGGGGGGGGGGGGGGGGGGGGGGGGGGCAAAGGAAGGGGCGGGGCATATTAGCATATTCATTTGCATATATGTATATGCAAATTATGCTAATATGGAGGAAGGAAGGGAGCAAGAGCTGGCTTTTTTGGGAATAACCAGTGTTCGTTTGCCAATGGATAGCCACTGAATCAGAGAGGCAGCGGGTTTGGCGACAGGCAGTGGTGTGCTGGCAAATGTTTAACAACAGGCTCTCCCCCCAGTCCCCCTCTGCGCCCCCCCCCCCCCCCAAATTGCAGAGCTGGCTATAGCCGGGGAGAGAGCCTGGGGGGGTATAAATAAGTAAATATAAACTTTTAATGTTGAGCACCTGATTCTCAAAGTGAACATATTGCAAACACTATAATGAAAATAAAATGATTTTTTTCTACCTTTGTTGTCTGGTGACTGTTTTTCTGATCATGCTGGTGCAGTATCTGATTCTGCTGCTATCTGTCCTCTTAACTCCGTTTCCAGGGCTTCCTTTCCATTTATTTCTTTCTTCCTTTCTTCTTCATTTCTGGTCCTCAGCTTCTGCCTATTTTCTTCATCCATGTGCAGTTTTTCTCCTCTCTTCCTTTTCCCTCATCTCATCTCCTTCCTCAATCTTTCCTCCCCTCCATCCATGTCCAGCATTTCTTTTCTCTCCCCTGCCCTCCATCCACCCAGTCCAACAGTGACCCCTCCTTTTCCCTGTCCCCATACCCAGTGGCCCTCCTTTCCCCTGCCCTCCATCCACTCAGTCCAGTAGTGACCCTCCTCTCCCCTGCCCCCATGCCCAGTGGCCCTCCTTTCCCCTGCCCTCCATCCACTCAGTCCAGCAGTGACCCTCCTCTCCCCTGCCCCCATAACCAGTGGCCCTCCTTTCCCCTGCCCTCCATCCACTTAGTCCAGTAGTGACCCTCCTCTCCCCTGCCCCCATGCCCAGTGGCCCTCCTTTCCCCTGCCCTCCATCCACCCAGTCCAGCAGTGACCCTCCTCTCCCCTGCCCCCATACCCAGTGGCCCTCTTTTCCACTACCCTCCATCCACTCAGTCCAGTAGTGACCCTCCTCTCCCCTGCCCCCATACCCAGTGGCCCTCCTTTCCCCTGCCCTCCATCCACTTAGTCCAGCAGTGACCCTCCTCTCCCCTCCCTTCATTCCGCCCTCTCCCCGCTCCTTCCCCCCCCCCAGCGAGCCAGTTCTCCTCCCTCCCTCCGGATCCGTCCCTCACCAACGATCTTCGAATTTTTCACCTGCCCGGCCCGCTAGCGCTGACTCTCCACTGCCGGTTCACGCTTCAAAATGGCCGCCGAGACTTCTCGCGAGGCCGCCTCTGAAAGTCTCGGCGGCCATTTTTAAAGCGCGAACCAGCAGGGGAGAGAGCGCTAGCGCCTAGCGGGCAGGCAAAGGATTCGAAGATCAGGTCGGTGAGGGACGGATACGGAGGGAGGGAGGAGAGCCAGCTCACGAGGGGGCCAGGGGTGGAGGAGAAGGAACGGGGAGGGGGTGGGGTGAAGGGAGAGCTGCCTGTTGCCGGCCCTGCGTTTGGGGGGGCATTGCCCCCCTCGCCCCCCCCAGTCTACGCCCATGGTAAATAGGATCATTTTCTTCAACAATTTTTCTGCAGTATTCCACTAATACATCATAGTTCTTAATCAAAGCATTTACCTCAAAATATCAGGATGACCATCTGATCTCATTTATTACTGTGACTAGCGTGATACCCAGCATATTGTGGGTGTAAGACAACAGATTTCTCTAAAGAGGATGATAGCTGCGTAAGAAAGATTTTCTCGAGAGTTCAGAGAAGAAAGAGAGGTTTGAAATTAGATGAAAACTAGTGGGGTCAGAAATATAAAGATGAGATTTCTTAAAGAATGGAATAACTATGGAGAGTTCCCAGATAAGAGGGATATGGCCTAGTAAGGGACTAGTGGAAAGAAGAGGTAAAATGACGGGGCCTAAATCAGAGGCCAAGCATTTCACAATATATGCAGACCATGGGTCTTTTGATGTGGGTTTAAGACTGTAGAGGTGTAAGCAGGGTAAAAAAAATAGATTTAAACTTACAAATGGGGCTGCTGAACTGAAGTGCTGGTGCTGACTAAAGATCTAGAAGGCTGCCAAGGAGGTTGGTGTGGCAGCAGAGTAGGCACACAGGTCCTGCCAAACCCGGAGGTGCTCGATGCTGAAGCATTTCAGGTCTGGAGGAGTCTCAGTCCACTGAAGACGAGTACAGTGTGAGTGGCCAAATGGCCAGTGGTGGAACTCATCCATACCACGTGCCGGGAAAAACTGGGGGCCTGCGCAGAAAGTCCTGCATGTGCTCTGAGAGATAGAGGCAGCTTAAATGCTACAGGAACATGCATAGATTGTGCTTTCACTTTTGCTGGGGCCCTTGGAGCACAAGGTTGAAGGAGAGCCACAGAAGGCTATGAGTTGATGGAGGCCCCAGTAAGGTAATCTGGGCAAGATGATAAAGCCACTGGAGACAGCCTGTAGCAGAACTGTGGTGGAATCGAGTGTAGCAGAAGGTGAATATGGGCAACTGAAAGAAAGCGTTAGTGATTTGTGGAGAGGCACAGAGAAGCCGCCATGAAGGGCTGGCTGGACATGTGCAGGCCATAGGCTAGTGATATATTTTTAAATTATTTTAAGTGACTACAGTAGGGTTGTGTATGTGGGACCTGTTACTTCACAGGATGCACCGATGCCCTGAAGAACACCATAGCTTAAGGGTGCATCGGGGCATTGGTGGAGGGGAAATGGGGAGGAATGAGACAGTGAGCAAACACTGACCCAAAGTGAGCGATACTCCCGGTTTGTATGAGCGATCACTCACATGCTCACCTTAGAGGGAACACTGCCTGTGGGAATGCCCTATCAACTAAGGGACCACTCTACTGATGTTCTCTCACTTACTAAGACCCGCTCTACTGGCGTTAGGTTGTTCACTTGACTATAGGAGTCTCTTGCATTTCACCTTAATCCTGTCACTCCCTCATTCTAGAGCTTTCTTTCAACAGAAAGAGACCTGTACCTGTGCATCTAGGCCATGAAGATAGCAAAGTTACTCACCTGTATCAGATGTTCTCTGAGGAGAGCAGAACACATATTGCCACATATGGGTAATGTCAACCAACAAAGCCCAGCACAGACGCTACCCAGCATTCTATTTCTAGAAGCTTCTGAGAGCCCCAAACGCGCAAACACGAAAACCTTCCTGCTCATCTCACTTGAGTGGGACAGGCAGTGGAATACAAAAGCATAAAGAATACAAATTCTAGGGGAGGTGGGAGGATATGTGGCAATATGTGTCCTGCTATCCTCAAAGAATAACTGCTACAGGTGAGTAACTGCTTTTTCTAAGGACAAGCAGGACATAATTTGCCATATATGGGAATCCCTAACTACCAGGCTCACCAAAAACAACAGACAATAGGAACTTGCAACTGGCAAGGTCAACCAGAAACTAATTAAACTAAGCTCTTATTTACATTACAAAAAAAAAAAAAAACAGGCCTAGGAGGATGGAGGTGGATTCTAGACTCCGAACAAATTCTGCAGAACTGTCTGACCAAACCAGCTGTCAAATTGGGACTCTTGCTGAAGGCAGTAGTGAGATGTGAATGTGTAGACTGATGACCTCTTCATAGCTTTGCAAATCTCCTCAATGGAGGCCAACTTCAATTGGGCTACTGATGCAGCCATGGCTCTGATATTGTAATCCATGACATGATCCTCCAGAGTACCCTCCAGAGTCAGCCCAGCCTGGGCATAAATGAAAGAGATGCAGTCTGCTAGCCAACTGAATAAAGTGCGTTCAGCGATGGCTTCTCCCATCCTGTTTGGATCAAAGGAAACAAAAAAAAAATGGGTGGTATGTCTCTGGGCTTTCATCCGCTCCAGACAGAAGGCTAAGGTTCACTTGCAGTCCAAGGTGTGCACTGCACTTTTCCCAGGATGGGCATGAAGTTTTGGAAAAAACAATTGACTGGTTAAGATGGAACTCAACATCACCTAGGAAAGAACTTAGAATGCAAGCGGAGAACTACTCTGTTATGACAGAACGTTGACTAAGGTGGATCCTACATGGTGACACAGAAAGTTAAGATCAATACATGGTACTGTCCCTAAGGGTCCCAGAAAGCTTTTCTAAGCTAAAAATGCTTACTCAGACAGGATCCATCCAATGGTGCACACAGTTTTGAGGATTTGTTATCCCAATTATCCTCAGAGAAATTCACCAGTAGGCTTGACACACAGGGATATCAAACACAAAGCTTGCAGGCCGTTTCTAGCCCAATGAACCTCTTTATGCGGTCCATGAAGACATGCTTAACAGGGCACCCTATCAAGCATGCATATCAACATGGTAAAGTCGCAGCCTGCTTCTTGTTGCATGGTCACTACCATCATGGCATGAGCAGATTACAGCAACAGCAGAAGGGATGAAGGATTGAGAGGACACTTCTGTGCATGACATTAATAGGTGCAGAGGGCCCAGGAGGAGACTGGGACCACATTTCATTGCCGCACTATGCTCTGTTTCAGTTATTCAAAAGTACCAAGTCAAAGGTGTATATATCTATACAAGACATTTTGGATTCATAATGACTTTTTTTTTTTTTTTAGTAGGTCTGTTAATTGTTCTTCCACATTAAAGTGTTGTGTTTATCTTAATTTGCGATTGCAAACTGCTCAGATGTATATATTAATGTACAGTATTATCAAGGATGCCGTATTATCAATATTATTAGGTGTCATCGTTGATGATACGTTGAAACCTTCTGCTCAGTGTGCTGCTGCGGCTAAGAAAGCAAATAGAATGTTAGGTATTATTAGGAAAGGAATGGAAAACAAAAATGAGGATGTTATAATGCCTTTGTATCGCTCCATGGTGCAACCGCACCTCGAATATTGTGTTCAAATCTGGTTGCCGTATCTCAAAAAAGATATAGTAGAATTAGAAAAGGTGCAGAGAAGGGCGATGAAAATGATAGGGTATGGGACGACTTCCCTATGAGGAAAGGCTAAAACGGGTAGGGCTCTTCAGCTTGGAGAAAAGGCAGCTGAGGGGAGATATAGAGGTCTATAAAATAATGAGTGGAGTTGAACGGGTAGATGTGAAGCGTCTGTTCACGCTTTCCAAAAATACTAGGGCTAGGGGGCATGCGATGAAGCTACAATGTAGTAAATTTAAAACGAATCGGAGAAAATGTTTCTTCACTCAATGTGCAATTAAACTCTGGAATTCATTGCCAGAGAATGTGGTAAAGGCGGTTAGCTTAGCGGAGTTTTAAAAAAGGTTTGGACGGCTTCCTAAAGGAAAAGTCCATAGACCATTATTAAATGGACTTGGGGAAAATCCACTATTTCTGGGATAAACAGTATAAAATGTTTTGTACATTTTTGAGATCTTGCCGGGTATTTGTGACCTGGATTGGCCACTGTTGGAAACAGGATGCTGGGCTCGATGGTCTTTCCCAGTATGGCAATACTTATGTAAATAAAGTTGAAATTTAACAGATCTGTGTATACTACTGAAACAAAATTCCTAAACATATTTTGAATTGTATTTGACAATGTACAAAAGAGACTCTGTAAGGCAGTGTATTACCTATATCTTAAATAGAATAACAAATTTAAGAAAACATACACTTTGAACAGTGTCCAACATACTGCACTGAGAAAATAGGCAAAACACAATCAAAGCAAGCACATGCAATTATGGTAAATATAGAAAGTTTGTACATACCTAACTGCTGTAAGACAGTTGCCTTTACTTGTGAAGGAAGGTTTTCTGTTTGCAAAAGTTGTTCGTAAGCTTCCTTGGCAGAGTTGTACTTTTGCTGAATGGAAATATATGAAATTTCAAAGACATAAAATGCATAAAGATATATACATATATAGATATGCATTGCTGCTCATCTAACTATGTCTTCCATAGACAGCAGGACTGATCAGGCACACAGTGTGAAGTATTGCATATTGCTGGGGCAGAACAGCTCTCCAAGAGCTCAGAATTCAGTGTAAAGTTCCAGGCATTTGAAACCCTGCCTGAACCCAGCGCCCTCCTTAGTTAATTCTACCACTCAAGAATTAATGCAGCTGTTGAAATGGGACTCCAGAAGAATTCTGTGCGACTACGGAGCACAGAATTTGTGCAGAAACTGCACTCTCCCCCCCCCCCCACCCGCCTGCCACCTGGCCTACCTCAACACTGAACAGATCTGATGTTCTAGTGGCCTCATCGGGGGGCAGGAAAGAACCCCACTTTCCTGCCCCACTCCCTTGTTAGTGCCGTGCTTTTTCAAAATGGCCACCAATACTGCATGCGGTAATCTTGTGAGACTACCGCTTGAAGTCATAGCCACCATTTGGAAAAAGCACAGCACCAGCAAGAGAGTGGTGGTTCTCCTGCTGCAGTTCCTCCTCCCTACCCCTCATGGGCGAGTGCAGGGATGGCTGGAGGGAGGGGTAGAAAAAAGGGGGGGATGCTGTGGGTGGGAGGGGGCTACAAAAAAATAGGGATGCTATATGTGAGGAGAGAGAGGCTGTAATAAAAATGGGGGGAATGCTGTAAAAAAAAAGGATGCTGGCTGTAAAAAAAGGGGAATGCTATGTGTGGAGGAGGAAAGAGCTGTGCTGGCTGCAAAAAGGGGAATGCTATGTGTGGAGGAGGGAAGGGCTGTAAAAAAACAGGGGATGCTATGTGTGGGTACTGCGAAAAATATGGATGGTATCTGTGTGCAGGGAGAGTGGGCTGTAAGTCCTTCCAAATTAACTTGCAGAATTTGCAAATTTTGTGCACATGATTTTGAAATTTTTTGCACAGAATTTTGATTTTTTTTTTTTGGGGGGGGGGGGGGGGGGAGGGGCGCAAAATTCTGGAAGGAGTACTGATCAAAACGGTTGTCCATGGAAAACATCTAACCAAACAATGCTTTTCCCTTCAAAAAGCAGGATTCATTTAGGGACATAAGTAGGAGGTTCCCAAGTTCAGTGTTGCTCAACTGTTTATGTACTTCTATTATATGGGAGCAGCTTGCCTATCAAAAAAGGGGGCAGGAATTGCAAGCTCACACAGACAGGCTAGCCAGCACAGCTTGACCAAATGTATTGTCATACTGTATGAAGTCAGCACCAAGACACCACTTTATAAATAGTATCCAGCAAAGCAGACTTCAGGAGACACAAAGTACCTGATGTTTTCGCTTTAGTGGTACGAACACCAATTTGTTCTTAACAGAATTGGATGAAGCATGCTAACCAATAAGTTCATTTGGAAACTAATGCCAATTCTGTTGGGGTCAAGGATGACATATACAGACACTGATGAATTCAGTTTTGAAGTAGTAAGCAAGAACCTGTTCACAGTCCAAAGTGGAAAGCTTTCTTGCATAGATTCTTATGAGACTTTGGATAGAATGTAGAATGCTCCTTCTCCTCAATAAGGTGGAAAGGCGTTACCCACTTTGGATAAAAACTTGGGATGAGTTCAAAGAACTACCTTGTTATAGTGAAACCGATTGTAAAGCTCTGAGGTAAGTAAAGCATGAAGTACATTTCTAGCCGAGGCAACAGTCACTAAGAGTAAATTCCAAGTGATATGCTCGAGCAAAACAATCTTCATATTGGCTCAAATGACAGCTTTATTTTTTAAAAAAAAAAAATGTAGGGACAATGCTAATGTCCCATGGCAGACTTCCTGCAACTGTCTGACATGAAGCAGATTTTTCACAAATCCAGAATTCATTGGACACCAAGAAGCTGGGAGTTTACGAACCAGAGTGTGATAATCCAAGAGAGCACAAAGATGTACTGATCGAGGACATTTGGAGTCCTTGACAATTTCTATCTATATATCTCAGAAAGTTAGCAAATGAGGATGTGGCTATTTACAAGCTACCACATGGAAAACATTTCATATTTAAAGGTATAGATATGCCTGGTAGATGTTTTTCTTGCCTCAATATATTTATCTTGAAATTACACTTTATAGTCTTAAAATGAAGACTAAATGCTGTTCAATTTCCACACTGTGAGGGCTAGTAATTTGAGAATGGGATGCAGTAAGCAGTCCTCCTCCTGAGTGATCTGAAACATTTGAAGCCTGCATGGGAAACCAGATTTATAGATAATTACGAGAATTCAGTACCAATACTCTGTTGAAACTTGTGTACGGTCTTTGCTACAACTGGGAGGGATATAAGCACAGACTAAAGGCCAAATCAAGGGAATTGTTAGGACATCCCCTTAAGAAGTCCCCTACACTTGAAAAATGTTGTGCTGGGTTTTTCAATCCAGGAACCACTTGTGTGGTTGAACAATGTATTTAGAAGTATATCAACTTCTCTTAAATAAAATAAACAAAACAAAAAAAAACCCTGCTGAGGCTGTCCAGTTGTCTTTTTTCTGAACTACAGGAGGTAAGCAGCTATTATTTTGATCTGATTGGCAATGACAAAGTACTAACTCTTTGTTACTTCCCAGCAGAAGCAGAGGGATCCTGCTGCTCCTTGTTGACACAGAACATGGCAACTCAGTTGTCTGAACAGCAAGCTGTCTCAGAGAAGATGGTTCAAAGCTTCAGTTGACTGATATGAAAAAGTGTTTCGGAATTTGACCACGTGCCTTAAGGTGGAAGGGTAAGAGTGTTCCCCTACCAGAGCTCGATGCATCTGACATTAGAACAGATGCGCCCAGTGGAGCAAAGGGACACCTACAAGAAGAATGTGTACATATGTCCGCTTCTTACAACATAGCTAATAGATGAGATGAATAGCAGAAAGAGGCTGGATGCACTGGTTCCACTGCAGGCGACAGGGTCCCACTGATGTCTTCCATTTTTCAGACAAGCAAAGGGAATCACACTTATAGCAGCAGCCACAAGACCCTGCAACTGGACACAGGCCTGGTAGTGACCCTCATGGATATTTCATTCCTTAATTTTACATGCCCCCAATATATGATTAGTCCAACAGCAGACAAAAACAAATAGTGTGTGTATTGTGTCCAGAATCACACCTATAAATGAAGTCTTGTTTGTAGGAGCAATGCCAATTTCTGGAAATTGATAATGAGCCTAGATCCTTACAGCAGACAATCGCTAGGTTTTCTGAGGGGTGTATGAATACCATTGCTGTGACACTCCATGTATTCAAGTTAAATGTATTCAAATTATATTTTATTTAGATTTTGATCACACCTTTTTCAGTAGTAGCTCGAGTTACATTCAGGTACTCTGGGTATTTCCCTGTCCCTGGAGGGCTCACAATCTAAGTTTGTACCTGAGGCAATGGAGGATTAAGTGACTTCCCCTTGATCACAAGGAGCAGCAGTGGGATTTGAACTGACCACCTCTGGATGTCAAGACTGGTGCTCAAACCACTAGGCCACTCCTCCACATAGAAAACAATCTGCCTCTTCTTCACATGATACTTCACCACATGACACTTCATCATGTAGTCAAGCTAAATGCATTCAACTTTATGGAAAAGTTATTGTGGATTTTGTTTGGGGGGGGGGGGGGGAGAGAATGTGCCAACACCTGTTTTTGTGCCTAAATATGGACCTCGCTAAACAAGTATTGAGACTTCACACCACTGATTCTCTTTCCTATTTTCTCTGTATAGATCTCTAAGATGCTACTTCGCTTCCTCCCTTCACCCTGTTCAGATTCTTCCCAACCTAATTGTGATATGTGCTATGCAACTGCTTGCCAGTGGCGAACTGTGGGGATTTTGTGCTGATATATGCTATTTTAAATGTAAATATTCCTCAATTTGTCATGCAAGTTTTCTACACATATAATTTGAGTACATTTAGTTTTATGTGCATGATAAAGCATTGGGTGATGAAAACGCTGTTCTTCTACACCTAAATATGAGCCTCATGAAAATTTTCTGTTTAAGAAGTTTTAGTGAGACTCATATTTAGGTGCAAAAGAACAGGTGCAGATGTGTGCTGGTACCCCCGCCCCCTCCTCAATTTGCAACAAGTTTTACAAGCATATAGTTCCAATACAGTCAGCATATATGCTTGATGAAGTGTAGCGTCATGAAATATCTATGATGATGAAGTGTCTCTGTGATGAATCATCACCAAACCTTCTCAGAACTATGCCAGGAACCAAGTGCCGAGATAAGAAAAGACTAGGTGACCTTGTTGGTGTCGATGCACAGTTACCATGAAGCAGTTTTCTGACAAGTGGAGGCATTTTCCAAAACAGGAATGGATTAGGATGTGTGCACAAGCATCCTTGATATCTAGTGTATATGGAAATAGAGACAATTTTAATCTCTACAAACTGTATAGGTACGACTGTAGCGTAAACAGTTAATCCTCATTTTCTGGCTATGGTTAATACATCCCTGACAGAAGATTATTTGCCAGTGCAATTAAAAAGAGCAACTGTACATCCAATTCTAGAAAAAAGGAAGTTTGTGATCATACCTTGGTCTATAGAGGTAGCATTCAATAGGAATTCTATCTTTTGGGGACAAAATAATTGAAGAGATTTTTTTTTCTCCAACTGAGTGCTTACTTAGAAAATAGTAAGGCTTTATCCACTTTTCAGTTTGGTTTTCACTCAAACCATATTTCCAGACTTAATTAAATTTGTTGTTTAATATTAAATACAACTCAACATAGTATTGTTTTTTTACCTGATTGTTCATTATATCATCCATGTTTCTATATATATTACCAATTGTATCTGTACTCTGAAATGGCACAAGTCATGACGGAAAATTGTAAGCCACATTGAGCCTGCAAATAGGTGGGAAAATGTGGGATACAAATGCAACAAATAAATAAATAAATAAAATTGTGCTGGATAAATTCTGTAAGACTGATTTGAATTGTTCTAGAAATATTGCCTATATATATATTTTTTTTTTGTTACATTTGTACCCCGCGTTTTCCCACTCATGGCAGGCTCAATGCAGCTTACATGGGGCAATGGAGGGTTAAGTGACTTGCCCAGAGTCACAAGGAGCTGCCTGTGCCTGAAGTGGGAATCTTACTCAGTTCCTCAGTTCCCCAGGACCAAAGTCCACCACCACTGAGGGGCTATTTTGTCTTCATAGCTATTATTCAGATGAATGAAATCAAATACATTTCTTTCAATGATAATATGCTACTGGCAGCAACAATGAATAAGAATCAGAGTGGGAAAGAGGGGCCCAAAATATAGCTACGTGATGCAAGGTTCCACATTAGGAGTCAACACTCGGGAAAAGGATCTAGGTGTCATCGTTGATAATATGATGAAAGCCACCGCTCAGTGTGCAGCAGCATCTAAAAACAAATAGAATGTTAGGAAAGGAATGGAAAAAAATACGAATGTTATGCCTTTATATCCCTCCATGGTGTGACCGCACCTTGAATACTGTGTGCAATTCTGGTCACTGCATCTCAAAAAAGATATAGCAGAATTAGTAAAGATACAGAAAAAGGTGACAAAAATGGTAAAGGGGATGGGATGACTAATATGAGGAAAGGCTAAGCAGCTAGTGTTCTTCAGCTTGGAGAAGAAATGGCTGAGGGGAGATATGACAGAGGTCTATAAAATATTGATTACTTGGACCAACATAATACACTTCATTTTTCTCAGTCGGTGTTTAGATCAAATTTTAGCACTGAGACTTATTGCCTCTCTTGTTGACAATATCCAAATATTGCTGTCTGAAGGTGCCTTGGTGCTGCAGGTTTGACCTTTCTAGCGCATTTAATCTGGTTGATCATGACATACTTCTTCAAATACTGGATAGTATAGGAATTAATGGAAATATTTATAAATGGTTCTCTGGTTTTTTGAAATATTTTTACAGAGTAAAACTGGATGATAGTTTGTCCGGTTAAGTGGAGTACTGCAGAGCTCTCCACTCTCTCCTCTACTTTTCAATATGTACATGCTTCTTTGGGTTAGGCTTTGGAGATGTGGGGTGTTTATTTTTATAGTTATGCAGACGACATTACAGTTATGGTTCCCATTACTTCTATGGTTTCATCTCATTTAAATTTACCCTTCATAATATTCTTAATACCTTAGAACTATGGATGAAAAAGCATAAACAAACTACATTCTGAAACAATTTCTGTTGGTTAATCATTCCACAGATGAGAATGAAACTAGTGTAATGTTAAATCAGACACTATCAGTTTTCTCTCTCTCTTTAGACTAGCAGATTTTTATTTTTTATTTTTGTTACATTTGTACCCCGCGCGTTCCCACTCATAGCAGGCTCAATGCAGCTTACATGTTGTATACAGGTACTTATTTGTACCTAGGGCAATGGAGGGTTAAGTGACTTTCCCAGAGTCACAAGGAGCTGCCTGTGCCTGAAGTGGGAAACTAATTCAGTTCCTCAGTTCCCCAGGACCAAAGTCCACAACCCTAACCACTAGGCCAGAAGACTTGTTCAGAAGAAGATTAGGATCACTTTTGGCTTGTGGTGCAGTCATTAGTCTTGACTCTATTGGACTATTGTATTGTAATTTATCTACGAGCCCCCAACCAAATGTTGAAGCTGCTGCTTAAAATTCAAAATGTGGAGTTACATCTGATTTATTCACTGAAAAAATTTGATGCTTTATACAAAGTTCCACTGGCTTCCAGTGCATGCTAGGGTGCTGTTCAATTTTTTTTTTTTTATTTTAAAGCTACTGCATGGCCTTGCTCCTTCCTGTTTGATCATTTTGGGGTTTTTTTTTTTTAAAGCTTAGAGTTACAAGAACAGTGGCTGTTTTCACTTTTCCTCCCTAGTGAATTAAAAAAAAGAACCAGGTTATATTTAATATTAAATATTCTCTTCTTGTTTCAGGCAGCTGTTTTTATAAATATGTTCAGGATTTGCAGTTTTCTGTAACTAATTACGCTCAGTTTTGTAAGCATATAAAAACCTATTTAAAAATTGGAGGGGGGGGGTGGTAATGGTTAGTAGATTGTTATGTTTGTCAGTATATTGCAAATTATTATTTAACTAGTGAAAAAGGCCCGTTTCTGACACGAATGAAACGGGCGCTAGCAAGGTTTTCCTCGGAGTGTGTATGTTTGTGCGAGTGTGTGTGTGAGACAGAGAGAGCGTGAGACTGGGTGTGAGTATGTGAGAATGAGTGTGTGCCAGGGGTCCCCACCCCCTCCCTCCGAGTTTCAGGGTTCCCACCCCCCTCCCTCTGAGTTTCAGGGTCCCCCCCCCCCCTCTCTCCGAGTTTCAGGGTCCCTCCCTCTGAGTTCCAGGGTCCCTTCCCTCCCTCCCTCCCTCCCTCCCTACAACAGTGCTTCTCCCATCCACCAGGTAAGTACTGGCCTGACCCACAGCCAGCAGGAGCTCCCTCATACTGCGTCACTCACAGACATGGAGAGGCAACAGCGGGGCTGACGCAGCCACGGGCACTCAGCATGTTAAAGTTCGGCTCCCGGTTTCGTTTCACGCGTATGCTGTTTGCTTGGTTCTTTGTTCGCTCGGCCGCCAACCACAGAGAGAGGGTAGGTGGTGTGCAGGCGCGCTGAAAACTATTTTCGTTGGTTGGTTGCGTTTTGACGCGAGGGCGGGACAGAGAGAGATGGTGACGGACTGACGAACCTAACGAACCCTTCACTTCAGTAACACCACGGAGTCAGCTTCAGAATGCTGGCGGTGGAAATTATTATAGTAGATTATATTGATTAGTTTGTGTATTTTCCTGGAAATGTCCAGCTTCTTTGCTAACATGATCCACACTGAACAGAGAGGTATATGGCAGAATATAAGTGTTAATGTTAATACTGAGTGGAGTGGAATGAGTAGACATTTACTATTTCTAAAACTACTAGAACTAGAGGGCACACAATGAAGATACTAAGTAATAAATTTAAAACAAAATATAATTAAATTCTGGAATTTGTTGCCAGAGAATGTGGTAAAAGCAGATAGCATGGCAGGTTTTAACAAAGGTTCGGATAATTTCCTAAAAAAAAGTGTCCTTAAGCCATTAAGATGAACTTGGAAAAATCCACTGCTTATTTCTAGGGAAAGCTGGGTAAAATCCGTATTACTGTTCTGGGATTTTGCCAGGTACTTGTGACCTGAATTAGCCACTGTTGGAAACAGGATACTGGGCTTCATGGACTTTCGGTCTGTCCCAGTATGGAAACGCTTATGTTCTTACATTCTAACTTAAGTGTCTGGAGGAAATAAATCACTAGTTAAAAAGTTATAAGTCACTACAAAATCCAAATTCTGAATCCTCTGACTTTAGAAGAGTTCTTTATTATCCTTATTTGTGTCAATGGTCAGCCTTTGGAAACAAAACAACCTGTACATTGTTTTAGGTATTTTAGATTCAGAATTTGATATTTGTTCCAGAGTTATCTGCTCTTGTGGAATCCAGCTTATACGATTTACAATAAATTAGACCACTGAAATCTTATTTTCCTAAACAAGATTTGAAATCAGTTGTGTACTTGTTAATTATCACTAAGTTGGAGTATTGTAACTTTTTATAGTGGAATGCCAAAGTATTCCTTAAATTGCCTGAAGCTGATCCAGAATACAGCTGCCAGGCACCAAAAGAAGAGGTCACATTACACCTGTACTCAAGGAAGACTTGTTCAACGAATCTTTTCCGGAGATGCGAAGGCGGTAGAACGAGAGGACATGAAATGAGATTGAAGGGGGGTAGACTCAGGAAAAATGTCAGGAAGTACTTTTTCATGGAGAGAGAGTGGTGGATACTTGGAATGCCCTCCCGCGGGAGGTGGTGGAGATGAAAACGGTAACAGAATTCAAACATGCGTGGGATAAACATAAAGGAATCCTGTTCAGAAGGAATGTATCCTTGGGAGCTTAGCCGAGTTTAGGTGGCAGAACCGGTGGTTGGGAGGCGGGGCTAGTGCTGGCCAGACTTATACGGTCTGTGCCAGAGCCAGTGATGGGAGGTGGGTCTGGTGGTTGGGAGGCGGAGATAGTGCAAGGCAGACTTATACGGTGTGTGCCAGAGTTGGTGGTGGGAGGCGGGACTGGTAGTTGGGAGGTGGGGATAGTGCTGGCCAGACTTATATGGTCTGTGCCCTGAAGAGGACAGGTACAAATAAAAAGTAGCACATATGAATTTATCTTGTTGGGCAGACTGGATGAACCGTGCAGGTCTTTTTCTGCCGTCATCTACTATGTTACTCCTAACAATCGTAATGTTAAACTCCGTGTCATTCAGTGTTTTCGCATGTGGGACTTAAACTTTCAAACAGCACTTATTGCTGTTCAATGTGATAATTCTCACATTGGGATTAGAAAAAAAACCTGAAAATGTGTCCATATGATTACCTGATTTTAGAGAGTGTCAGGAAAAATTGGCTGTTCAATCATTTAAAGATTTTAGATTGTTTTAATTCTGGTTCAATAAGAATGTTTACATTGTACTTCGTTTTGGGATCTTTGGATCAAAGCCACTCCCCCACCCCCCAAAAAATTTGATCTTAAAAATAACCAGTCAGAATGGAATGGAAAGAAATGTGCTCATCTTGAATTTTGTCTTGCAAAAAAAACAAAACAAAACAGGTTGATAGCCAAGATTTGGAGAGGGGGAGCAGGGCTTAATTGCTAGCACTTCAGAGCATCAGGAGTGCTCTGTTCCAGTCCTCTCTTCCAAGCCGTCTGCAACAAAGAGGGAGTGAGCTTGAAGTAGAACAGAGAACATTCTCCATAACCCAGTCTCTCTTCAGTTTCTACCTATGGCCGAACCCCAAACACCTCTTTCCACCCCCCCCCCCCCCCCCCCCCCCCCCCCCAGGTTGTACTTCTCTTTGTCCACAAATGAAGCCAGTGAGGAAAGGGGAAAGAGCCACCTGTCCTCTTAGGAATCAGAAGTACCACAAGTAAAACCACTGGTTCCTTCCTTAAGCTGGAGTGGCTCTATTGTACTGGTGTACAGGAGACAGACTTCTTTCTACAGCATACAAGTGTGGACCTAGGGCAAGCAAGACCCCTATAGAGGCTGATCTGGTGACCAGGTAAGGAATCTCAAATTGGCAGCCTATTATGCTGAGGACTTAAGAATCTGCGGTGATTTGCTCCTGTTTAAAAGGAAAATGTGATCCTGCCCTCGACAGATAGGGTAGGGCATAGGTTTTGATGAGACACAGGTTGAGATAGTGGGTTAAGAACTAAGGAAGCCATGATTCAAATCCCAAAGCTACTCTGTGATCTTGGGCAAGTTAATTTGCCCTCCAGTGCTTCATATAGAGATTTTAACCATTTTGGTGACAGAGAAATAATCCCTGTACCCGAGTTTATTTCTTAGATCTACTACTGAAAAGGAGTTTGCTAAATCCAAATCCATACCCATAAATCCATGTCAAAAAGATTATTCCAGTTTCTGCTTTGGTTTTCCTCCACTTTGCTGTCAGACTTGAACAAAGGCGGGACACTGCGTCTATTGTGGTTGTCTCTGAAGCAGCCAAAAGGTTATTTTTAAGGTAATAGCAACTTCAACTGTAGTGACAAACTCACATGTCTGGAGAAAGAGATAGTAGTTGATGGAACACCATAGAAATATTACAAAGTGGAGCAGTGGTGCTTTATATCATCTATGGTCTCTTCACTTTGTCTACAAACAATATGTCTCCACTGTATGAAACATCTTCCAGCTTGATGTGAACATTCTGCAGTTGACCAGAAGCACTTAGAGGTAGATTGAAGAAAAACCTCCAATTACACGTGAAATTGCCATTCTAGAATAAGGCTTAAGTGGCATGCCTGTCCCGACTTTACGCACAAGCAGTTAAGACATATCAAAGGCTAGTGTAAATGCTGGCACCTAAAGTTGGCAGTTGCACATAAGTGGTAGTGGTCTACCTTACACAAGCAACTGCAAGACATGCCCCTGACCCATCCATGGGCACATCCCCATTGTAGTTGCGCACTACATTTAGGTACTATGGGGCCAATATTCAGACCACAGGAGGAAGCCTGGCTAACTCCTGCAGTCAACAGTAAGCCCGGATATTCAATTCCGGGCCACTTTCGGTGACTGGCACTGAATATCTGGTTTATTTTTGGCCGGTTTAAACATAACCGGCTAAGCCAATATTCAGCACTGGCCGGTTAAGTTTATAGCAGCCAAAGATAGGCCTATTTTGGTGGCCCGATTTGCCTGTCAAACTTAGCCGGTGATGCACTGAGTATTCAAAGCTAGCCACTCTGTACCAACCATGAATATTCAGCAGGAGATAGCTGGCTAGCTCCATAGGCAGTTAAGTGTCATTTAACCGGCCAGGAGCGGTTCCTGGCCGATTAAATAGTACTGAATATCAACCAATATTTTTATAGAAAAGTACCTAAGAGCAGGTATGTGCATAACTACAAATTTGTGCCAATTAGTACCAATGCCTCTTAAGGGCTGTCACTTATTAAATTAGGTGCCAATTGGCATTGTTAGACACACAACTGGCACCATTTTTCTTGCACACTAGTCAGAAATTTGGGCACCCAAACTTACAATGGTTTATTGCAAAAACTGAAATTTTGAAGGAAGTGTCAAAATACATTGCACGTTGTATATAAAATAGAGCTGTACTGAGTAGCATATTTTACTAGTTGGCCGAATATTATTCTGCTGAATACAAATAATGAGCATTGCGCTTTAACAAATAATAAAAGAAGCAACATGAAATCAGAGATCAAGCACTTATTTCTGTAGGACTTAGAGTAGAGCCCCAGATTATTTGTACTCAAATTTAAATCATTATTTGGCCAAATACGAATAATGTATTTGGGGCCAAATCAAATATTCAGTACAGCCCTAATATAAAAGATAGAATCCTCACTCATCAGCCTTTGCTAAGTTACCATATATCCTGCCTCGCCATTGCTGTCACTGTGTACCTTCCAAATCACAAATGTCTTCTATACAGCACTGACACTGCAGTGTACACTGCCCAAGTTCTGCTCCAGAGTATGCCGTCTGACTTATCCAGCCCCCTCATAAGAACATAAGTGTTGCCATATTGGGACAGACCAAAGATCGATCAAGCCCAGCATCCTGATTCCAGCAGTAGCCAATCCATGTCAAATACCTGGCAAGATCCCAAAACAGTAAAACAGATTTTATGCTGTTTATCCTAAAAATAAGCAGTGGATTTTGCCAGTTCCTTCTTAATAATGGCTTCTTTAAGGAAAATATCCAAACCTTTTTTAAACCCTGGTAACTGCTGTTACCACATTCTCTGGCAATGAATTCCAGAGTTTAACTACATGTTGAATGAAGAAATATTTTCTCCGGTTTGTTTTAAATTTACTTCTTAGTAAATTCCTGATTCTGCATGGGCAGGACAGGTCAGAAGGCGCACTCTGGAGCAGAACTTGGCAGTATATGGGTGCAGTGTCGGTGCTGTATAGAAGACATTTGAGAACTGAAGATACATGGCAGGTGAGCAGGCAGGGTGGGGTGGGAGATTGCAATGCTGAGACAGGGGTGTTTGGAGGGGGGTAGTGGGGTTACCACAATTTGTTTTTAAGCTTCTCCGGGTGTTACCTGTAGATAAGACAACCCCGTGTATTTTAAAGGATTTTTTTTAACCTAAATTTCTCAATTTATAGTCAAGTATATATGGTAGCTGCCAGTTGAGTCTGTACCCATGGAAACTGGTTGGTTAAGAAAGCTTCTACCTTTTGAAAGATGGTATGTATACAGTACACCATGTAAAGTTGCTGAGTTGTAACACGGCCGTATAGCATCACTCCATGAAACAGCTTCTTGCCTAAATGGTACAAGAGATGTGAATCTTTACCAACATGTGTACTGAAGAACACACTGCACTTTTTCTACCTGGCTGCCTTAATCATAACTAAGGAATGTGACAGTGAGACTTTTCTTGAAGCCAGGCTGTAAAGTGGGGTTTTCCACAAAGTTGTTGGTCTTGCAAAAGTCTATAAATTGGAACTGCAACAGTGACCTTTAGAGCCTTCATAAGTTTCTCAAGTCCTGACATCTGTCTGTGATTCTGCTCCTTGCTCAAGTGGAAAAGGTACTTCTCTTGTCATATGTTGGACAAATCTTGGGTTATGATATCCTGATATGGATACTCGTTCATTTTCAGAAGGGGAGGGATCATATAGTATGCCTGTGAAATACTCCTCCTCCAGGAAAGATTCAGAAGGGATGAAATCTGGATCTAAGAATTCTTCCAGACTGCTCTGTAAAATATTCCAGCCTCAAGAGGAAGGTAGTAATGAGTGTGCAGCTTGAGACTCTGAATCTCAAGTAGACTATAGGATACTGGGAACAGTCAGTCTTTCTTTGCAAGAGTTACATCAGTTGATAGAGAAGGCAGTGTGGTGAGTTTTTTTTTTTTTTTTTAATATTAGACATTAAGTCCTTGTGATATCCCTTAATGAACTCAAAACATCTTTCAGAACAAATTAGGTTTTCTGAAATGGGTAGCAAAACAGCGGATACTTCTGCTACTGTCACCATAAAGCTGAAGAACATGTGTAGGAAGAGCCCTGTACTGGAACAGCACTACCAGCGAAAAACAGATCTTCTGCTGAATTTGGTCTGTCATGGTCAGTAAGTGCCATGCTGGCGCTTTAAGGACTGCATTGAGCTACGATCTTATTTCTGACACTGACACAGTAGACTATGCTGGAAAAAACTGTATAGCAGATATTCAATGAAGAATTTCCACATTGACATGTCTCTGCTCCTCACAAACTTTGGAAGGGGTTAAGGATAGTGCCTACATCAGACCTGTGCAAGTGCTCAGAAGAGAGTTGCATTTTAGGCCTGGAAACCCACAAGGAGACATATGCCAGTTTCAAAGGGACCTAGAAGTCTTGCTGTGCAGCTGGACTTTTAGTGAAAATATTTTCTGACCATAAATCTCAATCATATCAGTATTACAACATATAGTTTGACAGTGCTCTTTGCATGAACTCTCTCTAGCTTCCCCTCTATCCTCTCCTCCTTTCAGCAGCAGCCAACATACACTGAAGATAACTCTGACACACCCATTAATAATAGCATAAGTGTTAAGTAGCAGGCTCCTCACGCCATTCAGAAAGAAGAGTCGAATGCTGCTGGCATTTGTTGAAAAGTCTTTCATTTCCTTGGGATGTCCATGTGCACTTCCATTGTTCTCAAATACCATCAGAAAGAACAAACAGTTTGTGCCACTGCCATGTTAGGTGGATCTGATGAAATATATTCTGACAAATTTGTGTTCCCACCTGGAAAAATGTTTTCCAGAGAAATAGCTTTTCTCTCGCCTGTGACAAAGACAACTAATGAAATCTTCAAACAACTGCACATTTGCCTTTAAAGCAAGAATCACACTAACAACTGAAGTTATCTAATAGAGATCCAAAATAGATGAATTATAGAAAGAAATCATGACCCAATCTGGCATTCTACAGTACATTTAAGTCTCCCAGAATCTTGCTTGACTTGGTAGAAACAAAACTGCTGTTCTTGTAATGAGATATTTTTACATCACTGATGACTGAAAATTTAGTTCCAAACCATGGGTCCATGTAATCAATTATATCAGCAAAGTATGGTATAGTATAATATTACAAACCTTTATAATAATCTACAATTCTAAGTTTCCTCCATCAGACAGTGAAAATCTTCAGCTAAAGTCACTGCACCAGGAGGTGGATGGCAGTTCCCGTTAAAAGCCTCTGTTCGAATGCACAATCAACCACTGTACAGAGGCAGCCCTCTTCTTTCTGTTGCAGAGATACCACCTCTTCTAAGCTTCACAGTGGTTGTGAAAATCAAGACAGTCCTTTTGGGCTCAGAGATATGCAAGTACAATGCTTTATACTCAGCTTTATCGTGGTCAGAAGCCAAACAAATTAGACATTTACAACGTGTATCGCAGTTCTGGATTTGTCTGTCTCATTGTGGGCAGAGACAAAAACCTGACTTCAGTGACTTGGCAATAAAATTAACAAAAAATGTAATAAAAAGAAAATAAAAATTTAAGAACACGATTTGGAGAGTTTTCTGTTCAAGATCAGAAAAAAACAAAACCGAGGGGCCTGTTGCATGTGGGAAGGGGCATGCATTCTCAGAACTTAACACTTAGTTCTGAGCTCTAGAACTGTTGATCTGTCCTAGTGATGTGCAATTGCATCACCTACTTGTCTGTCTAATGCAATGCTCATTGCTGATGGAAAAAAATAAAAGTATACAGTAATCTGAATTGCTCAGAATACATCCCAGACTTTCTATAAAGGAGCAGTGCCTGCTATTAAATACGTTTCCTACTTCTTCTCAGCTCCTCTTATATCACGGATTAGAAGTTGAGTCTTGAACTGGATATGTTTAATCCTGCCAAACCCAAGACATAATTGAAATATCTCTTGCTTTTAGAATGACATTAAGGTAATTTAAATAGCATGTCTGTGGGTTAAACACTTTTACCCACAGAAATTACTTTTCTAAAACTTCTGGAGTATATGAATTAAAACTATGCATATAAACTCTGTATATGCATAATTTTAGTCCAACCCGTGCAGAGGCATTCCTGGAGCAGGATTTGGACTTATGCACATAAGGGGTAATTTCCTAAAAGCATGTCTATTTTTTTTAAATAGCAACTGTTATGTCCATATGTATAAAATTGCATCTATTATGCCTTCTTTTTATAAATTTAGACACACTTGTATTTTATAAAGACAACATGGATGCTTATGTGCCTTTATAAAGTATGCTGCCAGAGTATAGAGTATTGCCCCAATAGTATGCAAATGTTTCTCACACAAATTCACTTCTGCTCCAAAATTAGGTATGGATTCATAAGGTGTGTGTGTGTTTCACAACTGTGACCCTGAGAATGCATATGCATTGCACAATTTTATATGTCATTTTCTGCATGTAAAGAAGTATTTACATCACAGGCAGTTCCACCAACTATACTGAATGTGCATACAAACACTTCAAAGCATAATATAGATTTAGTTATAAATTATCTTCAGAAACTTCAGTAGTGACTCATTTCACACATAGGATATCAACCCTGTGGCTTATCTTAATCCTCACAGATTTCACTTTTTGCTATCTTTTTATTAAATTTAACAAGTTTTTTTTTTAGAAAAAATATATTTTTTTTACTTAGCTTAAGGACAAGCCTTTGAATTATTCTACTGACACAGATCTATTGGTAGGTTCATAAAAGTTGCTGACATTGAATTTGGTGTAGATCAATGAAAGGTATGACATGGTAACACCCTACTACACGTATGAAACTTCACTCCTGTACTAATACAACTTGTGAATCACACCATGTATGCTTGATCCAGTGCCTTTGTGTTAAAATTTATACAGGAAGAATATCTGGCCCAATCAAGATGAGGTTAAGTGAGCACAAATCGCGACCTTACAGCCCCACTTGTAGCACACTGGAAAGAAAATCAACACTAGTACCAATATTAGGTAGTGTGTATTGGAACGAGAGGTTATGGGATGTAAGGGAGGTGACAAGAATGTTTTGCTTAACTATAAAGAACAGAGGTGGATTTTTGAATTATGAGCCACTTCTCTCGAGAGGTTGAATCCTGAAATTGATTGGAGTTCTCTATTATATGTCACATGCTGATTGGCTGAGTCATTATATTTGTATCACTGATGGCACACTAATGGAAGACATTTTGAATGACAGATACGAGAAAGATACATGTTACACAGGTACAACTGTTTTAGAGGATGTGCATTTTTCTTTTTTTAAAACAATTATGAGACAACTTCCAGCGAGGAGATGCAGTAGAGAAGATGAAGGCTCTGACCTCACCACGACTTATCGGCTACACATCATCCCCATTTTGCTCTTACCTTCAGGCGATTCAGCGACGAGAGTCATTCTTGTACGTATCTTGCTAAACCCTAGAGAGAAGTGAATCTTAATGGCAGCAACAGCAGCAAAAAAAAAAAAAAAAAAAAAAAGACTGAGAAAGTTCATCCAGGAGATTCCAAGATGGCCGACAAGAGCGTGGCACTATCGTTGTCCCCCAGCTTGGAATGGGCAGCTGAAATCACAGCAGAGGTTAGTAAAGCGGTGGAACAAACTATTGGGAAGCAACTACAAGTAATTATAGATAAACTAGACACGATGGATCAGAGATTTAATGCACTAACTAAAGATATACAAGAATTGCAGTGTCGTGTTGGTTCTCTGAGGACGAGCAGCACATGTGGGATCATGAAAAACCTTGACTTGATTCTAAGCTGAAACAGTTGGAATTAAAACTTGAAAACAGATCATAGAGAAACAATTTACGTTTTGTGGGAATACCAGAATCTCTTCCGGATAAAGAATTGCGCCCCTTTCTAGAGAAATGGCTCCCAGACTCCCTCCCTCTCACAATCCCGGCGGGAACTATCCAAATCGAAAGAGCTTATCATTTGGGGGGTTTGGACCCCAGAAGGAGACTACTCAAAGACCCAGGGTAGACATTATCAAACTGCTAAACTATTTACACAAGCAAGCAATCTTATCAGCAACTCGTCAAGGAAAAAAACTTCAATACAAGGGACAGAATGTTTTATGTTTTCAAGATTACTCAGCAGCGGTATCAGTGGCTACGAAAGCATTTGCACCGCTGTGCACAAAATTGGTGCAGAACAAAATACGATTCACCTTAACATACCTGGTGAGACTCAAGCTGATACATAAAGGAGTAACAAAGAAATTTGACATGGTGTCAGATGACTAAATATGTGGAACGCTTCTTTACTGAATCTTCGGAGTGACAGATATGACATGCTCCAAGTTTACCCGTCACAATGGCATTCCTATTCTGCATCTCAAAATCAGGGATTGCCTTGGACAGTGTGATCAAAAATGGTTTCAGGACCAATGAAGCCTTTTATGGATATAAAGATGACTTGTAAGGCGTTCTGAATGCTGAAGAACTATAACTCCCAATCTGAGATCCAAGCCGGAAGCTGAAGACTCTTAAGAGAGCCTGGATGGAACTATGAGGTTTTTATTTTGTGTGTGTGTTTCACGATTGCTTGACCGAAGTGCCGGCATCTGGAAAACAGTCAACTTTACTCCATACAACACTGCAGTAACAAGAACTGTGAGTTGTTTTAGTATCTGTGCTGTGCCTGACATTGACACATGGAGGAGGAGGAGGAGTGGCCTAGTGGTTAGAGCACCGGTCTTGAAATCCAGAGGTAGCTGGTTCAAATCCTTGTGATCTTGGGCAAGTCACTTAACCCTCCATTGCCTCAGGTACAAACTTAGATTGTGAGCCCTCCTGGGACAGAAAAATATCCAATGTACCTGAATGTAACTCACCTTGAGCTACTACTGGAAAAGGTGTGAGCAAAATCCAAATGTAAAAAAAAAAACAAAAAAACACTGATAGAGGGCCCCGTTGCTTCGCAACCTCTGCAACGTTAGCCTTTTTTCTTTTTAATGTCCTCTATTTCTGTGAGCCATTAAGGATACTTTGAATTGTGGGGGACTTGCATATAACTTTAACTAAGTGATTTGTCAATGATTAGGGGACTATGAGGTTTCTTTTCCGGGAACATGGGAGGTGGAGCCTTCACACAAGATCATCAAGAGGGTGGTTCTAAGATCAGGAGGGGTAGGGGGAATAATAAAGGGCATACTGAGGATCAGAGTTGGATTATTTAGACAAGGGACAAATGGATGAGGGGGATGGAAAGGTGTGGGTTGGTTGGGAGGGAATGTAAGAGAAAATATAGTTTTGGGGGTTCTGTGAATTGGAGGTATCAAGGGAGTTGGAAATTGTTAACTTTAGTGGTTAACAGGACTGGGGGGGGGGGGGGGGGTGGAGGATGGGATACTCCTCAGGGAAATGTCTGTTACTCTCTGTGGTTTTTCCGACACTGAATCGGTTTTATGGTGATAGAAGTTAGTACATGGAATGTAGGAGGTATTTCCATTAAAAGACAAAAAATTCTTCAGGCCCTGAATAGAGGTGTGTCCATAGCCTTTTTACAAGAGACCCAGCTAACTAAAGAGGAACATGAGAAACTTTGTAAATGATGGGTGGAAGAATACTTTCAAGCCCCAGCAGGAAAAAAAGGCAGGAGTAATTATAGTAATCAAAAAAAAAAGTCAGTCAGTTCAGGCTTTATACAACCATCCACAAGCTCAGGTCTGGGCTAATAATATTATCTCTGAGTTATTTGAGGTCCAGAGAGGTACGAGAAAGGGAAGCCCGTTATCACCACTTTTATTCGTACTCACTTTGGATCCGCTGATTCGAGAAATACAAGACAATACAGAAATACTAGGATTACAAATGGGAGAGAGCCATTTGACGACTGTAGCATTTGCAGGTGACTTACTAGTCTATATCCAGGAGCACCATCGCTCCCTTTACATTCTCTTACATAGTTTTCAAGAATACAGACATTTTGCAGGCTTTAAACTCAATCTGGGTTAAGTCAGAAGTTTTGGCAAGTTCGGACGAATTAAGAAATTCGTGGGGAGGGAAATTTCTACTTAAATGGACACAGGGGTCCTTCCGTTATCTAGGGGTACAACTAGCCATGGAGCCAGCTCAAATATACCAACTGAATGTGGATAAACTAATACAGGAGACTAAACAATTAGCTTTATGGCAACACTTGCCATTCTCACAAATGGGAAGAATCCAATTATATTTGTTGCATTTGTATCCCACATTTTCCCACCTATTTGCAGGCACAATGTGGCTTACAATTTTTCGTCATGACTTATGTCATTTCAGAACACATATACAATTGGTAATATATATATATATATATATATATATATATATATATATATATATATATATCGTATGGTCATATTTCCACGCATTTATATCCCACATTTTCCCACCCATGGGCAGGCTCAATGTGGCTTACATCAGTCTGCAAAAACATACATCAATTCAGCAAACAAACAAATACTTTGATGTTAAAGAGATTGCTGTTACTCACTAAAGGAGAGGAAAAGGAGAAAGACTAATAGAGTTCAATATGTCGTTACGACTGCAGCAGTTCAGAAGTTAGAGATGCTAGGCGGGTCTTTAGCGTAAGCATTTCCAAATAATAGGGTCTAGAGATTTTCTGAAGGCCAAATGATCTTGAATAGATTTTACAGATTTTGGTAAACCATTCTACGAGTGAGCGATAACATAGGGAAAGGTGGATGCGTAGGTGGTTTTATACTTCATGCCACAACATTTTAGGTAATGAAGATTCAAGTACGTGCAAAACGATCTGGAAGAGTTTATTTATAACATTTGTATCTCACATTTTCCCACCTATTTGCAGGCTCAATGTAGCTTACATAATTCCGTTAGTGGTGATTACCAGTTCCGGATAGGAGAAATGCATAGTTGAGGTAGAGGGACAGATAGATAGAGGTGACAGGTTAAACTTCATTCATGACAAAAATAGCTTGAACAATTGGGATCATTAAACTTGAAATCAAGATAATTAGCAAAAACAGTTGAGATATAGAGAAGACATGTTGTACAGTTGCGTTTTGTTAATTTGCATTTAGGATGAGTTGTTATTGTATGCCTTCTTAAATAAATAAGTTTTCAATAGTTTACGGAAGGTCACTATGGATTTTGGTAATTCATTCCAAATTTGTGTGTATATGTAGGAAAAGCTGGATGCATATGTTAATTTATATTTCAGTCCCATACAGTTTGGGTAGTGGAGATTCAAGAATGTACGTGATGAGCTGGTAAGAGTTCCTGGTTGGTAGGTCAATAAGGTCTGACATATATCCTGGAGCCTCGCCGTGTATGATCTTATGAACCAGGGTGCAAACCTTAAAAGCAATACGTTCTTTTAAAGGGAGCCAGTGTAGTTTTTCTCATAAGGGACTGGCACTTTCATATTTCATTTTGTCAAATATGAGTCTGGCTGCCGTGTTCTCAGCAGTTTGAAGTTTTTTGATAATTTGTTCTTTGCACCCAGCATAAATGGCATTGCAGTAGTCTGGCTGGCATAATACCAATGATTGCACCAGTCTGCAGAATGCTTATCTTGGGAAGAAAGGCTTAATTCTTTTGAGTTCCCTAGGTGGTAAGCTGATAAGGGCATCCATATATGCTGGAGCTTCACTGTAGAGAATTTCATGCACCAGGATGCAAACTTTAAAAGTTATCCGGTCCTTGATAGGAAGCCAATGTAGTTTCTCACGCAGTGGTCTTGAACTTTCAAACCTCGATTTACCATTGATCAGTCTAGCAGCTGTATTCTGGGCGGTTTGTAGTTTTTTATGAAGCAGTGCTTTGCACCCTGCGCAAATTCCATTGCAGTAATCAAGGTGGCTTAAGACTAATGATTGAACTAAATTGCGGAATACATCTCTTGGGAAAAAGGGTTTAATACGTTTCAGTTTCCAAAGTGAGAATACTTTTTTTTAGTGGCGGAGTTTGTTTGCTGCTCCAGCGTTAAGTTTCTATTAACAATTACACCTAGTAGAGTCTCTGAGATTGGTAGGGAAAGTTCAGGAGTAATTAAGGTGGTTGGTTTGAACTTGTTATAGAGAGAGAAGAGTTTAAGGCAATGACTTTTCTCAGTGTTGAGTTTTAATTTAAATGAGTTAGCCCAAGCAAGCACGGTGTGTAGACCAAGTCTGATTTCTTTGCCTATTTCGCTTAAGTCCTTTCTAAAAGGGATACAGATGGTGATGTCATCTGCGTAAATAAACAGGTGGAGTCCAACTTTGGAAAGAGCCTTGGCCAGAGGAGTCAACATTATATTGAAGAGTGTTGGGGAAAGGGGTGAGCCTTGAGGCACGCCACAGTCAGCTGACCATGGAGGTGATAAACTTGTGTTAGATTGAACTTGATAGGTTCTTGAGGTTAAAAAGCCTTTCAGCCAGAGTTCACGGGATGCTAGGCTGAGGGAAGGACGCCATATCTTAGAGCTCCGAGGCCCTGCTGATAACATCTGCCCCCAGCACCGTCAAAAACCAGACAGTAAGCCCACGAAGATCGATAAAAGCGGTGGGAATACCTCAGCAGTGGGTAGAGGGTCCGAACGCTCGGAGAGAGGTCAGAATGACAAAATCTAATCGGAAGGAAGGAGCGTGGGGCCGTGTGGGCGAGGGCAAAATGGCAGAGGCCAGCCCCGAGGGCGAGTCGGTGAGCTGAGCCTGGGCGGCAGAAATAGCAGTGGAGGTCTTGCCCCTGTTGGAAGGATCAGTGGATAAAAAGCTGCAGAAAATCTCAGACCAGATTGAACAGATGGACGGGAAGCTTGAAGGGCAGCGTGTGGACCTGTCGGGTTTCAGCAACGGCTATCCGATGTTGAAGATCAATGCCTGCAAAATGAAACCCAGCAAAAAGAAATGCAGAAAAAGTTGGACTTATTAGAATTGAAGGTGGAAGATCTAGAAAATAGATCGACGGAATAATCTCAGACTGGTAGGACTTCCGGAGGCACTGCGAGAAGTGGAGTTAAGAGATTTCCTAGAAGCATGGCTCCCCAAAGTGTTAAATCTGCAGCAGCTGGAGAACTCGCTGAAAATTGAACACGCGCATCGGATGGGTCGGACCAGGCAAGACATGGAGAAACTGAGAGTAGTCATCTGTAAAATGCTTAATACACTCACAAGCAAGAAACCCTGCGGGAATGGCGTTTGAGAGGAAAGGTACAATATGAAACCCATAACATTCTTTGCTTTCAAGATTTTTCAGCTGTGGTAGCGGCTCAGCGTCGGCAATTTACAGAGATCTGCAAGCGCCTCTATGAGAAGGCGGCTCGTTTTGCTCTGATGTTCCCAGCCAAATTGAAAATTCAGTACGATGGCAAACAACACTTCTTTCAATCCCACATGGAGGCACTGCAATTTGTAAACCGAATGGACAGCGGAATAGCAGCGGAGAGTGGATGGGCAGGATCCAGTAGCCAGCAGAGTCCATGAGAGGAGACGGCTAACAGGAAGAGGCGGTCGGCTCATAGACGGCGTAGTGCCCAGGTGAAGTGACAGAGGTGGAATAATGGACATTAATATTGGACACTATTTCTAGTTCAAGTAAGAGATCTTAGAACCCTAGTAGTTAGAATGATCAACGGGGGATAAAAGAGGAAGATAACGCGGAGATAAATGAGTGGATTAATAGAGGGGAATGCTGGTTATACGTGTTGATATTGACAATAAGTTTATACAATGAGGGGGAGTAATATATTTTGTATGGGTCCATGTATCATAAGGAAAGCGATGGTGCTGGGTGGGCAAGGGCGGGGCAGAGGCGTGACCCGTTCTCTAGCGAGAACAATCTTTGAGGATGGGGGGGGGGCAATATAAAAGAGGGGGGTTGGGAAAGGGGGAGGGGGGAAGGGAGATGGTCGAGGAGGGTTTTTTTTTCCTTTCCTTTCTTCTTCTTTTTCTTTTCTCTCACTGTTACACAGGTGTCTGGATGTAGGACAAAAAGGGAAAACTTGGCAGGGGGCGCGAAAAGCGACTTGTGGATTGGAAAAGGGGGCGCGTCCTCCCACTTTAGATCACATTCATCCTATAGTATTTATAGTTAAGACAGTGGATTGGGCAGACAAATTAATATCATGGAATGTGAGGGGGATTTCATCACCCATTAAGCGTACAAAAGTCTTGTAGGCGATGCAGAGGCATAAAGCAGATGTCGTATTTCTCCAAGAGACTCATTTGACGGCCGCTGAGCATAACAAATTTCAGAAAGGCTGGGTGGAGGTGGCAGTGGGTTCGCCAGCGGTGGAGAAAAAAGGAGGTGTATTGATGCTTTTCCGTAGGGGCCTACAGTTGCGAATCAAGGCAGTTAAAAGGAGCATTGAAGGAAGATTCGTGTTAGTAGAAGTGGAGTGGGGCAAAATTACATACATGTTTTGTAACATCTATGCACCCAATGTATATGATCAAAAATTTTACAAAATGTTAATAGAACTGTTGGGCCCCTATCAAGAGGGAAATCTCATATTGGGGGGGGGGGGGGGGGGGGGACTTCAATATGGTATATGACCCGCAGATTGATAAAAGTGGCTCCCAATGATTGAAGTCAAGTTATCCCTCGAGGGGTGTGCCTTTCCTCTGCTCAACACTGAACATGATTGATGTGTGGAGAGTGTTACATCCGACGCAAAAGGACTACACACATGTATCCCGAGCATATCTATCAATAATCACATATTGATTATTTTCTTATATCTCGGGATCTTTTCTCAAGAGTGCCAATAGCGGAGATCGGACCCTGTGAGATCTCAGATCATTCAATTATATGGGTATAGTTGCAAGTGTCAGGGGACAGGGGTGGGCGGGGTGGTTGGAGATTTCTGTTTGAACTCTTATCGAGACTCACACTTTAAGACCTTTATAGGAGAAAAATGGAAAGAATTTGAGAAACTGTGGTCACCAACAACAAGCTAGTCTGTATTGGGAGACAGCTAAAGTAGTAATGCGGGGAGAGGTGATAGCATATAGAGCTAGAGCTAGGAAAATGAGAGATAAAGAAATCCTCCGTTTGGAAAAAGAAGTTTGATCGCAGCGGATGCAATTTGGCGAGGTGGCTACGGAGGAAAGAAAGAGGGCCCTATTAGTTACCCAGAGAGAGTTGAATGAACTACTTCATCAGAGGGCACAGAAATCACAAATGTATTTTAAACATCAACTATTTTTATATGGGAATAAAGCGGGGGCCTTGCTGAATAGGTTGGTGCAAGGGAAAAAAGGCCCATCGAGGATTCTGCAAGTGCGGGATAGAGGGGGACAGCTCCTTGTTGAGACGGGAAGCATTATCGAGAGATTTCGGAATTATTACAAGGCCTTGTACGAGGAACCCAAAAATATACTGGAGGATAGTGACGTATATTTGACTAACCAAGTATTGCCAAAGGTAACAGAGGCACAAAGGGAGGCTCTTAATGGACCTATTGTGGAAGGAGAATTAATGATAGCTCTGCAACAGAGTAATCTTCATAAAGCGCCGGGACCTGACAGGTTTAGTATGACCTATTACAAGCTGCTACAGGAGCAGATCAAGCCCTCGCTACTTAATATATTTAATGTTATGGCAACTACGGGCGTAATGCCGAATTCACTAAATGTAGCCAAAATGATAGTGCTATTAAAGCCTGGCAAAGAGGAGACAAAAGTAAGTTCTTACAGACCAATATCTCTATTGAATTGCGACGTAAAACTTTACGCGAAGATCTTAGCAAACCGACTGGCAAGGGTGCTTCCTAGTTTGATAGCACCCCCTCAGGTAGGATTTGTGAAAGGTTAAACAGTGGCAAGTAACATCAGAGCCCTGATGGCATCTTTGGAGACAGTGGAAATGCAGAAAAGGCCTTCTCTGGTAGTCAGCTTTGATGCCGAGAAGGCCTTTGATAGAGTGGTCTGGAAGTTCATGTTTGCAGTGTTGAAGCAGATGGGGATAGAGGGGGCCTTTAGAGATGCGGTAGGAGCGCTTTACTTGAATCCGCAGGCGTTTTTGTGGATAAACGGGGAACAGTCAACATTATTTCCAATTAGGCGAGGCACGAGACAGGGGTGTCCACTGTCTCCTTTGCTATTTGTCTTAGCGTTGGATCCATTGATTAAAGAAATTAGCGCCCACCTGGAAGTGGAAGGGGTCACTTGGGGGCCTTCGTAGTTTAAATTCTCTGCTTTTGCAGATAACATAATTGTTCATCTTACCCAGCTCAAGCACTCAGAGGCACTTCTGGAACTCTTTCAGGAGTATGGAGATTTTGCAGGGTTCAAAATGAATTACTCAAAATCCGCAGCGTTGACAGCTAATCAAAGCGTGAGGAAGATATGGGGAAGTACATTCCCACTGAAATGGGCTTCGGAGTCTCTCCAATCCTTGGGTGTGAGGATCCCTATGAGAAAGCCTTGTATCATTTAAATATTACCAAAATGGTAGAGGCATTGAAAGGGCACTTAGATACATGGAAGGCACTACTGTTTACTCTACATGGGAGGATTCATCTATTTAGGATGGTAGAGTTTCCAAGGTGGCTTTACCTATTCCAAGTGCTCCCATTACGGCTAAAGAGTAAAGATTTAAGCCGGATCTATAAGTATGTGCGGCAATTTATATGGAGAGATTTGAAGCCTAAACTCCCCTTGAAATTACTAATGGGCCCTTGGAAGGAGCGGGGATGCGGCTCCCTGATCACCATCGTTATAATCAAGCTAGTATACAACGCCATTTGGGAGACTGGCTCTTGGGTAGACAGGACTTCACACCCCGTAAGCTAGAACAAGAATACTTTAAACCATATCATCTGTACTTTTTGCTGCAATGCTCCAGGAGCAAATTACCCGCCCATGTCGGTGGCAGTGTATTGCTTGGCCCCCTAAGAGAGGTTTAGCGGCTGATATCTCTGATCTCTTGCCCTTACAGGATAATCCTCAGTTTGTTCCAGGAACAGAGAACAAAGTATTTCGTAGATGGGCGGAGATGGGGATCACTAGATTAGAGCATATCATAGGTATAAGGGGGCAGTTGTTAGAATTAGGAGCCCTAAGGGTTGGTATAGATCAGAATCATCTATTTGCTTATTGGCTCATTATATTCGATTTTTGGAACCAGGTAAGTTGAGTAGCGGACATCAGCGCAGCATTAGAGAATTTTTTGGTTCAGTGCCCGGGGAGCGTCTCTCGGTATCTGGCTTGCAGAAGGTCCTGGGGGAGCAAAGTGGGGATAAGGATACAAGATATATTCTTAAAAGGTGGGCTCAAGATATGCAGCGACCTAATTTGCAATTAGACTTCCAGAAATTGTCATCACATATACCCACTTTATCAGGAAACGCTACTCTGCGAGAATGTCAATATAGAATATTGTATAGGGTATACATGTCAAAATATCAAGTGTCTAGATTTGGGGGGGGGGGGGGTGTCCTGGATCCTCTGTGTTCTAAGTGTGGGCAGAGGGGTACGCTGTTTTATTCTCTTTGGGAATGTCATAAGATAAAAATCTTTTGGGGGCAAATTGTAAAATATTCAGACAGTGGTACAGGGAACAATAAAACTTTCTCCCCTGGGTTTTTTGCTGGACAAGTATGAAGTATTTGTGCTACAAACCAAGGGGGCACAGCAGTTCATTCGCAGAGCTAGTACTGTAGGGAAGAAACTTATTTTAAATGCCTGGATAAAAGCAGAGCCGCCAGAGTATTGGCATTGGAGAAATCGACTGACCGAGCTGCTAATGCAGGAGTGGAGGGTCGTGGGGTCCTCCCCAAGGAGAAGGAAAGCGTTTTTGGAAATTTGGGAACCCAAAGCGCAAAGTTTTATAGTGAATAGTCTGATTTTTTTTTTGTGTGTGTGTGTTGGGGGGGGGGGGGGGGTATTGCTAGAAGTTAAAATGACAGTCTGAAATCTACGACTGGCCAGAGTGTAATATCGTGGGGGGTAATACTCAAGGAATTGCTGTACTATTTAACCTGTTTTCCTATAACATTGAGCAGGTATTTTAAGAGGGATGAGGGGGGGGGGTGGATTGGGGATGGGAGGGGGGGGGAAACACACACAAATTGATGACAGAAGGAGGATTGGCAGATGCCTGTTGCATTGGTATTGTTTTATTATTGCAATATTACTACTACTACTACTAATTAGCATTTCTATAGCACTACAAGGCATACGAAGTGCTGCACAAACATAGAAGACAGTCCCTGCTCAAAGAGCTTACAATCTAATAGACAAAAAATAAAGTAAGCAAATCAAATCAATTAATGTGTACAGGAAGGAGGAGAGGAGGGTAGGTGGAGGCGAGTGGTTACAAGTGGTTACGAGTCAAAAGCAATGTTAAAGAGGTGAGCTTTCAGTCTAGATTTAAAGGTGGCCAAGGATGGGGCAAGACGTAGGGGCTCAGGAAGTTTATTCCAGGCGTAGGGTGCAGCGAGACAGAAGGCGCGAAGTCTGGAGTTGGCAGTAGTGGAGAAGGGAACAGATAAGAAGGATTTATCCATGGAGCGGAGTGCACGGGAAGGGGTGTAGGGATGGACGAGTGTGGAGAGATACTGGGGAGCAGCAGAGTGAGTACATTTATAGGTTAGTAGAAGAAGTTTGAACAGGATGCGAAAACGGATAGGGAGCCAGTGAAGGGTCTTGAGGAGAGGGGTAGTATGAGTAAAGCGACCCTGGCGGAAGATGAGACGGGCAGCAGAGTTTTGAACCGACTGGAGAGGGGAGAGGTGACTAAGTGGGAGGCCAGCAAGAAGCAGATTGCAGTAGTCTAAACGAGAGGTGACAAGGGTGTGGATGAGAGTTTTGGTAGAGTGCTCAGAAAGAGAGGGGCGGATTTTACGGATGTTGTAAAGAAAGAAACGACAGGTCTTGGCGATCTGCTGGATATGAGCATATCACGTCAATAAACAGATTTAAACATAAAAAGCCTTTCAGCCATACAAGAACATTTCCACTGGCACCAAAGTAATCGAGAAGCTAATGCTCTCCTTTGATATAGGAATTGGGGACACATTATTACTAATAGTTTTTACATTGCTACTGTCATAGGATGGGTTGATTCCTTATCACTGTATTGATGGTTTGTAATGTTTTGTTTATATATCAATAAACAGAATCTTTAATAATTATGAGAAGAGCATTTTGATTATGTGCTTGTTTACAGGACCCTGCCCTGTGAAACATAGCCAATGTGACACCGGTCCTTGTTCTTAAATTTAAAAAAAAAAAAAAAATCTAAAAAAAATCTTGTTAAATTTAATAAAAGATAGCAAAAAGTGAAATCTATAAGGTTTAAAATGAGCCCCAGGGTTGGTATCCAATGTGTGAAATTAGTCACCACTGAGGTTTCCGAAGATAATAAAGAGAAGATACTTACCTGTAGCAGGTAATCTTTGAGGACAGTGGGTCTTATATTCTCATTAGTGGGTAACGCAGTCCGCGTAGCCCAGTTTGGAGCTTATATCAAATTAAAAAGAACTTTGTGGAGCAAGGGACTTACTCCACTGCGAGAGCACAGGACCACCAGTTCAATACTGTAATATGTGGAAAAAAAAAGAGACAACTCCTAGCGGCGGTGGTAGGGTTTGTGAGAATACAAGGCCTGCTGTCCTCAGAGAATACCTGCCACAGGTAAGTATCTTTGCTTTCTCCGAGGACAAGCAGGCCATAATTCTCACAAGTGGGAAATCCCTAGATCACAGGCTCTCTGAAAACCACCACCAGAGGTTAACTGGACCTCGCAACGATGCGGACACAACACAGATCAAACTGAGACTATATACAAACTGTGATAGTGCAGCCTGGAAAAGAATAAACTGGCCTAGGAGGGTGAAGTTGGATTATAGACCCCAAACAAATTCTGCAGTACTGTCTATCCAAATAGAATGTCATGTCAGTTAGGGGTTGGTAACATAGTAACATAGTAGATGACGGCAGAAAAAGACCTGCACGGTCCATCCAGTCTGCCCAACAAGATAACTCATATTTGCTGCTTTTTGTGTATACCCTACTTTGATTTGTACCTGTGCTCTTCAGGGCACAGACCGTATAAGTCTGCCCCGCACTATCCCCGCCTCCCAACCACCGGCTCTGGCACAGGCCGTATAAGTCTGCCCAGCACTATCCTCACCTCTCCACCACCAGCCCTGCCTCCCAACCACCGGCTCTGGCACAGACCGTACAAGTCTGTCCAGCACTATCCCCGCCTCCCAACCCCCAGTCCCGCTTCCCACCACCGGCTCTGGCACAGACCGTATAAGTCTGCCCAGCCCTATCCCCGCTTCCCAACCACCAGCCCTGCCTCCCAATCTTGACTAAGCTCCTGAGGATCCATTCCTTCGGCACAGGATTCCTTTCGGGTTATCCCACGCATGTTTGAATTCCGTTACCGTTTTCATTTCCACCACCTCCCGCGGGAGGGCATTCCAAGCATCCACTACTCTCTCCGTGAAAAAATACTTCCTGACATTTTTCTTGAGTCTGCCCCCCCTTCAATCTCATTTCATGTCCTCTCGTTCTACCACCTTCCCATCTCCGGAAAAGGTTCGTTTGCGGATTAATACCTTTCAAATATTTGAACGTCTGTATCATATCACCCCTGTTTCTCCTTTCCTCCAGAGTATACATGTTTAGTTCAGCAAGTCTCTCCTCATACGTCTTGTAACGCAAATCCCATACCATTCTCATAGCTTTTCTTTGCACCGCTTCAATTCTTTTTACATCCTTAACAAGATACGGCCTCCAAAACTGAACACAATACTCCAGGTGGGGCCTCACCAACGACTTATACAGGGGCATCAACACCCCCTTTCTTCTGCTGGTCACACCTCTCTTTATACAGCCTAACAACCTTCTAGCTACGACCACCGCCTTGTCACACTGTTTCGTCGCCTTCAAATCCTCAGATACTATCACCCCAAGATCCCTCTCTCCGTCCATACCTATCAGACTCTCCCCGCCTAACACATACGTCTCCCATGGATTTCTACTTCCTAAGTGCATCACTTTGCATTTCTTCACATTGAATTTTAATTGCCAAACCTTAGACCATTCTTCTAGCTTTCGTAGGTCCTTTTTCATGTTTTCCACTACCTCCGGGGTGTCCACTCTGTTGCAAATCTTGGTGTCAACCACAAAAAGGCAAACTTTACCTTGTAACCCTTCGGCAATGTCACTCACAAATATATTGAACAGAATCGGCCCCAGCACCGATCCCTGAGGCACTCCGCTACTCACCTTTCCCTCCTCCGAGCGAATTCCATTCACCACCACCCTCTGGCGTCTGTCCGTCAACAAGTTCCTAATCCAGTTCACCACTTCGGGTCCTATCTTCAGCCCATCCAGTTTATTTAAGAGCCTCCTGTGGGGAACCGTGTCAAAAGCTTTGCTGAAATCTAAGTAGATTACGTCCATAGCTCGTCCCTGATTCAATTCTCCTGTCACCCAATCAAAGAACTCAATGAGGTGGTTGAGAGGCTAGGATAGGGGAGGCAGACTTATACGGGGACTGTGCCAGAGCCGGTGATGGGAGGCGGGACTGGTGGTTGGGAGGCGGGAAATACTGCTGGACAGACTTATACGGTCTGTGCCATGAAAAAGACAGGTACAAATCAAGGTAAGGTATACACACATGAGTTTATCGTGGGCAGACTAGATGGACAGTGCAGGTCTTTTTCTGCCGTCATCTACTATGTTACTATGTCCTGCTCAAGGCAAAAATGAAATCCGAATGTATGAACTTAAGAACACATTGCAGCCTTGCTAATTTCTTCAATGGAGACCGACCACAAGTAGGTTACTAAAGCAGCCATGGATTTGATATTGTGAGCCTTGACATGACCTGCTAGGGTCAGCCCAGCCTGGGCACGTTACAGAAATACAATCTACCAGCATTTCCCAATGGGGACCCCCATCCTGCTGGCATAAAAAGGTTGGGTGGACTGTCTGCAGGGTTTAGTCTGCTCCAAGTAAAAGGTCAATGCTCGCTTGCAGTCTAAGTTGTGCAAGGTACTCTCACCAGGATGGGCATGAGGTCGGAGCAAGAATGTTGGCAAGATAATCTACTGATTCAGATGGAATTCTGACAGAACCTTAGGCAGGAAATTAGGGTGCATGTGGAAGAGTATGCTAAAAGCCCACCTTTTTGATGCTGCTTTTAACTCCTAACCCTTATTCACTTTGTTCAGAACCCTTATTTTATCATCCTCACTTTAATATTCCCTTATCTCTTGTTTGTTCTGTCTGTCCTAATTAGATTATAAGCTCTGCCGAGCAGTGACTGTCTCTTCATGTTCAAGTGTACAGTGCTGCGTACGTCTAGTAGCGCTTTAGAAATGATAAGTAGTAGCAGTAGTAGGACTACTCTGTTGTGTTGAAACTAAGGCCTGAAGATCACTGACTCTATGAGCTGAAGTAACCAACACCAAGAAATTGGCCTTCCAGGTCAAGTACTTCAGATGACAGGAATCCAATGCCTCGAAAGCAGCTTTCATTAGCTGGGTGAGTGGCGTTAAGGTCCCATGACACAGGTGGAGGTTTTACGGTGAGGCTTATAAGTACATAAGTATTGCCATACTGGGAAAGACCAAAGGTCCATCAAGCCCAGCATCTTGTTTCCAAGTGGCCAATCCAGGTCACAAATAACTGGCAAGATCCCAAAAAAGTACAAAACATTTTATACTGCTAATCCCAGAAATAGTGGATTTTCCCCCAAGTCCATTTAATAATGGTCTATAGAGACTTTTCCTTTAGATATCTGTCCAAACCTTTTTTTAAACTCCGCTAAGCTAACCGCCTTTACCACATTCTCTGGCAGTGATTTTCAGAGTTTAATTACACGTTGAGTGAAGAAAAAGTTTCTCTGATTAGTTTTAAATTTACTCGTAGCTTCATCGCATGCCCCCTAGTCCTAGTATTTTTGGAAAGCGTAAACAGCGCTTCACATCTACCCGTTCAACTCCACTCATTATTTTATAGACCTCTATCATATCTCCCCTCAGCCGCCTTTTTCCAAGCTGAAGAGCCCTAGCTGCTTTAGCCTTTCCTCGTAGGGAAGTCATCCCATCCCCTTTATCATTTTCGTCGCCCTTCTCTGCACCTTTTCTAATTCCACTATATCTTTTTTGAGATGCGGCAACCAGAATTGAACACAATATTCGAGGTGCGGTCGCACCATGGAGTGATACAAAGGCATTATAACATCCTCATCTTTGTTTTCCATTCCTTTCCTAATAATACCTAACATTTTATTTGCTTTATTAGCCGCAGCAGCACACTGAGCAGAAGGTTTCAACGTATCATCAACGACGACACCTAGATCCCTTTCTTGGTCCGTGACTCCTAACTTGGAACCTTGCATGACGTAGCTATAATTCAGGTTCCTCTTTCCCACATGAATCACTTTGCACTTGCTCACATTAAACGTTATCTGCCATTTCGACGCCCAGTCTCCCAGTCTCGTAAGGTCCTCTTGTAATTTTTCACAATCCTCCTGCAATTTAATGACTGTGAATAACTGTGTCATCAGCAAATGTAATTACCTCACTAGTTACTCCCATCTCTAGGCCATTTATAAATATGTTAAAAAGCAGTGGTCCCAGCACAGACCCCTCGGGAACCCCACTAACTGCCCTTCTCCACTGAGAATACTGACCATTTAACCCTACTCTCTGTTTTCTTTTAACCAGTTTTTAATCCACAATAGAACACTACCTCCTATCCCATGACTCTTCAATTTCCTCTGGAATCTTTCATGAAGTACTTTGTCAAACGCCTTCCGAAAATCCAGATACTCAATATCAACTGGCTCACCTTTATCCACACGTTTGTTCACCCCTTCAAAGAAATGTAGTAGATTGGTGAGGCAAGATTTCCCTTCACTAAATCCATGTTGACTTTGTCTCATTAATCCATGCTTTTCAATATGCTCTGTAATTTTGCTCTTAATTATAGTCTCTACTATTTTGCCAGGCAGACGCCAGACTCACTGGTCTATAATTTCCCGGATCTCCTCTAACTTTTTAAAAAATTGGTGTTACATTGGCCACCCTCCAATCTTCCGGTACCACGCTCGATTTTAAGGATAAATTACATATTACTAACAATAGCTCCGCAAGCTCATTTTTCAGTTCTATCAGTACTCTGGAATGAATACCATCCGGTCCAGGAGATTTGCTACCCTTCAGTTTGTAGAACTGCCCCATTACATCCTCCAGGTTTACAGAGAATTCATTGTTTCTCTGACTCGTCAGCTTTGAATACCATTTCCGGCACCAGTATCCCACCCAAATTTTCCCTCGGTGAAGATCGAAGCAAAGAATTTGTTTTATCTCTCCGCTACGGCTTTGTCTTCCATGATCGCCCCTTTTACTCCTCGGACATCTAGCGGTCCAACCGATTCTTTTGCCGGCTTCCTGCTTTTAATATACCTAAAAAAAAATTTTACTATGTGTTTTTGCCTCCAACGCAATCTTTTTTTTTTTTTTTTTTTTAAGTCCCTCAGCCTTCCTTATCAGCGTTTTGCATTTGATTTGACATTCCTTATGTTTCTTATTATTTTCAGTTGGGTTCCTTCTCTCATTTTCTGAAGGATTTTCTTTTAGCTCTAATAGCTTCCTTTACCTCACTTTTAACCACGCCTGCTGTCGTTTGGTCTTCCGTCCTCCTTTTTTAATATGCGGAATACATTTGGCCTGGGCTTCCAGGATGGTGTTTTTGAACAGCATCCACGCCTGATGGAAATTTTTGACCCTCGCAGTCGCTCCTCTAAGTTTCTTTTTCACAGTTCTTCTAATTTTATCATAGTCTCCTTTTTTAAAGTTAAACGCTAACGTATTTGATTTCCTATGTATACTTACTTCAAAGCTAATATCAAATCCAATCATATTATGATCAGTTATCAAGCGGCCTCAGCACCATTACCTCCCACAACAGATCATGAGCTCCACTAAGGACTAGGTCTAAAATTTTTCCTTCTCTCATCGGCTCCTGTACCAGCTGCTCCATAAAGCTGTACTTGAATTCATCAAGGAATTTTACCTCCCTAGCATGCCCTGTTACATTTACCCAGTCAATATCGGGGTAATTGAAATCACCCATTATTATTGTGTTGTCCAGTTTGCTTGCGTCCCTAATTTCCTTTAACATTTCTGCATCCGTCTCTTCATCCTGGCCAGGCGGATGGTAGTACACTCCTACCACTATTCTTTTCCCCTTTACATATGGAATTTCAATCCACAGTGATTCCAAGAAGTGTTTTGTTTCCTGCAGAATTTTCAATCTATTTGATTCAAGGCTCTCGTTAATATACAATGCTACCCCTCCACCAATTCGATCCACCCTGTCACTACGATATAATTTCTACCCCGGTATGACAGTGTCCCACTGGTTATCTTCCTTCCACCAGGTCTCAGAGATGCCTATTATATCTAATTTTTCATTTAGTGCAATATATTCTAACTCTCCCATCTTATTTCTTAGGCTCCTGGCATTCGCATATAGACATTTCAAAGTATGTTTGTTGTTCCTATTTACAAGATGCTTAGTACCTGACAGTATTAATTTGCAATCTTTTGTCTGATTTCTATTTTTAAGGACACCTGCTCTACTACGGTCTCTTTTGCAACCTATCTTCCCTGCTGTGGTGATATCTTTGAAAGATACCTTATCCCGAACCATGCGCTTTTGAGCGACTGTCGGCCTCTCTTCCCCCCCCCCCCCCCCATTTCTAGTTTAAAAGCTGCTCTATCGCCTTTTTAAATGCCGACGCCAGCAGCCTTTCGGAATAGGCTCCCCCTTCCCCAGAATGTTGCCCAGTTCCTAATAAATCTAAAACCCTCCTCCCTGCACCATCGTCTCATCCACGCATTGAGACTCCGGAGCTCTGCCTGTCTCTTGGGCCCTGCGCGTGGAACGGATAGCATTTCAGAAAATGCTACCCTAGAGGATCTCTATTTGACCTTTCTACCTAAGAGCCTAAATTTGGCTTCCAGAACCTCTCTCCCACGTTTTCCTATGTGATTGGTACCCACATGTACCAAGACCGCCAGCTCCTCCCCAGCACTATCTAAAATCCTATCTAGGTGACATGTGAGGTCCGCCACCTTCGCACCAGGCAGGCAAAGTCACCAGGTGATCCTCACGTCCACCAGCCACCCAGCTATCTATATGCCTAATGATCGAATCACCAACTACAACAGCTGTCCTAACCTTTCCCTCCCGGGCAGCACTTGGAGACATATCCTTGGTGTGAAAGAATAGTATATCCCCTGGTGGGCAGGTCCTGGCTACAGGAGTACTTCCTACTTCACCAGGGTGATGCTCTCCTTCTAGGAGACCTCCCTCCTCCAAGGTAGCACAGGGGCTGCTAGACTGGAGGTGGGACTTCTCTACAACATCCCTGACAAAAGCACACCTCTAACGACATGAACAACTAGAGGCTATCCAGAGATAGGCTTACCCTCTACATGTTGTAAAGCACTAATTGCTCCGAGGTGAACTTTTACAGAGTTGGTCTTAAGGCCAAACTCGGAAAGTTGTAGAAGGTATTCAAGAAGGAAAGAGAAAACAGTTGGAAGGGTTATGATCGGGCCCCAAATACTGAAGACACCAAGAATGGATGTCTGTAACAGAGACAGTCCTATTGCACCAGGAACAGCGCTTAAAGCCACTGAGAACGTTCATGGACATGGAAGGTAAAACTTTCATGGCTAAATCAAATGGCTCGATGGTGCTGAAAAAAGGGCAAAGCACCAGAGAAAAATAAAGGGCGAACCTGACCGGTCTAGGCCTAAACACGGCCTAGAGACACGGAAAAATAAAGGAAACAAAGCGAGGAAAAATACCTAAAAAAATAATAAATAAGGGAAAGGGTAAGGGGAAACCCGAACATGGGAACAAGAAAACTATAGTGTAAAAACACCAAAAAAGCACTTCCGAACTGGGCTGTGAGAAGCAGAAGAAAATGTTGTCCACTCTCGCAGTGGATGGGAAGGCACTTGAGCATGCACAGTGGAGCAAGTCCCTCGCTCCACAAAGCTCTTTTTAGCTTGATATGAGCTCTTAACTGGGCAACAGGGATCGCGTTATGCACTTGTGAGAATTATAGACCTGCTTGTCCTCAGAGAATTAATTTATAACTAAACCTATATTATCATGCCATAAGAAGTGTTTGTATGCACATTCAATATAGTTGAAGAAACTACCTGTGATGTAAATGTTTTTTTAAATTTTGCGTTGGGATACTGTATACACTCTTATACTGAACCCCACTTGATTTGCAAATAACTTTTGTTTTTCTGCATGTAAAACATTTTAAACCAGAAAAATGCTTTATAAAGTTCATTCTACGTTTTGTAACGTTATGTACATACATGAACAGACTAAAAATGGGAAATTTGTGCATCATGAAAAGGCAAGCTATAGTGTGAATATTCAATGGGAAATTTTTCAAAAAGGGAAAGTATACGTACCTAACATACTTTTTCCTTAGAAAATGTATATGCACACCAGCTTCACAAGTTAGGCCTGTTATAAAAAATAACCTCTCTACTGTATTTAACCCAGGAATTCAGACATTTAATAGTAGTTCTGGGAAGATGTTTACTATACAAAAAGTAAAAGGTTTCACACAAAATTCATGGCGATCAGCTTACTTAAGCATACTTCAAAGATGCTGAAGTAGCCAAATATTAAGTCACTAGGTTTAAAAAGAACTGCACTGTAACAAAACCAAACATGCTTACCTGGGTTTCATACAAGTGGGCAATGTGAAACTGAACTGCAACAGATTAGGAAAGTAAAGTTATTTACAATATGAAAACCCAAATAAGAATCAGTGTCGTGTAAGGTTAAGTAAATCAGAGGTTTTACTTCTATCTTTGATTTAGAAGCAATTTTATTATCCTAAATTTGATTTTCAAACTTTAAAACACACAACACAATTCAAGATATGAGGAGCTGATTCAGTTTGATACAGACAGATGTTTACAGATGTTTAGTGTGTCCACGCTGGTCAAACATGTAAAGTTTCTGCCGTACTACAACAGAAGACTGTGGTACAGCACACAGTGATGTAAAGAAGTGCCCTTCCCTGATTTCCCCTATTATTGAATGTGTGTCACACTGAATGGATTCTGATCTTTAAACAAAAAATATTAGCCAAAGGGAACCTGAGCAGACTGTTTTTAAATTATCACTTCATTTACTTAAGGAACAAGGTTATCCATACCCATATCACTCATTAGCCCCCTTAGAGGCATATTTTCAAAGCACTTAGCCTTCCATAGGTTTCTATGGAACTTTGGAAGGCTAAGTGCTTTGAAAATATGCCTCTTAGTTACTCAAATGGACTAAATTTAATTCACATATTCAACTAATTTAACATAATCAGCCTTGACTGCAGTCAACCCTGTTGAATCTAAATCTCATGATATATTAAAGCCTTAACCATCAGAGTGAAGTAGTCACCACACAGTTTCTACAAGAATGCTATACCACAAACAAAGGAAATTCCAGAAGAGATGAGAAAAAAAAAAAAAAAAGCTGTTGACATATCACTCTGGAAAGGGCTACAAAGGCATTTCTAAAGGTCTGGGACTCCACCAAACCACAATAAAAACCATTATCCCCAAATGGAAAAGATTTGGAACCGTCATGAAGAGTGGCCAGCCTACCAAAATTACTCCAAGGATGCAGTGACAACTCATCCAGAAAGTCACAAAACATTACAGATCAACCAAAGAACAGCAGATCTCTAGCCTCAGCTTATATCAGTATCCATGACTCCACAAATGAGAGAGACTGGTCAAAAATGGGATTTCATGGGATAGTAGTAAGGCTGAAACCGCTGCTATCCAAGAGTAACATCAATGTTCATCTCTCATTTGCAAAAACACCTAGATCTACAAGGCATTTGGAATTGTGTTCTATGGACAGACAAATCTAAAGAGGAACTCTGAGATAACACAGATCCCATTATATCAAGCGTAAAGCAAATACAGCATTCTATAGTAAGAACATCACTCCAACAGTTAAACATGGTGGTGGCAGTGTGATGGTGTGGGAATGCTTTGCTACCTCTGGACCTGGAAAAAATTGCCATTATTGAAGGAACCATGAATTCTGCACTGTATAAGGAAATACTTAAGAAGAATGTCTGGTCATCTGTCTGTGACCTGAAGCTAAAGCTGATTGGGTTATGAACCAAAACAATGATCCAAAACACAAAAGCCAAGCCTACATCTATGGGAGGACCGGAAACGAATAACTCATACATGAAAACCTATGAGTGTGTGAATTAAAGCAGTTCTGCAAAAAAGAGTTGGGCTGATTCCTCAACAGTAATATAAAAAACTAATACCAAATTATAGGAAGCATTTGGCTGCAATTATGTCTGCTAAAGTTGAAGCAACTGATTATGTTTAGGCGGCAGTTACTTTTTCAAATGGGTGATACAGGTGTTGGATAACTTTGTTCCTTCAATAAATGAAATAACTTAAAAACTGTGTAACATTTAGTTATATTCCCTTTGTCTAATTCTACATTTTGTTAAAAGATCAGAAATCATTCAGTGTGACATATATACAGTAAAAAGGGAAATCAGGAGTGGGAGGGGGGAAGTTTTTCACATCACTCTATTAAGTTTTTAATTAGACATACATATTCTTTTTATGCAGCTTGCATGGTATTTACACACGTAAATAGCTATTTTAGAAAGACACCATTTAAAGATGTAGATCCTCAGCATGCACAATTTTCAACGGGGCATCTCATGGGTGTGTTCTCAGCAGGCCAGAAGAGTATATGTGTATTTGATTTTGCAACAGCAATACAAGCATATTTAAAATAAAATAAATAAATAAAGATGCTCCTCTATAAGCAGCCTAAGTGTTAGCTAATTGCTTGTCTGACTAAGGGGGCCAATTATGCTTACCAGCACCTCAAACATCCAAAGGTTTTTAGTTGGCTCCAAAAATGGCTCTTCCCAACACACTCAAAAACCCCAAGTGATGCTTCATCTCTTTTTATTGTATTATTTTTTTTAAACATGTTTATTATTAAGGTGGCTGTTGCCTGCTAGATGTGCTGCAAGCTACACTTCCAGTTTTGGAGGCCTTATCTTGCTAAAGATGTAAGACTTGTGGTCCAGAGGGTAGCAAAATTGATATGGGGCTTGCACCACAAGACGTATGACAAGAGACTGGAAGAACTGAATATGTATATCCTAGAGGAAAGAAGGGACAGGGGAGATATGATATAGACATTTAAATACTTGAAAGGTATTAATATTTAAACAAATCTCTTCCAGAGAAGGAGAAATGGTACAACTAGGACATGAGCTGAGGTTGTCGGGTGGTAGACTTAGGAGTAATGTCAGGAAATATTTTTCACAGAGGGTGCTCGATGCCTGAAATGTCCTCCCGAAGTAGGTGGTAGAGAGGAAAATTGTGACGGAATTCAAAAAGGCGCGGGATGAACACAGAGGAGCTCTAGTTAGAAAATAGATGGTAGAAAACAAAAATTTAAAAAAGAAAAAAACCCAAACCTTAAATGGCTGTAAGTGGGTGGATGTGAGAGTAACACTTGGATGGCAACTATGGCTGTGAAGAACTAAAACCGGTGCCCGGCAGACTTTGTAGGTCTGTGTATGTATATGGCAATTCAGTTTAGGATAGGCTAGAAATGACTTCAATGGCAACTTCAGTAGCTGGAACCAAGGACCGTACTGGGCAAGCTTTTACAGTCTGGGTCTCGCTAATGACAAGATGGTTTCAGATAGGCTGGAGTGGGCTTTGAGGGTAACTCCAGTAGGTGAAACATAAGGACAGACTTCTACAATCTATGTTCCAGAAATAAAGAAAGACTTGTGATCAAGTATATATATTTGTTGTTGATTTAATCATGTTGGGCAGACTCGATGGACAGGTTGAGGTCTTTATCTGCCGTCACTTACTAAGTTATACTATTTACCAGCATCTTTATGTGTATTACAAAAAGCTCTGTATTCAGTGAGATTTTTTTTTTTAATAATTGGGAAAATGGATGTACCAACTTAGATATCTTATTTCTTACCTAGAAGTATTCTTCCTTTAAACAGTGAATGTTAAAATAAAAAGTAATGGATGGAATTCATTTCATTAAAATGGTGTTTAACAGCACAGTAACATTTAATTACTTTAAGTACAAAAATGACTCTGTGCATTGACTCTGCTCTTAGCTGTTAACTATTCATATTTCGGTTGCACACTGTCATTAACATGGCACCCTTGGATCCTTCTGCCTTTCAACCAAAATATTGTTTAAAAGTAAGCCATGACCAAAAACTAGACATTTCACATATTTGTTATCAATCACCACCAGCACTACAATAGAACAGCACGTATCACCTTTTATCTGTGTGCATCTACTCCTTTCCCTTGTGTGCATGCTAGAACTATATGAAATAGCATATAATACTATTCAGCCAAATACGAATAATGAAAAATATTACTCGGCCCAATATGAATACGAATAACGAGCACTGAGCTTTAACATAAAAAAATAATAAAAGCAACAGCATGAAATCAGAGATCAAGCATTTCAGTAGGATTAGCAGAGTAGAGCCCCAGATCATTCATAACTGAATTTAAACCACTATTCGGCTGAATACAAATAATGCATTTGGGGCAGAATCAAATCAAATACGAATATTTGGCACAGCCCTAATGCATACCCACACACACTGTGGCCAACCTACAGACATAAGGATCAGCTTTTTTTTTTGTTTTGTTTAAGGCATGCAAACATGAATTCTTGCTATTTCATATTAACGTGCTATGTCATGTTAACCTGTGCTAAATGAAAACATGCACTGAAATAAAAATGACTGCACCCTCAGCTGTGACACAAGATGCCATGCTACTCTGCTGCCTGTTGGTTTCTCCTATGGAAGATGATCAACTAGGATGTCAGAGAGTACAAGCCCAACATCTCATGAGAGAAAATAAAGGAGAGAGTAAAGTGCTTTAAGTGTGGTGTGAGGACACCATGTTGGAAGGTGGCTCAGGATCTGGGATTTCAGCAGATGTAGGCACAAGATGCCGTGGTACACTGGGACATGATACAGTGAAACAGCAGAAGGGAAATGGTTTCCCTAGAATTAGTAGCCCCCTGTCAAACTATTTTTGAAATGAGATATTTTACTTTTTTTTTCTAGCCCCTAAATTATGGAACAATTTATCTCTGGTATTGCAGGTGAACAATCCTTTCCAAAATTCAGAACTGGTTTAAAACCATACCCGATCTAACAAGCTTTTGGAGATCACTGATCAGGTCCGGGGACTAGATGTGAACATTGAATTATGTGTTAAGTTTTCATTAATGTTCTTAATCTATGCTTTTTCTTTTTTACTTTACCATTTACATATTTATTTCTGCATTTGTATCCCACATTTTCCCACCTATTGGTAGGTTCAATGTGGCTTACAAGAATCTGGAGTAAATTGGTTACATTTTATACAGAACAAGCATAGAACAAGGTTACAATGTATACAGAAGAGAAATATTAACCACTGTCTTCAGATTGACAGGCTATAAATGTTTATAGTTGCCTCAGGTAAGAAAAGCGTTTGGGATGCATTGGGTGAAGGAAGCTTAGTTCAGTTCTGTCCACTGCCATATTCATGTAGTGCAGTTTAGTAGCCTGGCTGGTTAGGTTTCAGGTGTTTTCGGACAATTAGGTAGTTGTCCTTGAGTTTTAGGTCTTTCGGTAGTGTGCTCCAGAGCCTAATGCAAACGTATACTTAACACAGAAAAAACACATTGTTTCATCCGCTCATCCCAATACAACACGAATAAACCCACCAACATAACCACCCCAGACTACACCCTCCCTATCTCAAGACAGCCTGAAAATTCTCTGAGTCATAATCGACCAAAACCTTATGCTAGAGAGCCAAGTGAAAGCTACAACAAAGAAAATGTTCCACTCAATGTGGAAGCTCAAACGAGTGAAATCCTTTCTCCCCCCAGAGAAATATTCGCAACTTGGTAAAATCCATGGTACTAAGCCACCTAGACTACTGCAACGAAATCTATGCGGGATGCAAAGAACAAATCATCAAAAAAACTCCAAACCACTCAAAACACAGCAGCCAGGCTTATATTTGAAAAAGCGAGATTAAAAAGCTGCATTGGCTCCCAATCAAAGAACGTATTGCGTTCAAAATCTGCACCCTGGTTCATAAAAATCATCTACAGCGAAGCCCCAGGATACATGACAGACCTCATAGACCTACCAACCAGAAACACTTCAAGATCAACACGAACATATCTAAATCTCCACCACCCAAGCTGCAAAGTACAAATCAACCTATACATCTAGCTTCTCCTATATAAGCACATAACTATGGAACGCACTACCAAACGCCATGAAAACAATATATGACCACCTAAACTTCCGGAAACTACTAAAAACTAACCTGTTCAAAAAGGCATATTCTAACGATCCAACTTAAACGTCTTAACTCTGCAACACAACGTAACCAAAGCTCGTGCAGGACATAACTTAACTCTTCCTCCTTACGATTCCCCAATGTGTCTGTCACACTTGAACTCTACTCTGCCACAACATCACTCTGTATTTGTTCATACCGATATTGGCGATCACCTTCACAGTACCATGTAAGCCACATTGAGCCTGCAAATAGATGGGAAAATGTGGGATACAAATGTAATAAATAAAAATATGAGAAGCCGGAAGCGTATGTTGATTTGTATTTAAGGACTTTACATCTAGAGAAGTAGAGGGTAAGGTAAGATCTCGCTGACTTTAGGTTAGAAGATCTATTAGGTTGGTCATGTAGCCTGGTGAAAGGCCAAAAATTATTCTTTAGACCACAGAACAAATCCTGAAGGATATGCGTGCCTTAAATGGTAGCCAGTATAATTTTTGGAGAAGGGGTCTAGTGTTTTCAAACCTTTTATTCCCCAAAAAGGAGTGTAGCTGCTGAGTTTTGTGTTGCTTGTAATTTAGATTTGGTCTTTGCATCCTGCGCAGATTCCATTACAGTAATCCACGGAGGCTAGAACCATGGTTTGGATCATGTTGTTGAATACATCTCTTGGGAAGTATTGTTTTATACATTTAAGTTTCCACATTGTATGGAACATTTTCTTTGTAGTGGCCTTAGCCTGGTTTTTGAGTGATAAGTCACAATCTATGGTGATTCCTAGGATTTTCAGATTGTCTTAAGATTGGGAAAGATGATCCCAAGGCATTGATGGATGTGAAGCGTTCAGTATTGTATGGAGATGAGAGTATGAGGTAGTGTGTTTCTTCCCTGTTCAGTTTCAACTTGAAGGCACCCAGGATGGTTTTCATGCTGTTCGTGACTTTGGAGGTGCTTTTCGATGGGTTATTTTTAAAAGGAATATAAATTGTAATGTAATCAGCGTAGATGAAGGGATTAAAACCTTGTTTGGATAAAGACCTGGCTAGTAGGACCATCATTGTTGAATAGTACATAGGTGAGAGTGGTGAGCCCTGTGGGACTACGCATTCTGCTTTCCAAGGTGGAGAAATTACAGTTTGACTTTACTTGGTAAGACCTGGTACTCAGGAGACCCTTGAACCATGTATCTTCTCTCCAATTCCTACTTATCGAGTATTCTTTGTAGGATTTGGTGGTCCACCATGTTGAATGCACTCAACGTGTCAAAATGGAATAGGAGAAGATTTTTGCCTATTGAGATTTCGTGTTTGAATTTGGCCAGAAGTGTGATCAGCACTGTTTCAGTGCTGTGGTAGGGTCTGAAGCCTGATTGGGATTCATGTAATATGGAGAATTTGTTGATTTATTTGGTTAGCTGTTTGGTCACTTACCTTCCATAGTCTTGGTCGTTAGTGGTATGGATGCAAACTGGATAGGTGTGAGCAGAATGTTTCCCTTATCCAGTGGGAATTCTCCTTCATGGAATAAAGTTTAGGTGGGATGCGAGTTCTTCAATGAATTGGTTAGGGGGTGCTTTCATAATGTAGTTAGGGCATGTATCTACTAAGCAGTGAGTAGAAGAGAACTTTCTTAATGCTTGAGCTACTGTCTCAGAGGAAAGCTGGGCGAAAGTTGTCCAAGTCCTCTCCATTGGTATTTCCTCTGGGTGATGATCTAATTCATCTATGAAGGTTTCTAAATTGGTATCTTCCCGAAGTAGATTTTTTCATAAGTTGATTATCTTCTCCTTGAAATTATTTGGCTAGTTCATTTGCTGGCAGGCCTTTGTTTGTTGTCACTGTTTTGATGTCTGGTTACAACCCTGTATAATTTCCTCGTATCTTTATAGCTGGAACCTATTTGTTCCTTGTAGAATTTTCTTTTTGCTTGTCTTATTTTGTGTTTGTATCTCTTTTCAGTTTCCTCCATGTGGCTACTGTAGATTAATTTTATATTTTCTCCATGCTCATTCTTGTCTTCTGCAGTGGTTTTTAGCTCTTTCAGATCCTCATTGTAACATGGGATTGTATTGCATTTTTGTGAGGTTTTGGTTCACATGGGTGCTATTTTGTCTAGAATGGTAATGCATCACTTGTCCCATTTTGTGAGGAATTCTGTGGGGTTGGTCGGTGATGACCACTGATTTTCATACATGGAATGCCAGAATGTTGTATCGACTTTTCCTCATTTTGTAAGAAGTTCGGGTCTGCGTTTAAACATGACGCCTTTACTGGAAAGGGATGGGACATTGCCAGTCTAAAGTGGTCAGATCAGGAGGTTTTTGTCCATCTCTGGTTCTTTATTGAGAATTTGTAAGCTAGTAGGTCTAGTGTGTGACCTTTTACATGGGTTGAGTTCACCGGTGGCCATTTGAATTTTATTGCATTCTCTTGTGCAGTCTGTGTATTGATCTTCTAGATATAGGCTAATGTGTCCTATTAATACCAGGTTTGGGTTTGATACCCATGTGTTTGAGATAAAATCCGTAAGGTTTGTCTGGGCAGTTTCCTGGGGGGGGGGGGTCTATAGAATATAATGCAACACAGGTGGTAAAGCAGAGATTTGTCCTTTATCCTGACTGAGGTGATTTTAAGTTACAATGTTATGGATTCAGCAATGGTTTCCATTGTGAAGAAGGATCAGTATATTAATGTGAAGCCCCCTCCCTTTTTCCCCTTTCTGGTCCATTATAGAATTTTATACCCTAGATAACAGAAGTCTAAGATTATAGGATCTTCTTTGTTATGGATCCATGTTTCAATGAGGAAAACTAGTCCAAGGGATTCCTCCATTATCCAGTCCTTTATAGTTTCCATTTTGTTTACCGCTGATCTAGCATTTATGTATCTCACTGGAATTGGTACAGTAGGTAGTTTTCTTCTTTTGTTGAGCTTATGAAAATTTTCACTAGTTGCCGCTTGTTGGATTGGTTTAGTCCCTTTTTTGTTGACTGTTATGCTTGACTCATGGATGAAACTCTTCTTTTGTTTAATCGATTTTTAACTTGATAGAATGTGGTGTGTCTGGTTGTGTGGTTTAGGTTGCCTAGAGGGGCATAATCGAACGGGGTGCCCACGTTTTCCTGAGGGCATCCTCGCAGGACATCCCCGCAAAGGCCCGTATTATCAAAATATGGGCGGCCATCTTTCATTTCGATAATACAGTCGGGGACACCCAAATCTCAACATTTAGGTCGACCTTAGAGATGGCTGACAAATGTGGAGATGGTCGTCCCTGGTTTTCGGTGATAATGGAAACCCGAGGACGCCCATCTCAAAAATGACCAAATCCAACTCATTTGGTCGTGGGAGGAGCCAGCATTCGTAATGCACTGGTCTCCCTGATATGCCAGGACACCAACCGGGCACCCTAGGGGGCACTGCAGTGGACTGATACACTAACTGAACGGAAAAAGCCCTTCCCTTACTGATCCCTTAGCGATTCGGAAAGCAACGGGCATGCATGAAGGAAATCGCATGCAAATGAGCTGCTCACTGTTAGCTCATTTGCACACGATTTCCTTCCTAAGGAGGGGAAGTCAGTGCAGAGCAGCCAAGCATTATGTGTGGCTGCTCTGCGCATGCCAAAGACGGCTTCATACATGCAGACAAGCTGCATGTATAAAAGCCGTCTACAACCTTAAATAAATTGCCATCTACAACCTTAGAAAAATACAAGTCCAGGCGAAAATGTCCAAGTGCTCGTCAGGGACATCTTTTTTTTTTTTTTGAGTATAGGTGAAGGACATCCTTCGCTACGCCTCCGTCCCTGCAAGAGCAGTTGAGGACGTCCTTCGCTATGCCTCCGTCCCTGCGATGGCAATTGAGGACGTCCAAAATGTGGATGTTTCTGTGAGAAGGACATCCATGCCTGCTATGCCTCCGACACCCCCTTTATTTATTTGGATTTTGGATCACAAGTAGCAGTAGTGGGATTTGAATCGGCCACCTCTGGATTGAAAGACCAGTGCTCTAACCTCTAGGCCACTCCTCCACTCCCTTGAAATTTGGCCATCCTTGGGGGGGGGGGGGGGGGGGGGCAGTTCAGGACGTCCAAAATGTTTGAAAGGACGTCCACGCCTTTGCTATGCCTCCGCTGACACACACATACTTCCCCCTCCCAGGGACCTGCATACTATTGTGATGGACCTGAGTATGACATTTCAGGCTGGCAAAAAAAGTTTTTAAAGTTGTTTTTTTTTCAGGGTGGGATGGGGTTAATGACCACTGGGGAAGTGTCATCCCCTATTCCCTCCGATGATCATCTGGTCAGTTCGCGCAGCTTTTTGAGGCTTGGTCGTAAGAAAAAATAGACCAAGTAAAGTCGCCCAAGTGCTCGTCAGGGATGCCCTTTTTTCCATTATCGCTCGAGGACGCCCATCTGTTAGGCACGCCCCAGTCCCACCTTCGCTACGCCCCCGACAAGCACCCCGGGAACTTTGGTCATCTCCACAACGGGAAGCACTTGGGAACGCCTAAAATCGGCTTTCGATTATGCCGATTTGGGCGACCCTGAGAGAAGGATGCCCATCTCCCGATTTGTGTTGAAAGATGGGCGCCCTTCTCTTTTGAAAATAAGCCTGACAGTATGGGTATAATGTTGTGGTCGTCTTGTGGTAGGGCTCCTGTTGTGGTAGTTAGTGTTAGGATATATAGTACTAGGAGGAGTTTTATGGTGTGCATTTTGCCTACTTTGGATTCGAATCTGAATGTGGCGTACAGCAGGCAGAGATTCTGGTGTGCTTTAGCTGCGTTGCGCTCTGATCCAACAGATTACGGGTTTACCCGGGTCCTGAAGGCGATAGGCAGCAGCCAGTGTCTGTGGCTGATTTGTTATATGGAACTGTTGAAGCGGTAACATCAAACCGGGTGGCTTTAGCAATCTGCATCCATGGCGACCTGCACTGGGCACACCAAGGTCCAGTTGGCTGCACCCGTGAAGGCCTGTAGAATCGCAGCATGCTGTTCGAAGTCCTGCATCCAACCACGCTGTTCCCAGATTCCAGAGTTTGTGCCTGGTGTTACTGCTGTGTGGCCGTAAACCTTATCTCCCCCTCCATCACTGTTGCTGGCGCCAGGAGATACTGTACTGGTCTGGCTGGTCAATGGGGAATTTGAGAGCAGACTCGCTGCGTTGTCAGACATCCATCAGCCTGTCCCACCGATCAAGAGCCAGTGGTCCATGTCTGGGGGCTGTACCATGTGGCTGCGAAACCTGTCCCCTTTGTTCCTGTTCTTGGTGTTGAGGGATAACGCTGCACTGTTACCAGCAGATCAATGGGGGATTTGGGTCAGCAGAGGCAAGCAGCAACGCTGGCTCCAGTCACTTCTGGGGACCACTTGTGCGGAGGTTTCAGTAAATAAATGCCTGCCTCATGAATCGTTCTCTCTATGAACAGATAACGAGCATAATATTCAGACAAAATCATAATTATAATTTAAAAAACAAAGTATGGCCTGCTTGTCCTTTGAGAACATGTCTTGTCAAGCATGTACTAGATGGACCCATGAAATATACATGTGTAGGATACTTCTACAAGTTGCTAAGGTTTGCGCACACATAAAACCACCTGTTTACTTGAGAAGCATGGTGCTAAATCGGAGCATATAAAATATATCCTGCTACAGAAGGATTACATAAAGTGGATGCTCTATATGGAATTTATCTAAAAACTTTTTATTATAAAAGACTTAATACATAACTTAATTTGTTGTAATTTATGTAATGTAATTTGTTGTAATGTAAATGCTTAGCATGAGGAAATCAATTCAATCTGAAAAGGACAATGTAAATTTCGCTACTTTACATATCTCATACCATAAATGAAATGTTATTCTAAATCAAAGGTTATATCCTTTACATGTTTATAATACCTCCTCATCTCTCTCAATCTTAATGCAACCTAATAGATCATGACATCTCCATCGCCTCAAAAAAAATAGGAATAGCTGGAATACCCCTAGCCTGGTTCAAATCTTATCTTCATGGAAGAATATTCAAGATGTTATGGTCTGATGTTTATTCATCCATTTATGATCTTACATACAGTGTCCCTCAAGGTTTCATCCTAGGATCCATTCAGTTTAATATCTTCTCACACATTTCCTTCAAACGCTTAACATCACATTCTTCATATACGCCGATGATGTACAACTCCACTTTCCCCTGGAAAGCAGAGACCCTCTTTTGATTTCATCATAAAGTGTTATGGGGAGACAAAAATCTCAATAAGTATACTTTGGAAGAAAGGCGGGAGAGGGGATATATGATAGAGCAGTGCTTCTCAAGTCCGGTCCTTGCCTGTCAGGTTTTCAGAATATCCACAATGAATATGCATAAAAGATTTGCATATAATGGAGGCAGTGTATGCAAATCAAATTCATGCATTTCATTGTGGATATCCTGAAAACCTGACTGGCAAGGGGTAAACTAGGACAGGACTTGCAAAACACAGAGATTGAGACATTTAAATATTTATGCGGCATAAATGCACAGGAGGCGAGTTTCTTTCAATTTAAAGAAAGCTCTGCAACGAGGGAGGGGGCATAGGATGAAGGTGAAGGGAATAGAATCAGAAGTAACCTGAGGAAATACTTCACGGAAAGGGTGGTAAATTCATGAAATAGCTTCCCGGTGGAAGTGATGGTGATGAAAATAGTATCTGAATTCAAGAGAGCCTGGGACAAGTGAATCATATCTCCAAGGAAGTGATAGGGAAAATAGATGGCATGGATGGGCAGACTGGATAGGCCATATGGTCTATCTGCCTACATTTTTTTATGCTTCTATTACCTACAAACTTACCCCAATTGTCGATTGGTTTTCAACACATCATTTAAAACTGAACCCCTCAAACTCTGGCTGCACTCTTCCCTTTGATCAGTTCCTCTGATCTAACCCCTGATCCTTCTATTTCTGGCATACCCATCCCATTTAAGGTTGAACTAAAGATTTTTGGTATTCTCGCTGATAATATTTAATCATATTTCCACTATAGTTAAGTCGTCGTTTCTTTATTCTAAGACAGGGCTGGTGGTTGGGAGGTGGGGATAGTGCTGGGCAGACTTATACTGTCTGTGCTAGAGCCGGTGGTGGGAGGCGGAGCTGGTGGTTGGGAGGCGGGGATAGTGCTGGGCAGACTTATACGGTCTGTGCCCTGAAAAAGACAGGTACAAATCAAGGTAAGGTATACACAAAAAATGGCACATGTGAGTTTATCTTGTTGGGCAGACCGGGTGGACCGTGCAGGTCTTTTTCTGCTGTCATCTACTATGTTACTATGTTAAGTTCAACTTGCATGGACATTGTTTGACGAACCCTCACCGTTTCCTTGTAATTTCTTGCCAGGATAACTGTAACTCTATCCTTCATGGCCTACTGCAATATCTAACTATGCTGCTTGCAACTTATCCAAAATACTGTCAAACACACACATGGGCAAGAAAATTTGAGTGTCACTCCTCTGCTCCAAGCCCAGTGCTGGTTATCAATTCAAATATCAGATTAATCATTACCCTAATTTTCCAAATTTAGCCTGCCTCTGTTCCTATTCAAACATGTTATATTCCAAATTCCACTACGCATTCTGACTGTTCCCAGCTACCTTCAAATCTAATCACATTCTGCCAGAACATCCTCTCTGTGTGGTCTCCCCTACCCTTTGGAATAATATCCCACTTGACCTACTGATAGAATCATCATTCTTAATGCTACTCACAAAGCATGCCCCCCTGAACCTAGATGACGTGCCAACATGCCCTTTGTTGTCCCACTGCAGCAAGATTATCCAGTCAATCCTTTTCACAGCTCCCCTCCTGCTTTTGTATCACAAATTAACTGTAGTACTCCATTACCTTGATGATACAGTTAGTCCTATTGTAACCTAGGCTACTACTACTACTTATCATTTCTATAGTACTACTAGACAAACGTAGCGCTGTACACTGGACATGAAGAGACAGTCCTTGCTCGACAGAGCTTACAATCTAACTAGGACAGTCAAACAGGACAAATAAGAAATAAGGGAATTACTAAGGTGGGAATGATAAAAATGGGTGCTGAACAAGTAAGGGTTAGGAGTTAAAAGCAATATCAAAAAGGTGGGCTTTCAGCCTAGATTTGAAGACAGCCAGAGTTTGTGCTTGACGTACAGGCTCAGGAAGTCTATTCCAGCCATATGGTGCAGCAAGATAAAAAGAACAGAGTCTGGAGTTAGCGGTGGAGGGAAAGGGTGCAGATAAGAAATTTATCCAGTGAACAAAGTTCCCAGGGAGGAGTGTAGGGAGAGAAGAGTGGAGAGGTACTGAAGGGGAGAAAGATGGCTTAGTGGGAGACCTCTGAGAAGCAAGTTGAAATAGTCTATGCGAGAGGTGATAGGAGTGTGGATAAGGGTTCTGGCAGTGTGCTCAGAAAGGAAAGGACAAATTTTGGTGACATGATACAGAAAGAAACAGGTTTTAGCAGTCTGGTGAATATGTGCAGGGAAGGAGAGGAGACAAAGATGACCCCAAGGTTACGAGCTGATAAGACAGGGAGGATGAGAGCATTATCCAACTGTCCTATTCAAATAATAGAACTCCTTTTCCCTTCCTGTGCATTTATGCCGCAAAGGTATTTAATGTCTCTAATATCTCCCCTCTCCTGCCTATCTTCCAAAGTACACATATTGAGATCTTTACGTCTGTCCCCATATGCTTTATGATGAAGACCGCTGACCATTTTGGTAACCGCCCTCTGGAGCGACTCCATCCTGTCTATATGTTTTTGAAGGTGCAATCTCCAGAATTGTAGACAATATTCTAAATGAGATCTCACCAGAGTCTTATATAGGGGCATCATCACCTTCTTTTTCCTCCTGACTATTTCTCTCCCTATGCACCCAAACATTCTTCTAGGCTTTTGCCGTCACCTTTTCTACCTGTTTGGCCACCTTAAGATCATTATATATGATTACAACATAAGTCCCACTCTTCTTTTGTGCACAAAAAGTTCTTCACCCCCTAAACTGTACCATTCCCTCAGGATTTTGCAGCCCAAATGCATGACCCTGAATTTTTTTTAACATTAAATGTTAGCTGCCAAATTCCAGACCATTCTTATAGTTCCAGCAGAACAATGGCCACAAAGGAAACTGTGAAGGAGTGGGTGGTACATGGCTGGGTTTCCATAGGATCACTCCCTCACTGAGACTGAAGTTGAACCACCATTGGGCCAGCAGCACTAACCTGCTGAGACAGAGGGGTGGGCATCAGGTAATGCCCTAGAGCAAACGAGTTCAGAGAGGCCCTGATCAAGATGTTTCTAAGGGAGTGGCAACTGAGGCTACAGAACTCGAAGGGTGTGATAGCTCTGGCTACTTATCTTCCCTAAGTGTTTCCCTGGGGGAAAATTTTAGTCAAGTCAACCTCCAGAAGTTGATTATACATAGACAGACAACTGCTGAGGTAGAAGCAAACCTTGCAATATTGCTCAAGTATATGAACTTGACATGTGTCCAAGAAGGAACCTAAGATGGCATTAGTTGCCAGAGTGTTTGGGCCTAGCTAGGCGCCAGACCCATAAAGAATATCGACTGTGACTGTATAGAGAGAGACTCTACTTAAGGACTAAGCCTGTGAAGAAACAGAGCTGGATACAACCTCTTTGTGTGTACATAAAGTAGTTTTGACTTTTACCTGCAACTTGTATGCACATCTGACCCCATTTGTGCGAGTTCCTTTAGCCAGCCGCAAGCCATGCTGCCATAGAACACACACAACAGGCAATCTAGAGGCCAAAGTTGCAGCAATGACATGCCTAACGCTTGTGCATCACCTTCCTGTGACTGAAAAAGCTGGTATCCTGTCTACCTGTCCACCAAATCAAAATCTGGAAGGCTCCAGTGATCCACTACCATTTGGAACACTTGGGACCTCAGTTCCCACTCACCTGGATCCAGAACCACTCACACATATCCTTGGTAAGGATGATCTAGTTCTGACTGGAGAAGAAGTGATTCCCAACGTATTCCAGAGATTGGAATGGCACTTAAACTGCTCTTTTTACATAGTAACACAGTAACATAGTAGATGACGGCAGAAAAAGACCTGCACGGTCCATCCAGTCTGCCCAACAAGACAACTCATGTGTGCTACTTTTGTGTATACCCTACTTTGATTTGTACCTGTGCTCTTCAGGGCACAGACCGTATGTCTGCCCAGCACTAGCCCCGCCTCCCAGCCCCGCCTCCCAACTACCGGCTCTGGCACAGACCGTATAAGTCTGCCCAGCGCTATCCCTGCCTCCCAACCTCCAGTCCCGCCTCCCACCACTGGCTCTGGCACAGACCGTATAAGTCTGCCCCGCACTATCCCCGCCTCCCAACCTCCAGCCCCGCCTCCAACTCCCAGTCCAGGGTCTCCAACATATGGACAATCCTGTGCATTGCTATCACCACTTCCTCTTGTGTCTTGCCTTGAATCAACTAAATGTCCAGATAAGAGTGAACACATAGCTCCTCTCCATTTAGAAACCCCATTACAACCACCATTAATTTGGAAAACATCCTTGGAGCCAATGGTTAAGCAGGAGAGCCTTGAACTGCTAGTGCTCTCCAAAGACAAAGAAATCTTTGGTGAGCATCCTGGATTGGAATATAAAGATACACTTCAGAAGAAGAATAGTAACACAGTAAATGACGACAGATAAGAGACTCACACGGTCCATCCAGTTTGCCCAACAAAAGCAATGCTGAATCCACTACACTCAGGTTATAGTCATTCATGCTTAAAACACTAGTTGGCAATTTGCTATCATTCCAACCACATATAAGTAGTTAAATATGCAGTCTTGGGACAATATTTTATAATCGAAAGTATTGCTAACAGTATTGCTAATCACAACATTAAGGATGTTTTCCCCCTCCTTAGCGAGGAGAGAAATTCACCCACATGACAGCCACTGTAATGGAACAGAATGTCTCCATGCAGAATCTGGGAACTTGCAGAGTTGCACCGACTCTTTAGGTCCAAGACTGGACTAAACACACCTTTCTTAGAAACTACAAAGAAAACGGCACAGTGACCTCAGCCAAACTGCAGAACATGGGCCAATATCTTGACCATGTCTATAGCAGGGAGCCACCGGGGAAAACAAAAAAGGTCAGGTAAATGCTCTGCAAAGTCTAGTTCATAACCATGCTGTATCATCTTTGATGACACACTCACTGATCTGATATTTTATTTGTTACATTTGTATCCCACATTTTCCCACCTGTTTGTAGGCTCAATGTGGCTTACATAGTACCGGACAGGCCTTTGCAGGTGGACACACTTCGAGAAAACAAGACAAAGATGCCCCACCCCTACCCAGACTTCCGATCAAATTGAAAGCCCCCATGAGCCCCTCTGGCTGCAAAGGAATGGACACTGGTGCTGTCCCGAGATGTCCAGACATCCAGGAAGGGTTGCTCTTTAATACATGTGGATTCATGGGCCAAGGAAGAGGAAGATGACTGGTATATACAAGATGGGTCATTTTTTAATACAATAAAGTGCTTTTTGGTATCCTCACTTGGTTTTTCCTCACTTTTTTTGTTTCATATCTAGACAAGATGTTCCCCATTCTTTAGAACATAACCGGGCCTCCTTCCTCCTAGAATCCCAACCCTGAGGAGGTGTCGAGCTTGACCTTCCCAAAGTCCTCCACTAGATTCTCAATGTCTCCTGCAAAGAACAGATTCTCTCAAAAGGGAAGTTTACAAAGCCACACATCCACAGGCCAATGGCAAAGCTAGAGCCACTTACATTCCACTATAAGAGAGGTCAAAGGTCTGGCCTGTATGTACACCAAATAATACAGTGTATCCATCAAAAGGCCACTGGAAGCTTTAAGTCCACTGCAACAGGGCTCATGCTGAATATCATCCACAGATTTCCACTTGTATCCCCATTGCAGATGAGGTAAATACCTGCCTCAATAGGATCTCCACCTTCCAGTCATTTGACCCCTTCAAGGTCAGTCCACCTTCCACTAGGATAGTAGTTTTCTTTGCTATTGCTGGCAAGGGGCAGGCAAGGTGCAATGGTAGAGTCATTCTATAATCTTGGTGCTTTTCCGATAGCTTCCAGTAATCCACACTTTGAAAGCACCATTTGGTATAGCACTGTGATGGACAAAGGACCCCATGGGGCATCCAGAGGCCCTCCAAAATGGTGTACCCATCTATCAATTCCTGCATAGGCAGCCTTGCAATGCCGAGGGAAGACACCAATTGAGTTATAAACCATGCTAACTCTTCCCACTGAAACAGGAATCTGACCAGAGACTCTTCTTACCCTTCTTCCACAGAAAGGCTGTCCCAAAAAAGACATTCCTCATCATAAGGTCCCTAGAACCAGTCCTTACGAAGGGTCACATCCCATTCGCAAAACATTATTTCATTAGCACTGCTGTTGCACGGACCTGAAAAGCTTACCAATAATGATTATGTCAGGACAAAATGGTTCAAGAAACAGGAACTCACTCTTTAGATCCAGAAAACATTGATGTGCTCACCATTGCCATTTTATACTTAATTTCCTCCAATGAGCATAATGGACAGTTACCATGGCCAATGCCCGCAACTATCTAGTGCAATGATTCCCAAACTTGTCCTTGGGGAACCCCAGCCAGATTTTCAGGAAACCCACAATGAATATTTATGAGATCAATTTGCATACACAGCCTCCTTAGTACGCAAAACTGTCTGATTCATATTTACTGTGAATATCCTGAAAATGTGACTACTTAGGGTTCCCCCAGATCAGGTTTGGGAATCACTGGCCTACTGGTTACAGCTCTTAATCCCATGGGCTACATGTGTGAATTGCAATGGACAAATATCTATAACCTTTTTCCCACTGGAGTGCATTAAAAATTCTGTTATCTTTTGAACTGAAAAACCTAACTTCTATATATTTGATTGGCTATTCCTAGCTAGGAATCTGTCAAATCTGTGCCTTATGATCAAAAATCTTCTTTTGATGAAGACTTTTTATGTTTGCTATCAAAAACAATTTATGTCAGTAGCCTTCCTGTAAATGATGGTAGAAAAGCCAACTATCATGTCGGCAATATAAGGAATAAAAAAACAAAAACAAGAGGCACTGATCTGCCTACTAACATACGAACAAAGTAAAAGCAGATCACATACAAAATACCAAAACAAGTAAATAAAAAGAAGTGGTTTAATAAACAGTTACCTGACGTGACCACGTTTCGCCCTCAGGTTGCAACAGGGGTAAAAGAACTACAAAATAAAAAATCAGAACATATATATAGTAAGCTTCATATAATATATACAATATTCCTTAAAACTTAAAAACATGAATAAATGGGTAACATTAAAACTAATACATTTGGCTCCTAAAACCATAAAATTATAACCAGAGCCAAATGTATTAGTTTTAATGTTACCCATTTATTCATGTTTTTAAGTTTTAAGGAATACTGGAGTGGCCTAGTGGCTAGAGCACCGGTCTTGCAAGCCAGAGGTGGCTGGTTCAAATCCCACTGCTGCTCCTTGTGATCTTGGGCAAGTCACTTAACCCTCCATTGCGCCTCAGGTACAAACTTAGATTGTGAGCCCTCCTGAGACAAAGAAATATCCAGAGTACCTGAATGTAACTCACCTTGAGCTACTACTGAAAAAGGTGTGAGCAAAATCTAAATAAATAATACTGTATATTTTATATGAAGCTTACTATACATATATATTCTGATTTTTTATTTTGTAATTCTTTTACCCCTGATGCAGCCTGAGGGCGAAATGTGGCCACATCAGGTAACTGTTTATTAAACCACTTCTTTTTATTTTCTTGTTTTGGTATTTTGTATGTGATCGGTAAAATAAGGAATGCTTTTATCATTGTAGTTTATATCAGGATTCATGTTCATATCACAGTTATCAAGCCATAGATAGAATTCCGTAAGTTGTACCTCATTGCCTTTTCATATATTTAAAAAAAAAAAAAAATGATATCAATATATCACCACCAACTAATACCATATAAACTCAAATATAAGCCCATCCAAAAAAAAGCAAGAAACATTTTCCCCCTAAAAGTATTAGAATTTTTTTTTTTGGGGGGGGGGGGGGGGGGGAGGAGGGTGAAAAATGCTAACTCAAATATAAGCCAAGGGATTACATTCAAGTATTCCTCCCACATGGTGAACAGCATTTCTCTCCCTCTTCCCTGTCCTCCTCCTCTGGCAATGACGAGCATTTCTCTCCCTCCTCGGTGACTGACATTTGTGTCTCCCCCCCCCCCCCATGCTTAACAGCACATCTCTTTCCACCCCCCCCCCCCCCAAAAAAAAAAAATAATTGAACAACATTTCTCCTTACCTGCAAGCCTGGATGCCAACATAGAAGTAACTGCAAGCAGGGCCGGTCCAGGGCCTTGAGCATGTGCAGACGCTCAAGGTCCCGACTGGCACTGTTTGCAGTTACTTCTGCATCGTGTCAGCATCCAGGATTACTGGTAAGGAGAAATGCAAGTCACCGCAGGCAAGGGGGGAAAGAGACATGCCAGTCACCACAGGCCGGGGGATGGGGCGGACTGTGACGACTCGACCATAAACCAAAATTCCAATTCTTTGGCCCAAAAATCTTAGCTTATAGTTGAGTATATATGGTAATCTGATCCCTTTGCACAGATACTACTTTTCAAATTCAGCAACATAAGCTGGTGATAGGAATTTAGAAAAAGTTGATTTCAAGTTCCATTTGCAACCGATGGAGATCCGCAGGTGTAACCACTGTAACTATTCTCTCTACGGTGGACATACTAATAGGGACAAGGATCAAATTTTAGTGGTCTTTTACTTTATTTTTTTTTTTTAAATAAATTAGAAATTCAGTGATTATACAGTACAAGGAAAAATTAATAAACAAAAGAAAAACTATTACATAGCAATACAGTATGATGCCGATTATCCAAATGCCAATCATCCGCCCAACAGTACAGTACATTTTCAGCCAATCCTCACGGTCCACGGAGTCTGCTGCAGGAAGTGATGTGAATGGGAGTAGGGACACAGCAGAGAGAAGCCCTGTCCTTTCCTTTTCCAGCACTTTCCATTTCCTCCTGACTCATTCACAGCAGAAAGAAAGCTTGAGGGCATGCAGCAGAGAAAAGCCTTGTCCCTTCAGCTTACAGGGGACATGGCAGAGAAAAAAGCCTTGCCCTTTCAGCTTGCGGGGACATGGCAGAGAAAAAAGCCTTGCCCTTTCAGCTTGCTTGGATGCGACAGAGAAAATAGCCTTGCACTTTCAGCTTGTGGGGACACAGCAGAGAAAAAAGCCTTGCACTTTCAGCTTGTGGGGGACACAGCAGAGAAAAAAGCCTTGCTCTTTGACACGGCAGCAAAATTAGCTATATTCAATTATCCAGATTTAATGATTAACCGGACCACCCCCTGCAGAGGATAGTGTGGATTACCGGCGTTGTACTGTAATTATATAAATTTCAAGCCCACATTATGGGAAAAAGAAGAGAATGGACTAAATTGATAAATTAACTCAATTTTCTCAATACTTAAACATTCACCCTAACATATGGGAACAATACTTATGTTCCTATTTATGCAGAGTTAGCAATCAGAAAAGTCTCTAATCGTAGTGGGTCAAGAAATATTAATTTATCGTCCTGATACTAGACACTTAAATGCAAATTGAAGGAAGATCACTACACCAATTGACAAAATCTTATACTTCAACTGGAGAAGAGCTCTCCTACGAGCCTGGGTAGCTTTGGAGACACCGGAAAAATACATAACACAACCAAACAATTGTACTGACTTATTAGGAATTATTTACCACCTTTTTGAAAAAAATAAGCTTATAAATGCTTGACTTTTACCAAGCTCAGAGACAAAAATCACAAGAAGTGTTGCTCTAGTAATATCACCAACAGAAGACAGCAGAAAATTGGTGAAACCTAATGGTGCCAACCTTTCTACCTTGAAATGTTATCAGGAATGTAACAACATTTAGAAATGGGAATCTCAGCAGAAAAATTAAAAAAAACATATTTAAGGTTTTATAATTCCATAGCAGACAACTGCATTTTAGGAAATTAAACAGAAAGTAAATCCCTAATACTTTACCTATTTTCTATCATTTTTAACTGATATTTTAAGTTTCATTTTGTGACTGTCCACAGAGAAAGTTACCACAATATGTGTTCCAAAATTCTGATGATAAAACTCACAACAAGTTACTGTCTTCCATATATCAATTCAGGGAGGGGAGGTGGTATTCACTTAACTGGACAGCATGAAGGTCTAGAAGTATAAGGAAGCACAAGAAAACAGATACTAGGTATAACAGCCTATACATGGCAGTCCATAGGTCCCAAAACAGGGGAAGATGTACTTTTATTTAAAAGTCATATCCTGCCCTTCCACGACCATACTCCCAGGCACACAGGAAGCTCAGGGCCACCAAAGGGGTAAGACATAAAACTTTGGGCACATACCAACTGCTTCCATGCAGGAAGCCCACACAAAGGTACTGATAAACATTCCGCCTCTTATTCTCCCCTTCTTTAGCCACAAACAACATTGGCAACATGAGGGTGACAGAAGCTTCTGGCCAAACTTTTAGTGATCTTTAGAAAAAAATTTTAAACATACTTTGAGATGAGTATTATGAATGTTTTGTTATTTCTAATGGGAAGTGGTCTCAAAATTGACAAGGGCACTACGTTAGAAGCAGACCTACTATTACAGAAGAGCACGCAACATGGAGCAGCAATCAGAGTTTTCCTTTTTTGGGCAAAGTACATCTATATAGCCCTTACAAGTATATACATAAACTTAAAGGTTGATTACAGGTAGGAAATCATAACTCCTAAACATAACTAATTTATAAAAGCATCTTCTTTAAGCTTTAATATGATAAAAACATGCCTATGTAAATTCAATAGCTAGTAGAAGGCACTAGCTGTAACTACTAGGCATCAGGAGCATATCCATGTCAACTGTCCATCATGCCCTTGGTAGGAAATCTAAATATAAAATAGCAATGGCACAAACAACCATGTTTTCTGAATTTGTAAATGGGTTCCCATTTCTCGAGCAGTTTTGTCCTGACATACTCTCAATCTGATTCTATATTCAGGAACCTATGAATCCAATACGCTATGTTTGCTTGTGACATGTGCACCTAACAAAAGCTAACTTACTTACCGGTAGATGGTGTTCTCCAAAGACAGCAGGCCTATATTCTCACATATGGGTATCATCATCCATGGAGCCCCGTGTGGATACTGCCACTTTAGATCTTTGAGGCAGTGCTCCTACCGTGTACACGTGTGTGCCTAACTACCCACTGTGCAAGCGTGGGACCAGCAGTACAGTGTTAAAGCTAAGACAACTCCAAGGGGAGACAAGCGGGATGCAAGAATATATGCCTGCTGTCCTTGGAGAACATCTACTACAGATAATAACTTATCTTTCTGCTGTAAAAATGTGCTACAGAGCACCATGTTTCGGAAACTCCTTCGCCGGGGATGCTGGTCCTGCAAATTTGTCAGTAATATGAAGTGGTTTATTACTGAACAGCTCTCTTAACATTTTCAGGGAAATAGACTTATTTAGCCTCAAGAGAACAACATCGGATATTTGAGTTAAGTTCTGTAATCTCTGCAGGATTAAAAAACTTCATTGAATGGTCCTGTTTTAGGGGCCAACTACAGAATAAATCTCTAGTGGCTCATCTGGATATTGTATGCCACCCAGATGGTGGTTCTGTTGGGTGGGATAGAAAATTCTCCATGAAATTTGTTTGTGGGGAGTGGGCCGCTTGTGGTCTCCCTTTTGTACGCCGTGTCCAGAGTGGATCCTTAAATTTAGTCCTTTGGTCTCTTTGGCAGCCTTCTTTTGAGCCACTGCAAAAAGCTTCCTTGAAAATTCTTATACTAAAGCCAGTGTTCTTGGTGGCTGTTGCATCAGTGTATAGGGTTTTGGAGTTTGACTCTCTCATGTCGGGATCCCTTTCTTCACTTTTCAGAGGTGGGGGCCTTCCTTTGTATGGTGCCTTCCTTTTCTTCAAAAGTGGTATTGGTATTTCAGCTGAATCTATCTGTATTCTTCCTTGAATCTTCTCGATGTTCATAGAGTCCTCATTAGGTATCTGGAAATCACGAATGAGCTTCTCAAATTGGACAGACTGTGCTGTTTGGTAAGCAGAGGCTTGGCCTCATAGCTTCCAAGCCCACAGTTGCTAGATTGTTGAAGCAGATTATCGCATCAGCTTATTTACTTGTGGAGAAGCAGGCTCCTCAGGCCTTGTGGTCTCATTCTATGAGGTTTACAGCAATGTCCTGAGTTAGAGTACCTTACTGTCTGTGGCATATATTTGCAAAGCGACAACGTGGTCAATGTTGCATACCTTTGCCAAGCACTACAAGGTCGATGTTGTATTGCGCTCGGAAGCCAATTTTGGGCCTTCAATCCTCAGGGTAGCAGTGCCAGGATCCCACCTACTGTAGGGATTGCTTTTAAATATCCCACAGGTTCTGAAAGCTGCTTATTGGAAGGAGAAATTAGGTCTTACCTGATAATTTTCTTTCCATTATAGGCTGCCCAAGATTTCTGAGATGTATAGTCTGGTGTGAAGTAAAGGGTCCGTTGCAAAGTAAAGGTCTAATAATGTCACCTTGCATGGTGCTTCCTGCATGTCTCTTGTTCTCTACAAGTTGTACAGAGATGAGGTCCACACGTGTTTGAGCGTTTGGTTAGTGTTAGGTTAGCGAGGAGTTGTTTTTATGAGTTTCTCCTTATTGCAGCTGGACTGGATGCCAAGAGATTTCTCAGCTCAGTTCTCTGTCTCCACCTGCTGGTTGGACATAACTATCCCACAGGTTTTGGAATAGTAGGAAGGACTAATGGAAAGGAAATGATCAGGTAAGTCCTAATTTCTCCTTATCCAGCCAAAGAAAATGATCCTCAAGTATATATGGTGAATTTGTGAAAAGTATATGTAGTCTATGCTCCCCTACCACACACCCTCCTCCTGTGAGTTTCCCTCCAACTGTACATCAAGTTAAGCATTTCTATGAATCTGTGTAACTGCTTCCTCTCCCTCTTCCCATAGTTCTGTATCCCACATACATTATCTAGCCTTGGTGTAAGGGGGGCAGGTTAAAATCCCCCTCCCTTCACAGATCCCCTTCCTGATGCGCAAGTATAGTTAGATAAACAGTGATCAAATTAATTTCTCCTGACCCGAGTTAGGTGCATATATATATTCACCTTAGTATATATTGTGTCCATTGATTCACTATAACTACTAGCAGAAACCTTCGCCATTAATCCCTTTGCACCCCTTTAATATCCTTAATATACCAAACAAAATACCCACCCTACCTTTTTTCCTTCCTCTCTGATTAGAAGCCCAAATCCGGATGGCATAATAGGTATCGATCACCAACTTTTGATGCGCACACAAGAAGTGTGTTTCTTGAACAAAACAAATCCTCCCTTTCAGCCTTTTAACTCCCTAGACATCATTTTCCTCTTCATTGGGAATTTAATCCATGAACATTATAGATGAGTGTTTTTAGTGTAGCTCTCTCCATTTCCCCAACACAGTCTAAAATTACAAGCATTATATGGTAAAATTCCCCCCTCTATAAACCCCCGTCTCCACTCTCTATAAACACCCCCATCATCCTTAGCCTCCATACTGTTCTGCTCTCTCCTTCCCCTGATCCCCCAATCCCAAGTATGAACTGAGGAACTGAGTTCATTTCCCACTTCAGGCACAGGCAGTTCCTTGTGACTCTGGGCAAGTCACTTAACCCTCCATTGTCCCATGTAAGCCGCATTGAGCCTGCCATGAGTGGGAAAGCGCGGGGTACAAATTTAACAAAAAATAAAATAAAACTAAATCTCTCATCCCACTGTAAATTCAGGAAGTAGTAACCTCCTATGAGTTTAGATTTATTCCTCATCCACCTACACCTCCTTCCAGTACACCTGTACCTCCCTCTATTACCCCAAAACAGTACAGTATCCATATTTGATTTACCATCATTTGACCCTGCCCCCTCTCCACACCCAAGTGTCCCATTCAGAATTCCTCACAACAAACCAAAATCTGTCCAGAATATACTTAGAACCATTTTCAAGCAGTCAGGACTTTCCTTTATTTGCAATTGAAACTTTGTCGGATGCTGGTGCTGCAAATTTTTCCAATCTCTCAAAATAAAGAAGTGGACTCATCTCCAACCAGGTTACCAGCGTGGTGACATTGAGGCATATTTTCAAAGCACTTTGGGAGGCTAAGTTCCATAGGTTTCTATGGAACTTTGGGAGGCTAAGTGCTTTCAGAATGAGCCTAATTATGTCCTGAAATACACAGACTTCCGAATTATGTATTGATGCCACCCAATCTCATTAAACTTTATCCATACATTAAACAGTGACATTCCATTCAATGAAGTTTTTTAATCCTGCAGAGATTACAGAACTTAACTCAAATATCCGATGTTGTTCTCTTGAGGCTAAATAAGTCTATTTCCCTGAAAATGTTAAGAGAGCTGTTCAGTAATAAACCACTTCATATTACTGACAAATTTGCAGGACCAGCATCCCCGGCGAAGGAGTTTCCGAAACATGGTGCTCTGTAGCACATTTTTACAGCAGAAAGATAAGTTATTACCTGTAGTAGATGTTCTCCAAGGACAGCAGGCATATATTCTTGCATCCCGCTTGTCTCCCCTTGGAGTTGTCTTAGCTTTAACACTGTACTGCTGGTCCCACGCTTGCACAGTGGGTAGTTAGGCACACACGTGTACACGGTAGGAGCACTGCCTCAAAGATCTAAAGTGGCAGTATCCACACGGGGCTCCATGGATGATGATACCCATATGTGAGAATATAGGCCTGCTGTCTTTGGAGAACACCAGCTACCGGTAAGTAAGTTAGCTTTTGTTAGGTGCACATGTCACAAACAAACATAACGTATTGGATTCATAGGTTCCTGAATATAGAATCAGATTGAGAGTATGTCAGGACAAAACTGCTCGAGAAATAAGAACTGAGCTTATGCAACCACCTCAGTACTTTCAGATCATACCCCTACTCAGGAGGGAGCTCTCCCTTCTCTAATGGTTCCTTCAACGATGACTCCTGAATAGACAGAGGCCACATCAGATAAGGAAAGAATCAGAGATAGCGTCATCTGCCCACTCCTGGAGATCTAAATGAGATCTCTTAAGAGTTGGAGAGTCAGTGGGACGAGAAACTGAAGCACCTTGCAGAAATTCTGACTGCCCCTGCTTCAGTAAATAGGCCTAATGTAAGACTAAAACTCCGGAGAAAACAGAGATCCCGATGCAGCTCAATCTTCTGCTGGGCTCTGAGGCTGTAAAATGGCATTTGTGTTCCCCGGGTGATCAGACAGACGCTGTTCCTGTTAGCCAGCTCTGACAAAACGGTGCCTATTTGGACTTACTAATGTAGGCTGCTTCCCCCCAAGCTCACAGTCTCCACAAGTCTTACCCCAGATGAGAAATGTTCTTATATGGGGCAGGGTATCAGTCCTGAGCCTAAGAGTAGCCATACTAGATCAGACCAATCGTCCATCTAGTCCAGTACCCTGTTTTCCAAACATTGGCCAAGCCAGGTCACAAGTACCTGGCAGAAACCCAAATTGTGGCAACACTCCAAACTACAAATCCCAGTGCAACCAGTTGCTTCCCATGTCTGTCTCAATAGCAGAAAATGGACTTTTCCTCCAGGAATTTTTCCAAACCTTTTTTAAATCCAGACATGCTAACCGCTGTTACCACATCCTCCAGCAAAAAATCCAGAGCTTAACTATCTGTTGAGTGAAGAAGTATTTCCTCCTATTTGTTTTAAAAGTATTTCCATGAAACCTCCCCAAGTGCCCCCCCTAGTTTTTGTACTTTTGGAATGAGTGAAAAAAAAATCAATTTACTTCTACTCGTTCTACACCACTCAGGATCTTGTAGACCTCAATCATATTGCCCTTCATCCGTCTCTTTTCCAAGCTGAAAAGCCCTAACTTCTTTAGCCTTTCATCATACAAGAGGAGTTCCATCCACTTTATCATTTTGTTCGCTCTTCTTTGAACCTTTTCTAATTCCGCTATATCTTTTTTGATGCAGTGACCAGAACTGAACGCAATATTCAAGGTGTGGACTCACCATGGAGCGATTCAAAGGCATTATAGTATTTTCAGTCTTATTCACCCATCCCTTTCCTAATAATTCTTTGCATCCTGGTTTTTTTTTTCCCCCCACAGCCGCACACAGACTTCAACGTATTATCTACGACGACATCTAGATCTTTTTCTTGAACGCTGACCCCCAAGGTGGACCCTAGCATCAGATAACTATGATTGGGATTATTCTTTCCAATGTGTATCACCTTGCATTTGTCCACATTAAATTTGATCTGCCATTTGGATGCCCAGTCTTCCAATTTCCTAAAGTCTTCCTGCAATATTTCACAGTCCACACGCGTTTTAACAACCTTGAATAGTTTTGTATAATCTGCAAATTTGATCACCTCACTCATCGTTCCAATTTCCAGATCATTTATAAATATGTTAAATAGCACCAGTCCCAGTACAGATCCCTGCAGCACGCTACTGTTCACCCTCCTCCACTGAGAGAAATGACCATTTAACCCTACCCTCTGTTTTCTGTCCAATAACCAATTCCTAATCCACACCAGAACCTTGTCTCCTATCCCATGACTCTTTAATTTTCTCAGGAGCCTCTCGTGAGGAACTATCAAAAGCTTTTTGAAAATCTAGATACACTACATCAACCAGCTCACCTTTATCCACGTTTATTCATGCCTTCAAAGAAATGAAGCAAATTGGTGAGGAAAGACTTCACTTGGCTGAACCTCCATTAAGCCATGTTTGTCTATGTGTTCTGTAATTTTATTCTTTATAATAGCTTCCACTATTTTGCCCGGCACTGACGGTCAGGCTTACCGGTCTATAATTTCCCAGATCACCCCTACAATCGGCATCACATTGGCCACCCTCCAATCTTCAGGTTTTAATGACAAATTACATATTACTAACAGCAGATCAGTAGTTTCATACTTGAGTTCTTTCAGTACTCTTAGATGTATGCCATCTGGTCCAGGTGATTTACTACTCTGTCAATTTGGCTCAGTACATCTTCCAGGTTCACCGAGATTTCTTTCAGTTCCTCTACATCACCCCCCTTAAAAACCATTTCCGGTACAGGCAGAAATCTTACATCTTCTTCCGTAAAGACAAAAGCAAAGAGTTCATTCAGTTTCTCCACTATGTCCTTGTCCTCCCTAAGCGCCCCTTTTGCTCCTTCGTGATCTGACGGTTCCACAGACTCCCTCCCACGCTCTCCAGGAACCCCCCCCACACACACACACACTTTTTTTTTAAGGTTGTTGTGCTGGGAGGGGAAGGGAGATGTGAAGGGAGGTAAGAAGTTAGTTTACGGGGCATTAGAAAAAAGGATCTGAAGACCTCCAGATATGACTCTGCAGACTCAAGCCACCCGCAAAACTTGACTGAGGACCAGCTGACCAATTGGACCAAGCAAAGCACTCAGAACCAGAAGCTGAAAAGTGTGACCATCCACCTACTGGAGTAGAAAATACTGAAGAGCTGGACTGGATAACAAGAGAGATGTCAGCTAAATTTTCTGGTCTTTATCTCCATCTGCTGGTTGATGGACAACTAGCCCAGAAGTTCTGGAATACTGGGAAGCTATGAAATGGAAAACACTGTTTCCTCACTTGATTAGGGCCCAAAATGAACTGCATGGTCAGATCATGTGTCAGTATGGGCAGAGTTAGGGGAAGAGGAGGGAAGGGATCAGGGTAAGAAATTCTGGTGTCTTAATGAGAGTCTTTTGGATGACCCCAACATTGTGATTCAGGTGCAACAGAATCTGGAGGAATATTTGCACTTTAATGACGTAGAGGACACTCCCTAGAGGCATAATGGAAGGGACTAAAAGCTATGAGGGGCAGAGGTAGAGGCAAGATCAGGAGGAGAAGCAGGATTTGTACCACCTCATTTCACATTGGGAAATGCAGCATAAGAGGGGCCCAGGAGACAAGACTATTCAGGAATTACTGGAGGATCACAGGAAATTGCAGGCTAGGGAAGTGAAGTTTATTAATTATAATTTCGACCTCCTGAAGCAGAGATATTTTGAATTTAATAAACTGAGCAGACTAATGGCCCATAGACAAAGGCAGTGTTGTAAGATGAATAATGTTTTACGGTTTAAGGGAAGAAATGGGACAGACACATGGGAGGAGACAGGAATTAGAGCTCAATTCATTGAATTTTATCAAAATGTGTATTCATCAGAGAGGATAAGGGATGAACGGGATATTGAAATCTAAAGGGGGTATAGCTGGGGAGTGTAACAGATCAGGAGAGACCAGTTGGACCATCCACTCACCAGAGCTGAGACAGTACCAGTACAGGCTCTTCGGTCTACGAGTCCTGGAAAATCTCCATGATTTACAGGAAAATTTTATAAGCAGTTCCAGCATTGGCTGCTGAGTCCTCTGTGTCTTAGTTCCCTTGGTAGGGGGGGGGGGGGCAATTGCCATATTTTATATGGCTGGCAGGAATTACAATCATTCCTAAAAAAGGTAAGGACCTGAGACTGTGCAGGTCTTACCACCCAATTTCCTTGATCAGGATTGGATTGGATTACGAGCTGGTTGCCAAGGCTGGTCTATAACGACTAATCTGGCTTTGTAACAGGACAACAGACAGGGTGATATTAAGAGGGTGTTAAACTTGGACAGAGCCCAGAGGGCACATCAACCTATGATATTGTTAACGATAGATGCTGATAAAGTTTTTAATAGTGTGTCCTGGCCCTTTATGTTCCAGATAGTAAGATAAGGGTTGGGCCCTGGATGATGGGGTGGCCCAGATCCATGCAAAATGTTCCTCTGGCCTGCATTCAAATGAATGGGAGACATTCAGAGGACTTTGAGCAGTATTGGGCACTCGCCAAGTGTATCCTCTCTCACTAATTCTCTTTGCATTTGTGATGGAGCCTTTGGTCCAGCTAGTGCAGGAGCAGATGGGGATAACTGGGGTGCAGGCCCATGGTGAGGAACATACAATTAGTCTATTTCTGATATTTTGCTCACTATAACAAGACCCAGGATCACCATGGATGAGGACAGTACGAGAGCTGGATAAATTTGACAACATATCGGGGTTTAGGTTTAATATGACAAAATCTAAACATTTTAACTGGATTGGTCCAACCAGATCAGGTAAATGTGCTTAGGGGATCCTTTCCCTTTAAGTCAGTTAACATGAAAATTCAGAACTTGGGGGATCAACATAAGTGGCCCAGGTACAAGTTTGTATGGCCTTAACTATGACCCTACTTGAAAGAAAATAACTCAGGACATAGATCGTTGGATTAAGCTCTGCATATCCTGGGTAGGAAGGATGTAACTACTTAAAATGCTCCCCTAGCTACTTTATCTGTGTGCTACCTTGCCCACTGAGATCCCCCCCCCCCCCCCCCCCCCCGAGAGGGTGCTGCATAGGATCCAAAGGCAATTTACTTGGGCTCACTGACAGCCCAGGATTGGGGGGGGGGGGGGGAGGGAGGGAGAAATGGGACTGTGAGTGAGAAAACAGGAGAGAAGTCTGTTAGTGCCCAATGTGAAAAGATATCATCAAAAGGCCAGGCACACCATTAATGTATCTTCCTTGGCAACCTAGAGGAAAGGCAATTGGGAGGGGGTATAGGAATCTTACATTAAGGGTATGGAATAGGACTCAAAGGAAGCTGTTGGAGTGGAGGACCTACTCTTGGTTCACTACATTGCACTATAATTTGGAATTTTGTCCTGGTAGGGATCAGGCCTTATTTGCAAGATGGGTGGGAAGGGGATTGGTTTGAATGGGACAGCTATAATAGGGTGGGACAGAATATGATTAGCAGCCCAGGATGTTTCCCACTATTTGCGGGTGAAACAATTCATTAAAAACTTCAGGTATACTGAAAAAAGTACTTTTGAAAATGTATTAGGCTCTACAGTTGCAAAGGGGACAATATCTCAGATATACTGGATTCTTAATGGGAAGGGGTCCCAAAAGCTTAACCATATGAACGATTGGGAAACCGATTTGGGGAGAACTCTGAGGGAGGGATGGGATGCAACACATGAGGTTGCCTGCTTTTAGTTTTGAGAATAAAGGGAAAATTAGGTTCTTACCTTGGTAATTTTCTTTCCTTTAGTCACAGCAGATGAATCCATTAACTGATGGGTTGTATCCACCTACCAGCAGGTGGAGATAGAAAACACTGAAAAACCATAGTGCCCTCTTGGACGGCTAACTCCATCTGCCTTCAGTATTTGAAACTTCCAAAGCAGAGTGAATCCTCAAAGTAGAATAACATGAACTTTCCTCACAGCGAACGAACGCCCCAAAACAGGAGCAATAACCATACAAAGGAGGGACGATCTCAACCTCCTGTCATAGAACAGTACATAGAAAAACTGAAAACTGTTTTGCAACTCCTCCCAACGAGGAAACATATCTGCATGAGAGAACTGAACAAAAAACAGAGTCAGACAGGGAGGGATCATGGATTCATCTCTGTGACTAAAGGAAAGAAAATTACCAAGGTAAGAACCTAATTCTCCATTCCTTGTCATCAGCAGCAGATGAATCCATTAACTGATGGGATGTACAAAAGCACTCCCTAGTTAGGGCGAGAACAGGTAACTCCGCGAGCAAGCACCTGCGCTCCAAAATGCGCATCCCGCTGCGCTGCAACATCCAGCCTGTAATGCCGGACAAAAGAGAGCTTAGAAGCCCAAGTAGCCACACTACAGATCTTTTGAAGAGAGAGTGCCCCTGTTTCAGCCCACAAGGAGGAAATCGCTCTTATGGAGTGCGCCTTGAACGCGTCAGGCAGAGACCGCCCTGACAGCAGATAAGCAGAAAAAAATTACTTCCTTGAGCCAACAGGCTATAGTGGCCTTAGATGCTCGAGACCCTCTTCGAGGACCTGATAGCAACACAAAAAGGTGATTAGAAGTCCTGAAGGCACTAGACATCTTCAGATATTGCAACAGAGCCCTGTGGACATCCAAAAGATGCAACTACCCAAAAGACTCCGGAAACTCCTCCCTAGAGAAGGAAGGCAGATAAATGGGCTGGTTCAGGTGAAACACTGAAACCACCGTAGGCAGGAAGGAAGGCACAGTACATACGTTACTCCGGACTCTGAGAATTGCAGAAAGGGGTCTCGACAGGACAGCGCCTGAAGCTCAGACACACGCCTCGCCGATGTAATGGCCGCCTCAGCGGCACGAAGGGCAAACACTGGAGAGCCTTCAACACCAGCCCCAGGTTCAAAGCCAGACACAGCAGCCACACTGGTGGGCGTAGCCGGAGCGCCCCTCTTAAAAATCGGGCAACGTCCGGATGACCGGCCAGGGAACAGCCAGAGACCTTCCAATGCCAATGCTGCCACTTGCACTCGCAGGGAATTGTAGGCCAAGCCTTTTTGTAATCCAACCTGCAAAAAGTCCAGTATTGGCGAGACTGTAGCCCGCGTGGGTGTGATCGCCTTTGAAACACACCACACCTCAAACTGGCGCCAGATCCGAACATAAGCAACGGATGTGGACCGCTTGCGGGCCTGCAAGAGAATGGAGATGATTTTGTTAGAATAGCCCTTGTCTCTCAATTGTGCCCTATCAAGAACCATGCCGTAAGACCAAAGCGGCAGGGACTCTCCATGATCACCGGTCCCTGCATCAACAGGTTTAGCACCAGAGGCAAAGGAAGAGGGGCCTCCACCAGCATCCGTCGGAGGTCTGTGTACCACGGATGCCTGGGCCAATCCGGGGCAATGAGAATCACCACTCCTCGATGTAGCCGAATTCGCAGGAGGACTCGTCCAATCAAGGGCCAAGGAGGGAACACATACAGAACGCCCGAGGGCCAGGGTTGAGCCAGAGCATCCAACCCCGCCGAGTGAGGATCCCTCCGTCTGCTGAAAAAGCACGGGACTTTGGCATTGGTGCTTGACGCCATTAGATCCGCTATGGGCGTACCCCATTTGGCACACAGTTGAAGAAACACTTAGTCTGCCAGTTCCCACTCCTCTGGGTCGATTTGATGCCTGCTTAGGAAATCAGCTTGCATGTTGCTCTGACCTGCTATATGCGCCGCAGAAAGAAGCTGCAGGCGTAGCTCGGCCCAGTGGCAAATCTGAGTGGCCTCCGTGGCCAGTGCCCTGCACTGGGTGCCGCCCTGGTGATTTATGTAAGCCACCGCTGTCGTTTTGTCCGACTGACAGCCAGCCCCCTCCAGAGTCTGGAATATCGCTCTCAGTTCCAAGCGATTGATGGACCACCCCGTTTCCTGGGGTGTCCACAGACCCTGGGCATAGCTTCCCTGGCAATGTGCTCCCCAGTCGACCAGGCTGGCATCGGTTATCACCAGGCACCAAGAGGGAAGCGCCAGCGGCATTCCTCGCCCCAGCATGCTGTCGGAGAGCCACCACTCCATACTGAGCCAGGCCGCAGGGAGCCACGTTAGTCTGTGTTGATAATCCTGGGACATCGGAGACCATCATTGAAGCAGGGCAATCTGCAGAGGTCTCAAGTGTGATCTCGTTCATGGCACTACCTACAAAGTGGCCGTCATCGACCCCAGCAGCTGTACAAAGTCCCAAGCTCGCGGGCGAGGCATCCGAAGGAGCAGACGAACCTGATTCTGAAGCTTACACCGCCTTTGGTCAGGCAGAAAGACAAATCCCGAGGTCGTGTCGAACCGGACCCCCAAATATTCGAGAGATTGAGGGGGGGGGGGGTCAGGTGACTTTTGGGTACATTGAAGACCCAGCCTAGAGACTGCAGTACTGTGATCACTCTGGCTGTGGCCAGACGACTTTCGTCTGCCGAATCCGCTCTGATGAGCCAGTCGTCGAGGTACGGGAAAACCCTGATACCCTCTCGCCTGAGAAAGGCAGCTACTACCACCATTACCTTGGAAAAGGTTCGGGGAGCTGTGGCGAGGCCAAAAGGTAAGGCCCGAAACTGGAAATGTTTTCCCAACACCGCAAACCGGAGAAACCGTTGATGCCGGGGCCAAAAAGGAATGTGCAAGTAAGCTACCGCCGAACGCTTAGAGGCCATGTCAGCCGCCCAATGCTGTAGCCGTAGAAGGCGGCGAGCGGCCACCGCCACAGCCATCTGTTTAGCCGAAGCTCTGACCAGATCATAGAGGGCATCAGCCAAAAATGACAAGGCCGACTCCATCCGCGCGGCAACCTCAGCGAAGGACTCCGCACCATCCGCGGGCTGCTCCACTGCCTGTTGTAACCAAGAGAGAAAGGCCCAGGCAGCATAGGAACTGCAAACAGACGCCCTTAAAGCGAGGCCCGATATTTCAAAGGACTGTTTCAAAGCGGATTCAAGCCGCTGGTCCTGCATGTCTTTCAGGGCAACCCCTCCCTCTACGGAGAGGGTGGTCTTTTTAGTCACCGCCGTGACCAAAGAGTCCACTTTAGGAATCCCCAAAGGGGCCAAGTGCTCCTCACTTAGAGGGTAAAGCTGACCCATAGCCCTGGCCACTTTCAAAGGCCCATCGGGTTCAGACCACTGAGCTGAAATAAGCTCTTGGATGGAGTCATGCACAGGAAAGGCTCGAGCAGGCTTTTTAGTACTCGCCATCCTAGGGTTACCAGAGGAGGCCTCGCCCTTGGCAGAATCAATCGAGAAGGCCTGCAGGGCATCAGAAATGAGCGCTGGCAGCTCGTCGCGGTGGAAAATCCGAACCGCATTGGGATCATCCAGATCCAGTGGCAAACCGGCACCTTCCTCTGGCTCATCAGACCATGAGGCCCTGCCAGAACCCTCAGAGTCCCCACAGCCATCAACACACAGGGGGAAACCAGGTAGCAGCGCAGTGTCAGACACCTGCGGCAGAGCTCTTTTCAGCATGAAGGCTTTATGCAATAAAAGCACAAACTCAGGGGAGAAAAACTCACCCTGACCCTCCGTCTCTGAATTAGGAGTAACGGGAATAGGAGCTCCTCTGGTAGCCTCTGACCAAGGCGTCCCCCTGCACTCAGACTTCTCCGCAACAGCAAGGGTCGAGACATGCGGCGCTTACAAAATGGCGCCCGCTGCCAGCTCCATTGAGCGGGAAGAATCATCGCTCGCCATGCTCATACTAGCTCTAGCGTCTAAAGAGCACATCTTACAGAGCCCCGCTGCTGATCTGCGTTTACCACAACAGGAGCAGTGTTTAAATGCCTCAGCAGCCATCGTCCGACTGGACGGAATTATATAAGTAAAATGGCGGCTTTATGCCAAAACTTACCCCGTTCAGAATGGCGTCTGTGGGACCTCCCCGGAGGAGCTGGGCACCACTCTCACCTCAAAAGACCGAGTCAAACGAGCTCCAGTCAAGCTGCACGCTGAAAATAGCTTCAGAATAATTACGCAGAACCAATGCGTACTCATCTAACGCTGTGAGGAAAGTTGGAGGCAGGCAGCATCCGAGGTACTCCGGTGGGCAGGGGGATGGGTAAGGCAGGGAAAGGGCGAACCTATATGCCTTCAAAGTGGGCAACACCAGCCACAACACCCCAGCTTCAACTGGCAAAGCACAGGAGCCACCCCAAGCAGAATTTTTCCAGGAGCTGATAAAGCTACATCCACACCTGCTGGGAGATAGAGAAATACTGAAGAAAGATGGAGCTAGCTGTCCAAGAGGGCAGGATGGTTTTTCAGTGTTCTCTATCTCCACCTGCTGGTAGGCTGATACAACCCATCAGTTAATGGATTCATCTGCTGTTGATAAGGAATATAAGGTTTTGATGCAGTGGTAATATACACCAATGCGTCTGTAGACAAATATATGGATGGGGAACTGAAATTTGCTGGAGGGATGTTGGGGGCAGGGTACATGTCATATGTGGTGGGAGTGTATTATTGTTCAACAGCATTGGCAGCAACTATTTCAGATGTTCTCACAAATCTTCCAGCTAAGATCTGTCCCACAGATGAGGTAGCATTGCTGAAAATGACTGTACCAGAGCCAGATGGCAGCAAAAGCGTGTTACTGCAGTTGGGACCTTTGGATGCCAGATGAGTGATTACTAGAAACTAGAAACAGAATGTCTCCCCAGACTGGAGGAAAATAGTAGAGTGGGTCTCTATAAGGCTCATTTTCAAAGCACTGAAGACTTACAAAAACTCCTTAGGTTACTATGCAACTTTGTAAGTAAGTACTTTGAAAATACACCTCTATGTATACACTGACTGTGATACACCACTATAAACTGAGGTTGTTTGAGCAACACTGGCAAAGTTTTCAGCAATGGAGAGCCAAAAGTCTCGCCTTTGGACTGTGATATCTTTTCTAGATCTCTAGGGTCCTGAGGCTGGAGATCTACATAGTGGGAGATAAGTGTCTGAGCAGGTTGGGGGTGGGGGGAAAAACTGTTGGATTGTTTATGAGGTGAGTGCACTGAAGAAACCAAGTGCACCTGCTAAATGTTTGTATTTTTGCTTGAAAATCTAATAAAAACATAAGAAAAAAAATAACCTAGAAAAGATTACCCCTACACCAGGCTCTGTCGGATAACATCACCCATGCTATCCTGCAGGCCCTGTTCAATCTTTCCAACAACCTATCTATCCTATTTCTTACAGTAAATCAATAGAAATCAAACAAAATAAAACATGGAAAAGAAAATAAGATGATACCTTTTTTATTGGACATAACTTAATACATTTCTTGATTAGCTTTCGAAGGTTGCCCTTCTTCCTCAGATCGGAAATAAGCAAATGTGCTAGCTGACAGTGTATATAAGTGAAAACATTCAAGCATTACTATGACAGTCTGACAGGGTGGGAGGAGGGGGGTGGGTAGGAAGTATGCATGGGGACATCAAAGCATATCATTGATATTCTAACAGGGTGTGGATAGGTGAGGAGAGGGTGATCAACAGAGACATACAGCTTTATGGTTTATAATGGGCTAGGAACCCCAGATCCTTGTTAAGTCCTTTCTGTTGGGTGTTAAAATATTCAATCATTCTGACTTCAAAGGTCTTATGTTCTTGTATGGTTTTAAAGTTACCTTTGAGGATTCTCACTGTGAAGTCACTGGTACAGTGTCCTGGTCCTGTAAAATGTTGACCAACAGGCGTAGGAACCCTGCTGGCACCAGTATTGTTCATATGATGTCTATGTAAATTGAATCTTGTCTTAAGCATCTGGCCTGTTTCTCCAATATAGCATCCCAAGTAATGCTTGAATGTTTTCACTTATATACACTGTCAGCTAGCACATTTGCTTATTTCCAATCTGAGGAAGAAGGGCAACCTTCGAAAGCTAATCAAGAAATGTATTAAGTTATGTCCAATAAAAAAGGTATCATCTTATTTTCTTTTCCATGTTTTATTTTGTTTGATTTCTATTGATAACCTTAAGAGTGGACTAACACGGCTACCACACTCCTTTACAGTAAATCAAAATGGATTTAATTAACATTCCAGTCAGAATGGTAAGATTGTCATATTTGATCATCTCTGGACTAAATTATATTGTTTAACATACTTACTTTCAGCTTTGGACAAAGTGCAGGGATTACGATCAACCAGGGCTAACTGAAAATGCTGCAAAGAAATGAGATCAAAATTAATAGCCTGTTTCTGAAATGTGAAATTATCATTTTGATGAATAAAAATTGATAAACCAATTATATATATATATATATATATATATATATATATATATATATATATATATATATATAAAAGGCAACACCAACGTTCTATGAAGCCTCCAGAGGGAAGTGTGAAGGGGGAGAGATATCTGGTTTCCCCATGAGTGTCTGCCCCGCCCTCTCTGTAACACAAACAGTCAGTGAAGGAAAACAGCAGAGCAGGAAATCAAATCGCTGGCTCTGTAACAGTGAAGGACTCAGAGGGGGGAGGGGAGAGAGGGCAGGGACACACACACTCCCACATGCACACAGAAGAAAACCTTGCTAGCCCCCCCCCCCCCCCCGTTTCATTTGCATCAGAAACAGGGCTTTTTTACTGAAGGACTCAGAGGGGGGAGGGGAGAGAGGGCAGAGGGCAGGGACACACACACTCCCACATGCACACAGAAGAAAACATTGCTAGCCCCCGTTTCATTTGCATCAGAAACGGGGCTTTTTTACTAGTATATATATATATATATATATATAAAGAATTTTAATTTATAGCCTGAAAAAACATATTTTAAGCAGAAGTCTTGAAGGCACCGAGTTGTTTAGCATCTTATTCATCCTAGAGTACTGATAGAACTGAAAAATTAGCTTGCGGAGCTACTGCTAGTGATATGCAATTTATCCTTAAAATCGAGCGTGGTACCGGAAGATTGGAGGGTGGCCAATGTAACACCCATTTTTAAAAAAAGGTTCCAGGGTGTAGGGAATTGGGGAGGGGGCAACCAGTAAGAAAGTTAACAGAAGTAGCAGAGAGATGGACTCAGGACAGGCAGACGCCTATAGCTGACACACTAATAAGGAGGTCTCTGGTGGGGATGCCAATGGTTTTCCACTGTGCGGAACTCCGGGAATGCCAGTTCAGGGTGGTGCACAGAGCGTTTTTCTCACCGCAAAGAGTATTTCATGCCGGGGTTATAGATACTGATCAATGCCAGAAATGCAAGCATGGGGGAGCAACCTCTGTACTCTGCACGTGGCACTGTAGATACATCAATTCGTTCTGGCAAAGAGTAAGGCAGTTCCTAAGCATGGTACTAGGCTACCCGGTCACCCTTACCTTTGAAAGAATGATGTTTACTACCATGGGGAAATGGGGAGGAGGTACACGGGGAGAACGAATGTGGCTCAGTAAGTCATGTATAGTAGGGAAGAAATGTATTCTTAATCATTGGGTGTCAGACATGCCTCCCTCATACTGGTATTGGAGGAATAAACTCCACCAACTAATGTTTTGGGAATCTAGGGACGCACGGGTGTCACCAAAACGACAAGAGAGGTTCCTGGGCATTTGGAAGCAATACCTCAATAAAATATCCCGAAGAGCTCGCAGCCAGATCTTGAACCGGTTGCAATGGGACATTAAAGGAGGCATGGAGAAATAGCTTGGTCTGGGCAAGCATGCCGAATAAAAGATGGAGGAATCAGGCAAGGGAGGGGTTTAGAGAAGGGATGGGGAGGAGAAGTGGAGTGGAGGGGGGAGGGCGGTCTAAGCGTTAATGTGCTTTAAGGAGTAATGTTGTGTACGTTACTTACTATGTGAGCTTCTCTTACTATATATGGGGGAAAGGGGAGTTAATGGTTAAACAAAACTAATTGATGGAAAAACACAAGCCTAGTTAGTGACCAGCCTGTTTTCCTTTCTTGCACTTTTTGTTTTGGACCAATAGGCTAAACATGAAAAGTTTGTAATATCTTTCTATCTTTGTTACCATCAATAAAAAATTGTGGAACGTTAAAAAAGGTTCCAGGGGAGATCCGGCAAATTATAGACCGATGAGTCTGACGTCGGTGCCGGGGAAAATGATAGAGGCTATTATTAAAAACAAAATTACAGAGCACATCCGAGGACATGGATTACTGAGACCGAGTCAGCATGGCTTTTGTGTGGGGGAAATCTTGCCTGACCAATTTACTTCAATTCTTTGAAGGAGTAAACAAACTTGTGGACAAAGGGGAGCCGGTTGATATTGTGTATCTGGATTTTCAAAAGGCGTTTGACAAGGTACCTCATGAAAGGCTACAGAGGAAATTGGAGAGTCATGGGATAGGAGGAAAAGTCCTATTGTGGATTAAAAACTGGTTGAAGGATAGGAAACAGAGTGGGGTTAAATGGAGAAGGGTAGTTAGTGGGGTTCCTCAGGGGTCTGTGATAGGACCGCTGCTTTTTAATATATTTATAAATGATTTAGAGATGGGAATAACTAGTGAGGTAATTAAATTTGCTGATGACACAAAGTTATTCAAAGTCGTTAACTCACGACAGGATTGTGAAAAATTACAGAAGGACCTTACGAGACTGGGAGACTGGGCAGCTAGATGGCAGATGACGTTTAATGTGAGCAAGTGCAAGGTGATGCATGTGGGGGAAAAGAACCCGAATTATAGCTACGTCAAGCAAGGTTCCATGTTAGGAGTTACGGACCAAGAAAGGGATCTGGGTGTCGTCGTCGATAATACACTGAAACCTTCTGCTCAGTGTGCTGCTGCGGCTCGGAAAGCTAATAGAATGTTGGGTATTATTAGGAAAGGTATGGAAAACAGGTGTGAGGATGTTATAATGCCATTATATCGCTCCATGGTGCGACCGCACCTTGAGTATTGTGTTCAATTCTGGTCGCCGCATCTCAAGAAAGATATAGTGGAACTGGAAAAGGTGCAGTGTAGGGCGACTAAAATGATAGCGGGGATGGGACGACTTCCCTATGAAGAAAGACTAAAGAGGCTAGGGCTTTTGAGCTTGGAGAAGAGACGGCTGAGGGAAGACATGATAGAGGTATATAAAATAATGAGTGGAGAACAGGTGGATGTGAAGCGTCCTGTTCACGCTTTCCAAAAATACTAGGACTAGGGGGGGCATGCGATGAAACTACAGTGTAGTAAATTTAAAACAATTCGGAGAAAATTTTTTTTCACCCAACGCATAATTAAACTCTGGAATTCGTTGCCAGACAACGTAGTGAAGGCGGTTAGCTTGGCAGAGTTTAAAAAGGGGTTAGACGGTTTCCTAAAGGACAAGTCCATAAACCGCTACTAAATGGACTTGGGAAAAATCCACAATTCCAGGAATAACATGTATAGAATGTTTATACGTTTGGGAAGCTTGCCAGGTGCCCTTGGCCTGGATTGGCCGTTGTCGTGGATAGGATGCTGGGCTCGATGGACCCTTGGTCTTTTCCCAGTGTGGCATTACTTATCTTCCACAAATATAAAATATTTCTGAGCATGTGTGAGAATGGATACCTATAAAAGCAGTGCAACTGTCACTCAAATTTTCTTCTGCTAATGAAGAAGAATTTCACCATACTCTGACTAGTGTTTTCAGCTTTAAAGTGAGGTAACCATATTTTAGCTATTTCAGAGTCTTCCTCCCCCCCCCCCCCCCCCCCAAATCAATGGCCAAGTCCACTGCTTCACTGAAATTAATTCAATTAAGGTTGCAGTTGAGTTTTTGCTTTTGGATCTGAAGCACTTTTCTAAGGTGAAATTTGGTCTTACCTGCCATTTCTGTTCCTTGAGTCCTGCTAGACCAGTCTAGACATGCAGGTTGTGCTCCCCAAACAGTAGATGGAGAGAAAACAATGGACATTTAGTAACATCATCATTAGTATAAAGATTGGTGTAGAACAGCAATTTGCCAGTATGTTATTGTCGAAGCTTATAGACAAACCCCAGTCTAAAGCAGAGAACACACAACAGAGAACAAATGAAAACCAAACAGAATAATTCATCTGGTACCAATCTGAAACGCGCAGTCTGGTTCCAGATCTCTATAGAGACTAAAATTCCCCATAGTCTGTTGGACCCAAACTGCAGTCTTCTAGAGAGGGACCAGGACAAGTCTAGGATTTGAAGGAAATAAGTGAAGCCAAATTTTATTTCCTTATCCTCCAGCTACTCAAGACACATGGGACATACCCAAACTATCATCCTGGGTGGGCATAAGACACCACCCCTTTTAGGACAGCCCTCCTGAAAGAATTTTCTCTGGCCTGAATGTAGTGCTTCACATCAGAATGGAGAGATAATCATACCAGTGCCTTCTAAATGTCCTGCGGTGAAGCCACTTTGGCTTCCACCCACATAGTAACATAGTAGATGACGGCAGAAAAAGACCTGCATGGTCCATCCAGTCTGCCCAAGACAAACTCATATGTGTATACCTTACCTTGAATTTGTACCTGTCCTTTTCAGGGTACAGACCATATAAGTCTGCCCAGCAGTATTTCCCGTCTCCCAACCACCAGTCCCGCATCACCGGCTCTGCCACCCAATTTCAGCTAAGCTTCTGAGGATCCATTCCTTCTGACAGGATTCCTCTATGCATATCCCACGCATGTTTGAACTCCGTTACCGTTTTCATCTCCACCACCTCCCGCGGGAGGGCATTCCAAGCGTCCACCACCCTTCTCCGTGAAAAAATACTTCCTGATATCTTTCCTGAGTCTGCCCCCCTTCAATCTCATTTCATGTCCTCTCGTTCTACCGCCTTCCCATCTCCGGAAAAGATTCATTTGCGGATTAATACCTTTCAAATATTTGAACGTCTGTATCATATCACCCCTGTTCCTCCTTTCCTCCAGGGTGTACATGTTCAGGTCAGCAAGCCTCTCTTCATACGTCTTGGAACGTAAATCCCATACCATCCTCGTAGCTTTTCTTTGCACCGCTTCCATTTTTTTAACATCCTTCGCAAGATACGGCCTCCAAAACTGAACACAATACTCCAGGTGGGGCCTCACCAACGTCTTATACAGGGGCATTAAAACCTCCTTTCTTCTGCTGGTCACTCCTCTCTCTATATAGCCTAGCAATCTTCTAGCTACTGCCACCGCCTTGTCGCACTGTTTCGTCGCCTTCAGGTCCTCAGATACTATCACCCCAAGATCCCTCTCCCCGTCCGTGCCTATCAGACTCTCCCCGCCTAACACATACGTCTCCCTTGGATTTCTACTCCCTAAGTGTATCACTTTGCATTTCTTCGCATTGAATTTTAATTGCAAAACGTTAGACCATTCTTCTAGCTTCTTCAGATCTTTTTACATGTTTTCCACACCCTCCGGGGTGTCCACTCTGTTGGAAATCTTAGTGTCATCCGCAAAAAGGCAAACTTTACCTTGTAACCCTTCGGCAATGTCACTCACAAATATATTGAACAGAATCGGCCCCAGCACCGATCCCTGAGGCACTCCACTACTCACCTTTCCCTCCTCCGAGCGAACTCCATTCACCACCACCCTCTGGCGTCTGTCCGTCAACCAGTTCCTAACCCAGTTCACCACTTCGGGTCCTATCTTCAGGCCGTCTAGTTTATTTAAGAGCCTCCTGTGGGGACCATGTCGAAAGCCTTGCTGAAATCTAAGTAGATGACTTCCATAGCACGTCCTTGATTTAATTCTCCTGTCACCCAGTCAAAGAATTCAATGAGATTTGTTTGGCACGATTTCCCTTTGGTGAAACCATGTTGTCTCGGATCTTGCAACTTATTGGCTTCCAGGAAATTTACTATCCTTTCCTTCAGCATGGCTTCCATTACTTTTCCAATAACCGAATAACCCAGAATGCTGCCTTAGCTTTGGGATATGTGGGACCTCCTTGTTCTGCCTTGATCTACTAAGCTAAGGAAGATTTAGAGGCCTCCTCTCTTCTGTGCCACACAGTGACCACCACAAAGAGATCTGTTCTTCAAGAGGAGTCTCAGAACACACAAGTAAAGGGAAAGGCAAGAGCTACTCTTCTCATGCCCTCCCTCCATAGGGAGTCCCTTGTGAGGTCTCAGCTAATCTGTAGATCACACCCACATATGGAGCACAATGCTCTTCTCTGCTCAATCAAGGAAAGTTCCACAGACTAAACTTGAGAGTAAAAATGAGACCTGAGCACAGCTGCAGGAGACAGAGGCCCTGATCTATGTTCTCAGAGAGTCAGACCTCAAGTCCAACTCCACCAATCCAGACTGCAACCATCTGCTGGAGGCAAATAATACTAGCAAGATACAGTTCTACACCAATCCGTATACTAGTGGTGATGCTACCAAAAATCAGTGTTCTCTGCCTCCATCTACTTGTTAGGGAGCACAATCCACACATCTGTTCTAGTCTAGCTGGAGGATAAGGAAAAATAATGTTTCGATTTCAAGGAAGTAGTCTCAGTTTTGGCTTATATTGTTGACTTGATAATCAACCTAAACGTTGGTTCCAAAGTCCTGGAAAATGCAAGGAGTTGTTCTAAATGTATTGGTAGTTGGGCCTGTTGAAACAATGGTCAACTGCTTCTGATGTCTCATCATAAAGCAAAGGTCTGAAAATGTTCTTCCCACCCAAGCACATCAAAAGAAATCCAAAAATGATTTGATGTGGAAGAGAACAGAACTTCACAGGCAGGGGACTTAACTCCTCTCTGAGTTCAGTTAGTATAAATCATGAAAAAATCAGCCACAGTTCAAGTTTCACATGATCTAGAATGGTCACACTTGGAGGTTCACTCCACCCTTCCATGTTTGGCAGTTTATTGTAGAATACAATGCATGATATGCCTACCTTATTATTACTATGCATGAGAGGACATTTATTTCAATTGTGCTAGCCAATACAGACATTATGTTTCCAATAAATAGTTTGTGAAATTAACAGATTATACTGCTCTGGACACATGTAAGCCTAGGCTACCAGCATGGATACTGTGATACCATACTGTAGCCAGGTATGTTTGTACATTGAATGATTAACCCTTCATACTATCAATCACTATTCTGAAGCTCGCTTTGGGCTGGATGTTCAATGCAAGGAATTGCTCCATTGACCATCAATTTTAAACAATTTCATCATCTGGCCAATGCCAGATCCTCTTAAGATCCTACTCCTAATACAGATTTTACATCTATTGCCATTTTTTCCAGTTGATAAACAATAGACAAATTAGAATGTTCTGAATCCTATAGCTCTGGATCTCAAATTTCTGAAGAGCATTCTGATCCAGGTTTCCCTTCAGAATTATGACCCAAGTTAGAACACTGATACTGTTTCACATTTATTCACGAGACAATTAATGTTATCTGAAGACTCATAAGAGCTTAGTATCACTTCTATATTTCCTGTGATATCTACATATCCCACAGCGATGTATTAGAGCCCTGGAAGCCCAAGTTCAATCACTAACAGATAAAGTGGACGACCAGGAAAATCGAGGCTGTAGGAATAACCTTCGTATCATAGGAGTCCCTGAAATCACTGCACAGACTGAGTAAAAAGATCTTACTGAAAGATGGCTTCCGCGGACCCTGGGGTTCCAGCTGGATGTCGGCCCAGTTCACTTGGAATGAGTGCACCACGTTGGAATGAGGCGTGAGGTTATCATCAAGTATTTAAACTATGCAATCAAAGCTAAGCTACTAGAGTTATACAAGAAGCAACACATAGTGGGATACAATGGCAGTCGGTTGCTGCTCTTTCAGGATTTCTCCGCCTGGGTGATGGATCGAAGAAAAACCCTGGCTCCTTACTGCTCCCAGCTGTATGCAAAGGGTATCAAATTTGCTTTTCAATACCCCGCTCGGGTGCGGATTACCCACGAAAACCACACGTTTCTCTAACAAGTGCAGAATAACTGAAAGCTTTCTTGGAAAAGATACATTCTACCTAGCGGGGAGACTGTTTTTGCAGTCTGGAACTCAGTAGCTAACAATATAAAGGTCATACCCTGGTCACTTTGGGGGGCTGCACAGTGTAACTGTCCTACTAATTCTTCTCAAGCTTACAGGCTTGGATTCAGCGGCAGGACACGGTGTGGAGGCCTCTGTTGCTGATCTACCAACGAGTCATAGTGAATTACAAGCCCCTGTATGTTTGGAGGATGAGAGGGGCCAAGCCGAAGGGCCCAATTGCATGAGCTCCTTATTTTGAATGATATGAGGATTACTTTCTTCCTTGGAGCTGTGAGCGGAGATGTTGCCAGCATATCACACTTTGGTTAACTTTTCAGTTTGGAAGACAGCTGGGACTTTGGCGGGTCTTGCTCGGTTCACGTGTTTGGGGTTTGGCATTTGATATACTTTCTCACTTGTTAACGCTGATGTTTGAACCTGTGTCTCTTGGTCACTGTGGGGGGTTGATCTATGATGTGGGGGGCGGGGGTTTGCTTTGTTCTTTGAGTATATTGTTGGAGGGAAACGGAAATGGGATGGGATGAGCGAAGTGGGGGGTATGACTGGGGGATTGGTTGGGGTTTGTGTGGGTATGGGGGTTTATGAAAGTTGTAATGTTTAAATGTTAAGTAAAGAAGGGAGGGGTTTTGGGAGAAGGGAAGGTGATCTTTTTCAATGTGGGAAAGGTTAATGTTAAGTGGGGGGAAGGGTTAAAGGAGGAGTGGGGGGAAGGGTGGTTGTTGAGGCTGATTGGATTTATGGATGTGGCTAGCTGGGAAAGGCTGGACCTGCGACTGAAAAGATTATACAACCCACAGGAGGCAGTTTAGCTAGGACGTCGGCCCTGGGGGTTTTATCAGTGCTATGGAGTTGTGCAGATGTGAAATTCTGATGGTGGGATGGGTAGTTTGCGAGTGGCTACTTTAAATGTGGATGGTATTCACCTATAAAAACGAAAAAAAATTTAAAGTACTGCAAGCGCCTTAAAGTGGATGTCCTTACGGCCCAGGAGACCCATCTTTCCCCTTTAGAACATGCTAAGTTAAAACGGGGTGGGTGGAAGAGATTGCTTTTGCTTCCTTTAATAACAGGCAGTGGGGTTAAGCTATTCTTATTCATAAAGCCATGGATGTCACTCAGCACAAGTCAGTACAGGACCCAGAGGGGCAATTTGTAATTTGGGTGGTGGTGTTTCAGGGTCAGAGGATTGCCCTCTGTTCTGTATATGCTCCAAACGTGTATTCTCAGAAATTCTTTTCCTCACACTTAGCAGCACTGGTGCCACTTCAAGACTACCAATTAGTGATAGGCAGATTACTACAGACCCCCTCGTTGATTGTAATCCATCCCAAAAAAGACCTAAAGGGATGGGAGACAGGGGATAGGCTTACTACAATCTGAACTAGGTTTGATAGATATCTGGTGGGTGCTTCACCCAGATACTTGTGAATACACCTTCTACTCACATGTCCACAAAGTGCAAGCTAGATTGGACTACATTTTAGTAGCCCCCCCCCCCCCCTTCTTTTTTTCTGTAGTTTGATCTGCTGACATTGAAGCAGGTGCGGTGTCGGACCACAGTATGGTGTGGGTGGATCTGGGACTACTGGGGAGGAAGGCCTCAGCAGTGTGGCATATGAACCCTACGTTGTAACTGGATCTTGAGTTTAGGATTTTTCTTAACAGAAGAGTGGCAGCACTGAGTGATAATAAGTTCAGTGACACAAACCCAATCATATTTTGGGAGGCTGGAAAAGCGGTGATGAGAGGGGAAACAGAATACACTGCTCGCACACAAAAGAAGAGGGATGAGGAGCTTCTAACCCTGCTCAAACAACTCCAAACTGCTAGGGGGGATGTGACCCGTGGGGATCTGGGAGATAAGGAAACTTATAGCAAACTGAAAGGCCGCATAAATTAAATTTTGAACCAATGAACCTTGAGAGATATCCAATTATATAAATATAAACTTCACAGATGGGGAAATAAGGCAAGTAAGGTAGACTGTTAGCAACAATAGTCTGCAACTAGCCAACAAGGCAGGTGATCTCACGTATTAAGTCCACGTCAGGGCAGTTGTTAATGAAAGAGGAAGAGATCCAAGCTGCATCTGTAGACTTTTATAGATCTTTATACGACTCGGGTCATTGCGATGTGGCTCAGCAGGAGGCCTGCTTCCAATGACTTCACCTACCATCTCTGTCACAGGAACAGTTAGACTCTTTAAATGCACCTTTGCATGGGAGAGAGATACAAGCTACAATTAAAAAACTTAAATTAGCTAAAGCACCTGGGCCAGGTGGGTTGGGCCCTGAATTTTACAAGTTGCTGGGGGCTCAGGTCATTGGCCCATTTTGCAACTTATATCATGCCTTGTATACTCCAGGTCAGTCCACGGGCTCTCTGACTCATGCTTCTATAATAGTTTTATCTAAACCTGGGTAAGACCATGAAAAGTTGGGGTCTTTTTTAATGCGATCCATTCAAAAGGGGCACGAATCAAACTGTCCCCAACCTGCAACCTCTTAAGTTGGCTTGGGAGTGGTGGACAGTCCACTTGGGGGAGCAGTTGCATCTTCCCCTTTTTTGGAAATCCGAGCTTTCCCGCAGGTCAGGGTAGACCACATTTTGTATCATGGTCACACTAGGGGTGCCGTTAAGTAGGGCAGTTGTCAGAGGTGGGCAGTGGTCAGTGTCCAACCTTCGCACAATGCTGGGATTTCTGGCACCTCCCTCGGAATTTCTCCTTTTCTTATATGCAAATTAGACATTGTATCCATACACTGAGGAGACCGGATCAGAAGCCCCACCCCCCTCCTCTTTTACAGCGTTGGATAGGGCCTTCATGCAGATGCCCAGTGAACAAAATAGACTTTCCAAATGGTACCGTATGAGAAAGGCATGGCACCCTTCCCCTCTCTTTGTGCAGCTCATGAGACAATGGGGTGCGATGTTGTGGGTGGAGGTAACGGTGCAGGAACTTTTGTGCTGTTTCCTATTAGTGTTTAAAATCACTTCAAACATAAGACTTCATGAAATTCAACTTAAAATCCTACATAATGTGTACCTCACTAGGAGTGGGGGCAAGGCTATGAGTCTATGGGACTCTGAGGATTGTGACAAATGCGAAGGTGGGAGGGGCACCCTGTGTATCAGTTTTTAGAATACCCTCTCTCAGAATTTTTGGTGGGGTGTCCTGGCTCTCTTGGATGAGGTTCTCAATACTTCATTGGAATGGTCCTACGAGATCCTGCTTATGGGGTCCACTTTAGACCTCGAGGCACAGGACCTCTCCGAAATGCAGTGCAGGTTCACTCTACTAGCTCTAGTGTTGGCTAGGAAAGTTATCCTGCAGCACTGGGTGGACGGGACCCCCCTCCCCTCACTAAATGGCATGCAAGTATGTTACAAATGGGGACGTGGGAGAGGGAGGGGTCTCTAGATCCTACTCAAAAGCGTGTCCAAGCCTATATTAGCATCTGGCGGAAATGTCATGAATGCTTGTCGCAGCTGGCTAATAAATAAGGTGTGGCTTTGACAGGAGTTGCAATTCAGCCTCAGGGGAAGGGAAGGAAGGAGAAAGGGAAGGCGTAAGGGTGGGGATTTATACGCTGCTTCACTGTCAAAAAGGGGGGGGGAAAAAAGAGGGGGAGAGTGATACGACTAAAACACTTTGCTGAAGTTCTGTTTGTCAATGACAGCTTGATATTTGTACTAGTTCGTCTTCATCTCATTGTTTCATGTTTTATTACTATACTAGTAAAAAAGGCCCGTTTCTGACACAAATGAAACGGGCGCTAGCAAGGTTTTCCTCGGAGTGTGTATGTTTGGGAGAGTGTATGTGAGAGTGACTGTTTGAGAGTCAGAGTGAAAGTGTGAGTGTGTGAGAGAGAGAGTGTGTTTGTGAGAGAGTGTGTGTGTGAGAATGAGAGTGTGTGCAAGTGTGTATGTGAGACACAGTGTGATAGTGTGTGTGTGCCCATCCATGCTCCTCTGTCCCCTGCCCCCTCCATTCATCCCTATCCAGCATTTTCCCTCTCTGCCTGAGGCCTGCCCTGCAATCCATATCCATCCATGCCCATCTGTCCCCTCCATTCATCCCTATCCTGCAATTCCCCTCTCCCTGAGTCCTGCCCTTCCAATCCATGCCCATCCATGCTCATCTGTCACCTGGCCCCTCCATTTTTCCCTATCCAGCATTTCCCCTCTCTGCCTGAGGCCTGCTCTGCAATCCATATCCATCCATGCCCATCTGTGCCCTCCATTCATCCCTATCCAGCAATTCCCCTCTCCCTGAGTCCTGCCCTTCCAATCCATGCCCATCCATGCTCATCTGTCACCTGGCCCCTCCATTTTTCCCTATCCAGCATTTCCCCTCTCTGCCTGAGGCCTGCCCTGCAATCCATATCCATCCATGCCCATCTGTCCCCTCCATTCATCCCTATCCAGCAATTCCCTTCTCCCTGAGTCCTGCCCTTCCAATCCATGCCCATCCATGCTCATCTGTCACCTGGCCCCTCCATTTTTCCGTATCCAGCATTTCCCCTCTCTGCCTGAGGCCTGTCCTGCAATCCATATCCATCCATGGCCATCTGTCTCCTCCATTCATCCCTATCCAGCAATTCCCCTCTCCCTGAGTCCTGCCCTTCCAATCCATGCTCCTCTGTCACCTGGCCCCTCCATTCATCCCTATCCAGCAATTCCCCTCTCTGCCTGAGGCCTGCCCTGCAATCCATATGCATCCATGGCCATCTGTGCCCTCCATTCATCCCTATCCAGCAATTCCCCTCTCCCTGAGTCCTGCCCTTCCAATCCATGCCCATCCATGCTCACCTGGCCCCTCCATTTTTCCCTATCCAGCATTTCCCCTCTCTGCCTGAGGCCTGCCCTGCAAACCATATGCATCCATGGCCATCTGTGCCCTCCATTCATCCCTATCCAGCAATTCCCCTCTCCCTGAGTCCTGCCCTTCCAATACATGCCCATCCATGCTCATCTGTCACCTGGCCCCTCCATTTTTCCGTATCCAGCATTTCCCCTCTCTGCCTGAGGCCTGTCCTGCAATCCATATCCATCCATGGCCATCTGTCTCCTCCATTCATCCCTATCCAGCAATTCCCCTCTCCCTGAGTCCTGCCCTTCCAATCCATGCTCCTCTGTCACCTGGCCCCTCCATTCATCCCTATCCAGCAATTCCCCTCTCTGCCTGAGGCCTGCCCTGCAATCCATATGCATCCATGGCCATCTGTGCCCTCCATTCATCCCTATCCAGCAATTCCCCTCTCCCTGAGTCCTGCCCTTCCAATCCATGCCCATCCATGCTCATCTGTCACCTGGCCCCTCCATTTTTCCCTATCCAGCATTTCCCCTCTCTGCCTGAGGCCTGACCTGCAATCCATATCCATCCATGGCCATCTGTCCCCTCCATTCATTCTTATCCAGCAATTCCCGTCTCCCTGAGTCCTGCCCTTCGAATCCATGCCCATCCATGCTCATCTGTCACCTGGCCCCTCCATTTTTCCCTATCCAGCAATTGCCCTCTCTCCCTGAGGCCTGCCCTGCAATCCATTTCCATCCATGCCCATCTGTCCCCTCTATTCATCCCTATCCAGCAATTTCCCTCTCTCCCTGAGTCCTACCCTCCCAATCCATGCCCATCCATGCTCCTCTGTCCCCTGCCCCCTCCATTCATCACTTTCCAGCAATTGCCCTCTCTTCCTGAGCCCTACCATCCCAATCCATGCCCATCCATGCTCCTCTGTCCCCTGCCGCCTCCATTCATCCTTTTGCAGCAAGTCCCCTGTCTCCCTTTCATGACCCCCCTTGCATCCATGCTCCTCTCTCTCCCATGTCCCAGCCTGGGCGGCTGGGCCGCCCTCTTCTCCCCCACCCCCCCCCCCCTTCGCATCCATGCTGTCGTTTCTCCCCTGCTCTCCCGCTCCCATTGTTGTTCTTTAGTGGCCACCCTCTTCTCTCCCCCCAACATGGTTGTTTTGTTTTTTTTTTTCTTGTTTTTAAATTTACCTCCGTGCCGGTTCCGGCAGCGAAGCGTCAGGGAAGGAGGCGGCGCTCCCGACGTCTAGGTTTCCCTTCCCTTCGCTGTGTTCCGCCTTCTTTTGACGTCATCCTTGACGTCAGAAGAAGGCGGAACACAGCGAAGGGAAGGCTAGACGTCGAGAGCGCCGCCTCCTTCCCTGACGCTTCGCTGCCGAGCGTTGTTATTGGTTGAGTGTCATTGCACCGCCCTCGACGTCATCACGTTTGACGCGTGGGCGGGGCAGACACAATGCGATCTCACCCCCTTCACTTTAGAATGTTGGCTAACAGAGGCTTCATTAGAACGTTGGAGGTGCGTTTTATATAGAGAGATCTGTACTGTTTGGATAAGAGCTGTGCCTCTCTTGTTGCCCGCTTCTTGTTATTCGTGCATCTCTCCTGTCAATAAAAACAGTTTCCAAAAAAAAAGAGAAGGGGTCCTATTTTAGTCGACATCTGTCCAGTGGGTTATCGGATGTAGACAACCTTGAAATATGTATTAAGGGAGGAAGTGTGGCAGCACTATTTAAAGAATCTATATATACCAGTGCCCAAACTTTTGGAAGTGTAGAGCAGGGGTGCTCAACCCAGTCCCAGGAACACACCAAGCCAATCACAATGAATATGCCTGACAAAAATTTGCATATAATGGAACCACTGCATGAAAATCTCTCATACATATTTATTGTGGATATCCTAAAAACCTGACTGGCTTGGTGGGTACTGAAGACTGGGTTGAGAACCCCTAGTGTGGAGGGAATGAAATCTAATTTTATCATGAAAGTTCAAAAACAAGTTGGGAATTGTATTTTAGGTCATCCCATGCCAAGTGGTCTAAACCTTCCCACCATCATGTCTCCAATTTTGTTCAAATTTTATCTGTTGCGCGAGTCAGGTGTTAAACGAAGTTTCCCAAAATTTGAGGTCTCTAACTGCAATAGTTGCAGATCTAGACCCCCTTTTCTGAAAGGTTGTCAAGTACATGAGCGAGCGACATTTACCAAAATGCCATTTTTGGGGTCTAATAAAATCCAAACACATTTATAAGAATGGCTAAAAAATTCAAATCCTGTACAGTTTTTGATGCTAATTCCGATGAAATACATTTTAACATTATGGATGCAAAATCCAGTCAAACAAGTTGACTCAAAGTGTGCATCAAAATTGGTTGCGACTCATCGGAACATATTTGGACCAATATTCAGACCGCAACAACTTCCATGCAAACAAAGATACGGACTCAAAATTTTGAACAAGCATTATGCTTGTGCTGGACATAATACTGCCAGATTTGCAACTAACCAGCATCTATAACCGCCCTGCAGGATCTCTTCAAATTTGGCACTGTCAGCGCAAATGGTAAAATATACCAAAGTTCAAAGCCAATTATTAAAAAAGAGTCTGCCTGAATCAGCTTGTGAACAGTATCATCTGAAAGAGAAAATTGTGCTCTACAACACTGATATGTTTTTGTTTTGCAAGGCCACCATTAAGTAGCCATTTACTCAGGTCAAAGTATGTTATATTTTGTGTGCGCGATGTATTGCGTTGGTCCATGATGGCTGAGCCATTACTGGTTATCACATTGAAAACTGCATCCCCATCGCCATAGGGGCCACGCCCGATAGCCATGCAGTAACAGCCACGGGTGGGTATCTTTACTGCAGGATCCCAAGCCTGATTGTGGGTTTCTTTACTGTAGGATCCCAAGCCTGATTGTGTGTATCTTTACTGCAGGTTCCCAAGCCTGCCTTCTTCAGATACTTCACTGCAGGTTCCCAAGCCTGCCTTCTTCAGTTACTTCATCATTCTGAAAGCATCATTGATCTGTAAGAGAACGGTTTCAGGGAAACTATATTGCCAACCAGATGTCACTGATGGAGCTGGAATAACAGCAATGATAAGTTGTGCTGGGATCCAGCAAGTATCGCGTCTTACCGGCCAATAAAATGAAGTAGCGGAACCATGAGAATGCATAAAGCTTATGAAAGCATCCTTCTGTTCAACTGACGTTTCACAAACGTTTCCAATCCACCATAACAGCGCACAATAAACGATTGATCAACGAATAAAATACGAATGAATAATTATATCAATAATTTTAAGCAACTATTAAGACTCAATTTCCTAGAAATGAAGAAAAATTAGCGCACCAAGCGTATTAAATATAACATACTTTGACCTGAGTAAATGGCTACTTAATGGTGGCATTGCAAAACAAAAACATATCAGTGTTGTAGAGCACAATTTTCTCTTTCAGGTGATACTGTTCACAAGCTGATTCAGGCAGACTCTTTTTTAATAATTGGCTTTGAACTTTGGTACATTTTACCATTTGCGCCGACAGTGCCAACTTTGAAGAGATCCTGCAGGGTGGTTATAGATGCTGGTTAGTTGCAAATATCATTTAACTAGCACCCAATCCACAACAGAACATTGCCTCTTACCCCATGGCTTTTTAATTCTCAGACTCGCCTCTTATCCCATGGCTTTTTAATTCTCAGACTCATGAGTATAACAAATCAGCTAACCTTTATCCACATCTTCAAAACAATACAGCAAATGAGAGAAACAAACGTCCCTTGGCTGAATCTATGTTGATTCTGTCCCACTGAATGAGTTCTTTCAGTCCTGAGTATGCCATCTTGTCCAGCTGATTTGCTTGTTTTTAATTTGTCAATTTGAGTAATTACATCTTCCAGGCTCACTGAGATTTTTCAATTCCTCCAAATCATCACACTTAAATACCATTTCTAGCAAAGGCAGATCCCCTATATTCTCCCCAGTAAAGAAAGAAGCAAAAAATTAATTTAGTATCTCTATGCTATGCTCTTTTCACCCCTTAATTTCACAGTTCAAATGAATTCCTCCAGGCTTGGGTATTTTTTTTTTAACTTCTAATATAAATGGGAAAAGGTTTTGCAATTAGTTTATGCACAAGCTTCTTTTCAAATTCTTTTAGCCTTCTCTATTAATGCCTTGCATTGATCTTGTCAGTGTTTAAGTTGTATCCTGTTTTCTTCATTCGGATCCTTTTTCTATTTTTTGAAAGATGTTCTTTAGGATCTAATAGTCTCTTCCACTTCATCTTTTAACCATGCCATCTGCTCTTTCACTGTCCTACCACAGTTTTCAGATCCATGGAACACAACCAATCTGGGCTTCCAACATGGTATTTTATGTCCATCCTGATTTAACAATTCCTTTTAGACTTTTTTTTTTAAACCATTTTCCTCATTTTATCACAGTTGCACTTTCTAAAGTTAAAATGCTATTGTACTAGGTTTCCTTAGCACAGTGGCCTCCAACATCTTCCACTGTGGCCCTCCAAAAGTTGACTGAAATGCTCTTCCAGACCTGCAAATGCATTAATTTCAATCTTGCGCAGGCTCTTTATTGCTTGTCCTAGTTTTTTTTTTTTTTTCAGTACATAGGTATTTTAGCTGTTCATTAGACCTCTATTATACTTTGGGCTGGCCTTGGTTGGTTATGTTGCGTTTTACCTGGGACATATGAGCATGTAATAAACTAATAGCCCAGAAGGAGTTGTAAGTAGGGATGGGAGGGTGAATGCTGTTAAAATATTTTGACAACGGACTATGTTCTTTTGACTATCTGGTGAAAGTCTTTTTGGTCAATTGCATTTTGAAGTACTTAAATTGGTTGCTGTGTACATTTTAATTGGTCATCAATAAAAACATTGAAACAAAACAAATTTCAATTTTGCATACTCAGACAGAGGATTGCTATAGACAAGGGTATACATGGGTCAGTATAGGGAAGGCGTAGGACCTATTACACTTGCTCAGTACGTATATAAGGCCATAGGACACATTCAATCCTAGCTATACCTCTGGCCATATCATATTTCTCTGTCACTTTACATTAGAAAATACTTTTCAACAAGGTGATGATGCATGACTGCAAGAGACTTCCAGAGGATGTTGTAAGATCTAAAACAATGGCAGACTTCAAGCATACATGGGATCTACACATAGGCCCCTTAACAGAATAGCAAAAAGGAATAAAAGACAGATCTGTGACAAAACAGAAAAAAAAAGGCAAATATAACTTGGCAGACAAGATAAGACAATAGTCCTTTTTGTGCCAACCTTTCCTGTGTTTCTACATGCTCATTTTATCTTTTTAGCTATTCACTGAAACAGTTCCACATGCGTTTAGTAATGCTTCATTCCAAACACATTGAACTTCATGACCTCCAGATGTAGTTCTTGCATGTTCTTACTGTAGTACGGTATGTTTTGGTTTTCTCGATCTCAACTGGTTTAATCAATCTTTACAAGATAAGAAAACAAACACACTCCACTACCTAACTTCAAACCAATACCAGAAACTTACTCGTTCAGTTAGTAAGTTTCTATTCCATAATCTTGTTTATTCATTCTTCTCACTACTTGACTACAATGATGATGATTTATTGTGCAGTCCAACCTGTATAATAGTTTTGGGTCCAGTGATTTCTCTCGCCTCCTTTGTATTTCTGGATCAAACATAACTAGGATTGAGATTTAGTACTATGGGTCTTCATTCATAAATATTTAATATCCTGTCCTAATTCACTCAACCCTGCCACAAGACAACCATCCTTAGACACCACACTGCGATTACTCTGCAATTACTGACCCAACACCTAGCCATTTGGTGCTATTGCTTTGCAATGACTGGGATTCGCTTCCCCAAGAGCTGTGCGCACTGAATAGCATTCCCTGAACAAAAACACTGACATGACCAAGCCAAGGCCCAGTAGTCCAGCTCTCAAGAAAAACAATATCTGCAATACATATTTTAAAGTGATCAGCAGCAAAACCTAATACTTCATCAGAATTAACATGTGAAATCTGTAAAAACACATTAAGAATAGCCAGTTACAATTTTCACATTGTTGTGTTCAATACACAGATTCATTTGAGGAACAAAACACGCAAAAATTACTTTCAAAACATTAGGCAAATACATAAAACAGAATAAAGTGTTGTAATGCATACAAAACAGATTTCCTTTATGTTAGTGCAGTAAAATGAATCCACTTTTTAACTGGCTTCTGCTTGCAATTATTAGTTTAATAAACTGATCAAATTAGTTCTTTTCACTGGCATTTTTATAATGAACATAAACTTGTGAAAAACAAAACATACCTTTAAACTAGACTCATAGTCTGTGTTCACTTTAAACATAAGTCCAAGCCGGAAATGAATTTCCTTGGCTCGACAAAAGCTGGGATCTACATAAAGCACCTCCTGGAATGCTTTAATTGCCCTAAGAAAAGAACACATTTTGATATATAAATGAACAGTATGACAAAATACATCCTTATCAAACATTTTGTGGCTACATTTTTCCACAAACATTCAAAGCAGATCATATTTTGGATATGTTAAGTAAGACTCTATTAAAGCTAAGTTACTTACCTGTAGCAGATGTTCTCAGAGGACAGCAGACATATATTCTCACGTGGGTGATGTCATCCACAGAGCCCAGTACTGACACTGCCATAGTGCACTGTCACTTTGAAACTTTGAGGCAGGATGGGCATAGGGTATCATGACGGATTGAGCATTTGCTTGGCGATTACCTACTCTGGAAGGCTTGCTAGTAAGCTTCTTTTCCTCATCTTCGTTGGAATTTTCCTCAATTCATGATGCCCCATACCAAGTGCAAAAGGGTTGTGATGGTACAGTCAAAGACCCGCACCTCCTCTCCAGTGCAGCAAACCACTGAAAGATACGCTATGGGGCAGCCTCAGATTTCTGGTGTGATCAATCCCACCATGGGTGTAAGCAAAGGAGTGCCTACACTAATGGGAGTTTTCTCCTCTCTTTATCCTCTGGCGCTCTTTCCACCACCATGTCTGGCAGGCAACCAAGTCACAGCTGAACTCCCTGCAGAGGCGGAAGTCACTACAGCAGTGGGTTCTGATGGCAGATCTAGACTGGACGAATAATCTGTGGCACTAGACTTGGGGATATTGCAACAAATTTTTTCCGCGACGGTGATGGCCCTAGATAATATTTGGACAACTGTGTAGTGGCAATGTTTACTAGGAAGGAGTCAAAACTGGGCCGTTAAGACTGAGTCAGATTTTTTTACCCCATTGCTGCCTTGGACATGAGTGTTGGGGTGTAGTCCTTTGAGGTGGAGGAGTGTAACAACATTTAGATATATAGCACTTGGAACATCAAAATCCTCCTGCAAATCTTGCAGAAGAAAAGGTAGCAAAGGTCTGCAGCCTAGATAGAGTTTTTACACTATCTGTATGATTTTTAATTAGGTTTGCCACTTTCTCAACTTTGTCGTCACCAAACAAATTATCTCCACAACAAGGAACGTCTGATAGCTCCTGGACAGCACATTCGAGGTCGAAGACCCTGAGCCAGGAAATACACTGCATTGCTACTCCTAGGGCAGAAATGCTTCAAGAGACAAAGGCTTGCTTTGCCAAATATTTATGACAATCTAGAAGTTTCCTATGAAGCTTATATGGAACTCAGCCTTCTCAGGGAGAATGACTTCTGCAAAGGACAGAGCACTCTGTATTAGAGATTTCAAGTAAATTGTTAAGAGTTGATAATCTAATATGTGCCTGGTTACTACTGAAGCCTGAAATGTTTTGCCAAGAGTCCCATGCTTTAGTTTCTCTGCCTGGAGGAGCCGAAATACGAGATCTTGCACTGTATGTTTTAAAGCAGATTGCACTACTAAGGAATGGTGAGGTAACTACATTTTTTTTTAACCCAGTGCATTCCTGTATATTTTACATTGTATCAATTTTCTTTGGCATAACTTGAACAGTCAGATGAGTCTCCCAGCTTTTGATGAGAGTATTCTTCATAATTGTATGAAGTGGAACAGCAATTCCTTCTGTAGGAGGGGAGTCAATCTACAACTTCAACTAGCTCTGAACGATGCTCCTCTTCCGTCTCCAATTTTAAAGGTATGGCTCAGGCCATCTCACAGAGAAAGCCAGGGAAGGACATACTTTCTGGATATCTACGTCTCTCAGGTGGTGGAGAAGGATCAGATGGGATGCTAAAGGACTTCTTAGCTGAGAGGTCCTGATCTCCCAGGAGAGGTCAGATTCTTCAAAGTACTGTTCTTGGGAAATACTTGGGAACGTGACTAGTGTCAGCTCTGCGTTGAGGCAGATGAGTCTCCGAGGCTGGAGAAAGTTCCTCTGCCGATGTTGATGCGTGCGTTGGTTGGGTTTGTGCTACCCCTGACTACTGATGCAACGCTGGTGTGCGGGACCTCTCCTGTGACTGTCTCTCAGATGTATCGATGGGCTGGGCTAAGGCGGGCACAAGCACTCTGTAAGCCTGTATAGGCAGCATATGCAGCAGCCCTGAGAGCTCCTCCTTGAGCATAGCCTGTTATTTCCTCCTGTAGAGTGGATGTCAGTAACGGCTGAGAAAGCAATGTGGACACAGCTTGAGCTATAGACTGTATAGGTGTAGGAGTCCTCGAAGACTCTCAATGAGAAATTAGTTGGAGAGAAGGAGAGCAGTCACTGCAGCAAGGACGCTTCCCATGCATCGAGAATGTTGATGCAGGGGAGATGTTCGCAGAGTGCCTGGGGGAAGAATGATGGCAATGCTTCTTAGATCCCTCTATGCACGCAGCACCAACGAAGAGGAAAGAGGATGTAGAGTCCTTATGAGGTTGCAGTACCGAGTTGGACGTCAGATCTTCTCAATGCTGCGCTCCCCCTAAGAGCGGATCCAAGATGGCGGCGGGCAATGGCGAAGGCCCGACTTCGGTGAGCTCCGCATGGGTGGCCAAGATTGTCGCGGAGGTCACCCATGCCATAGATGCCACGCTGGACAAGAAGCTGCAAACCTTGTCCGCCAAGCTCGATAATGTAGATGGCAACGTAGAGGCACTCAAAGACGAGTTTTCGGCATGCACACAGCGGGTTTCCGACTTAGAAGACAAAATGAAACAGTTGGAGACGCTGACGGAAGAGCTGCAAAGCAAAATGTGAGACCTAGAAGACAAAGCAGATGATATGGAAAACCGATCCCGAAGGGGAAATTTAAGACTTGTAGGTTTACCCGAGTCTCTCCCAGAAGCTGATCTGGGTAAGTTTTTGGAAGAATGGCTGACAAATACTTTAAGGCTATCACAGAATATGGGGCCCCTTCGAATTGAACGAGCACACAGGCTGGGGCCTCGTAGGGCACCAGAAGAAAGACCCAGGGTGGTCATTTGTAAAATCTTAAACTATGCTCACAAGATGGATATCTTGCGGACTATCAGAGCGAAGGGGCCTCTAAAATATGAAAACAAAACTGTACTATGTTTTCAACGCGAGTGTCAAGTATGCGGAAAGCATATGCGCCTATATGTACAGAGCTGCATAAGCGCCATATACAATTTGCGTTAATGTACCCAGCCCGATTAAAGGTGTTCCAGGAGGGTAAAGCGCAATTCCATGACACTCCAGAATCCGCCAGGCTGTTTCTTCAGGGGCTGCCTGTACAAGTCGCTAGCCATAATGCATCCAATTAAAAGAGATACTCGATGGAACTCTAAATTGAGAACTGAGGATGTTAAAAAGGGAGTAGAACTGCGACAGTGATTGTGTACTAGTTGGGAGAAACAATAATATTGTGCATGGATTCTTGGACCCGGAATATAGAGCATGGAAGGACAGATACCTTATCGGGTGGATTACGGATGATTACAAAGAACTGCAAGACAGATTTTATATATAATCTTTGGATACTCACACAGGCATACATGGAGCTACAGACTGTGGATGTACAAGTTTGAACGGAGAACTATGAAAACTGTGGCAGGAGGACCCAATTGGAGAGAGAAGGATATGAAACAGGGGTAGGAGATCCTACATGACAGATATGCATAATTCGGCTGGCATGGCTTAAGGTGGGAAGAACTGGTATTCGTATAGAAATCTATATGGGGGGCACTCGCAGATAGATCCTGCTTTGCTCTTGATGGGCAGATTGGGACTAGACGGGCAGAGGTGGGGGAGGAGAGACGGGACTGGGAGATCATTCACATGGGCCTTGTCCATTATACACAATGGATAGATATGGGAGAGAGGGAAGGGATATAGGGGATATCCAGGGGAGGGAACTACGAGGGAGGGTAATAATTGAACATGGCTCACCCGAAAGTGGGAGTGTTGTGAGGGGGAGGAGGGGAGGGGGGGGGGGGGGGGAAGTAAGTCGTCCATCTTTTTGTAATGATGTGCTGCATGTTGTAGTGTTTTGTGTCCTTTTCTGTTATGGGGGGATTTGGGGGGAGAACTTGCAGAGGAGGAGGGGTTCGGGGGCTGCTGGCTGTGATGGCCCTAGACCAACCCTAGTAATATGGGATGGAGACAAGTTCACAATGGATGAGATAACGTGAAGCTGCTAAAGTTTGTTTCCTGGAACATTAGTGGAGTGTCCTCACCAATTAAAAGGAAAAAAATAATGCGGGATTTGAACAGACATGGGGCAGACATTGCATTTTTACAAGAGACTCACCTATCGACGGTGGAACATCTCAAATTTGGTTGTTGGTGGGTGGGTGGGTCAGGTAGCGGAGGTGTCAGCAATAGGAAAGAAGGCGGGACTGCTGATATTAATACGGAAGGGTTTAGATGTAGTTATACAACAGACGTGGAAAGATCCGCAAGGCAGATATTTGATATTGAAAGTATTACTCAATAAATTACCTGTGTTGTTTTGCAATATATATGGACCAAATACATACAACCAAAAATGGGTGAGGGGATTAATTGGTAAAGTAACCAGTTTGGGGGAAATGCCACTGATAATGGGAGGGGACTTCAACATGGTGCATGATCTAACTCAGGATAAATCCAGGGAGCCCCTAAAAACTAGTAATAATCCAGATAAAGGTATTGCATTGCTCTGCGCTAGATTAGAACTGATAGATGTATGGAGGATTTTACATCCCACTGAACAGGACTACATGCATTTATCTAGAGCCCATGGTACACAGTCTAGAATAGACTATTGGCTGATATCTAGAGAGATATTTTCACGGGTAGGGGAGGCAGGGATTGGACCATATAGCATATCGGACCATGCATTTGTATGGTATACATTAGAGTTTGGAGCGCGCAGAGATCAGCAATATGTATGGCGCTTCCCACAGAATTTATATCGAGACCCCCAATTTAGAGATCATATTCTGAAAAAATGGGAAGAATATGAATACCACAATGAAGAATATAAACAACAACCGATACTATATTGGGAAGCAGCAAAAGCTGTATTGAGAGGGGAGATAATAGCGTACTGCTCCTTCCAAAAGAAAATGCGAGATAGGGAAATCATACGTCTAGAAAAGCAGGTGAGAGTCACTAGAATTCAATATGGGAGACATCCTACCTCCAAGAGCCGTGCTCTCCTACTGACACTCCAGACTAGTTTAAATGAGCTCCTTCACGAAAGGGCAATGAAGTCCATTAATTATTATCAGTATCAGCTCTTTTTACATAGTAATAAAGCGGGCAAACTCATGTCGAGGTTGATAAGACAGGCAGGAGGCTCAAGAGTTATTACCCAAATACAGAAAGCAGAAGGGGGAATGGTGAGAACTGAAAGAAATAGCTGAAGTGTTCAGTAGATATTATCAAAAATTGTATGGCAGGACCCCAGAGGAACCCATGGATGGAAACATGTATTTGGATAACTTAACTCTGCCGAAGTTAGGAGAGAGGGAAGTTAGCAAACTGAATAGAGATATCACAGTAGAAGAAGTGGAATTAGCTGTCAAGCAAAGTGCGCTCTACAAGGTACCAGGGCCAGACGGTTTTAGAGCGGAATTTTATAAATTGCTATCTCCTTTGGTTTTGCAGACATTACAAGCATATTTCATGCAATTTGTAATAGATGGCAATATACCGCAATCACTTCAGCTGGCCCAGATAGTGTTGCTACTAAAATCAGGGAGAGACTCAAAAAAACCATCATCCTATAGGCCAATTTCGTTGTTGAACGTTGAAATGAAATTATATGCAAAGATTCTGGCCAACAGACTGGCTAAAGTGCTGCCTCAGTTGATCCTAGAACAGCAAGTGGGATTTGTGGCAGGCCGCACTGTAGCACATAACATGAGACAAATAATGCTGTCCATGGAATATGTGGAAACAGCGAAAATACAATCTTTACTGGTCAGTTTTGACTCTGAAAAAGCATTTGACCGTGTACATTGGAGATTTATGTTTACAGTCCTTAGGAGGTATGGCTTTTCGGGATTCATTTTAGAAGCCCTAAAAGTGCTATATAGATCTCCCAGAGCTAGGATTCAGGTGAATGGAGTACTGTCGCCTGAATTTATCATACATCGTGGGACTAGACAGGGGTGTCCCTTATCACCTATGCTCTTTATATTAACGATGGACCCTCTGCTTAGAGAAATTATGAGTAATGCAGAAATTAAAGCAGTGGAGATAGAGAAGCAGGTATTTAAAATCTCTGCATTTGCTGATGACTTATTAGTACATGTGGTAGACCCCCAGATGTCCTTCCCAACGCTAATGGAGTGTTTTAAGGACTATGGTGAATACTCCGGGTTTAAACTGAATTTAGATAAATCCATTGCCATGCCTACGGAACACGCCATGAGAGCGGGTTGGCTAGGATATTTTCCAGTAAAATGGGAATACAACTCGTTTAGATATTTGGGAATTCAACTAGCGAGGTGCACTATGAATTTATATAGAACAAATATAGATACCCTACTAGAACACTGTAGAGGGACTTTAGCACATTGGCAGCAGTTACCTATTTCATTATATGGCAGAGTTCAATTGTTCAATATGGTGCTTTTTCCGAAATGGCTATATATTATACAATTACTACCTTTTAAAATACTGAAGAAGGATCAAAAGAAATTCCAGAGGCTGATCTCTCGTTTGTTGGGCGGGGAAAAAACCACGCATGCAGTTTAAATATTTGATAGGAGCGTGGAAATACGGTGGAGCAGGCATTCCAGATCTATCCTTATATAAATATGCATGCTTATTCCGACATCTAGGGGATTGGATCTTGGGAGAGGAAAAATACACGCCTAGAGAATTTGAGGCTGCATATTATTCCCCATGGCATATCAACTCGTTATTACACCGCTCACAAGCAACCCTGCCAGAAAGGCTAAGACAGAGTAGACTGCTCAGAGCAACGAGAGAGACGTGGAAATTTTTGACAACATTGCTGGGGGGACGGGGAGATATATCAATAAAAACCGTTGAAATATAAATAAATGTCAATTTCAATACCCAGAAATGCTAGATTTTGGCATGAACCTTCGGTCTTAGTTTACCTAATGGGACTGTCAACTGTGCTTTTTTTGTCCTTGTATTGCAACCATGTTGTTCCAAAATGCTTTTTGGCAACTGTTGTACATTACCTTGATCAGCTCCCGATAAGGGGAAATGTTAATTTCCTGCCAGGGAATGACAATGTCAGCTTTGCTCGATGGGCAGTCAAAGGACTTACCCTAGTACATGTGACAGATGAGGAAGGTAAATTATATACATGGGGAGCTCTGCTGGAAGCTGGGAAAGTCGAACACAAAGATTTGATGGCCTACCTGCAATTAAGACATTATGTAAGGACTTTGGAGAGAGAGGCCTTGGTACCGTCCTTGGAAACAAAAATACGGGGGTTCTTTGATAAATTTCAAGAGGGTGAACTTTCGATATCAGGGTTACATAAGGCAATACAGAGGGACTCTAAGGAGAGGACATTTGGGGACCTTGTCGCCAGATGGACTCCAGAAATAGCAGGGAGACTGAACCCTTTGAAGCTAATAAAGAGAATTCCAGAGATCTCGATTAATGCAACCTCGAGGGAATGTCAATTTTGTGTTATTCATAGGGCATATTTCACACAGGAGAGATTGTTTAAAATAGGGGCAGTAGATTCGCCCATATGTCAAAAATGCAAACAAGGGACTAATTCTTTTTTTCACTCCTTATGGGAATACTCTCAAACTAAGATTTTTTGGAAGGAGATACTTGGATATCTAGCAAAGTTAACTGGGTGTGTAGTTTTGCTTTCATCAAGGGCCGTACTGTTAGATTATTATGAAGATTATCATATAGAGAATAGAGCATACACGCTACTGTTACGGAAGGCAGGGATTCTGGGGAAGAAAGTGATTTTAGGAGTGTGGGTGGGAGATGAAACACCGTCTTTTTGGGTGTGGAGAAATAAGTTTCATGCCCTAATGACTTTTGAGCATAGGTATGCTAAACGCACGCCCAAGAGGCTGAAACAATTCCATGAAGTGTGGGGAGTGTACGTGAACTCTCTTCCATACAGGGCAAGAAGTCTGCTGCTAAATGCGGGTTGAGAACCGTAGGGTTAGAGAGAGGACACTCCATGGAGATCAGTGATTTGTACAGGGTGGGGGGATGGGTTCCCCCTTTGTTTTCTGATCATTGTCTTCCTCTTCTCCCCCCCTCACGCTTGATATATTTATATATAAATACCTGCAATGGGTTGTTTTTTTTATTTTTTTTTGTGTGTGTGTGTGTGTCTTGGACTCATATTTGTCTGTGGTCTGGTTTCAGATGAAGATTGCTGTTGAGAGATGGCGATTGGGCGGGATTGGGAAGGAGGGAAGGGGAATAATTTGGAATGCAGAGGATGCTAAGTTGAAATTTCATCGGACATATCACAAAATAGAGGTGTATTGATGGGGACTTCAAGCACATATCCATATTGTTTTAATTGTCCCTTAGAACCCACAATATAATCACTAATTGTTCAGCTTCTGGGATAACGATAAGGTAGGGTGGGAGATGGGAGACTGAAGATAGGATCGGGTTGTGTGCACTTGTTACCGTATAGTTATGACTGTTGACATGTTTTGGTTGACAATTGTTCAATACACATTGTCTCAAATGAAAGGGGAGGGGAAGGGGGGGGAAGGAGGAGGGGGGAAGTTTGATGACTATAAGTAATAAGATGTTTAATTGGATAAGAACTAATGCTTAAAGCCATGTATATTCGAAACCTGCAATGTGTGTTCTCTTTGGTCAGATCATCAATAAAAAAAATGTTGCAATAATTAGTTGGGGGGGGAGGGGGGGGGGGTTAATGCATAAACTTGATGACCATTAATATGGATGTATACCGGTGAGGTTTCTGTTACATATGTTCTTTGTGTGTTATAGTGAAGTTGTATTTTTGGATTTTGTCATCAATAAAAACCGTTGAAATATAAATAAATGTCAATTTCAATACCCAGAAATGCTAGATTTTGGCATGAACCTTCTGTCTTAGTTTACCTAATGGGACTGTCAACTGTGCCTTTTTTGTCCTTGTATTGTAACCATGTTGTTCCAAAATGCTTTTTGGCAACTGTTGTACATTACCTTGATCACTTTTCAATAATTAACTGTCTTCCCCTACCCGATTTTCAACCGCCCAATATAAGGAATCTACTAACTTGTTTTTGAGGAAGTGTCCATTTAACATCATGTTTAGGTGTGGAGCTCTGCCAGAACCCCAAAATTAAAAACAAAACCACCTTGCACCCTGAAGTGAAAACACTGGGAAAAGAAGTTGCTGCAGAGTGCCCGGAGCAACTAGGTGGAATATGTAGAAAAATAACAGGCTGTACTGTAATGATGGGCTGCATCTTGCTGTGATGGGAAAAAGAATCCTTGGGGAGAAATTCAGACAGTATGTTTCTAGACACCCACTTCCAGCCTGTAATGTCGGGCAAATGAGGCGCTTAGAAGCCCATGTCGCTGCACTGCATATCTCTTGAAGAGAGAGTGCTCCAGTTTCAGCACAAGAAGAGGAAATCGCTCTTGTGGAATGTGCCTTAAAGGCTTCAGGCGGAGGCCGGCCAGACAGCAGATATGCTGAAAAAATAGCTTCTTTGAGCCAACGAGCCAGAGTAGCTTTAGACGCTGGAGACCCTCTGCGAGGACCTGACAACAACACAAAAAGGTGATCAGAGGTCCTGAAAGCATTTGACATGCGCAGATACTGCAACAGAGACCTTCGCATATCTAGAAGGTGCAATTGCAGAAATGGGTCTCAACAGGACAGCGCCTGGAGCTCAGACACCCGTCTCGCCGATGTAATGGCCACCAAAAAGACCGTCTTTAGGGTCACATCCTTCTCCGAAGCTCGCCTAAGCAGCTCGAAGGGCGAACACTGAAGGGCCTTTAAAACTAACCCCAGGTTCCAGGCCAGACACGGAGCCCGCACGGGAGGACGGAGCCGAAGCACTCCTCTAAGAAACCGTGCCACCTCCGGATAAGCAGCCAGGGAGAGGCCAGCCACTTTCCCCCCAAAACATGCTAAGGCTGCAACTTGAACATGCAGGGAATTATAGGCCAAACCTTTTTTTAAAGCATCCTGCAAAAAGAGTATCGGCGAGACAGAAGCCCGCATGGGTGAAATCGCTTTAGCAGCACACCAAGCCTCCAACTAGTGCCAAATCCAAGCATAGGCAACGGAAGTGGAACTCTTGCGGGCCTGAAGGAGAGTGGAGATGACCTTGTTGGAATAGCCCTTGTCTCTCAATTGCGCTCTCTCAATAGCCATGCCGTAAGACCAAAGCGGCAAGCATCCTCTGTGGTTATCGGCCCCTGTGACAACAGGTTCGGTACCAGAGGTAAAGGAAGGGGAGCCTCCACCAGCATCCGCCGGAGGTCCACATACCACGGCCGCCTGGGCCAATCCAGGGCAATGAGAACCACCTCTCCTTGATGTAGCCGAATCCACAGGAGTACTCGCCCTATCAAGGGCCCAAAAGGGAACACATACAGGAGGCCCTGAGGCCAGGGTTGAGCCAAGGCATCCAACCCCACCGAGCGAGGATATCTCAGTCTGCTGTAAAGCATAGGACTTTGGCATTTGCGCTTGACGCCATAAGATCCGCTTCGGGCGTCCCCCATTTGGCACAGATCTGAAGGAACACTTCATCTGCCATTTCCCACTCCACTGGGTCAATTTGATGCCTGCTTAGATAATCGGCTTGCATGTTGCTCTGACCTGCAATGTGAGCTGCTGACAGAAACTGCAGATGTAGCACGGCCCAGTGGCAAATCTGCACGGCCTGCGCAGCCAGTGCCCTGCACTGAGTGCCGCCTTGTCGATTTATGTAGGCCACTGCTGTCGTATTGTCCGACAGAACTCTGACAGCCAGTCCCTCCAGGGTCGTGTGAAAGGCCAGAAGCGCCTGGAATATTGCTTTCAACTCCAAGCGATTGATGGACCACTCCGACTCCTCTGGTGTCCAGAGACCCTGGGCATGTTACCTGGCAATGTGCCCCCCAGCACCAATCGGGGAGAGCTAGCAGCATTCCTCGCCACAGCATGCTGTCTGAGAGACACCACTCCATACTGAGCCAGGCCGCAGGGAGCCATGTGAGTCTGCGCTGGTAATCCTGAGATATTGGAGACCATCGTTGAAGCAGGGAACACTGCAGAGATCTCAGGTGCGCTCTCGCCCATGGCACCACTTCTAAGGTGGCCTTCATCGACCCCAACAGCTGGAATATGTCCCAAGCTCGCGGGCGAGGCATCCTCAGGAGCAGATGGACCTGATTCTGAAGCTTGCACCGCCTTTCTTCGGGTAGAAAGACAAACTCCGAGGCTGTGTCGAACCGGACCCCCAAATATTCTAGAGATTGGGGGGGGGGGGGGGGGTCAGGTGACATTTGGGTATATTACGTCAGGCTCAGTCTCTGGCTGTCTTCAAGTCTAGGCTTAAAGCCCACCTCTTTGCTACTGCTTTAGACTCCTAACCATGACTCTCTTACTCAACACCCTCACTTATCGCTGCAATTTCCCCACCCCTAGCTGTCTGTTCGTCTGTCCAATTTAGATTGTAAGCTCTGTTGAGCAGGGACTGTCATTTTCATGTTGATTTGTACAGCGCTGCGTAAGTCTAGTAGCGCTATAGAAATGTTTAATAGTAGTAGTAGTATATTGACGACCCGGCCCAGAGATTGAAATACTGAGACTACTCTGGCTGTTACATGATGACTCTCTTCTGCAGAGTCCGCTCTGATGAGCCAGTCGTCGACGTCCGGGTGAACCCGGATACCCTCTCGCCTGAGAAAGGCAGCTACTACCACCATTACCTTGGAAAAGGTCCGGGGAGCTGTGGCGAGGCCAAAAGGCAAGGCCAGAAACTGGAAATGTTTTCCCAACATCGCAAACCAGAGAAACCGGTGGAGCGGGGGCCAAATAGGAAAGTGCAAGTAAGCTTCCTTCAGGTCCAGAGACGTGAGAAACTCTCCTGGCTGTACCACCGCAATGACGGAGCACGGGGTTTCCATGCAAAAATGCCGCACTCTTAGTGACTTGTTGACTTTCTTTAAGTCGAGTATGGGCCGAAAAGACTCTCCTTTTCGCGGCACCACAAAGTAAATGGAGTAACGACCGTAACCGATCTCGGCAGGAGGCACAGGGACCACCGCCCCGAGGTGCAACAAACCTTGCAAGATATCCTCTACCGCTGCCCGTTTGACGGCACAGCCGCATCAGGACTCCACAAACACGTCTCTCACCGGGGCATGAATTCTAATCTGTAGCCATCTCTGATCAGGCTCAAAACCCACTGATCTGAGGTAATCTTGACCCATTCGTCGAGAAAGAGGGAAAGACGTCCTCCAACTGCAGGAATCAAGGAGTGGGCCGGTGCACCATCATTGAGAGGGTCGCCCATGAACTTCAGGCCTTGAGCCGGCCACTGCGGAACGTCTGTCCGAGCGAAAGGAGTTCCTCTGCTGAAAGCGGGCACGAGAAGTGAACCCAGCAGAACGCTCCGGGCGGTAGCTTCTAGCTTCACGGAAGCGAGGTCTGGAAGAGGAGGGAACCGCCTGACCCTTGGAAGAAGGCCGCGCCCTATCCTCGGGTAAGCGCTGGAGTTTAGTTTCCCCCAGGCCTTTAACAATTTTCTCCAACTCCTCACCAACTAGAAGAAGGCCCTGGAAGGGCAACTTCACCAACCTTTGCTTAGAGACCATGTCAGCCGCCCAATGCCGTAGCCATAGAAGGCGGCTAGCGGCCACAGCCATCTGTTTAGCCGAAGCTCTGACCAGATCATAGAGGGTGTCAGACAAAAATGACAAGGCCGACTCCATCCGCGGTGCCACCTCTGCAAGGGGCTCCGCTCCATCCCCAGGCTGTTCCACTGCTTGTTGCAACCAAGCGAGGCAGGCTCGAGCAGCATAACAACTGCACACAGATGCCCGTAAGGCTAGGCCTGAAATCTCAAAGGACCGTTTGATTGCTGATTCCAGACGTCGGTCCTGCATGTCCTTCAGGGCGACCCCTCCCTCTACTGGGAGGGTAGTCTTTTTCGTCATATCCGTGACTAGGGCATCCACTTTAGGCACAGCCAATTGTGCCAAGTGCTCCTCACTGACAGGGTATAAGTGCCCCATTGCCCTGGCATCTTTCAAAGGCCCCTCAGGGTCAGCCCATTGAGCCGAAATAAGCTCTTGGCTGGAGTCATGCAAAGGAAAGGCTCGAGCACGCTTCTTAGTACTTGCCATCCTCGGATTACCAGAGGAGGCTTTGCCCATCACAGGATCTTCAATAGAGAGGGCCTGTAAGGCATCAGAAATAAGCGCTGGCAGCTCCTTGCGGTAGAAAATCCTAACCGCAGTGGGATCATCTGGATCCAGTGGCAATCCTACATATTCCTCTGGTTCTTCGGAACACGAAGGCCTGCCAGACCCCTCAGAATCCCCACAGCCTGACCACGGGGGGGGGGGGGGGGGGGGCACTCTCTGAAGGGGAATTTACCCTTCTGCGCTTGTCTTGCTGCCAACTGTCTAAACGCCTGACGGCAATCCCGGGCCCGTCTCCACCGGAGGGGAACCAGGTAGCAACGCAGTCAGACACCTGCGGCAGAGGTCTTTTTAACATGAACGCTTTATGTAAAAGCAACACAAACTCAGGGGAGAAAGGCTCACCCTGGCCTCCCGGTTCCAATCCGGGGTAAGAAGCTCCTCTGGTAGCCTCCATCCGAGGCTCCGCTCCACCCTCAGATCCCTCCGCTCCTGAGGGGGATCGAGCCATGCGGCGCATCCAAGATGGCGCCCACTGCCAGCTCCACCGAGCGGGAAGAAACCTCGCTCGCCATGCTCGGGTCGGCCCTGACGTCTTAAGAGCACGATTTACAGAGCCCAGCTGCGGATCTGCGCTTGCCACAACGTGAACAGCGTTTAACAACCTCTGCAGCCATCGCCGAAAACGGCAGAAAATTTCAAAATGGCTAATTCGTGCCAAAAACGTCCCGATCGCGGGCCCTCCCCGGAGGAGCTACAAGACTCTCTTACCTCACCAGACCGAGTCACAGATCTCCGGTCACACTGCACAGACAGAAGGAAGCCTCAGAATCACAGCACTAAGAAGCGCCTGTTTTTTTTTTTTTTAACGCTGTGAGGTAAGTTAGAGGCAACAGCTACAGAGGCACTCCGGAGGTTCAGGAGAGTGGGAAAGGCAGGGAAAGGACATACCAATGTGCCTGCATCCACATAGAAGAGTGTGGGAAAGGCAGGGTCAGGGCAAACCTACATGCCTGCATCCACATAGGGGGAAGAGTAAGGCAGGGAAAGGGCTAACCTATGTGCAATAGCCACAACACCCCTGCTACAACTGGCAAAAGCCCAGGAGCCACCCCAGGCAGATTTTTGAAGGAGCTGAATAAGCTATCTAACCCTGCTGGGGAGATAGAAACTACAGAGAGGCAGATGGAGCTAGCTGGCCAGAAGGCACTATGGTTTTTTCAGTGCTCTCTATCTCCCCCTGCTGGTAGGTGGACACAACCCATTCATAATGGATTCATCTGTTTGATGACAAGGAATCATACATGCGACACTCTGCAAAAGACTGGGTAGCACCCCTCTCGCTGCTGGACTACTGACTCCATCTCATTAATATATGAATATTTTGATATATACCGTATTTTTCGGACTATAAGACGCACTTTTTTCCCCCAAAATTTGGGAGGAAAATGGGGGGTGCGTCTTATAGTCCGAAGGTAGCGAGTTTTGGATCGCCCTCCCCTACTTACGCAACGCCATGTTCCCTGGTGGTCTAGTGACGTCGGGGCAGGAAAGAGCCCCCTCTTTCCTGCCCAGCGCGCTGCTCTCCGTGCTCCTGACTGCTTCCTGACGGTCTCTGCGATATTCAAAATGGCCGCCGAGATTCTCGTCTTATAGTCCGAAAAATACTGTAAATACTAGCTACAAATTTAAGGATGTTGGATAGACACAGTGTCTTTAGAATTTTGATATGTGTTCTGTTATTGTGTGATTACTGCTTGGATGAATGGATGTATTGAGACTTAGTGGAAGCAGCACTTGCTTATTACCTTGATTAGAACACTGACTATAAATGAAGAGCTGCCCCAGGGGCGGGCAAACTGAATGTGGTGCTTAGTCCCTGCCGGTATCTGTTTAGGTACGTTCACTCTAAACCCTGCCCCAGAGAACTACTTCAAGCAGCCCTGCCCCCAATCCCAGGAATCACAGGTTCAGAGCAAAGAAATAGAGCACACTTTGCAGTTTTTAGAGACTAGTATAAGAGACAGAAAATTCTAAAGAGGACACCCCCTAGTAAAAACAAACAAGCGGGGTTTTTTTTTGTTTTTTTTCTTATTATCTAAGTTTAGGTAAGGAATTTAAAGATACAGAAAAGATTATAGATCACTTTGCAGTTTCTGCCAACAACCAAACCAGTTCAAGAAATCCTCTGTTCAGCACACAGATCAAGCACTGTTCCCTGCTCTTCTCTTAATAAAGTCTACACACCAGCTGACTGCATACAATCTGCCCCTCCTCCTCCTCCTCCCACGTGGTGCTTAGTCCATCGATGACATTTTTATGATTTGGACTGAGGGGGAAGAAACAAACAATTTTACAACTCCTTCAATACATACCATCCTACAATCAGATTCAAAATTGACTACTCCCCAGAAAAAAAGTCAAATTTTTGGACACCACAGTCTCAATCAGCGATAGCTATATACAAACATCCATATACAAGAAACCCACAGACAAATGCAGCTACCTCCACAACTCCAGCTTCCACCCTTCACATACAAAAAGATCCATTATTTACAGCCAAGCCACAAGATACCACCGTATCCGCTCTGACCCAGGGGACAGAGACAGACACCTTGAAATACTGACTGCATCCTTCGAACAGAAAGGCTACAACCCCAAAATAATCTCCAAGAATATTGCCTCCTCCCTCAAAACATCCAAAGAAAATCTGCTACTGTACAAAGAAAAAAAAAAAGCCACAGACAGAATCCCCCTTATAGTGACATACAACAGAGCTGGAAACATTAAGAAAAATCATAAAAGATCTGCAGCCTCTACTCCAGGAGGATGAATTACTGAAAGAGATATTCCCATCCCCACCAGTGCTGGCCTTCCAACAGCCACCCAACTTAAAACACAATCTAATTAGAAGAAAGCTCCCAACACAGCAATCATCAAAACCTAACATATGTTCTGACCTTACTTCTGCATGGGAAAATGAACTAAATGTCTAGCTGTCCAGTAAGGAGTGGGATCTTTTTTGGACATAAACCATGCGCTCCTCCTTTTCAGCTGCTCTTCTACAGCCTACCTACTATATCGTCCATAAATCATACTGGACACCTGAAAAACTTGCTAAAGTAAAACAAAGTACATCAAATCTATGTTGGTCATGTCAATCTGAAATGGGTTCACTAGATAATTTACTTTTTTCCTGTTATAATTTGCAATCATACTGGCGTTCGGTTTGGGGCACTACTCAGAAGATATTTACTACTACTACCACTATTTAGCATTTCTATAGCACTACAAGGCGTACACAGCGCTGCACAAACATAGAAGACAGTCCCTGCTCAATGAGCTTACAATCTAATAGACAAAAAATAAAGTAAGCAAATCAAATCAATTAATGTGTACAGGAAGGAGGAGAGGAGGTTACAAGTGGTTACGAGTCAAAAGCAATGTTAAAGAGGTGCGCTTTCAGTCTAGATTTGAGGATTAAAATACTAATCCTCATGCCTTCAACTCCTGGTCTGCCAATTCCTCAAAAATATTTAAAATTGTTTAACTTAATGATTTCTCTTGCCCTTCATCTGATTGCACTGCACTGGAAAAATAATCAGCTTGTTTCCTTTCATAAATGGTGGAACCTGCTGTGTTCATACAGGCAAAATAGCTGCCACAAGGTTTGGTCATGTCTCTTCTTTTTATAAAGCATGTCACTGCTAGATAGCTATGTAATCCTGTAAAAGGGAATTAACTTCCTAAACGTATGTTTGTATATGCTGTTCTATTTTATTTTTACCAGCCCACTGTCACATTTATTTTTTTTCTCTTTCTTATTTCAATAATATATGCAGATGTATGTTTCTACAAATATTATATTGTTTAAAATTAATAAATCAAGTTTGTTTGGTTTTTTTTTTTTTTTTTTTTTTTTGGGGGGGGGGGGGGGGGGGGGAGGAATCACCAACCAGAAAAAAAAAAAAAAAAAAAGAAAAGAATGACACACATCCTTGCAATATATCCAGCTGCAAATTATGCCAAAACATTTCACAGGACCCCGCAGTCATTCACAAAGGAAGAATATTCAACATTAAGGAATCTTTCACGTGCTCATCTTCCAATGTGGTACATATCATTCAGTGTAAAAAATGTAGCGAAGGCTGCTACATTGGAGAAACAAGTCAGATGCTAAAGAAGAGATTTAATTTACATAGACACCACATGAAAAATGCTGGTACCAATAAGGATGTCACGCCGGTGGGGCAGCACTTTACAAAACTAGAACACTGTACCAGTGAGTTATAGCATTTATATCCCACATTTTCCCACCTACGGCAGGCTCAATATGGCTTACATCAGCCTGAAAGACATACATCAAACAGGCAATAAACAATCAAATACATTGAAGTTGAGGAGGTTAACCCCTGGCCCAAATAATCAGAATGCAAACCAGCATACAAGGTATATATCTAGGAAGCAGGGAACATAAAATCATGTTGTTTGCAGACGATATTTTGCTGATGATGATAGACCACCAGAGCTCATTAGAGGGAGTTGAACAATGTTTACAACAATTTGGAGCAATATCAGACCAAGATCAATATGACTAAATCAAAAATAATGGGATTAAATTTAACAAAGGAAGCAATTGAGAAATTAAAACAATTCCCGTTTAGATGGACAATACGCTACCTGTGATATTTGGGAATCAATCTGACACCCAATTTGCAGGACCTGTTTGAAACAAATTTCCCCTCTAAAATGCGAGACCTCTTTCAGGAATTAGATCGCTGAGGGCTGGAGCTATCCTGGATGGGGAGGATACAAGCTATAAAAATGATATTATTACCCAAGATTTTATACTTATTTTTAGCAATGCCGCTACCAATCCCTAATACCTTTTTTAGGCAATTAAAGCGTAAAATGTTTGCATTTATATGGCGGCATAAGCCACCACGTGTAAAAGCCGAGATGACATACGTGTCTAAGAGAAAGGGGGGAATGGGAGTACCAAATTTTTACAAATATTTTCAAGCAGCACAGTTGAGAGTGTTGGTAGCATGGATTCAAGATGATATGAAACCATGGATGCAAATTGAAAAACACTGGATAGGACTTAATCAACCAGCGACACTATTATGTCTACCTAGGGCACGTATTCGAGCAATGGCGGCACTCTTGCCTATGGCGGTACAATTCCCCCTATTAACGTGGAGCGAAGTACGTCAACAATTTTGTCCCAACAGACAATACTTCCGCAAAATGCATATCCGGGGTGACCCGGGGTTTATATGGGAAGAAGGAGACTATGAGGCTTATTTTCAAAGCACTTAGCCTCCCAAAGTTCCATAGAAACCTATGGAACTTTGGAAGGCTAAGTGCTTTGAAAATATGCCTCAAAGTATACAAAAGATGGGAGCAGAAAGGATTGAAACAGCTGGGGCACTTTTGGGAAGAAGGGCCATTTTGCTCATACGATGACTTGCAGGAAGAGTTTGATCTCCCACCGCAGCACTCATTCCATTATACAAGGGTAAGAGACTATATTTCTCAGAAAGCAAAGTTGGAGTTACAAATAAAGGCGACAGAGATAGAGCGGGCAATGGGAGTGGGTAGAGCCAAAGGGTGTGTCACGGATATATACAGCACTGTTGACACTTAAGAATCCAATTGTAAAATACAAGCATGCTTTGATGCCCCCATACATACCCCCACCCTCCCACTCTGTCAGACTGTCAAAGTAATGCTTTGATGTTTCTCTTATATATACTATCTGCTAACACATTTGCTTATTTCCTATCTGACAAAAGGGCAACCTTCAAAAGCTAATCAAGAAATGTATTATGTCCAATAAAAAAGGTATCTTATTTTCTTTTCCATGTTTTATTTTGTTTGATTTCTATTGATAACCTTTAAGAGTGGACTAACACGACTACCACACCTCTCTACTTAAAATACAAGCAGAAATGGGAGCAAGACACAGGAACCAACCATGATAACCAAGGCTGCGAGCGAGCAATAGGCTCATTATTAAGAGTATCAGTAAGTTTTGATATTTGATAATTATCAGTTAGTGCCATGATAGAAAATGGCTATAAGATCCTGTATCGCTGGTACTATACACCCGATCGATTGACTAAAATGTTTACAGGAACGTCAATCCAGTGTTGGAGAGGTTGCTCAGCGGTGGGAGACATGTTACATATATGGTGGACCTGCCCAAAGATAAAGACCTATTGGGAGGAGCTGCTTCGATTACTTGAACAAATATTGGGAAGAGTGCACCCGAGGACAATAGACCATTGCTTACTACATTTTCGTCCACAAGGACTTTCACCAGGGTTACATCAGTTGGCCTCCTTTCTTGGTGGCGAGTAAAATAACTTTAGCCTCATCATGGAAGAAACAATTGGCCCCACCAACGATAAAAGTGATACATAAAATGGACTACCTACACCAGATGTCAAAAATGATGGCGATTTACAATGGACAAATAACCCAGTTTTTTAAAATTTGGGACAAATATAAAGTGTGGAGGTCTCAGGCTGGAGTGGAGCTCGATACCCCCCCGGCTGGTGGTACCACCACTATGAGTACTATGGACACTGAGAAACTCTTTGATAAAAGCATTAGGTGTAGAGGACATAAGACCAGAACAACTGCACGTGAGAGAAGAAAGCAGGGAGGCTATATGAGGGGAATAGAGGGGGAGGGGTGGGGTAAAAAGAGTATTTATTAGAAGAGATATTGAGAAAGAAGTTAAATATGTTAAAAACTGATGTGTTGTATTGTTATGAACCTAAGAATTTATAAATAAAGACATGAAAAAAAAAAAAAAAGAAGTTGAGGAGGTTAGTGAGTAATTACAGAGGAGAAGAGTAGTGAGTAATTACAGAGGAGAAGAGAAGTCGAACGGTAATAAGGTTCAATATGTCGCTATGATAGTGACAATTCAGGAGTTATGGATACAAGGAGGGACTTTGGCGTAAGCTTTTCCAAATAAATTTTTTTTCAGAGATTTTCGGAAAGTCTGATGATCAGGAGTAGTTTTTACAGATTTAGGCAAGCCATTCCACAAATGTGTGCTAATATAGGGAAAGGTGGATGCATAAGTGGTTTTATATTTGAGGCCACAGCATGCTTGGTAATGGAGATTTAAGTACGAATGAGATGATTTGTGAGAATTCCTTGGAGGCAAGTTGATAAGGGTGTCCATATATGCTGGAGCTTCACCATAGAGGATTTTATGCACCAGAGTGCAAATCTTAAAAGTTATTCGGTCCTTGACAGGAAGCCAGTGCAGTTTTTCACGAAGTGGTCTTGAACTATCTAATCTCAATTTTCCATAGATCAGACTAGCAGCTGTATTCTGGGCAGTTTGTAACTTTTTGTGAAGCATTTCTTTAAACCCTCCGTATATTCCATTGCAGTAATCAAGTTGGTTTAAAACTAGTGATTGAACTAAATTGCGAAATACGTCTCTAGGGAAATATGGTTTTATACGTTTTAGTTTCCAGTGAGAGAATACTTTTTTTGACAGTGGCATTTTGTTTGCTGCTCCAGTGTTAAGTTTCTATCCACAATTACTCCTAGTAAGAATCCTGAAAGGGAACTTTAAAACAATACAGGAACATAAGACCTTTGAAGTCAGAATGATTAAATATTTTGACACCCACCAGACAGGACAACAAAGATCTGGGTTTTCTAGCCCATTATAACAAGAAAAGTCTACTGCTTTGTCACCCTCCTGTCTCCATGCATGTCCCTCATCCACCCGACTCTTCCTGTCTCTCACCTATCCACCCCCATCCTGTTAGACTCACTGAAATGCTTTGATGTTTCACTTATATATACTGTCACCTACCAACATTTGCTTATTTTCGATCCAACCTTTGAAAGCTAATCAAGAAATGTATTAAGTTATGTCCAATAAAAAAAGGTATCATCTTAGTTTCTTTCCCATGTTTTATTTTGTTTTATTTCTATTGATTACCCTTAAAAGTGGCTAACACAGCTACCACACCTCTCTTCTTTCTAGCACAAACTCAACTTCAGGAAGATGGTGACTTCAAAAGTAAAAAATGAACTACAATTAAAAGCTAATTCCCAACCTTGTAAACTGCAACATATGCTTCCTGCACTATGATTTAAAACAAATATTCTCAACTACCTTATTTTGCAGCATTTACTCAAGTTTATATTTAATTCTACAAAACTAATTCAGAAAAAAAAAAAAATTTTCCCTAAAATATTTTAGACTTATTCCAACTTACCACTGAAATGCATTGTAATGGAAATACACCAAACCAAGGCCATACAGAAAGGCAGCATTCTGCAAAATGAAAGTTTTAAAATAGTATTAAATTTAAATCAAATATACTCTTCAGTTTTATCTAAACTATAAAAAAACTTTGATGCTGACTTAGAAAATTCCAAAATATAAATCACATTGAGGCATATTTTCAAAGCACTTAGCCTTCCAAAGTTCCATAGTGTTACGTCTGTGCTCACCTCGCCCTCTGGTGGGCGGAACCGGTGGCTGCTGTGGACCGTCACCCGTTCCAGATTTCAGCCAAGTCCGGTCCGGATCTTCCGGGCTGCCAGACTTGCTTGCTTGGATTGAACCTACACAGCACCCTGGTTTCCTGGTGATTCTTGCAGCTGAGCTCTAGGTGCTGCTGGGCTTATTAGCCATTCTGAAACCTTGCGGCTTTGCCTTTGCATTGCGTCTAAGGCCCTGGTATGTTGGTGCTTGTTGCACTTCAGCCTGAGGTTGTTTCCTTGCTCTTGTTCTTGCCTGTTCTAGTTAATCTATGTTTAGTTTAGGGTATTGCTTGTTTCCCAGTCTTGTGTCTTGTTTGTAGGTCTTTGTCTAATGCTGGGTTTATCTGTGTTTGTTCCCTGCTTCAGTGGCTGCTTGCAGCTTTCAGTTCAGTCTCCTGTCTAGCTGTGTTTGTTCCCTGTTTCAGTGGCTGCTTGCAGCTTTCAGTCCTGTCCTTTAGCCAATCCTTTCCCTGCCTTGCTGTCCCTGTGCTGCCTAGCTGTTATCCAGTCCTGCCCTGTCCAATAAGTCCTGCCAGCCACCTGAAGCCTTGCGCTCAACTCTTGGTGGAAAGTGTCCAGGTGCTGGTGAAGCCTGTCAGAGATCTGCCCTGTCTCTAGCGTGGGGTAGTTTTGCCTGCCACTGCCGCTCCTCGGCAGTGGCCCAAGGGCTCACAAACCCAGTGTCCAGCATTGTAAACGTGACACACAGAAACCTATGGAACTTTGGAAGGCTAAGTGCTTTGAAAATATGCCTCATTATATACTAAAAAGCAATTATTGCATCTGACTACACAAACCAGAATGACATAAGTGAAAAATTGTACAGAAAAAGCATGAAGGGGTGGGAAGAAGGAGTCATCACAAAAGACTTTTTAAACCACATCTATTACTTTAGAAAAATAACAGATTTCAAAATATTTTTACTAGAGAGCAGATTTTTTATTGTAGTTTAAATTTCTTACAACAAATATTCAGGCGTAGAAGTTATGCACTGTGACTCTTCAGTGCACTCCAGTAATAACTCCACAGCCTAAAAGTTACAATGAGAACACCCAATCAATACTACATCATCTTACCTGAAAAACCACAATGTCCCTCCCCAGCTACCCCCAACTGCTTGATTTCTATTTCAAATGAGTCTAAATACCAGTATCCTTCCTTAACTCATACAAGAGGCATTAATGTGCAATGTCTAGGCCCTACCATTCACCATATCATTTCCAAATTTTAGTGAAGATTCTAATATGATTGTGACACAGCACTGTCACAATTTAGTCATCAAGTACACAATCAATTTTACTCAAAACCTATGGGATTATTTGTAGCTAAGGTTTCTTCCAATAAGTAGCCAAAATTATTCTAGCCAAAGTAGCCATTGCTTGTTAAAAGCTACAATTTGTACTGCCTAACTCCCAGGCCTTTATGATGCAATAAAAACAATTCAATCTTGGGTTCCACCCTCTTAAGCAAAAAAAACTGGAAAGGCGCTGTCGGAAAGAAGGTAGGGGTGGTCCGCTACGGTTCTTGTGTATACTGCTGAGTAACCACATAAAATGGCGGGAAAAATGGTATAGACAGTGCCGAAGTAAGAACAGAGTCAATGTGAAAAACAGAGGATGCGTGCGAAGTTGGCATTCCAAATGCATAAATTACAACTTGTTAGAATGATAAAAACGGAAGCAGCAATGTAAGAACTGTCTCAGAGGGGTTAATAAGCAGCATAACGATAGTTTTCACATAATGCAAAATAGCCGGATAATGTAGATCATACAGAAAAACTGTGACAACTAAAACAAGCTGTGATTGGGCAAAGCTCCTCTCCTCAAGTGTGCGCCGCCATGTCAAAACAAGCATCATCTCAAATATGTCAAATCTGAGTCACAGAGTGACTGCCAAATATACCATTACGTTGAAATGTGTACTGACGTAACAAAATGGTACATGTAACGTGATAAAGGGTGCGTTGCAATACTCATACGATAGGGGCAGAAGGGAGACAACTAATGTGAAGCATACCTAGAGTCGCTTTTTGCTAAAAAAACATTTTCTAAAAGATGTGTGTGTATATATAATTGTGGTCATAAAAAGTAGTCATTAGTAAACAAACAAACAAATATATATATATATATATAGAACCATTTTCTAAAGGATAGAGCTGCCTGCAAATAAATATCTGTTATAATGAAGGTGTGTGTGTGTGTGTATATATATATATATATATATATATATATATATAATAAAAACGCACGTGTCTTTCTAAAAAAAGGTCCTAGTCTTTACCATGCGTTTGGTCTTGCCTATGTAGAGCAAATTGCAAGGGCATCCGATAAAGCGAATGATACATACCTGTAGAAGGTATTCTCCGAGGACAGCAGGCTGATTGTTCTCACTGATGGGTGACGTCCACGGCAGCCCCTCCAATCGGAACACTTCCTAGCAAAGTCCTTTGCTAGCCGATGCGCACCGCGTATGCGCGGCCGTCTTCCCGCCCAAACCGGCTCGTGCCGGCCAGTCTCATATGTAGCAAAACAAAGAGAAGGGAAGACACAACTCCAAAGGGGAGGCGGGCAGGTTTGTGAGAACAATCAGCCTGCTGTCCTCGGAGAATACCTTCTACAGGTATGTAGCATTCGCTTTCTCCGAGGACAAGCAGGCTGCTTGTTCTCACTGATGGGGTATCCCTAGCCCCAGGCTCACTCAAAACAACAACCATGGTCAATTGGGCCTCGCAATGGCGAGGACATAACTGAGATTGACCTAAAAAATTTACCAACTAACTGAGAGTGCAGCCTGGAACAGAACAAACATGGGCCTCACCTGCACTCCAGACGAAGCACCACCGTCCGACGACATCAGCAGACGAGGAGGTCTCGATACCACCGACGCCGACGCAGCCCTCCGATGTCGCCCCGATGCAGAGGGTCGATGCCTCGATGCAATCGGGGGCGAGAATGAAGGTCCGGGCGCCGACGACGTCGAAGCAGTCGATACTCCCGATGCCGATGAACAGCCCGAGAACAAAACGTTCCACTGGGCTAATCTCACTACCTGAGTCCGCTTTTGTAAAAGAGAACACAGACTACAGGCCTGAGGGCGGTGCCCAGCCCCCAAACACTGAAGACACGACGCGTGCCTGTCAGTGAGCGAGATTACCCGGGCGCACTGGGTGCACTTCTTGAAGCCTTCGATGACATGGGCGGAAAAATCGCGCCGGCGAGATCAAAACTCGAAATGGCGAAAATGGCACCACAAAAATAGGGGGAAGAAAAACTTCGACCGAGGCCTAAAAGGGCCTACCCCGACGACGAAAGAAAACTTACCGGGGCAAAACTGGAAGTATGGGAAGGGAGAAAACCATAAAGGTCTCCTTCCGATACCTTTTTTTTTTTTTTTTTTTTAAGAACGAAGTCGATAAACGACGCGCGAGGTCAACTTTGGGGCGCGAACGGCGAAACACGACCGTACCGAGCGTGGACAAAAGAAGACTGGCCGGCACGAGCCGGTTCGGGCGGGAAGACGGCCGCGCATGCGCGGTGCACATCGACGCGCGAGGGCTAGCAAAGGACTTTGCTAGGAAGTGTTCCGATTGGAGGGGCTGCCGTGGACGTCACCCATCAGTGAGAACAAGCAGCCTGCTTGTCCTCGGAGAATATAAATCGACCAACTTGAGTTGCAATGTCTTCTTAGGGTATACTCTTTCTTGGTGGTGGGATTAATGAAAACATTCATGGTGATTGCATGCCTACACACAGAACATCTTCCAAATACTCTGTGTTGTAAGGTCTACTGGGTCTCTTTCTGGGACAGCTGATGAAACTAACTTATCTTTCAGGTTTTTACTTGTTGAGAAAGCTATAGTGGGTCTTACACTTCTGAAGGATGAGTTTCTAGTATGTGTCAATTTTTGAAAATTGTTTTCTGGAATTCTTTGGCGTATTGTGAGAAGCGGAGAGTACAAACTAAATCTGGTGCCTTCTTTTCTACTTGGTGTGACAGCAGAGCGTCTCTATTTTGCATGCTTGCCTTTAAAAAACCTGCCTTGATATATTTTTACGATAGCCTCTACTTAAACGTTGTGACAGTATATTAGCCTGTGCTTCGTACTCCTCAAAATTAGTACATATCCTCTTGAGTCTTAAAAACTGGGAATATGGGAGGTTGTTCTTCAAGCTGCATGTATGGAAACTTGTGAAATGTAAGAATGTGTTCTTGTTCGTCAGTTTCCTATAGATTTTTTTATATTTTACTATGTACATGTTAGGCATGTTTTAGGGACTCCTGAGGCAGGCCAGAGTGGCCGAAACACAATTTGTGTAGAGTCCAGATTGTTTCAATAAACTTTTGCTGTGAACTTTGAGTCCAGTAGAAGATTTTTTTTTTTTTTTACATCAACCACCTTGTCTCCTCCACTGACGTTCTTTGGATTTTCCAGTGCGGAGGTTTGTTTTTTTTTGTGTTTGTCGCTACGATACTTTACACCCATTCTCAATATCACTCCAATCTTTTTCACATAGCATATGACCCAAAGTGGACTCCCATCTAGCAACACATTTTGGACTGCTAGAGTATTGAGAGCCCTACAAATCCAAGTTATTACTCCCCGACTACCACTTTTACTCATCATGGCTTCCAAAATGTTCCTGTTGCCTCAGTTTCTGAATTCCTCTGCATTTTAAGTAATCTTTTACTTGACTATACTGGAATATAAATGTCGCAGCTAGGCCATATTCATCTACAAGAGTCTGAAAAAGTTTAACTTTTTTTTAATTTAAATTTTTTTTTGTTACATTTGTACCCTGCGCTTTCCCACTCATGGCTGGCTCAATGCGGCTTACATGGGGCAATGGAGGGTTAAGTGACTTGCCCAGAGTCACAAGGAGCTGCCTGTGCCTGAAGTGGGAATCGAACTCAGTTCCTCAGGACCAGAGTCCACCACCCTAACCACTAGGCCACTCCTCCACTCTTCACAGTCATGCAACCCTTGTCGCTTCCAAACCCTATAAAATGGCATTGGTTTTCCCAGGTGCAAAATCTAATAGAGTAGTAAATAGGGTTAGCCTCAAGTATTTAAGCTTAGGCAAGAGGAGCCTTTTTCACCATACCCCAAACTTCCATAATTAATTTTGTGATTGGGCTGGAATCTTGTAAGAAGTAATTCCCCACCTCAGAAGGAATCCAAAGTAAATCTCCCAGAGTGATCCCTTAAACCCATAATTGTTCAAAGGCAACCCAATTTTTTAGGCTGGGTGTCCTCCAATCGAGAAGTGCACTTAATTTCTTTAATTTCAAGTGCTGCTTGAAATTAAAGAAAAAAAAAATTATGATTGCCATTACCCCTTTATGAAGAATCTGAAATAAACTCTCCCTTCTTACTACAGAGGATCTCCTCTTTCAAATGTATTGAAAAAATTATATGATGAAGTCTTTGGAAAAACAACATTGGTATTTTTATCAGGAGTGAAGCAAATAGAAACAAAAATCTTGGAAGGAGCAGCATCTTAACTGAAGTCACTCTACCAAGCTATGAAGTTGTAACCCTTCCTACCTCTCAAGTTGTTCCAAACCATAAGTACATAAGTACATAAGTAGTGCCATACTGGGAAAGACCAAAGGTCCATCTAGCCCAGCATCCTGTCACCGACAGTGGCCAATCCAGGTCAAGGGCACCTGGCACGCTCCCCAAACGTAAAAACATTCCAGACAAGTTATACCTAAAAATGAGGAATTTTTCCAGTCCATTTAATAGCGGTCTATGGACTTGTCCTTTAGGAATCTATCTAACCCCTTTTTAAACTCCAGATTTCAAGAAAGTGAGAAATATTTAGCATATAGTTCTCCGAAATCAGAACTTTATCCTCAAATATTGTAGAGAGCCGGCTGCCTATTGAAAAGGAAATGTATGCTTTAATGCCTCCTCTACGCCGATATCTAAAGAGCAATTCAAAACCTCAGATTTAGAAGCATTTTAAAACTTGAGACTTTTCCAAAGCTATCCAAGTCATCCATGAGAGCATGTAATAAAGTTTCAGGGCCCATTACCATAAGAAGAATATCATCTGCAAACTACAAAATTTTGTTTTGTTCACACTGAATTGGGATACTGCTTATCAAAGACATCTACTAGTTTGAGATAAGGGCTCCATGACACAGCAGGCAACAGAGGGGATAAGGAACACCCCTGGTGGGTACTCCTACTCAATTCAAGGTGATCCAGTAACCCCCACCCCCCACAATTGATGTTAATCACAGCCATTGGCCTTTAATACAGGAAATTAACCTACTTCAAAAAGTGTCCTTTAGATACACTTTAATACAACATATAGGGCCAAATTACTCTAGCAAAAGCATTCTCAGCACTGACAGCCAGTAACTATGCTGGAGGCCCTCGAAATTTTGCTACCCACAATAGATTCAAAGCATCTAATATCAATAGTTTGTCTACCTGTTATAAACGGCAATATCCTACTCACCCCAATACCAAAAGATACCAACAAAAAAAATCAAACGAAATCACTAACTACCGTCCAGTAGCATCTAACCCGTTGGTGGTCAAACTGATGGAAAGCATGGTAACCAAACAACTTACAGATTACATAAACAAATTCTCAATATTACACGAATCAGAGTCAGGCTTTCGCCCCTCCACAGCACGGAAACAGTATTACTCTTCTAGCCAAATTCAAGTAGGAAATAGCAACAGGCAAAAACATCCTTCTCCTCCAATTCGACATGTCTAGTGCATTCGACACAGTAAACCATAATATATTAATAAGATTATTAGATAAGTTCAGGATTGGTGGAAACATACTTAACTGGACCAAGGACTTCCTAACCACAAGAACATACCAAGCAAAATCAAACTCAAAGCATATCAACACCATGGAAAGCAGACTGTGGAGTACCGCAAGGATCACCGCTATCACAGATCCTATTCAACTTAATGATGACCCCACTTGCCAAGTCCTTATCCAACCATGGCCCTAACCCTTTCATATATATATATATATATTTTTTTTTTTTTTTTTGTTACATTTGTACCCCGCGCTTTCCCACTCATGGCAGGCTCAATGCGGCGGGCAATGGAGGGTTAAGTGACTTGCCCAGAGTCACAAGGAGCTGCCTGTGCTGGGAATCGAACTCAGTTCCTCAGTTCCCCAGGACCAAAGTCCACCACCCTAACCACTAGGCCACTCCTCCACTATATGCAGACGTCGTCACAATATACATTCCTTACAAAACCAAACTGACAAATCAACAAAATCAAGCTCGGCCTGATCATGGATTCATGGGCAAATGCATTTCAACTAAAACTCAATAAAGGAAAAAACTCATTGTCTCATCCTCTCATTCCAACACAGCACGGACATCACCACAAGTATCAACACCCCAGATCACACCCTTCCTATCTCAGACAACTTGAAAATCCTCAACGTTACAATGGATCGTAACTTAACACTAGAGAGCCAAGTGGCATCCACAACAAAGAAAATGTTCCACTCAATATGGAAACTCAAACGCGTGAAGCAATTCTTCAAGAGGGAAACATTTTGCAACCTGATACAATCAATGGTACTAAGCCACTTAGATTACTGCAATGGAATTTATGCGGGATATAAAGAACAAACCTTAAAGAAACTTCACAATGCTCAAAACACGGCAGCTAGGCTTATATTTGGTAAAACACGATTTGAAAGCGCAAAACCCCGCCGCGAAAAACTACACTGGCTCCCAATCAAAGAACACATCGCCTTCAAAATCTGCTCCCTGGTTCACAAAATCATCTACGGAGAAGCCCCAAGTTACATGACAGACTTGATCGACTTACCAATTAGAAATACATCCGAATCAACACGATCTTATCTAAATCTACACTACCCAAGCTACAAAGGACAAATAAAAAACAACTTATGCATCTAGTTTTTCCTACATAAGCACACAAACTGTGGAAAGCATTACCAAAAGCCTTGAAAACGACATACGACTACCTAAACTTCCGGAAATCACTAAAAACCAACCTGTTTAAAAAGGCATACCCTACCGATCCAACTTAAATGCCTAATCTCTGCAACACAACCAAACTAAAGCACGTAATGGACATAACACAACTCTTCCGTTTTCCGATTCCCTAATGTGGCTGTGCCACATGTACATGATCTTACCACATCATCACCCTGTATTTGTTCACACCGGAACCTGTAAAGGACTCTCTGGTACTATGTAAGCCACACTGAGCCTACAAATAGGTGGGAAAATGTGGGATACAAATGTAACAAAATAAATAAATAAATAAATCCAGCTTGGTCACTGTGATCTAATTGAGGAATATACGTCTCAAATCTAGCTGCCATAATCTTAGTGAAAAGTTTTATAGATTGTACCCAAGATATTAGTTATACAATCCGCAAGAGAGCAGAGCCTTCCCAGATTTCTGGATAATAGTGATTCCGGCTAGGCACAATGAGTGTGGCATCTCGGCCACTTGTTCTAGATCATTAAACATCGCTGATAGAGGGCCAGCAATCATTGTCTTAAGTAATTTATAAAACTTAAAATGGTAAAACCATCTAGGTCTAGAGCTTTCCCCACCAATAACTGCTTTATTGCCTATAAGGTCTCCTGGATAGTGATGAGACCAGACAACTGGTCTACTTCTCTAAGGCTCAACTTTGGTAAAGTTGTCTTGGCCAGAAAATCTTTTTCTGCTGGAATTGTGAAATAACCTGATTAATAGAGTTAATGATAAAATGTAACAAAGGCCTCTCAAATTCGCTTAGCCTCCCTTAAAATCTGCCTATTTGAATCTTACTGATTTACAAGTTCATTTCTTCTTCAATTTCCAGGCCAACAGTTTTCGCAGCATATTACCCAATTCAAAATACGGCAGCTGCTTTGACCTGAGACTTGCGAGGAGAGTTTACAAACCCATCTCTTAAGGGTCGGCAGAACTCTAGCTTGTAGCCGTCTCTGATGACTTCCAGAACCCAAGCGTCTGAAGTTACCCTGGTCCACTAGCCCAGAAACGAGGACAACCTTCCTCCTATCTGCACTGGGCCATGGACCAGGTCCCCGTCATTGGGTACGCGACCCTGGGGGCAGGCCGGAGGACGAACCTCCGGGACGGCGGTCCCTACGAAAGGAATGCTGCTTGGGGCAGAAGTTCCGTTTGAAGGAAGCGGAGGCAGAGGAGACCGACTTGCCCGGGCGATACCGACGGGCTTCCTGGAATCGGCCCTTAGAGGAACCGGGACGGGCACTGCTGGCCCGCGTCCTGACCTCTGGCAACCTCTTGCCCTTGGACGTGCCGAGCTCCGTCACAATCTTGTCCAGCTCGTCCCCAAAGAGCAGCCTGCCTTTAAAAGGCAACTTGGCTAGGCGAGATTTAGAGGCATGGTCAGCAGACCAGTGCTTAAGCCAGAGCCACCGCCGCACAGAGACTGTCTGAGCCATGCCCTTGGCCGAGGCTCTCAAAACATCATACAGCAAGTCTGCCAAGTAGGCCAAACCCCACTCCAGGGTCGGCCACTCCGCCCTCCAGGAAGGGTCAGAGTGGGAAGCCCGCTGCAAAACAGTCAGGCACGCCCTAGCCACGTAGGAGCCGCAAACCGAGGCTTGCAAACTCAGAGCGGCCGCCTCAAAGGACAACTTTAAGGCCGCCTCCATTCTCCTGTCTTGGGCGTCCTTCAGGGCAGTGCCACCTTCCACCGGCTGCGCCGTTTTCTTAGTTACGGCAGTGATTAAGGAATCTACTGTGGGCCAGAAAAAGGCTTCCCGTTCCCCCTCAGGAAAGGGGTACAGACGGGACATAGCCCTGGCTGCTTTCAGGCTCGCCTCAGGGGCATCCCATTGCGCTGAAATTAAGGTCTGCATGGCTTCATGAACGTGGAAGGTTCTAGGCGGGCGCTTCGTTCCCAGCATGAGGGAGAGCCTTCCTCCAGAGAGGCAATCTTCAAAATGCTCATGACCTGCACAAGCAGGTTGGCCAGATCCTCTGAGCGAAAAAGCCGCGCTGCAGAGGGGTCGTCCGCTCCATCCGAGCGAGGATCAGTCTCTTCCATCGATTCCGCTAGGGATCTCTGGGAGAACTCAGACACGCTGCCGTCATCCACATCAGAGGAGACAGAGTCCCCCAAGGGTGGAAGATCCACCCGAGGGCGATTAAGCATAGAGGCCTCATCACCCCGATCAGAGGGGTGGGCAGGGGCAGTGTTCTGCATAAGAAAGGCTTGATGCAGCAGCAAAATGAACTCAAGGGGAGAACCCCCCCCCCCCCAGTCTGTGCATTTCTGCAGCCTGTGCGCGGCCCTAAAAGCACCCTCCAGCTGCGCTCCCAGTAGCGGGGGAGAGGCGTGTTGCGCGTCCAAAATGGCGTCTGGTGCGAAACTCCGAGAAGGAGTCGAGCGGGAAGAAGAGCATTTTAATTTCGCCGACTTCTTACTGTCGCACGATTCAAGGGCGACCAAGCTGTTAACGTCTCCCATCTCGAAGGCGGCCCAAGAAGAAGCCGACCGAGCCGCGTGGCCGGTCACGACCGGGAGGGCGGCCAGCGGGGGATGGGCGCCTAAGGCGGGAAAGGCCGCCGCGCCAGAGGAAAAACCGGTGAACTCTCCCGGTTCCGAAAGGGCGCCCAAAAAGGGCGACTACCTTCGATTCCTCCACTTCCCCGCTAGGCACGCGAACGCGTTCCTGGGAGCGTCTTTTCGCGCCCTTGCCATCCGAGGCCATAGCCACACGGAGACCGTTTGGGGAACCCCCTGCCCGCTAGTAAAAGGTAAAAATTACCTGCTTCTTGCTCCGAGCAGCGACGACTTGTTCCAGTGAGCAGCTGCAAATGGACGTCCTTTTTGAACGTTTTAAATTTTTTTTTTTTTTTTTTTTAACGGAGCCAGTGGGAGGGGGGAGAAAAGGAGGGACCTGGCACCACCAGGTTTGCACTTGCTCACGAAGAGCCCTCAACCCCAGGTACTCAACAAAACCTAAACAATTAGGCTTGGAGACCTAGCCAGAGCTGCTGCTGTGTGACCATACACCTGCTGAGATAGAGAACATACTGAGGAGTTTCCGGCAGCACATGACCACATATAGGGAGGCAAAAGATTGCTCTCTATCTCCACCTGCTGGTAGATGGACACAACCCACCAGTCTATGGAATGATCAGCTTGATGATAGGGAATAAGTTTTTAGTGTAATCGACATCCTAACAGAGAGTTACTCTAGGTTCACAATTGCTGGTCCCACTGAGGTTCCATCATCAACAACTGAAGGATACCATGGCCGAAAAATTATGAGCGACTGGCCTTGAGCCGGAGGACAGATGTAGGGTGTGAGATCACCACTGACCTTTGTCGCTTATATATTAAGGGTATATACTCTTTGAGGCTCTCCGTGTACCAACGAGAAAAATTGTACCGATTTATAATGCGATTGTATATACCACCAAAACGGGCAATGTTGGCAAATAATCAGTGGGACTGGGGCATGTTTGAAATGTGGCGCTGAAGTGGCCTCCTTGGGGCATATGTTTTGGTTCTGCCCCTTGGTGCGCCATTTCTGGCAGAAATTACTAAAGATGGTGGATGGTATGTGGTACTGTTCATGGTGTGGGACCCGCTGATTCTTTTTTATCAGTTCAAGTTCACCTCGGATCTTCCTGCAGGTTTCAAGGGATTACTGGGAATGGCCATTAATTTTGGCATCAATACCATTTTGAGGGTCTGGCTCTCCCCGTTGTGCCCTTCCCTACAAATAAGAACTCAAATGATACAGCAAGTAAGGGTAGACAAATGTGGTTTCGCCAATGGGATAGTGTTCTCGGACTCAGTTTCAGGGCCAGGTGGGAACTGCTATGGAACACCCTACCACATAAGGGAAGAAGCCACATATTAAATTACTGATCCATACTGTGAAGCGGGAGGGGGGTGGTAGGAACGGGGTAGATGGGGGTTGTGTATTAGACACAGGAGGGATTAAAGTGGGGTAAGGGAATTTATGTATAGTCAATTTACCTGTTGTATAAGAGTTTCTTTGTTAGTTTAAATTAATCAGGGTTCTCAATCTTGGCGGGGAGTAAAGAGAAATTGGTAGGGGGAGGGGGTATGGTCATAATTTCTCTAAGTGCTTGCCAAGGTATGACATTCTGTTATGTGTTTGGTATTGTAAGGTAGTGCTTGCCAAGGTATGACATTCTGTTATGTGTTTGGTATTGTAAGGTAGAAGACCTAAATCAAGGATTCTGCTTAAGTTTAATGGAAGTGGGCAAGGCAGAGAGGAGGGGGGGAATAAAAGACTAAAGCTTGATGGCTGGTTTAATATACTTATGTTTGGATAAGATTTGTTCAATGAGTTTGTATGATGTATTCACCATGTTTGGTAATGTAATACTTTGACATGACATCAATAAAATTCTTGGAACATAAGTTTTTAGTGTTCTCCAGAAGTGTAGGTGGTGTGAAGATGAGGCTACTGTGAAGATGAAGCTCCCACCTCAGGGTCCCAGGTCCCTCTTTCACTCAGGGTGAGCTGGTTCTCAGTATGCAGATTTTATGCAAATTACTCTACTACCCCTTTCTACTCGGGGTGACCTGGTTCTCAAAAAGCAAACACAGTCAGGTCTCACCAACAGGATATTTTCTCATACAAATCTTTTATTCCCCCTTCCTGGGGCACACTTCTTCCAGCTTAAAACACTTTTACAAGCTTAAACAGTCCTTCCAGCTTAAACATTTCATCCTAGTCAGTTCAATCTTCCAGCTTAAGCACCTGGACACTCAGTCCTTCCTTGTAGCACACAGTTCTTATACTTGATCCTCTAGGGCCTTCTTACCCCAGCCAGCTTCCTTGCTTTCCACACAGTTCACCACCAGTCCAAAGGGCTCAGCCAGTACTTCTCATGGGGATCCTCCTGCTTTAGTTACCAGCTCTCTTCTTCAGCTGCTAGTTCTCCTCTCTCCCTCACCACTCAGGTGGGGTATTAAGTGGTTAATGGCCAAACAGGACCCAGCCCATAACCTGCTGCACCTGTTTCCTCCTCCAGGACTCTCCTCGGTCCTAGCGACCTCCTGCTATACATCCCCCTTACTGACTCACCCAGCCCTTCTCCCTGGACATTTTAGGGGAACAGCGCCCTCTAGGGGCCTAACCAGGGTAGGACAGCCTCTTCCTTCTCACAGTGGTCGTACGTGGTTTTCATGGCTTTTGGGAGTGTGTTCCACAGTTGTGTGCTTATGTAGGAAAAACTGGATGCGTAAGTTGATTTGTATTTGAGTCCTTTACAGCTTGGGTAGTGCAGGATTAGGTACGTTCGTGATGATTTTGAAGTACTTCTAGTTGGTAGGTCAATCAGATCTGTCATGTATCCCGGGGCTTCACCGCAGATAATTGCAGATTTTGAAAGTAAAACATTCTTTGATTGAGAGCCAATGTAGTTTTTCGCGGAGGAGTTTAGTGCTATCAAATCTGGTTTTTCCGAAGATAAGTCTGGCTGCCGTATTCTGAGCGGTCTGAAGTTTCTTTAATGTTTGTTCTTTACATTCCGCGCAGATTCCATTGCAGTAGTCTATGTGACTTAGTACCATTGATTGTATCAGGTTGCGAAATGTTTCCCTTGGGAAGAATTGTTTCACCCGTTTGAGTTTCCACATTGAGTAGAACATTTTCTTGGTTGTGGATGTCACTTGTTTCTTTAGTGTTAGGTTGCGGTCTATTATGACGCCGAGGATCTTCAGGCTGTCAGAGATAGGGAGGGTGTGGTCTGGGGTGTTGATAATTGTGGGGTAATCCGTGTTGTGTTGGGATGAGACAAGACAGTGTGTTTTTTCTTCGTTGAGTTTTAATTGAAAAGCATTTGCCCAGGAGTCCATGATGTTCAAGCTGCTTTTGATTTCATTGGAGATTTCTGTCAGATTAGATTTGTAAGGAATGTATATTGTGACGTAGTCTTCATATATGAAATGGTTCAGGCCTTGGCTGGATAGAGTCTTGGCTAAAGGGGTATCATTAGGTTGAAGAGGACTGGTGATAGCGGTGATCCTTGTGGTACTCCACAGTCTGCCTTCCACGGTGATGATATGCTTCGTGTACCCTAACTGTAGGCCAAGCAGCAGTGCTACCACTTTCAGGTCAGCACAAATATTCCATTTATGTTCAGAGTATTTGATCATTTTCAAAATTAACTCCATAGAAACATGGGTCTCTTTCATTCCAACCCCATGAGCCAATGGAAAGATGGTTTTTTGTTGCCATTGTGCAACAAGACAGCTTTCAAACTCGTTTTGCTAGAGTCTGTGAATAGCCTCCATTCATCGGGAACATGTGTACCATCTAACTCCATCATAAAACCATTTACATCAGTACAGAAACAGACATCGCTTTCCATTGCACAGTATGCAGCTAACTTGGTGTGTCGATGACAAAAATGTGAAGTTGTGGTACATCATTGTAGCAAATTCCATTCCCGAAGTCTAGAAGCTAGCAGTTCTGACTTTTCTTTAGATAATGACAGATCTCTTACCAGATCATCTAAATCTGATTGGCTCAGCAAGTGCAGCTGACCCTCCAGTTGTTCTGGATCAAGAAATACATCATGCCAATCGACATCTTCTTCATCAGGATCAGAAGCGTCAGTTTCAATTGCCGTTCCTGCTGCAGGAGGGGCAGGCACTGGATTCTCTACATCGTGTGGTACTGGTTTAAGAGCAGACTCTCAGTCAGGATACACAATTTGTGACTTGTTTCTCTTTGAATATCTGGCGATTTTAGTCATGCAATAACAGTCTGAATGGTGATTTTTCTGCTCACGCCAAAACATCAGCACTGGAAAAGCCATTCCTTCCCTTTTACAATTCAACCACTGCATTAGCCCAGAGTAGCACACAGTGCAACAAACATGAGGTGCCCAGCTTTTATCTTGATCTCCAATTTGACAGTCAAAGTAATACTTGTAAGCAAAGCACACTCGCTTTGTCCGATTCTTGCGCTGATCAGTGTATTTGCCACATGTGTAGCAGAAATTGTCCAGATCGTTAACACACTTCTGTCTATCCATCTTGCCTTATATACTTACTGCTGACATCAGCCAATAGACCTGTCTGAGCGCATCCAGACAGGTCCGGGCATGTACGGGCATGTCCGCTGGGATATATTTCCAATATATAATGCACTAATATTATAAGTGAATAGGCTTTGCATGTATAACTTAAAATCTAGATGTGTCAGGCAAATTCGGAGTTCATATTTGGAATCGGCAGGTTCAATTTAGTTTAAAACACTTGTTTTTCTCTCAGTAGCAAAATCATTGTTGCGTTGTGGGGTGATATTAACTGGGTAAATGTAACATCGGGGCACGCTAGGAAGGTAAAATTCCTTGACGAAATCAAGGACTGATTTATGGAGCAGCTGGTACAGAAGCTGATGAGAGAAGGAAAAATTCTAGACCTAGTCCTTAGTGGAGTGCATGATCAGGTGCGGGAGGTAATGGTGCTGGGGCCGCTTGATAGCAGTGATCATAATATGATCGGATTTGATATTAACTTTGAAGTATATATAGGAAAATTCTTCAGAAAATGGAAGAAGGAACCAACTGAAAATAATAACGAACAGCCTAAGGAATGTCAAGTCAAATGCAAAGCACTGATAAGGAAGGCTAAAAAAAAAAAAAATTGTGTTGGAGGCAAAAACATAGTAAAAAAAAAAAAAAACAACTTTTTTTTAGGAAGCCAGCATAAGAATCGATTGGACCGCAAGATGACTGAGGGGTAAAAGGGGTGATCAGGGAAGACAAAGCCATAGCGGAGAGATTAAATGAATTCCTTGCTTCAATCTTCATCGAGAAAGATTTGGGAGAGATACCGGTGCAAGAAATGGTATTCAAAGCTGACGAGTTGGAGAAACTGAATGAATTCTCTATAAACCTGGAGGATGTAATGGGGCAGTTCTACAAATTGAAAAATAGCAAATCTCCAGGACCGGATGGTATTCATCCCAGAGTACTGGTAGAACTGAAAAATGAATTTGCGGAGCTATTGTTAGTAATATGTCATTTATCCTTAAAATCGAGCGTGGTACCAGAAGATTGGAGGATGGTCAATATAATGCTGATTTTAAAAAAAGGTTCCAGAGCAGATCCGGGAAATTATAGACCAGCGAGTCTGACGTCGGTACCGAGCAAAATGGTAGAAACTATTTTAAAGAACAAAATTACAGAACATATTCAAAAGCATGGATTAATGAGACAAAGTCAACATGGATTTAGTAAAGGGAAATCCTGCCTCACCAATCTATTACATTTCTTTAAAGGGGTGAACAAACATGTGGACAAAGGTGAGCTGGTTGATATTGTGTATCTGGATTTTCATAAGGCATTTGACAAAGTATCTCATGAAAGACTCCAGAGGAAATTGGAGAGGCAGTGTTCTATTCTGGATTGAACACTGGTTAAAAGACAGAAAACAGAGAGTGGGTTAAATGGTTAGTATTCTCAATGGAGAAGGGTAGTCGGTGGGATTCCCCAGGGGTCTGTGCTGGGACTGCTGCTTTTTAACATATTTATAAATGACCTAGAGATGGGAGTAACTAGTGAGGTAATTAAATTTGCTGACGACACAAAATTATTCCGTTAAATCGCAGGAGGACTGTGAAAAATTACAAGAGGACCTTACGAGACTTGGTGTCTAACTGGCAGATGACGTTTAATATGAGCAGTACAAAGTGATGAATGTGGGAAGGAGGAACCCGAATTATAGCTACGTAATTCAAGGTTCCACGTTAGGAGTCACAGACCAAGAAAGGGATCTAGGTGTTGTCGTTGATGATACGTTGAAACCTTCTGCTCAGTGTGCTGCTGCGGCTAAGAAAGCAAAATAGAATGTTAGGAAAGAAATGGAAAACAAAAATGGGAAAATTAGGTTCTTACTTTGGTAATTTTCTTTCCTTTAGTCATAGCAGATGAAGCCATTACGTATGGGTTGTGTCCATCAACCAGCAGGGGGAGATAGAGAGCACTCAAATTTCACAGTGCCACATGGTCAGCTAGCTCCACTGCCTCTTCAGTATTTGAAGCTTCCAAAGCAGTATAACAAACCACAATGGGAATAACATGAACTTTCCTCACAGCGAACGATGGCCCCATAACAAGGGCATGAACTCAAAAGGAGGGAATGAACACATCCTCCTGGAGGGAATAAACTCGTCCTCCTCTTTGTATTTATGGAGGGAATACACACATCCTCCTGGAGGGAATGAACTCAACCTCCTACACATGAACTGGAGGGAATGAACTCATCCTCCTATAAGTGAACATGAATCCTGAAGACTGTTTTCCAACTTTCTCCCAAGGAAGGATTAGAACTTCAGGAAACAAGAACAGAACCTGAAACAGATTCACATCATACAATCATACAGGGAGGGCTCATGGCTTCATCTGCTATGACTAAAGGAAAGAAAATTACCAAGGTAAGAACCTAATTTTCCCTTCCTTGTCATCAAGCAGATGAAGTCATTACTACGTATGTGAAGAATGATATCACTGCGACTGAAATGACAGGGGCCTGGGGAAAGGAAGAAGCGATATGGATCACCTTAAAAAGAGATGATAGAACCTCTGTCCACGTGGGTGTTGTCTACAGACCTCCAACACAATTGGAGGAATTAGATAAAGACCTGATCGCGGATATTCAAAAGTTGGGAAGCAAGAGAAAGGTGCTGTTGCTGGGAGATTTCAATCTGCCGGATGTAGATTGGAAGGTTCCCTCTGCGGAATCGGAAAGAAGTAGAAGGATCGTGGATGCTTTCCAAAGTGTTTTGCTCAGACAAATGGTGATGGAACCCACGAGGGAGGGAGCGACACTGGATCTAGAGCTCACAAATGGGGATAGCGTGTCAAATATCCGAGTGGGTGCCCACCTGGGCAACAGTGACCAAACGGTTTGGTTTGATATCACAGCTAAAGTGGAGAGCGGCCACTCAAAACTCAAAGTCCTGGATTTCAAGCGTGCTGACTTTAGTAAAATGGGGGAATATCTGTGGAAGGAGATGATGGGCTGGGAGGAAATACGAGAAGTGGAAGGACAGTGGTCCAGGCTGAAAGAAGCTATAAATAGGGCCACAAACCTTTATGTAAGAAAAGTAAATAAAAGCAAGAGAAAAAGGAAACCAATATGGTTCTCCAAGCAAGTGGTTGAGAAAATAAAGGCTAAAGAGTTGGAGTTCCAGAAATACAGAAAAACTCAAGAAAAGGAACACATGGAGGATTACCGGATGAAAATGAAAGATGCCAAGAGAGAGATACGACTGGCAAAAGCGCAAGCGGAAGAACAAATGGCTAGAAATGTAAGGAGGAGTGACAAAAATTTCTTCAGGTATATTAGTGAAAGGAAAATGACTAAAAAGGGAATTGTGAGACTAAAAGATACTGCGAACCGCTATGTGGAAAATGATGAAGAAAAAGCAAATTTGCTAAATAGATACTTTTGTTCTGTTTTCACAGAAGAAAATCCTGGAGAAGGACCGCGGACTGGAAATAATACAATTGAGAATGAAGTGGATACAGCACCGTTCACGGAAGAAAGTGTGTATCAACAACTTGAAAAGCTAAAGGTGGACAAAGCCATGGGACCGGACGGGATCCACCCCAGTATATTGAGGGAGCTCAGAGAGGTTTTGGCGGGTCCTCTTAAAGATTTGTTTAATATATCCTTGCAGACGGGAAAGGTTCCGAGGGATTGGAGAACGGCGGAGGTGGTCCCTCTTCACAAAAGTGGTGATAGGGAAGAAGCTGGAAACTACAGGCCGGTAAGCCTCACTTCGGTTACTGGAAAAGTAATGGAAGCGATGCTGAAGGAAAGGATAGTGAATTTTCTGGAAGCCAATAAGTTGCAAGATCCGAGACAACATGGCTTTACCAAAGGAAAATCGTGCCAAACGAATCTCATTGAGTTCTTTGATTGGGTGACAGGAGAATTGAATCAGGGACGAGCTATGGACGTAATCTACTTAGATTTCAGCAAAGCTTTTGACATGGTTCCCCACAGGAGGCTCTTAAATAAACTGGAGGGGCTGAAGATAGGACCTGAAGTGGTGAACTGGATTAGGAACTGGTTGACGGACAGACGCCAGAGGGTGGTGGTGAATGGAATTCGCTCGGAGGAAGGAAAGGTGAGTAGTGGAGTGCCTCAGGGATCAGTGCTGGGGCCGATTCTGTTCAATATATTTGTGAGTGACATTTCCGAAGGGTTAGAAGGTAAAGTTTGCCTATTTGCGGATGATACTAAGATCTGTAACAGAGTGGACACCACGGAGGGAGTAGAAAACATGAAAAAAGATCTGAGGAAGCTAGAAGAATGGTCTAAGGTTTGGCAATTAAAATTCAATGCGAAGAAATGCAAAGTGATGCACTTAGGGAATAGAAATCCATGGGAGACATATGTGTTAGGCGGGGAGAGTCTGATAGGTACGGGCAGAGAAAGGGATCTAGGGGTGATAGTATCTGAGGATTTGAAGGCGACGAAACAGTGTGACAAGGCGGTGGCCGTAGCTAGAAGGTTGTTAGGCTGTATAGAGAGAGGTGTGACCAGCAGAAGAAAGGGGGTGTTGATGCCCCTGTATAAGTCGTTGGTGAGGCCCCACCTGGAGTATTGTGTTCAGTTTTGGAGGCCGTATCTTGTTAAGGATGTAAAAAGAATTGAAGCGGTGCAAAGAAAAGCTACGAGAATGGTATGGGATTTGCGTTACAAGACGTATGAGGAGAGACTTGCTGAACTAAACATGTATACTCTGGAGGAAAGGAGAAACAGGGGTGATATGATACAGACGTTCAAATATTTGAAAGGTATTAATCCGCAAACGAACCTTTTCCGGAGATGGGAAGGTGGTAGAACGAGAGGACATGAAATGAGATTGAAGGGGGGCAGACAAGAAAAATGTCAGGAAGTATTTTTTCACGGAGAGAGTAGTGGATGCTTGGAATGCCCTCCCGCGGGAGGTGGTGGAAATGAAAACGGTAACGGAATTCAAACATGCGTGGGATAAGCATAAAGGAATCCTGTGCCGAAGGAATGGATCCTCAGGAGCTTAATCAGGATCGGGAGGCGGGGCTGGTGGTTGGGAGGCGGGGATAGTGCTGGACAGACTTGTACGGTCTGTGCCAGGGCCGGTGGTGGGCAGCGGGACTGGTGGTTGGGAGGCGGGGATAGTGCTGGACAGACTTGTACGGTCTGTGCCGGGGTTGGGAGGCGGGGATGGTGCTGGGCAGACTTGTGCGGTCTGTGCCGGAGCCGGTGGTTGGGAGGAGGGGCGGGTGGTTGGGAGGCGGGGATAATGCTGGGCAGACTTATACGGTCTGTGCCCTGAAGAGCACAGGTACAAATCAAAGTAGGGTATACACAAAAAGCAGCAAATATGAGTTATCTTGTTGGGCAGACTGGATGGACCGTGCAGGTCTTTTTCTGCCGTCATCTACTATGTTACTATGTATGGGATGTATCAAAGCAATCCCTGTATAGGGTGGGAACAAGTCACACCATGCGCTAGCAGTTGTGCTCCAAAACGCGCATCCCTCCTAGCAGCCACATCCAGCCTGTAATGTCGGGCAAATGAGAGCTTCGAAGCCCATGTTGCTGCACTGCAAATCTCATGAAGAGAGTGCGCTCCAGTTTCAGCCCAAGAGGAAGAAATCGCTCTTGTAGAATGTGTCTTAAAGGCTACAGGCGGAGGCCGGCCGGCAAGCAAGCAGATAAACTGAAAAGATAGCTTCTTTGAGCCAGCGGGCAATAGTGGCTTTAGACGCTGGAGACCCTCTGCGAGAACCTGATAGTAAAACAAACAAATGATCAGAGGTCCTGAAAGAATTAGTAACTTGCAGATACTGCAACAGAGTCTTGCGCACATCCAATAGGTGCAATTTTTATTTAATTTATTTTTTTTATTTATTTGTTACTTATATCCCACATTTTCCCACTAATGCAGGCGCAATGTGGCTTACAGAGAATTAAATTGCCCAAAGGATTTTGGAAACTCCTCCTTAACAAAAGAGAGTAGAAAAATAGGCTGGTTTAGGTGAAACGCTGAAACCACCTTAGGCATGAAGGAAGGCACGGTACGAACCGTGACCCCGGACTCTGAAAATTGCAGAAATGGGTCTCGACAGGACAGCGCCTGGAGTTCTGACACCCGTCTCGCCGAAGTAATGGCCACCAGAAAAATGGCCTGTAGTGTCAAATCTTTCTCTGAAGCTCGCCGTAGCGGCTCAAAAGGAGAACCCTGCAGAGCCTTCAAAACTAGCCACAGGTTCCAAGCTGGAAAAGGTGCCCACACGGGAGGAAGGAGCCGAAGCACCCCTCTAAGAAACCGTGCCACATCTGGATGAGCAGCTAAAGACACGCCTGCAACCTTACCATGAAGGGAGGCCAATGCTGCCACTTGCACCCACAGGGAATTATAGGCCAAGCCTTTTTGTACACCATCCTGCAAAAAGTCCAGAATCGGCGAGACAGGAGCCCACATGGGTGTGATCGCTTTAGAAACACTCCAAGCCTCAAACTGGCGCCAGATCCTGGTATAAGCCACGGAAGTGGACCGCTTGAGGGCCTGCAGGAGAGTGGCAATAACATTATTGGAATAGCCTTTGCCTCTCAATTGCGCCCTCTCAATTAGAGAGTTGCACGGAGACAGAAATCTTACCCATCCCCGCCCGTCCCTGCTGGAATCTTAACCGTCCCCACCCGTCCCCACTGGAATCTTACCCATCCCCATCCATCCCCGCAAAAATATAACCCATCCCAACCCGTCCCCACCCGTCCCTGCAAGAATTTAACCCATCCCCACCCATCACTGTAAGAATTTAATGGTACATAAAAGAAAATTACAGTCAGCTCCCTCAGTCTCTCTCTGGATTTGAGCCACAGCCCTGTAGGCAAGGAAGGAATGGAAGCTGAAACTTGGAACACTCTGGTGTGCACATGTAAGATTTGTCTCTGAGAGGTCACCACATGCACGCGCCACTAGGTCAGGTGACATCTGATGCTCATGCCTGTGTCAGAGCTGAGGTCTGCTCATCAGCCCGGGAGCAAAGAGGATTAATTGTAGCATAGTAAGTAACAGCAAATAAAGACCTGAATGGTCCATCCTGTCTGCCCAATAGTCACACTCATTATCAATTCATGATTAAATTAACGAGTGTGATATTATATACTTGATTATGGTCTCTCTTTTGTGTTTCTGGAACATAGACCATAGAAGTCTATCTGGCCCTATCCTTATGTTCCAACTGCTGTAGTTGTCGTTGAAGCCCACTCCAGTCTATGCGTCTTCTCATTTGTGGGACACAGATCGTAAAAATCTGTCCAGGACTGTCCTTATGTTCCAGCCACTGAAGTTGCTGTCTAAGCCCTTTCCAGCCCATCCTAAACCAAACTTCCATATATTAGACACAGACCATACAAGTCTGCCCGGTATTGGCCCTAGTTAATCACAGCCAGAGTTGCCATCTAAGTATTACTTCACACATGCACACACATGCAGCCATTTAAGGTTAGGTTTTTTATAACTTCCATTTTCTAATTAGAGATCCTCTGTGTTCATTCCACGTCTTTTTGAATTCCATCATCCTTTGTGTCTCTACCACCTCCTTAATTGAAGACTTCCCACATTTGTGCTGTTAAAGCAAGGAGGAAGAGGAGGAGGAGGCGGAGACAGCACTCAAAGAACTTGGTACTCGGTAGATGAGAGGCTGGTGCAGGTGTAGCTTACACTTCCACGGGAACCCCACAGGGACTGCTTCCGTCCCCGCGGGAACCCCACAGGGACTGCTTCCGTCCCCGTGGGAACCCCGCAGAACTGCTTCCGTCCCTGGGTTCCGCGGGATTCCCGCAAACCCCGTTCCCGTGCAGCTCTCTACTCTCAATAGCCATGCTGTAAGACCAAAACGGCAGGTGTCCTCCATGGCCACCGGTCCCTGCGACAACAGGTTCGGTACCAGAGGTAAAAGAAGGGGAGCCTCCAATAGCATCTGTCGGAGGTCCGCATACCAAGGCCCCCTGGGCCAATCCTGGGCGATGAGAACCACTTCTCCTGGGTGAAGCCGAATCCGCAGGAGCACACGCCCTATCAAGGGCCACGGAAGCAACACATACCAGAGGCCAGGGTTGAGCAAAGGCATCCAACCCGGCTGAGCAAGGATCTCTCCGTCTGCTGAAAAGCACGGGACTTTGGCAGTTGAGCTTGTCGCCATAAGATCCATTACGGGCTTGACCCATTTGGCACATATCTGCAGGAATACTTCGTCTGCCAGTTCCCATTCCGCTGGATCGATTTGATGCCTGCTTAGATAATCGGCTTGCACGTTGCTCTGACCTGCAATGTGAGCTGCCGACAGAAACTGTAGATGCAGCTCGGCCCAGTGGCAAATCTGTTCGGCCTGCGCGGCCAGCGCTCTGCACTGAGTGCCGCCTTATCGGTTTATGTAGGCCACTGTTGTCGTGTTGTCCGACACCATTCTGACAGCCAATCCTTCCAGGGTCACTTGAAAGGCCAGAAGCGCCTGAAACACCGCTTTCAATTCTAGGCGATTGATGGACCACTCCGACTCGTCGGGTGTCCAAAGACCCTGGGCATGCTTCCCCTTACAATGTGCGCCCCAACCCTTCAGGCTGGCATCTGTCACCACTAGGCACTAATCGGGGAGCGCCAGCAGCATTCCTCGCCGCAGCATGCTGTCTGAGAGCCACCACTCCATGTTGAGTCGGGCCGCAGGGAGCCAAAAGAGTCTGCATTGATAATCCTGAGATACTGGAGACCATCATTGAAGCAGGGAATACTGCAGAGGTCTCAGGTGCGCTCTCGCCCAGGGCACCAAATCCAAGGTGGCTGTCATCGATCCCAACAGCTGGACAATGTCGCAAGCTCGTGGGCGGGGCATCCTCAGGAGCAGACGGACCTGATTCTGAAGCTTGCACCGCCTTTGCTCAGGTAGGAATACATATCCCCGAGTCTGTGTCGAACCGTGCCCCCAAATATTCTAGAGATTGCGAGGGGGTCAGGTGACTTTTGGCTACATTGACGACCCAGCCCAGAGATTGCAGTACTGAGACCACTCTGGCTGTAGCTTGATGGCTCTCTGTTGCGGAGTCCGCTCTGATGAGCCAGTCGTCTAGGTACGGGTGAACCCGGATACCATCTCGCCAGAGAAAAGCAGCTACTACCACCATTACCTTGGAAAAGGTTCGGGGAGCTGTGGCGAGGCCAAAAGGCAAGCCCGAAACTGGAAATGTTTTTCCCATCACCACAAACCTCAGAAACTTCTGGTGCAGGGGCCAAATTGGAATGTGCAAGTAAGCTTCTTTCAGGTCCAGAGACGTGAGAAACTCTCCTGGCTGTACCGCCGCACTGATGGCGTGCAGGGTTTCCATGTGAAAATGCCGCACTCTCAGGGACTTGTTTAATTCTTTTGTCCAGAATAGGGCGAAAAGACCCACCTTTTCGCGGCACCACAAAGTAAATGAAGTAGCGGCAGCAGCCGAAATCGGCGGAAGGCACCGGGGGAAACTGCCCCAATATGAATCAAGCCTTGTAAGGTCTCCTCTACAGCCACCCGTTTGGCGGCAGAACCGCATCGGGACTACACAAACACGTCTCTTATCGGGGCATCGAATTCTATTCGGTATCCTTCTCTGATCAGGTCCAAGACCCACTGATCTGAGGTAATCTTGGCCCACTCCTCGAGAAAGAGGGAAAGACGTCCTCCTATAACAGGACTCGTGGAGGGGGCCAGCGCACCCTCATTGAGAGGGTCGCCCTTGAGCCTGCTGCTGCGGAACGTTTGTCCGAGCGAAAGAAGTTCCTCTGCTGAAAACCGGCCACGAGAAGTGGACCCAGCAGAATGCCCCGGGCGGTACCTTCTAGCTTCACGGAAGCGAGGTCTATAAGAGGAGGGAACCGCCTGACCCTTGGAGGGAGGCCACGGCCTATCCTCGGGTAAGCGCGGCGGTTTAGCATCTCCCAGGCCTTTCACAATTTTCTCCAACTCCTCACCCAACAGGAGAAAGCCTTGAAAGGGCAACTTCACCAACCTTTGCTTAGAGGCCATGTCCGCCGCCCAATGCCGTAGCCACAGAAGACGGCGAGCCGCCACTGCTACAGCCATCTGTTTAGCCGAAGCTCTGACAATATCAGAAAGGGCGTCAGCCAAAAAGGACAAGGCCGATTCCATTCGCGGAGCCACTTCAGGGCTCCGCTCCATCACCGGGCTGTTCCACTGCCTGTTGCAACCATGCCAGGCAGGCTCCAGCAGCATAACAACTGCATGCAGACGCCCGAATAGTAAGACCAGCAATTTCAAAGGACCGTTTAAGTGCTGATTCCAGTCTACGGTCTTGCATGTCCGTCAGGGCAACACCTCCTTCAACCGGGAGGGTAGTTCTCTTTGTCACAGCTGTGACTAGGGCATCCACCTTAGGCATTGCAAAGCGAGCCAAATGCTCCTCACTCAGAGGGAATAATTGCCCCATAGCCCTGGAAACTTTCAAAGGTCCTTCGGGGTCAGCCTATTGAGCTGAAATAAGCTCTTGGATGGAGTCATGCAAAGGAAAGGCTCGAGCAGGCTTTTTGGTACTTGCCATCCTCTGATTTCCAGAGGAGGCCACGCCACTCCCAGGATCTTCAATAGAGAGGACCTGTAAGACAATCTGAAATAAGCGCTGGCAGCTCCTCGCGGTGGAAAATCCAGTGGCCCTTCTGCACCTTCCTCTGTTTCCTCTGGCCACGAGGGCCTGCCGGACCCCTCAGAGTCACCACATCCCGACCACGGGGGGGAGGGGGGGGGGGAGGGGGGGCGGCAAAGGGGGGTGCGCCACTCTCTGAAGGGGAATTTACCATTCTGAGCTTCTCTTGCGGCCAGCTATCAGGGAAAACCGCCTCAGAGGGCAATCTCAGGCCTGCATCCACCGGAGGGGCAGTAAGGGGGGGCCGTAGAAAACCCCTGTGGCTGAGCTCTTTTAAGCATATATGCATTATGAAGCAATAATACAAAGTCAGGGGAGAAAAACTCGCCCTGGGCACCCGGTTCCAGTCCGGGGCTAGTAGCTCTTTGGCCAGCCTCAATTCGAGGGCCCCCTTCAGGTTCCAGACCCTCCGCCTCAGCGGGGGTCGTGCCATGTGGTGCTTTCAAAATGGCGCCCACTGCCAGCTCCACCGAGCGGGAAGAATCATCGCTCGCCATGCTCAGGCAAGCTCTTATGCCTGAACAGCACGTTTTACAGAGCCCCGCTGCTGATCTGCGCTTGCCACACTTGGAACAGCGCTTAACACTCTCTGCAGCCATCGCCGAAATACGGCGGAAAATTCAAAATGGCGGCTTCACACCAAAAACGTCCCGATCGCGGGCCCTCCCCGGAGGAGTCAGAGAACACTCTTACCTCACTGGACCGAGTATACAAGCTCCGGTCACGCTGTAGAAACTGAAAAAAACCTCTCGCTTTTTTTTTTTTTTTTTTTTTTTTTTTTTTTAACGCTGTGAGGAAAGTAGAGAAAACAGCAAAAGAGGCAATCAAATCAACTCCAGAGGTACAGAACAGTGGGAAAGGCAGGGAAAGGCGAACCAAAGTGCCTGCATCCACCAAGTATAGAGTGGGAAAGAGCAGGGAAAAAAACTAATGTGCTCACATCCACTGGGGGGATGGGTAAGGCAGGGAAAGGGCTAACCTATGTGCCTTTAAGGTGAAGCTGCTATAGCCTCTAACACCCCAGCTAACAACTGGCAAGCCAGGAGCCACCCCCAGGCAGATGTTTTTTAAGGAGCTTGATCAAGCTGCAACCACCCTGCTTGGGGAGATAGAGAATACTGAAGAGGCAGTGGAGCCAGCTGACCATATGGCACTGTGAAATTTGAGTGCTCTCTATCTCCCCCTGCTGGCTGATGGACACAACCCATACGTAATGGCTTCATCTGCTTGATGACAAGTAAGAGGACGTTATAATGCCTTTATATTGCTCCATGGTGCGACCGCACCTCAAATATTGTGTTCAATTCTGGTTGCCGCATCTCAAAAAAGATATAGTGGAATTAGAAAAGGTGAACAGAAGGGTGACGAAAATGATAAAGGGGGATGGGACGACGACCCTATGAAGAAAAGCTATAGCGGCTACGGCTCTTCAGCTTGGAGAAAAGGCGACTGAGGGGAGATATGATAGAGGTCTACAGAATAATGATGGAGTTGAACAGGTCTGTTTACGATTTCCAAAGATACTACGACTAGGGGGCATGCAATGAAGCTACAAAGTAGTAAATTTGAAACGAATTGGAGAAAATGTTTCTTCACTCAACGTGTAATTAAATTCTGGAATTCATTGCCAGAGAATGTGGTAAAGGTGTTAGCTTAGCAGAGTTTAAAAAAGGTTTGGACAGCTTCCTAAAGGAAAAGTCCACAGACCATTATTAAATTGGACTTGGGGAAAATCCACTATTTCTGGGATAAGCAGTATAAAATGTTTTGTACTTTTTTGGGATCTTGCCAGGTATTTGCGACTTGGATTGGCCACTGTTGGAAACAGGATGCTGGGCTTGATGGACTTGGTTCTGTCTCAGTATGGCAATACTTATGTACTTAAGTCAAGACAAATCCATTTCAAACTTTCTGCATCATCTAACTCTCATTCAAGGACCAATATCTATATCCTTTGTCTTGCATCCCCATCTCCAGAACCATCACCACAGAGGCATGATCAGACCAAGTACTAGTGTTTATGTCCCCCTCCCATCAAGGCTGAGGCACCAGACTTAGTGAAAAGCCACATATTAATTCTACAAAATGGACAATAAGCATTAGAAAAATATGTAGTTTCTAACCAGAGGATGAAAATACCTCTATACATCTAATTCCTCAAAATGTGCCAAAAATCTTTTCAATGCTTCTGATGAGGGCCCCAAATTATGATCCCCTCCCCTAGTATTGACAACAGCAGGACCTATAGTTAAGTTAAAGCGCCCCCCTCCCCCAAGTATACTTTCACAGAAAGTTTCAATTACTAACACTTCAAAAACGGTTCCTTGTGTGGCATCTGGGGCCTATATATTAAAGTATAAAGTGTTATTGATAGTGATTTTTACCATATCACCTCTCACACATTAACATTATGGATGTCACAATTTATAAACAGCTATCAATATCCCCACGCCATTAGTTTTTTTTTTTTTTCTAAAAAAACATTTAAACTCAAATATATTTTTGCTTTCCCCTTAAGAGAAAATAATTTTTCTCCTGCAAAAATAAAGTTTGTCACCTGTATAAACCCTGTACGTTGCCTGTTTAACCACAATTCTTTGCAGCAGAGCTGTCCCCTGATATTCAAGGAGACGAAATAAAGATAATCACTCATGGGACAACCAAAAATATTGTATCATATCTTTCAGCAAACCATTCTTGAACACAAATATGTTTTTATAGAACTTCCCACGCACCCCCCACCACCTCCACCCAAAATTTGTACAGACTGAAAATTCTGGGCGTACCAAAAACTAGCAAGATAATTTAACAGTAGTGCAAGTATTCTTCTACACATCATCAACAATGACCGACCCCACTAGCAGTTATTTTTGATAGCTTTACATTAGTTTTAGCCCTGAAGGAAATTGGGCAGAAAACGTTTTCTTATTCAGTAATTCAGCCTCTTGAAGCGCAAGTCAATTACAGAGTCCAACTAATGTTTATGTTGAGAACTTGCTATAATGGAACTATGAACAAAGGAAAAATGAAGTACTTACCTGTAATTAATGTTTCTGTGCAAACGGCATGATAAACTAGATACAAGACTGACTGATATGGGAAAATTAGGTTATTACCTTGGTAATTTTCTTTCCTTTAGTCACAGCAGATGAATCCATTAATTGATGGGTTGTATCCGCCTACCAGCAGGTGGAGATAGAGAACACTGAAAAACCACAGTGACCCTTGGACGGCTAGCACCAACTGCCTTCAGTATTTGAGATTTCCAAAGCAGAGTGAACCATAAAAGGTAGAATAACAAACTTTCCTCACAGCGAACGAACACCCCAGAACAGGAGCAATAACCATACAAAGGAGGGACGATCTCAACCTCCTGTAGTAGAACATAATGTAGGAATTCTGAGAACTGATTTCCAACGTCTCCCAATGAGATTTATGACCTGATTCTGAAGCTTGCACCGCCGTTGCTCGGGTAGATAAAGCGTGAGGCTGTGTTGAACCAGACCCCCAAATATTCTAGAGATTGAGAGGGGGTCAGGTGACATTTGGCTATATTGACGACCCAGCCCAGAGATTGAAGTACTGAGACCACTCTGGCTGTTACATGATGACCCTCCTCTGTCGAGTCCGCTCTGATGAGCTAGTCGTCTAGGTACAGGTGAACCCGAATACCCTCTCGCCTGAGAAAGGCAGCTACTACCACCATTACCTTGGAAAAGGTTCGGGGAGCTGTGGCAAGGCCAAAAGGCAAGGCCCAAAACTGGAAATGTTTTCCCATCACCGCAAACTGCAGAAACCTTTGGTGCGGGAGCCAAATAGGAATGTGCAAGTAAGCTTCTTTCAACTCCCGAGACCTGAGAAACTCTCCTGGCTGTACCGCCGCAATGACGGAGTGCAGGGTTTCCATGTGAAAATGCCGCACTATTAGAAACTTGTTGACTTCTTATAAGTCAAAGATGGGCCGAAAAGACCCGCCATTTCGCAGCACCACAAAGTAAATGGAGTAACGGCCTGAGCCATGTTCAGCGGGAGGCACTGCCCCTAGGTGAATCAAGCCTTGCAAGGTCATCTCTACCGCCGCCCGTTTGATGTCCGAACCGCATCGGGACTCCATAAACACGTCTCTCACCAAGGCATTGAATTCTATTCTGTAGCCATCTCTGAACAGGTCCAAAACCCACTGATCTGAGGAAATCTTGACCCACTCCTCGAGAAAGAGGGAAAGTCGTCCTCCTATTGCAGGAATCGAGGAGAGGGCTGGCGCACCATCGAGAGGGTCGCCCTTGAACTCCAAGCCTTGAGCCGGTCGCTGTGGAACGCTTGTCCGAACGAAAGGAGTTCCTCTGCTGAAAGCGGGCACGAGAAGTGAACCCAGCAGAACAACCCAAGGCGGTACCTTCTAGTTTCACAGAAACGAGGTCTGGAAGAGGAGGGAACCGCCTGACCCTTGGAAGAAGGCCGCGGCCTATCCTCGGGTAAGCGCTGGGATTTAGCATCCCCCAGGCCTTTAACAATTTTCTCCAACTCCTCACCAAATAGGAGAAGGCCTTGGAAGGGCAACTTCATCAACCTTTGCTTTGAGACCATGTCAGCCGCCCAATACCGTAGCCATAGAAGACGGCGAGCCGCCACCGCCACAGCCATCTGTTTAGCTGAAGCTCTGACCAGATCATAAAGGGCGTCAGCCAAGAAAGACAAGGCCGACTATCTGCGGTGCCACCTCTGCAAGGGGTTCCGCTCCATCTCCGGGCTGTTCCACTGCCTGTTGTAACCAAGTGAGGCAGGCTCGGGCAGCATAACAGCTGCATGCAAACGCCCTTAAGGATAGGCCTGAAATTTCAAAGGACCGTTTCATAGCTGATTCCAGGCATCGGTCCTGCATGTCCTTCAGGGCGACTTCTCCTTCAACTGGGAGGGTAGTTCTCTTTCTCACAGCCGTGACTAGGGCATCCACTTTAGGCACTGCTAGGCGCGCCAAATGCTCCTCACTTAGAGGGTATAATTGCCCCACTGCCCTGGTGACTTTCAAAGACCCCTCGGGGTCAGCCCATTGAGCCGAAATAAGCTATTGGATGGAGTCATGCAAAGGAAAGGCTCGAGCAGGCTTCTTAGTACTTGCTGTCCTCGGATTACCAGAGGAGGCTTTGCCACTCCCAGGATCTTCAATAGAGAGGGCCTGCAGGGTATCAGAAATAAGCGCTGGCAGCTCATTGTGGTGGAAAATCCTCACCGCGGAAGGATCATCTGGATCCGGTGGCAATCCTGCACCTTCCCTCTGGCTCTTCAGACCACGAGAGCCTGCCAGACCCCTCATAATCCTCACATCCAGACTACCAGGGGGGGGGGGGGGAGGGGGGCGCCACTTTCTGAAGGGGAATTAACCTTTCTGCGCTTGTCTTGCGGCCCACTGTCAGGGGAGAACGCGCCTGACGGCAATCCGAGACCGGGCTCCACTGGAGGAGGAACAGTTAGCAGGGCCAAATGAGACCCCTGCGGGAGAGCTCTTTTTAGCATAAATGCTTTATGCAGCAGTAACACAAACTCAGGGGAGAAGGGCTCATCCTGGCCTCCCAGTTCCAGTCCGGGGCTAGAAGCTCCCCTGTTAGCCTCCACACGAGGCTCCCCTCCAGATTCAAACCCCTCCGCTTCAATGGGGGTCACGCCATGCTGTGTGTTCAAAATGGCGCCCGCTGCCAGCTCCACTGACATCGCTCGCCATGCTCGGGCCGGCACTGACGTCTGAAGAGCACGATTTACAGAGCCCTGCTACTGATCTGCACTTGCCACAACTGGAACAGCGCTTTACAACCTCCGCAGCCATCGCTGAAAAACAGCAGAAAATTCAAAATGGTGGATTTGTGCCAAAAACGTCCCTATTGCGGGCCCTCCCCGGAGGAGCTACAAAAAGCTCTTACCTCACCAGACCGAGTCCCAGAGCTCTGGTCACGCTGCACAATCAGAAGAAAACCTCTTTTCTGGAATCGCAGCACCAAAGCGCAACACAACTTTTTTTTTTTTTTAACGCTGTGAGGAAAGTTAGAGGCAACAGCAATAGAGACAAATTTCCAACTCTGCAGGATCAGTAGAGTGGGAAAGGCAGGGAAAGGACGAACCAATGTGCCTGCATCCACAAATGAGAGAGTGGGAAAAGACAGGGACTGGGCAAACCTATGTGTCTACATCCACATCGGGGGCTGGGTAAGGCAGGGAAAAGGTGAACCTATGTGCCCTTAAAGTGGGCACCACCAGCCACAACACCCCTCTTACAAATGGCCAAAGCACAGGAGCCACCCCAGGCAGGTTTCTGAAGGAGCTGAATAAGCTACAACCACCCTGCTGGGGAGATAGAGAATACGGAAGAGGCAGATGGAGCTAGCTGGCCATGAGGCACTATGTTTTTTCAGTGCTCTCTATCTCCCCCTGCTGTTTGATGGACACAACCCACTCGTAATGGATTCATCTGCTTGATGACAAGGAATCATCTGCTGCTGACAAGAAGGAACATCTGATAGCACCAAAAGTTAGTTCTCATAGCTCAGGGAGAAAAAACAAAAACATGTCTAGGCATACATAAGGGCTGCCTGCATAGCCGCTACAAATTCTCCTATCCCAATATAGAGTTTAGACATCAAAAGCAGATGGGCATGTCTGTAATTTACCCTGTCTGTGGTAAACAATTTCACTTTCCCCATCTAAACACTGGAAAGAATTAGTCACAAGAAAGGAATCCCTAACTGATCCCGTTTCTGTATTCTTTCAACTGAGGGCAACCTGGACATGTATGCAAGGGGGTGGGGGGGTATTATTTGTATAGAACTGCTTGTCCAAATGTAATCTCCCTAATGCACACAGTCTGAACAGTAATGAAATGTGAAAATAAGAATGGATGATCATACTGCACTTCTACATATTACTTGAATAAAAACTGAATGGAGATGAGTAACCAACACTGCCTTATATCTCTGCGCCTTCATTGGATAAAGGGTAAAATGAGTCAAGAGTCATGGATTTAATATACTGTCTTTTCTGTTGATCAACCAAAGCAGTTTACATATGGAGAAATTAAGTCTTACCTGACAGTTTTCTTTCCATTAGTCCTTTCCAATATTCCAAAACCCATGAGGATAGTTGTGCCCATCAAGCAGCAGGTGGAGATAAACTGAAAACTGAGCTGAGACATCTTTCTTGGAACCCAGTTCAGCTCCTCAGTATTTACATAGACAAGTAGTAAAGATAAACGCAGAAAACACACAACAACCTTAAACAACTCGCTAACCTAACACTAACAAGCCAAGCAAACATGTTTTGGACCTCTCATCTCTAGATAACTTGTAGAGAGATATACAGAAAGCACCACGCAAGCTGACAGTTATTTGACCCATTACTTCGCAATGACTAAACATCTTGAAAAACTCTGGCAGGCCTCTAGAGTAGTGGAAAGGACGAATGGAAAGAAAATTAAAACATAATTCCTTCTTCCATTATATAGTTTCTCACTATTCCAGAACCTATGGGATATTTAAAAGCAATCCCTATAGTGGGTAGTATCCTGGCACTGCCACCCTGAGAAACGAAGCCCGAAAACTAGCTTCCAAGCACACCACAACGTACAACCTGCAGTGCTCAGCAAAGTTATGCAGCATCAACCACAACACCGCCTTGCAAATATCTGCCGATACAGTATGGTAGTCACCGCTCAGGATGTCGCTGTATGCCTTGTAGGATAAGCCAGAAAGGACTGAGGAGCCTGTTTCCATGAAGGAAATAAGTTGATGTGAAAGTCTCCTTCAGCAGTCTAGCAGTAATAGGCTTTGAAGCGAAGACGCCAAGCCTCTGTTTACCAAAAAGCACAGTCTACCTGATTTGAGAAACTCATTCATGATTTCCAGATATCTACTAAAGATGCTATGCTTCAAGGAAGAATATTGAGCCTCCTCGTCCTCTCTGCAAAAGGACTAAGTTCCACAGATTGGCTAAGATGAAATGCTGATACCACTTTCAGAAGGGAGGAACCGTGCACAGGGAGATTCCTGCATTTGAAAAGCAAAGAAAAGAATCCCGACAAGACAGTGACGCTCCAAAAACCAGATTTCGTATGCCAAAGTGGAGAGAAGCTCCAAAACCTAGATGCTATATGCCAAAGTAGAGAGATGAGTCTTTAGAGAAGACTTAAAAGCACAGTATGAGGTTCTAGTTGCATAGGAGGCGGCAAATTCTTCCATAAGAAGGGATCTAAGAAAGCAGCACATTTTCTATTGGATTTCAAGTGTGCCATAGATGGAGGTTGAAAAACCAATTGATGACCATGAAAAGAATGAAGAAAGTGAGGTGTTAGAAAAGGAAATAAAAAGCAAAGATACATACCTGTAGCAGGTATTCTCAGAGGACAGCAGGCAAACAATTCTCACATATGTGGGTGAAGTCATCCACGTCACCCAGTACAGCATACTATTAAGAGCACGGACAGCGCTCCCACCACACGTGTGCAAGTGCCTTCCCAAATGCTATGAGACCACAGGACCATCAGTACAGTAAAACAGCAATACACATGACAACTTGGTGGGAGGATATGTGAGAACTGATGGCCTGCTATCCTCAAAGAATACCTGCTACAGGTATCTTCGCTTTCTCAGAGGACAAGCAAGCCAGACAATTCTCATATGTGGGAATCCCTAGCTACCAGTCTCACCAAAAATAGTCAAGCAATTGGAACTCGCAATGGTGAGTTCAAAATCAACCTGAAACTACATACAAACTGTGTAAGAGTGCAGCCTAGAACAGAAAGAAATGGGCCTAGGAGATTGGCGTTGGATTCTACACCCCCAAACAAATTCTGTAGAACTGCCTGTTCAAACCAACTATCAAATTGGGTATCCTGCTCAAGGCAATAGTGAGATGTGAATGTGTGGACTGAAGACTACACTGCAGCCTTGCAAATCTCTTCTATAGAGGCTTATCTCAAGTCATGGCTCTGATGCTATGAGCCTCAACATGATCCTCATGAGTCAGCACAGATTGAACATAAATGCAATCTGCAAGTCAATTAGAGATTGTGTGTGTTTGATGGCAACCCCCATCCTGTTGGGATCAAAAGAAACAAAAAGCATGGTGAACATCTGTAGGGACCTAGCTCACTACAGGTAAAGAGACCAATGCTCATTTGCAGTGCAAGGGGTGCAGTGCGCTTTCATCAGGATAGGCATGTGGTTTTGGAAAGAACGTTAGAGGAACGACATGCTGACTGAGATGGAACTCCAACACAACCTGAGAGGCAGGAACTTAGGGTGCATGCAGCGAACTACTCTATTATGATGGAATTTCGTGTAAGGTGGATCCACTACCAAGGCCTGACGCTCACTGAACCTGCGAGCTAAAAACCTTCCAGGTCACAAACTTCAGTGAACAAGAATCAAGTGGCTCAAAAGGAGCTTTCATCCACTGGGTAAAGACGATGTTAAGGTCCCATGACAAAGGCAGTATTTTAACAGGGGGTTTTGTCAAAAGCAAACTTCTCATGAAGCGAGCAACTAGAGGCTGTACAGAGATGGGCTTACCCTCTACACAGTGATAGTAAGCACTAATTCATTGAGGTGAACCCTTACAGACTCAGAAAGGTGCAGAAGGTATTCAAGCAGGGCCTGTGTAGGGCAAGAAAGAGGATCTCAGGCGTTGCCTTCACACAAACGGTAAACCTCCTGCGTTTGAAAGGATAGCACCACTCAGAGGAATCTCTCCTGGAAGCCAGCAAGACCCTGGAGACACCAAGAGGAAGGTGCGAGGAAGTAAATTCTAAGCTCTCAAAACATCCAGGTTGAGGGCCATTGATGTTAGGATGTAGAAGGGATTCCTCGTTCTGCATTATGAAAGTCAGAAAACACTCCCATCTCCAAGGTTCTTCGGAGGATAACTCCAGAAAAAAAAGGGAACTAGAGCTGCCTGAGCAAATATGGGGCGATCAGGATCATGGTTCCTCAGTCTAGTCTGAGTTTTAGCAAAGTCTTCCCCACAAGGAATGGGAGTATACACAGAAGGCCGTTCCCCCAATGGAGGAAGAAGGCATCTAATGCTAGTATGTCATGTGCCCTAAGCCTAGAACAGTATTGAGGGACTGATTGTACAGAATGACAGAGATCCACTGAGGGGGTGCCCCAGACTTGGAAAATTGTGAGAAATGCCCATGCTGAGTGACCACTTGTGCAATTGCATGACCCTGCTCAGCGTCAGACAATATGTTGGATTTGCCCCTCAGGTGGCTCTAAGAACTATCTTGTTCTGGGCGGCCTTCTGCCAAAGAGACGCTTTATCACCAGAGAAGAAAACCGAGAAAAAAAAACAGAACTTCCCCAAACTCTAAAAACTGTAGGGAAGAAAATAAAGCAATAACCGCAGCTGTAAACTGCTGTGATAAAAACAAATGGAAGTCCAGTTCTGGAAACCGTCCAAGAAGGGCAGTACAGCCACATTGAGCCTGCAAATAGGTGGGAAAATGTGGGATACAAATGCAGCAAATAAATAAATACATAAGCATCGCCATGCTGGGACAGACCAAGGGTCCATCGAGCCCAGCACCCTGTCACCGACCAAAAGAACAAGCAATTTGTCCCGCTCATCCTAGAAATACTGTATTCCCTTGTCTATTCAATAACATTCTATGGCTTTTTCCTCCAGGAAGCCGTCCAACCCTTTTTTGAAGTCCGCTAAGTTAACCGCCTTAACCACCTTTTCTGGCAGCGAATTCCAGAGTTTAACTACGCGTTGAGTGAAGAAAAATTTCCTCCGATTCGTTTTAAATTTACCACACTGCTGCTTCATCGCATGCCCCCTTGTCCTAGTATTTTTAGAAAGCATAAACAGATGATCCACATCGACCCGTTCCATTCCACTCATTATCTAATAAACCTCTATCGTATCTCCCCCTCAGCTGCCTTTTCTTGAAGCTGAACAGCCCCAGCCTCTTCAGCCTTTCCTCATAGGGAAGCCATCCCATCCCCTGTATCATCTTTGTCGCCCTTCTCTGCACCTTTTCCAACCTCACTATATCTTTTTTGAGGTGTGGTGAACAGAATTGAACACAATACTCGAGGTGCGGTCGCACCATAGAGCAATACAACGGCAGAATAATATCCTTATTTTTGTTTTCCAGCCCTTTCCTAATGATACCCAACATTCTATTTGCTTTCCTAGCCGCAGCAGCACATTGAGCAGAAGTTTTCAACGTATCAATGACGACACCTAGATCCCTTTCTCGGTCCGTGACTCCCAACACTGAACCTTGCATGACGTAGGTATAGTTTGGGTTCCTCTTTCCCACATGCATCACTTTGCACTTGTTCACATTAAACGTCATCTGCCATTTAGACGCCCAGTCTCCCAGTCTCGTAAGGTCCTCTTGTAGTTTTTCACAATCTTCCCGCAATTTGACTACTTTGAATAACTGTGTCATTGGTAAATTTGATTACCTCACTAGTTACCCCCATCTCTAGGTCATTTATGAATATGTTAAAAAGCAGAGGTCCTAGCACCAATCCCTGAGGGACCCTGCTAACTACCCTTCTCCATTGTGAATATTGACCTTTTATAGCCCAACTCTCTGTTTCCTATCTTTCAACCAGTTTTTAATCCACAGTAAGACACTTACCTCCGATCCCATGTCCCTCTAATTTCCTCTGTAGTCTTTCATGAGGGACCTTATTAAACGCCTTCTGAAAATCTAGATACACAATATCAACCAGCTCACCTTTGTCCACATGTTTGTTTACCCCTTCAAAGAAATGCAGCAGATTGGTGAGACAAGACATCCCTTCCCTAAATCCATGTTTTTGAACTTGCTCTGTAATTTTGTTCTTGATTATAGTCTCTACCATTTTGCCCAGCACCGACGTCAGACTCACTGGTCTATAATTTCCCGGGTCTCCTCTGGAACCGTTTTTGTTTTTAAATATCGGCGTTACATTGGCCACCCTCCAATCTTCCAGTACCACGCTCAATTTTAAGGATAAATTACAAATCAATAGCAGTAGCTCCGCCAGCTCATTTTTTAGTTCTATCAGTACCCTAGGGTGAATACCATCTGGTCCAGGAGATTTGCTACTCTCAGTTTGCAGAACTGCTCCATAACGTCTTCCAGATTTACAGATATTTCAATATGTTTTTCCGACTTTTTCTGCTATTTCTTTGTCTTCCTTGATCGCCCCTTTTACACCCCAGTCCTCCAGCGGCCCAACCAATTCTTTTGCTGGTTTCCTGCTTTTAATGTATCTAAAAAAAAATTTTACTATCAGTTTTCGCCTCCAACGCTATCTTTCTTTCAAAATCCCTCTTTGCCTTTCTTATCAGAGCTTTGCATCTGACTTGACATTCCTAATGCCACTTCTTATTTTCCTCATTCGGTTCCTTCTTCCATTTTTGCATCTGAAAACCTAAGCAGCCACTGGCATCTAACTTACTCCGGGTCCATGCCACCTGCCTTCTGTGCCCAATAGAATAGAGCACGAAAGGGACTGGGTGAACTTGTCAAAGCCACTTGACAAAGATATACACAATTTTTGTATTTTTTAAAATTTTTTAATAGCCAACACAGCTTTCCAAGGCAAAAGGAAAAAAACCAACATGCCAAACCAAAAAGAAAACAACAACAGACTGAAAGGTGAGTTCTGGGCCGGTCTGGAGGAACTAAAAGAAAGCAAATTAGCAGGTAAGGTCTAATTTCTCCTTCCTTAGCGTCCCTACGGACCAGCCCAGATAGTGACTGATGGGAAGTAAAGCAGTATAAATCAGGGGCAGGACCCTAACAACCCCACTATCCCCAAAGATTGCATCCAGACAACTCTGCACATCCAACCTGTAATGCTCCAAAAAGGAGTGCAAAGAGGACCAAGTTGCCACCAGATGTCCAGAGGCGGAACCAGACAACGCTCAGCCCACGAAGCCACTTGACCTCTAGTAAAATGAGCCTTTACGCCCTCAGGTACCAACTTACCTGCCAACAGGTAAGCGGAAGCTATCATCTCCTTCAACCACCTAGTGGGCTTAGAAGCTGCTAACCCTTTCCGAGCTCCTCCGAGCAAGATAAACAACCGATCCAACCTCAGAAAGTCCTCCATAACCTTCAACTAGTGCTTGAGCGCCCGCTTGACATCTAAGCATTTCAAACGACGCTGCTCCTCCGACCCTGAGGCCGAGCCCAGGACAGGTAAAAAAAAAAAAAAAACCACCGACTGCGAAACATGAAAACGTGACAAGATTTTTGGGAGAAAGGAAGGAACGGGGTGCAACACTACCCAATCCTTAGCAAATTCGAGACATGGAGACCGGCAAGAAAAAGCCTGCAACTCAGAAACCCTTCTAGACAAGGCAATGGCAACCAGAAAAAAACACATTCAGAGTCAAATCCTATAAGGTACAGGCAGCAAAGGGCTCAAAAGGAGGCTGCAAAAGAGAAGAAAGAACCAGATTAAGATCCCAAAAGGGAAAAATGGACTGCGCGGGAGGCCTCAAGAGACCCGCACCTCGCAAAAAACGGATAACATCTGGATGGGTGGCCAGGGACCTCCCCTGAATACGTCCCCTGCCATCTGAACCTTCAGTGAAGAGAGAGAATCCTTTTTCCAGCCTGCACTGTAAGACATCTAAGATCTGCATTATGGAGGTTCAAAAGGAAGAAACAACGCACTCAACACACCATGCCTCAAACACTCTCCAAGTTCTGATATAGCTGTGAGAAGTAGAACGATGCTGAGAGCAAAGTATGGTGGAAACCACATTTGCGAATAACCCCAATTACTTAACCACACGAGTTCAAGAGCCAGGCTGTAAGACAAAATCAATCCGGGTCTGGATGAACCACCAGCCCCTGCATCAACAAGCGGGGATCCTTCGGAAGCTTGAGTGGAGGACCAACAAGCAGCTGCATAAGGTCGACCAATCCGGTGCCACCACAATCACTCGCCCCCGGTGCACCTCTATCCTCTGCAGAAGACGATCTATCAGGGGCCACGGAGGAAAGGCAAACAAACAAAAGGTCCATCGGCCAAGACTGCAGAATCGCATCCACTTCCTGCGCCGATGGATCCTTTCGGCGACTGAAGTACCTCGGCACATTCGCGCTGGACACAGAGGCGAGCAGATCCATCACTGGCAGCCCCCAGCGATCCATGATGGTTCAAAACACTGTCACTAAGGGCCCACTCTCTGGGATCTAGAGTGGTGCGACTGAGAAAATCCGCCTGGACGTTCATCACTCCCGCTGCGTGAGCTGCCATGAAGTCCACCAGATAAGTTCCACCCAGCTCATGAGTAGGGCTGTTTCTCATCCTAGCTAGACATTTCCTGTTCCCACTTGCCAACTGACATATGCCACCGCCATGATGCGAACAGATGTGCTTTCCATGAGAGAACAAAATGCCTGAACAGCCAGGCAATAGCCCTGGTTTCTAGGAGGTTGATCAGACAAGTGCTCCCCCTCCAGAGAGCAACCCCTGGGCAAACTGACCCTGACAGTGGGCTCCAGAGCCCCTTAGACTGGGTCTCCCTTTGAACAGATTGGATGACCGAAGCCACCAAGAAAGACTGCCCCGCTCCAGTGACGAAAGAGGCAACTTCCACAGAAGGGAGTCCCTCTGCGGTGACCACCTGGAAAGAAGGGACTTCTGTAGAGGCCTCACGTGCGCTCTGGCCCATGGCACTGCCTCTTTTGTCACAGCCATGGACCCCAGCACTTTAAGGTAATCCCTCACACGCAGGGATAATGCCCATAGAAATTAATGAATTGCGGCTTGAAAATCCGGGCTTGAGTCAGAAACACACGACCCCTCAGGGCGTCGAAAGAGACTCCCAGATAATCCAAGGGGCTGCAAAAGCTGGACCACCTGCTCTGTGGCCCACAGGCTCTACTGGTAGGTTTTTGCTCTGGATCAGCCAATCGTCCAAATAAGGATGAACCAGCACTCCCTTCTTCCTGAAGGCCACTGCTACGACTATCATAACCTTGGTAAAGGTGCAAGGGGTCGTTGCTAGTATGCCTGCCAAGAATCGTGAAACGTAGATACCGCTGATGCAGAGAGCAAATTGGAATGTGTAGATAGGCCTTGGTATGGTCTAGAGCAGTCAAAAATTCTACAGACTGCACCGCTACAATGACCAAGCAACACATTTCCATACGAAATGAAGAGACCCTTAGAGCCCGGTTGATGGCCTTGAGGTTCAGAATTGGCCTTAAAGAACCCTCTTTCTTCGGGACAAAGTAGATGGAGTACTGACCCTGCCTGAGCTCCACTGAGGCAACTGAACAGATAGCCTGGAGATTGAGAAGCCTCGCTAGACTGTCCCTGACAATGGGAGCCTTGAAGCAAGACTGGCAAGGAGACTCCAGAAAGGCGTCTGACAGAGGACGTACGAATTCAAAGGAGTACCCTTCTCGAATAACCCACTGATCTGAGGTAATCTGGGCCCACCTCTGGTAAAACTGCATCAAACACGCCCCTACGGAGGCCAGAGGCTGGGCCTGGACACTTTCATTGGGAAGGACGAGCGGAGGATTGGAAAGACTCCCACGTCTCTGCCTCCTCTGCGAACTCCTCTGGAAAAACCTGAACGTTGAGCCAGCACCACCTTACTTGACCTAAAACGCCTAGAATCGCAACCCCGGGAACAGCCAGTGAAAAAACCACAACCAGACGACTTAGGACAGTCCTCGGGAATCCATGGGACCTTAGTCTCCCCCAAACTGTGGACTAGCTTGTCCAGCTCCTCGCTGAACAACGAAGAACCCCTAAAGGGAAACTTATTGAGCTTAAACTTAGAAGCTAAATCCACCGACCAACCTCTAAGCCAGAGAGCCCTCTTAGCTGCTACACTCAAGGCCATAGACTTTGCTGTCGCTCGCAGCAAATCATACAAGGCATCTGCCAGAAAGGCTAAACCCATTTCAAGCTTGGCCACCTCCGCATCTATGGACGACAAATCATCAGAGGCTCTATCAAGGACTCAGACCACTGAAAACAGGCCCTGGTGACCAAGGACCCACAGATGGCCTTGCACAACCAAGGTTGACACATGAAAGCTACTCTTCAACAGAGACGCCATTTGATGGTCCTGCACATCCTTAATATGGTGCCACCATCCACCAGCACTGTGTTATGCTTAGTGACAGCTGAGACTACCGTGTCAACCACGGGAGGTTTCAAGAAGGATCTGTCCACCTCCAGAACCGGATAGAGACGGACCATGGACTTGGCGGGCCTAAATGCCGAATCCGCGATGTCCCACTGGGCCTGAATGACATCTCTGATGTCCTGATGCATTGGAAAGGTCTTACCTGGCTTACAGACCCCCTTTATCAACAGGTTCACTTTATGGGGCTCCCCCGCCTGAGAATCCTCTTCCTCAAAGCGTAAGGTGGAGAAAACCAAAGAGATTAAATCCTGCAAATCTTCCTTGTGAAAAATAAAAAGGACTGAAGGATCCTCCCCCAGAAGAAAGGGGTCTGACCCTGAACCTTCCTGACCAGAATCCTCTTCCATACAGTCATCCTGAGCAACTTCAAGTTCCTCCAAGGAAGGCATGTCCTGGTCTGGATCAGAACCAGGCTCCTCATCAAGAAGCCAGGACTGCCTGGCCCGTTTAGTAATGTGCAAAGAAGGCTCTCATTCACCACAATAATCTTGAGTTGAGATTAGTGGCTTTTTCAAAACAGGCAGGAGCTTTGAACTTTCTGGCACAATGGTACATCCTTGAGTAAGAGGTGAAAGCATATAGTCTTGTTCACACAGAGGAAGAGATGACTGCAAGTTGTACACTTGAATGTGTGCTGAACTATGAGATGAGAACGGCCTGTACAGGATATGCTGGCATTCTATTACTGCAAGAATTTTGAAGAACCTTCTTAAGTGCAGATGATAGCATTGGAGAATTTCTAACTTATTGTGCTTATAGTTCTGGTGCTATGATTATACTCTTTTGCACTAAAAAGACAGCACTTTGAAACTGCTTTTGACCAATATGGTTTAGAAGGTTCCTTGTATACAGACTGGTGCAACACTGCAGAAGATGTCTGCACTTTCATTTCAGAAATTTTGGCCAAAGATATGCATCATTCCCCTTTATTCTCAACAAGCTTTTGAAGCGACTGTGTGAGGTGACTGGGACAACATTGAGGGAAGAGAATCAGTTAGACTATGCAGATTCCCACCATTTCTATGCTGAAGGGTATTTTTCTTCACTTTTAGGAAACTCTTCTATGCCTTACTGTTTATAAAGCTGGTAGAGATGATTCTTCCAAGCACTCAGTGACATCCATTTGCACTCAACAGTGCTAGTGATGCCTTGACCCCAAGTGAATGTATCATTGTTGGCTACCTTATTTTCACAGTTGGGCAGAACTCAAACCTGGCACTGCCCACACCATGGTCCTATAGCATAACCAAAAAAAAATGTTTAAATAAGAAAAATCTTGAACAAAAATAAAAAAAATAAAAATAAAAAAACAACGAAGAGAAGAGATACTTAATGAAAATGTTGGGATAACTTTGTGTCAATGTCTAGCTGATCTGTTAAAAAAAACAAACACACACACACACTGAGAAGACTAGTGTGTACAGCAAAGGCCATACATTTTCAAAACTTTATACAAGTTCTGAGTGCCAGGGACAGCTGTTCCACCCCAATACCATCAGAGGCTATCACCCACTTGTGTGCCTCATTCACTTCTGCTTCATTGGCAGAGAAAAGTAGATTCCACAACCAGTATGATGCAGCAACTGCATCACTTAAAATCTTGCTTTCTTTTTGTATCTGAGGTTCAGCTTCTGTCACACGCTTTAAAGTTCTCAAGAGTATCCTGTGAATGGGTAATCACTACATTGCAAGAAATTACAAGTGTCCATTTTTGCTAGTGGAATATAAAGGGAAGTTAATTAACAAGCCTTAATCCAAATAAAGTGGAGTGGAGTACGCTGATTAGAAACTCAGTTCAAATCACACTGCAGCTCCTTGTGATCTTGGGCAAGTCACTTAATTCTCCACTAACTCAGGTACAAGCTTAGAGAGTGTGTGTAAGCCCTCTGGGATCTGGAAATATCTACAGAAGGTGAACTCTCCACAGGAAAACCAATGAAAGGCAAAACACACAGTGTTTGAATAACTACAACACATGGAAGATTTAAAAACTGCCTGACGCAGTCAAGTTTCACGCTCAAGGGCTGCATCAGAGGCAATTAAAATTTCAGAAGAAATTTTAAAATAAAATCATTAAACAACATAAAAAGATGCACCATCTAAGCAAATATCAAAAGATGCACCATCCAAGCAAACATCAAATGATCTCAAATCATATCTGTCACAGATGATGAATCTTTACAAACGAATTAAATTAGATCAATTCATAAAAATGCCATGTCTGTTAAGACATGTATGAACTATACTTCCAGTTTGAGCTTGAAGCAAATGGCTGGCTGAACAGTGAGCTCCCACTGCAAATTCTCAATACTCAAATATTGCCTCAAGGAACTTATAATCGATCGTTTGCTTCCGTCTTCCATATATTACCAGCAAAATGAAGAAAACTAAATCTGACGGAAACGTTAACGTTTCAACTAATTTGAAACGTCTCAAGTCTAACCCGCCCTCTCCGGATAAATCTGGTGGGCTTAGTAATTAATTGTGGAAATTAAATCTCTAATGCATAATGTAAAGATATGAGACAAGAGCTAGAATCTATATACGCACAGACTGCAGCGACAGAGCAAACCATAGAAGATCTTTCTACCTGCACCACATTGCTCGAAACTTCCATACCACAGATCCAAAAGAATTTGTCCACCATATTCAAACAACAAGGGGAATTAGAAGATCTCAGTAACAGAAGCCGTGGAACTAATATTTGAATCTTTAACGTACTGAGGGCTCCGATATTTCTTCCTTCCTGGAAACTTGGCTCCTGAAATTTCTCGCCATCAGCTTTGAAGCAAAAATGGAAATTGAAAGGGTTCATCATACCCCCACCCCCTCGAATTCAGCATGGCGCCAAATATCCTAGGCCAATTGTGGTCAAATTGCAAAGATATCCTCATACTTACAAATTCTTTTGGTGGCTAAAAACAGAGTGTCTCTCACCAAGGACAGAAGATCTTAATTGTGACTTGGCTGCCATTACCACAGCTAAAAGGAAAGCTTCTAGCACTGTGTCAGGATTTAAAAGATATTGGAGCGCAATTCAGCTTACTTACCCAGCCAAAATGAGTCACATACCATAATAAAACAGACTCCTATGTGGATCTTAAAATATTACACAAATTGTTGCATCAAATTAAAATGGGCTGAGTATATAATTAGTCAATCTGCTTGTAATGCTTGTTATTTAGGTTTGTATTACCAATTTATCATTGCCTTTTCTCAGATATTAAGATTCATAAAATGCATATAGAACATTGGTTTCTCCCTTTTCTTACTCTACATATATATGTTTGTTAAGTATTCACATTTGTTGAAATATGCAATGCCTTGATAATACCAAGTATTTTCTTATCATATATCACTTAACCTAACTGTTCTAGATATTTCCTACAAATTTCACCATTTATATTTGTTTGGCAAGTTTATTCTCTGTACTGTATTCTATACTTGCAGTGAGTCTACCTTGTCCTAGTTTGCTATGCTTGGGTCTCCAGTTAAGTCACAGTGGTTTCACATTTGTCCGCAGGGACTTTCTCATATTTCCTCATCCAGGTTATTACTACTAGTCTCTCCTTCAATTTTATCATTTAACCTCTCATTTGGAACTTTTCAAATTTATTCTTTTTCCATTTTATCAGTTCTCCTTTTATAATTATTTTTTTTACCAACAGTCTTATTCTTTGGCGGTACTGTTTTATACATTATCATGTCCCCACTGAATTTTGCTTCTTGGAATGTTAATGGCCTTAACAATACTCTTAAGCAACGGTTTCAGATCATGTTCAGAAGAAAAATGTTGATATCCTACTTCTTCAGGAAACTCACCTTAATGCTTCAGATTGTCCTAAAGTAAATTTTAGTTGGTCTCAGTGTCATTTATATTCTCCAGCACAATCAAGAAAACATGGTGTTTCTATCTTTATTTTTAAAAATCTGAATTTTAACATCCTGCAACAAAATATAGATTCAGGAGAAATGAATTATTGCTCTTATACAAATTGGTATTTTCTCCGTTATTATAATGAATATATATGCCCCAAACACTATGTAAATTTCTTTTCTGAATTCTGTAAGGGAAATTCTCCTGGACTACAGCTCTACTCCCAGGAAAACCTTGCTAGCACCCGTTTCATTTGTGTCAGAAACGAGCCTTTTTTTACTAGTGTAATTATATTATAATCATTGTATTTTTTGTAAATTTCCAGATTATTTGGTCATTTTGGTATTGAACTATTTTTTGGTAGTGCAGAATAGAAGAACCGTGTAGCATAGCATAGTAGATCATGAGTTGCCAAAGTATTCAGAACTAGACAGGAAGGGTCACTATAGAAAGCTGCGACAGATCTTAGTGGGGGTTTGCCACAGAAATTACCATTTATGAAAGCCTGGGAGAAAGATTTACAAACTGAATTGTCTGAAAAAAATGGCCAATGATGTGTACTGAAGTGAAAAAAGCGTCAGTTTGTGTGTTAATAAAAGAAAATGCATACAAGGTGCTAAGTAGATGGTATTATACGCCTGATAAAGTGAAGAGAATGTTTCCTAATGCCACGGATGAATGTTGGAGATGTGGGGTAGAACAAGGCAATTATTTCCATGTCTGCTGGACTTGTGAACCTCTCAAAACATTTTGGGAGGACATTTCGAACTCTTTGACATCAGTTTTGGACATGCAATTTCCCATGGATCCAAAATGGTGCCTCTAGAGATGGGGCAATAAGAAAGGACAAAAGTGGGAACGCAGAATTAAACAAATGTGTTTGGCTGCAGCTAAAACAGTTATAGCTGCACATTGGAAGCAAAGGTTAGGGCCATCAATACAAAGCTGGAGATTGAAGCTTCAGACAGTGGCAGAAGTTGAAAAATGAACTGACCGAAAGGGGGGGAAGATATAATCAAAAGGCGAAGGAATGGAGTTCTCTAGAATTTATTTTGGGTATAGGGACTGTTGGGGAAGGACAGGGTCCAGAAGTCATAAGTGTGCAGAATGAAGAGGGGGGTATAAAATGATGATATACATACAGTGTTTATATATTTGAAACTTTGTTATCAGTATTGTTGCAAAGCTGATTGTAAGTTAAAGTGATTTTTGTATGGATCTTGGCCAACTGAATAAAAAAAGTTCAAATTAAAAAAAAAAAAAAAAAAAGAAAGCTGCGACAGCAGAGTAGGACAAAACTAATATGTGATAACTTCTGGTTTGAAACTGATGGCGCTATGTTCCCTGAGCAAGAGACACAAACGTCCTCCATTTCTCCTCAGAAATAGTTTAATTTAAAAAATAGCATAATGCCACAAACTTATCAATCTGTCCAAACTATTAAAAGTAGGTTTTACCAACCTTCCAGTAGTCAGACTGTAAACTGTAGTACCTCTGGTATGCAGATAATGCTGAAAAAGAGGGAAAATCATTTTAACAGAATTTAGAACAAAGGGTATCCATGTATAAGGGATATATATCAGTGCTAATGAAATTGATAAAACTTTGCCCCTTAAACATTTGACTGTACTACAAAGCATAAATTGTTTTTCTGTAAAAATCACTCAAAACAACATATATAACAGGGGGAAACCAACTAATAGCTTCCCACAGCTTTACCTGTATTAGAAAAAGACAGACACAAAAGACATTATATGAGCCACAGATGTGCAGTGTGTGGTATTACCATGCACACCAACGTCTTTGCCCATCGGTCAAGGTATTTTCAAACTGTGAAACATCTAATATAAGTGAAGGATAATTCTATAAAGGGTGTCTTAATTTTAGGCACCAAATTGTGTGCACTGATATAGAATAGGCACATTTACACACATTATGTGCTAGGCACTATTCTATAATTGTCACTATTAAATGTGGTTGATACACACAAATTGAAAGTATACTCATCAATCCAAAAAAAAAAAAAAAAAAACCTCAATCTATTCATTTTTGTGGACCTTCAAAAAGGTGGGTATTATAGGATAATTTTCCTTTATCACCAAGACTAGCCATTGAGCCCGTAAAAACAGGCTGGTATTGGGGTTTTCCTTCCCCCTCCCTCCCCCCTCCCCACGAGGTCGCCACCGCTACCGTCCCCCCCACCACCCCCGGAGTTGCCGCCATCCCTCCACCTGGCCTGGGCCTTCTCTCCGCTACTAAACTTACACATTCATTCGCCGGAACGCAGCACGCACATCAGCTGAGCTGCCGTCGGCCCTTCCTTCTCTGCCTGTGTCCCGCCCTCCTGTGACGTAACGTCAGCGAGGACGGGACACAGGCAGGGAAGGAAGGCCGACGGCAGCTCAGCTGATGTGCATGCTGCGTTCCGGCGAATGGATGTGTTAGTAGCGGAGAGGGGGCCCGGGCTGGGTGGGGGGGGAGGAACGGTAGCGGCGATCTCAGGCGGGCGGGCGGGCGGGCGGGGGGAGCAGTATCAACCTCGGCGGCGCAGTTTTCCTCTCTGTCCCGCCCTCGTCATCACGTATTGACGCGGGGGCAGGACAGAGAGGGAAGTCTCTACTGCGCATTTGCGAGTGAGTCGGTCACTCGCCGTTTATATGTTTGATTCCTCATAAGTCTGTTTTTACAAAGTATAACGTCTCTATACTCTTTCAGTTCTTCATAAATCTTTATAAAGCATCCTCATAAAATCTTCCATATATTCTTATATCAGTTTCAAACAGCATTGTTTTTATCACTTAACTCCACAGTACCTTTCCCTTTTATACTGCCACAGAGCAACCTTCTGACATAGCGCTATGTTTCATGCAGGGCTGCATCAGGGAAGTCTGAATTTTAACTTCTTTAAGCACATACTACAACGTTGTGCCTAAAGGAGTTAAAATTCAAACTTCCTTGGCATGGCCCTTACTGAAACATAGCGCTATGTTGATGTCACGACTATGGCCGTGACTACCCTCATACTTACCCTGTTTCAGGGAGTCAGTGGCTGTGCTGGCTTCTGCTTGTCTCTGTCTCTGTCTTAGTTTCTCTCTGGCTCTGTGTGCTGATTGCCCTACTGAACCTCACCTGTGTGGGCTATGCCTCTTCCAAGATGGCTGCCGCCTCTTCGTCTCTGCCAGTATCCAAGATGGCTCCCGCTGTTACTTTCTATGGGATGCCTGCTCTGAGTGTCAAGCCTCTGTTTGGTTGCAAGGTGATTGCTGCACCTGTGGCTCTGGTGTTGATGGGCTTTATTAGTCACCTGAAGACTACAGTCCTGGCCTTTGCATTGCCATTCCCTCCGCAGTGCCTTAGGTCCCGAGGTTAGTGTGCTGTTAGCACCGTTTTGCTGTCCTTGTTATTTGTTCTATGGGTCTCCTACCCTTCTGTGGGTTTTCAGCCCTTCTGTATGTATTTGTTCTATGGGTCTCCTACCCTTCTGTGGGTTTTCAGCCCTTCTGTATTTATTTGTTCTGTGGGTCTCCTACCCTTCTGTGGGTTTTCAGCCCTTCTGTGTTTATCGCTTGTGGGTTTCCAGCCCTTCTGTGTGTATAGCTCTGTAGGGTTTCAGCCCTTCTGTGTTTTTTGCTCTATGGGTTTCCTACCCTTCTGTGTCTAGCTCTGATAGCTCTCTGTGTTTGTTCCTAGTGTTAGATTAGCCAGCTTAGCTCCGTCTGGTTTGTAGCCTGTGCCTAGCTCTGCTAGTTCTCTGTGTTTGTTTCCAGTGTATGACTTGTTAGCTTGGGCACAGCTTTGTGGTTAGCTGGTGTATAGCTTTACTAAGTCTCCTGAGTTTGTTCTGTGTATGTTTCCAATGCATGACTTGTTAGCTTGGGCACAGCTTGTTGTTAGCTGGTTTATAGCTGTTCTAGTCTCCTGAGTTTTGCTCTGTGTATGTACCTGTGTATGACTGGTTGCCTGGGTATAGCGTTCCTATTAGCCTGGGTACAGTCTACTAGTCATTGTGTTGATTCCTGCTGACTGCCAGAACCCGGACAGTTCCTGCTTGTCTGCCTTGCCTTCGCCTAGGTGCCAGGGGGCACCCCTGGACCTTCCTTCCTGTTGTTCCTGTAAGTCCTACCGGCTGCCAGAACCTGAGGGCTCAACCCGAGGGGGAGGCAGTCAAGTGTAGGTGAAGCTTAGGTCCAGGGTGTTCCAGTTCCGTTCCAGTGTGTTCCAGTCCAGCGGGTTTCACTCCGGTATGTTCCTGTCCAGTGGGGCCACTCCGGTGTGTCCAGTCCAGCGGGCCCCACTCCAGTGCGCACCTGTCCGGTGCGTTCCAGTTCCGAGTGTTCCAGTGTAGAAATCCAGTCCGGAGTTCCGGTCCAGTTTTGTCTCCTCTCTACCTGGAGGGTGATTTTGCCTTAAAGGACTCACAAACCCCGCGCTCCCGGGGAAGAAGCCTGAAGGTATGCAAAGGACCTCGAGAGCGCGTCCCGCATGGGCGGGCACGCGACAGTTGAAGCTTGCTCTGTGGCGTTATTAGAGAAAAAGATACTGTGGAGTTAAGATAAGTGATAAAATCAGTGCTGTCTGAAACTGGTCTAAGACTATATGGAAGATTTTATGAGAATTTATGAAGAACAGAGAGCACAGAGACTAAATACTTAGATGAACCTTTGAGGAACCTAGGTGATGGTAAAGAAAAATTATATCCTGTGATACCCACCCATCTGAAGGTCCAGGAAAATGGATAAATTATGACTTATCTGATCATTTTCTTTCCTTTAATCACAGCAGAAGAATCCACAGACGTGACCATTTACCAACAGATGGAGATAGAGAGAACTGAACTTTGCCTTACAGCACAATATGCTCCATGGTTAGTCACTATTTCTCATATTGCTTTGAACCTGTGGACTAGAGAGTTGCACGGGAACGGAGTTCGCGGGAATCCCGCGGGATTCCCGCGGGGACGGAGGCAGTTCCTGTGGGGTTCCCGCGGGGATGGAAGCAGCTCTGCGGGGTTCCCGTGGAGACGGAGGCAGTTCCTGCGGGGTTCCCGCGGGGATGGAAGCAGTTCTGCGGTCTTCTCGTAGAAGTGTAAGCTGCACCTGCACCAGCCTCTCATCTACCGAATACCAATTTCTTTGAGTGCCGTCTTCTCCTCCTCTTCTTCTTCTTTGCTTTAACAGCACAAATGTGGAAAGTCTTCCATTAAGGAGGTGGTAGAGTCACAAATGATGACTGAATTCAAAAAGGCGTGGGATGAACACAGAGGATCTCTAATTAGAAAATGGACGTTATATAAAACCTAATCTTAAATGGCTGCATGTGTGTGGATGTGACGCTTAGATGGCGACTCTGGCTGTGTTGAACTAGGGCCGATACCTGGCAGACTTGTATGGTCTGTGTCTCATACATGGCAATCTGGTTTAGGATGGGCTGGAAAGGGCTTAGACATCAACTTCAGTGGCTGGAACATGAGGACAGTGCTGGACAGACTTTTACGGTCTGTGTCCCACAAATGAGAAGATGGATAGACTGGAGTGGGCTTCAACGGCAACCCCAGTAGTTGGAACATAAGGATAGGGCCAGATAGACTTCTGTGGTCTTTGTTCTAGAAACATGAAAGAAAGACCATAATCAAGTATATAATATCACACTCATTGATTTAATGATGAATTGATCATGAGTGTGACTATTGGGCAGAGTGGATGGACCGTTCAGGTCTATTTGCTGTCACTTACTATGTTACTATTAATCCTCTTTGCTACCAGGCTGGTGCACAGACCTCAGCTCTGACACAGGCACGAGAATCAGATGTCACCTGACCTACTGGCGCGTGCATGTGGCGACCTCTCAGCACACAGTGCAAGTGAATTGGAGACAAGTCTTACATGTGCGCACCAGAGTTTTCCAACTTCCAACTTCCATTCCTTCCTTGCCTACAGTGCTGTGGCTCAAATCCAGAGAGAGACTGAGGGAGCTAACTGGAATTTTCTTTTATGTACCATTAAAATTCTTACGGGGACGGGTGGGGATGGGTTAAATTCTTGCGGGGACGGGTGGGGACGGGTTGGGATGGGTTAAATTTTTGCGGGGATGGGTGGGGATGGGTAAGATTCCAGCGGGGACGGGTGGGGACGGGTAAGATTCCAGCAGGGACTGGCGGGGATGGATAAGATTTCTGTCCCCGTGCAACTCTCTACTGTGGACTCCATTTTAAAACTTGTTAATTCCGATACTGGATTGGAACTAAAGCACTGTATTTCAAAACTGTTAAGTCTCTGATACCTGAGGGTTTAGCACTAGACTTGGTAGAACTCAGATACTTATCTGTAGTTTTCCTGCTTAATTTATCCCTTAAAATATTTTACACCCGATCTTGCTGACAGGCTTGTAGAGTAGCAGAGGTGCAGTGAGGCACTGTATGGAAAAATTAGTTATTACCTGATAATTTTCTTTCCATTAGTCCCGCCAGATCAATCCAGAGACTGGTGGGTTATGTCCCTCTGCCAGCAGGTGGAGATAGAGAGAACTTCTGAGGCTCTATATGTGGTCATGTGTAGCCAGCCCAACCTCAGTATTATCCATATCAAAGCCATATAAACGTCCAACTCCCAATAGAGAGCTATTCTCCTGTTTTTTGAGAATTCAAGGACACCCTGCAACCGCGGAAGGAACTCATGCAGCTCACAGCAAGTAAAGAAGTTGCTCCAATGAACGTTAAACAAACATCCAAAAACTGGAACTCTAACCTGAAACTAGAAATCAACAAAGCAGATATGCAGAAACTTCCAGGGAGGGCCTCTGGATTGATCTGTCGGGACTAATGGAAAGAAAATTATCAGGTAATAACTAATTTTTCCTTCCATAGCGTCCCACAGATCCATCCAGAGACTGATGGGATGCACCCAAGCAGTTCTTAAATAGGGTGGGACTCCAAGACCCCAGTTTGTAGCACCGAAGCCCCGAACGCAGCCTCAGCCCTTGCTGCTACATCCAATCTATAGTGCTTCGAAAATGTATGCACCGAGGACCAGGTAGCCAAACTACAAATCTCCTCCAAAGAAACCGATCTAGACTCTGCCACAGAAGTCAGCTGCGCCCTAGTGGAATGAGCTCGGAGCTGGGCCGGCGGATCCCTACCAAACGCAATATATGCTGAGGCAATAGCTTCCTTCAACCAACGAACCACCATCGCCTTAGAAGCTTGCTGCCCCTTCCTTTGACCCACAAATAGGACAGATGATCCGAACACCGAAAGTCATTCATCACTTCCAAATACCTGATAATAGACCGCTTAACATCCAAACACCGGAGAGCTCGAAACTCCGTCGGATGATCCTCTCTACGAAAAGAGGGAAGACAGAGCTGTTGATTCATATGGAAGCGCGAAACAATCTTGGGCAAAAAGGACGGAACTGTCCGCAGTCACCCCTGCCTCCGTAAAATGAAGAAACGGATCTCTACAAGATAAAGCCTGTATCTCGGAAACTCTCCTTGCTGAAGAAATAGCAACCAAAAATACTGTCTTCAATGTCAAATCCTTAACCGACAACCGAGACAGTGGCTCAAATGGAGGCCGCTGCAATGCCTTCAACATCAAATTCAAACTCCAGGAAGGAAATACCAAGGTCCACGGCGGGCGCAAATGATTGACCCCCCGCAAAAAACGAATATCTGGGTGAGAGGCTAAGACCCTCGTAACCAGCCCCTAAAACATGCCAAGGCTGCCACTTGAACCTTCAAGGAGTTCAACAACAGACATTTGTGTCAAGACCATCCCGCCTAGTAGAGTCTACTAGCGCCAATTGATGTAACAGAATAGGCTCTGTTGTTGAGCCTCGCTTCCGCCCATGTGGCCATTAGCGAATATCCTCTATTAACACTTGGGGCATTGAAGTTATACTACGTGTATATTATCGAGCTTCTCTTTGACCCCTGAGGCAGGCGTTGTTTAACGCCGAAACAAGGCCCGTGTCGGGTCATCAATAAAGAATTTCAAGTGTCCCAGTCTTAAAGGCCCAGTGTTGCTTTTTTCTGTATGGCATTCGTAGTCACCACTACCCAGTCCGGCACCACCAGGGGCATTCCCAGGCTCAACTTGTCTGTTCGGAGCCACCAACACATTCCCATCCTGACCATAGGCTCCCATGATAATTGAACTGAGTAATCCTCCGACACTGGAGACCAGCGGCTCAACAGAGATCGCTGAAGATGCCTCATGTGACTCCTGATCCACAGAACCACCTCCAATGTGGCTGCCATGGAACCCAACACCTGAACATAGTCCCAGGCTTTGGGTGCTGGACTGCGCAGAAGACTCTACACCTGTGCCTGCAACTTCAACCTCCGGCTTTCTGGCAAGAAGACTCTGCTCACACGGGTGTCAAACAGAACCCCAAGGTATTCCAAGGATTGAGATGGAATCAAATGACGCTTCTCCAAGTTGACAATCCACCTCAACGACCGCAGCAGAGTGACGACTTGTCTGTTGCCTGAACGCTGTCCGGAAAAGAGGGAGCCTGTATCAACCAGTCGTCGAGATAAGGATGCACTTGCACCCCTTCCTGTCGCAGAAATGCTGCGACCACTACCATAATCTTGGAAAACGTCCGAGAGGCCGTAGCTAGACAGAAGGGAAGCGCCTGGAACTGAAAGTGTTGACCCAGAACCGCAAACCAAAGAAACAGGTAGTGAGGCGGCCAAATGGGAATGTGCAAGTAAGCCTCTGAGATCGAGGGAAGAAACTCTCCAGGCTGAACTGCAGTTCTCACGGCACGCAGCGTTTCCATGCGAAAGTGACGCATTCGCAGAGCTTTGTTTACTCCTTTAAGATTGAGAACCGGACGAATAATAGCATAGACTGCACTGTGTCACTGGAACGGGAACCACAGCCCCCAAGTGAATTAAATTTTCTAATGTATCCCTGACCGCCGCTCTTTTTTTGGAGATTTGCAAGGAGATTCCACGAACAAATGACAGATTTCGAACAAACTCTAGCTTGTAACCGTCCCGTATTACCTCTAACACCCACTCGTCTGAAGTTACCCTGGCCTACTCTCCCAGAAAAAGGGACAGCCGCCCCCTACTGACCCTGGAAGATGGACCAAGGCCCCATCACTGGGTACGAGACCCCAAGGCGGGTCTGGAGGCCACGCTGCCAGGGTGGCGCTCCCCCCCCCCCCCCACCCCCGAAACTGCTGCTGCTTCTGAGGAAACTGGGGCTTAGAGAAGGCCATCGACCTGCCTGGGTGATAGTGCCTTGCATCACTAAACCAGGCCCAAGGGACCCACATGAGAAGTAGATCTAGGTCTATCCTCCAGTAAATGACGGCCCTTAGAATCTCCCAGATCCTTAACAATCTTGTCCAAATTGTCGCCAAACAGAAGCTTGCCCCTAAAAGGCAAACGAGCAACACGAGACATGAAAGCCGTATCCACCGACCAGTGACGAAGCCACAACCATCAGCGAGCCACCACTGAGAGGGCTACTTCCTTGGCCGATGCCCAAAGAATATCATACAAGTCCGCCAAATACGCAAGACCAGCCTCGAGCGAAGGAAAGTTCTCCACCAGCTCCTCCGAGGCCGCCTTCTGCACCCAAGACAGACATGCCCTGGCTGCATACGACCCACAGACCGACACCTGCATGCATAACCCTGCCACTTCGAAGGATGCCTTTAAAGAAGATTCTAACTTCCTATCCTACGGATCCTTAAGTGCCGTCCCGCCTTCCACCGGCAACGTCGTTCTCTTAGTAACTGCTGTGATCAACGAATCCACCATAGGTAAACGCAAATATTCTTGTTCTTCTGGAAGCGGATATAAACGCGTCATGGCTCATGCCACCCGCAACCCTGCCTACGATGTGTCCCATTGCGCAGCAATGAGTACCTTAATAGCATCATGAATGTGGAAGGTACGAGAACGTCCGCTTAGTCCCCGACATAATAGAGAGAGCTGCCGAGGAGGGGAGACCGCTGTCCGGAGCAGAGAGATTCAAAATCTCCATGGCTCTGACAATCAGGTTCGCCAATTCTTCCTGGCAAAACTACCGTGCCGCCGTGGGATCACCCCCCCCCCCTCCCTTCAGACAGACTCCCTCTCCTACAGCAATTCAGGCCGGGTCAGATGGGAAACTTCTGACAACCGACCGTCATCTACCTCTGTGCCCACTGACACAGAATCCAACTCCCGTGAATCCACGCATTGACTCTTAGCCAAGTAGGAATGGGAAGCCGAGAAATCTTCCTGAGAGGCCCCTAAGGCACTGTCACCGCCAAGGACCACCGCCCCCCCCCCCCCCCCCCCCCAGGATCTCTTGAGCAAAAAAGCCCTGTGTAACAAAAGAACAAAGTCGGTGGGGAAAAAAGGCACTCCCGATTGCTCAACCCTACTGTCTCCAAGCTGAGACTCTCGAAGGCAGGGGCACCTGCCTCTGAACCGCGACAAAGGGAGGCCCTGAAATTGGCTCTCCCCCCGAAACCAAGATGGCGCCCGACACCTCCGTGCGGAAAAACAAGCGAGCCAGCACAGCCGTCTCCTCCGCTCCCCCGGAGCTTGTATTTTGCGCCAAGGCTCCAGCTGATCTCCGACCTCGCTCAACGGCCGCAGAGTCTGCCGCCGCCCGCCCCTTCAAAGGTGCGATGGCGCCAAAATGATCTGCCGCTGGGCGGGAGGCCGGACGCCCGGAGGAGCCTGTCAATTGGGCTGTCGGACCCGCGACCCATTCCCGCTGCTCCCGCCCCAACGCCAATGCTCCCTGTCCTGAGGGCAGACATCATCACACATTCCAGACGTTGCTCTCCGGTTTCCACACCAGGAGCAGCGTTTAACTGACTCTGATGGGGCTGCCATGTGCCCAGAAGAAAAATATCAGCAAAGAAATCCCCCAACCCACCTTTAACACCTGTTCCCTCCCGGACTGCCTGGTAGCAGACTTCTGCTTACTGTGGGTGCCGAATACAGCCAGAGTGTGTTTAAAGATATATATTTGGGGTTTTTTTTTTTTAACAGAAGATTACCACTCACCTGCCCCGGGCAAGGAACCAGTGGAAGGGGACAGAAAGGGAGGCCCTGGCACCACCAGGTGTCCCTGCTCAGCAGAAGCAAGCCCTCAACCCCGTGGGTACCTCAACTCATATGAAGTGGAGGAGTGGCCTAGTGGTTAGGGTGGTGGACTTTGGTCCTGGGGAACTGAGGAACTGAGTTCGATTCCCAGCACAGGCAGCTCTTTGTGACTCTGGGCAAGTCACTTAACCCTCCATTGCCCGCCGCATTGAGCCTGCCATGAGTGGGAAAGCGCGGGTTACAAATGTAACAAAATAAAAAAAATATTAAATTAATGCGAATCTGAAAAAGAGAAGTTATAAAGATTCTTATGTTATGACAGAAACATACAACTACACCTGCACAGTACAGAATCCTATAGCCGAAACATGCTAATGCGCGGCTTCAATAAGGTACTTACAGAATATTTAACCAATGTCATTAGTGTAGTAGCATCGCTAGTAGACTAACAGATTCATTTAGTATACAAAAAATGAATTATACACTTTAAACTTCAGGAGAATAGGTATAAGTATGAACCACATATTTGCATACAATCAGCTAGCGCACTATGTTTGGTCCTTGGACCACAGTAAATTAGGGAGTGGTCACGGCAGGAAGCTTAGGGCCTTCTTTTGAAAGATTACAGGAGACAGGCTGACAGTTTCAAGTTTGCAAAGAGCTTTGGGGGAGCTGGAAGGAGAGAGAGACACGTCTGCTGTCTGTCAAAGATGGGCAGGAGATCTGGGGCAACCGCATTTAAAACTAGATTTTCGCAAACTGATAGCTCGTGTCCCTCAGATCTCAGTAAATGCGGGCTTACGGGAATGCCAATACAGAATCATGTACAGGGCATATATGACCAAAAACCAATTATTTAGGTTTGGGGGGGTCCCAGACCCGCTATGTCAGAAATGCGGGCAGGGGGAAGGCACGATGGGGCACGCTCTCTGGACGTGCCACAAGACTCAAGCTTTCTGGAAGCAGATATTCCAATATCTTGAATCTCTGGTGCGCATGCGGATCCCATTCTCGCCCCAGGGAATATTACTGGACAAATATGAGGTATTCAGGCTTCATGGTAAGGGGACCCAGCAGCTCGTTCGCAAGGCAAGCCTGGTGGGGAAAAAGATCATAATGGGCGTCTGGACGAATGAGTCTCCACCAGACTTTTGGCATTGGAGGAACAAGCTCCACGATCTCCTCCTGATGGAACGTAGGGGAGTAGGGTCTTCCCCCAAGAGGCGAAAGGCATTTCTAGCTGTTTGGGAGCCTTATATACAATCACTGGCACCAAAAGCTCGCAGCTTAATATTCAACAAGCTCTGAGGGGAACTCAAAAGGCACATATGGGAGAGAGGAGGCACAAGGGGTCACATGAGGAGGGATGCAAGCCAAAATAAGTAAAACAGCAATTTTGGGCTCTCAGAAGGGGTGGGGGGTGGGGGGGGGGGGAGCAAGTTGAGGAGGAAGGTATACAATGGTTAGTGACTACAATAACGGGAGAAGTTATAGATGATATATTTCTGTTGTAAGCTGAAGGTGTAGTTCTGGTTTCTGTGATATGTAACGGTAACGGATATACATAAGAAGTTATGTGTAGTAAGAGGGAGGATGGGAGGGTGGGGGGAGAAACTAGAAAGTTTGATGGTAGATAAGTTACACTGTATAAGGAATTATACACATACACCTTGTATTATAGATTTGTTTGTTGTCTGCAATAAGCATATAATTACGATCAATAAAATGTTGATATATAAACCAAAAGGAAGGGAGGGCGGGGGGAGGGGGGTCGGGGATAAAAGAAGAAAATGATTTGATGTATGTGGACGGATTGCAAGTTGACTGTTGTAGTTGAAGGTTATTTGTTGGTCATTATGTATACATGTTTTATATACTACATCAATAAACAGATTTAAATAAACTTCAGGAGAAATGGAAAGAAAACGACACAATATAGAAAAATGCATGTTGAAGTATATGACGTTGCGATAGCAATGTCCTCAACTTTCTCCCTATTTCTAGGGCCTTATATGCCAGCGATGAAAAACCAACCCTACTTTAAGGGGTTTGAAACATGCTCTTTCCAATGAAAATGATTAAAAAGAGTTTCCAGAAGGTTTTTTTTTTTTTGTAAAAGTGGGCTAAAAATACCCTACTTTTGGCGTTTTTGCAAAAATCATCAATTTTACACTCAATTTGTGATCTAATAGAAAAATATTAGGAGAATGAAATTTTATATTCGAAAACCTTGTGTTGATAAGTTGTTGTTTGCAAAGTTTCACATTTATCACACCTTTAATTCCAGAGATATAAAAAGCCAAACTTTACAATTTTTTCGTGCCGCAAATTTTTCGGACCAAGTTTGCTCCAAGTTTTCTTCATGGAAATCGCTCATGAAGATTTTTTTATTATTTTGTTTAATAGAGCGCAAAAGTTGTACAAGATGGCCACGTTTTGTTTCTCTCATCAAAATATTGCTGGAGATACAGTGTCTCAAAGTTGCTTAAATCTCGGAGTCATACCATAGAAGGCTGCAGTATGGAGTCAAACAGATTACTATATCTCAGCAAGTATTGCATCGGAGAACGTAAAACTTTACCAATGTTCATTGGGGACATGTATGGATGTTCACAGAAAATTTCATCGAAATCCATGATGGTCGAGCAGGGCACTTCTCTGAAATCAGACCACTTGACATGGAATGACCCAAAAGGACCATCAGATTCCTTCTGGAAAAACTTGCAGTCTAGAACCCATCCACCCGAGATGGGCGCAAGAACTCCCCGAGCCCGAAGATATCGAGGGGGAACCAGAGAGGTGTCCCAATGGCTCCAGCTCCCAACATGGCACCCAGCCACCTCTCCTGGAACACTGGATCTACCACAGAAGGTTGCAAAGCCATTACTGTACCCGAAGAAACCCTCAAATGGTTGGGCTACAAACAAATGCTGAGGGGCCAAAAGCCACTTCAACCAGTGGACGTGGAAAAAAGGAGGAAGAAATCTGAGCACAAAACTCACCCCCAAATCAAGAGAGATCGGTACAAAGCCTGAAGGGGTCCCCATAACGGAGGCGAAGCCGCCAACGCAGCCAGCAGCCGGAAAGTGGGAGCCGCATCAGGAGGCACCAAAAGAAAATGAGCATGCACTAGACACCTCAGAACAGGAATCCCATTTGAAAGAAATCCCTGGTGCCTGCCTGTGCCTCTGTGCACCCAGCAACACACATGCCCGCTGCAGCAAACGCTTGCTCAGAACACAAGCCAACTATGGTGGCCTCCACCACCAATATCGCAAGTCCCCCAATGGCAGAAAAAAATGTACTCACCGGAGACGCGCAGCCAGACTTCAGGCCGACAGCGGGACCTCCCAGACAAGTCTGCCACCAAACCGGCTCAGCAGGCTACACACAAACTCAGCGACTCCAGAGACGCTGTCCCCAAGGCTCCACTTAGCAACCTGCTGCCATGTTCCGTCAGAAGAGCCTATGCAGGGAATTATAGGCCAAGCCTTTTTGTATACCATGCTGCAAAAAGTCAAGTATCGGCGAGACAGAAGCCCACATGAGTGTGATCACTTTAGAAACACAACAAGCCTCAAACTAGCGCCAGATCAGAGCATAGGCAACGGAAGTGGAACGCTTGCGGGCCTGCAAAGAGTGGAGATGACCTTGTTAGAATAGCCATTGTCTCTCAATTGAGCCCTCTCAATAGCCATGCTGTAAGACCAAAGCGGCAGGGATCCTCCATGGTTACCGGTCCCTGCGTCAACAGGTTCGGTACCAGAGGCAAAGGAAGGGGAGCTTCCACCAGCATCCGCCAGAGGTCCGCATACCACGGACGCCTGGGCCAATCCGGGGCAATGAGGATCACCACTCCTTGATGCAGCCGAATTCGCAGGAGGAGTCGCCCTATTAAGGGCCACGGAGAGAACACATATAGTAGGCCCGGAGGCCAGAGCTGAGTCAAGGCATCCAACCCTGCCGAGCGAGGATCTCTCCCGTCTGCTGAAGAAGCACGGGACTTTGGCATTTGAACTTGTTGCCACGGGCTTGCCCCATTTGGCACATATCTGTAGGAATACTTCGTCTGCTAGTTCCCATTCTGCTGGATCGATCTGATGCCTGCTTAGATAATCGGCTTGCACGTTGCTCTGACCTGCAATGTGAGCTGTCGACAGAAACTGAAGATGCAGCTAGGCCCAGTGGCAAATCTGTTCGGCCTGCGCGGCCAGGGCTCTGCACTGAGTGTCGCCTTGTCGATTTATGTAGGCCACTGCTGTCGTGTTGATCTACAACAGACAGCCAATCCTTCCAAGGTCACTTGAAAGGCCAGAAGCACCTGAAAACACCGCTTTCAACTCCAGGCGGTTGATGGACCACTCCGACTCCTCGGGTGTCCAAAGACCCTGGGCATGCTTCCCCTTGCATTGTGCGCCCCAGCCCATCAGGCTGGCATCTGTCACTACTAGACACCAATCGGGGAGCGCCAGCAGCATTCCTCGCCGCAGCATGCTGTCTGAGAGCCACCACTCCATGCTGAGTCGTGCCACAGGGAGCCAAGAAAGTCTGCATTGATAATCCTGAGAAACTGGAGACCATCTTTGAAGTAGGGAATACTGTAGAGGTCTCAGGTGCGCTCTCGCCCAGGGCACCACTTCCAATGTGGCTGTCATCGATCCCAGCAGCTGGACAATGTCCCAAGCTCGGGGGCGGGGCATCCTCAGGAGCAGACGGACCTGATTCTGAAGCTTGCACTGCCTTAGCTTGGGTAGGTATACATAGCCCGAGTCTGTGTCGAACCTGGCCCCCCCAAAAAAAAATATTCTAGAGATTGCGAGGGGGTCAGGTGAATTTTGGCCATACTGACGACCCAGCCTAGAGATTGAAGTACTGAGACCATTCTGGCTGTAGCTTGATAGCTCTCTGTAACAGAGTCTGCTCTGATGAGCCAGTCATCTAGGTACGGGTGAACCCGGATACCTTCTCGCCTGAGCAAAGCAGCTACTACCACCATTACCTTGGAAAAGGTTCGGGGAACTGTGGCGAGGCCAAAAGGCAAGGCCCGGAATTGGAAATGTTTTCCCAACACCGCAAACCTCAGAAACTTCTGGTGCAGGGGCCAAATTGGTATGTGCAAGTAAGCTTCCTTCAGGTCTAGAGACGTGAGAAACTCTCCTGGCTGTACCACAGCAATGACAGAGCGCAGGGTTTCCATGTGGAAATGCCGCACTCTCAGGGACTTGTTTAATTCTTTTGTCCAGAATAGGGCGAAAAGACCCACCTTTTCGCGGCACCACAAAGTAGATGGAGTATCGGCCGTAGCCGTGTTCGGCGGGAGGTACCGGGGAAACGGCCCCTAACTGAATCAGACCTTGCAAAGTCTCCTCTACCGCCGCCCGTTTGGCGGCAGAACCGCATCGGGACTCCACAAACACGTCTCTTACAGGGGCGTTGAATTCTATTCTGTAGCCATCTCTGATCAGGTCCAGAACCCAGTGATCTGAGGAAATATTAGCCCACTCATCGGCAAAGAGGGAAAGACGTCCTCCGATGACAGGAAGCGAGGAGGGGGCTGGCGCACCATCATTGAGAGGGTTGCCCCTGAACACCAGGCCTAGAGCCGGTGGCTGCGGAACGCTTGTCCGAGCGAAAGGAGTTCCTCTGCTGAAAAACGGGCACGAAAAGTGAACCCAGCAGAACGCCCCGGGCGGTACCTTCTAGCTTCACGGAAGCGAGGTCTATAAGAGGAGTGGACCGCCTGGCCCTTGGAGGAAGGCCTTGGCTTATCTTCGGGCAAGCGCTGGGGTTTAGGATCTCCCAGGCCTTTCACAATTTTTTTTTCCAACTCCTCACCAAATAGAAGGCCTAGAAAGGGCAACTTCACCAACCTTTGCTTAGAGGCCATGTCCGCCGCCCAATAAGACGGCGAGCCGCCACTGCTACTGCTATTTGTTTAGCCGAAGCTCTGATAATATCATAAAGGGCATCAGACAAAAAGGACAAGGCCGACTCCAGCCGCGGAGCCACATCCGAGAAGGGCTCCGCTCCATCTCCGGGCTTGTTCCACTGCCTGTTGTAACCACGCCAGGCAGGCTCTAGCAGCATAACAACTGCATGCAGACGCCCGAACAGTAAGACCTGCAATTTCAAAGGACCATTTAAGTGCTGCTTCCAGCCTACGGTCTTGTATATCCTTCAGGGCAACTCCTCCTTCCACAGGGAGGGTAGTTCTCTTTGTCACCGCAGTGACTAGGGCATCTACTTTAGGCATTGCAAAGCGAGCCAAATGCTCCTCAGGCAGAGGGTATAATTGCCCCATAGCCCTGGAAACTTTCAAAGGTCCCTTGGGGTCAGCCCACTGAGCGGAAATAAGCTCTTGGATGGAGTCATGCAAAGGAAAGGCTCGAGCAGGCTTTTTGGTACTAGCCATTCTAGGATTCACAGAGGAGGCCGTGCCACTGTCAGGCTCTTCAATAGAAAGGACATGTAGGGCATCTGAAATAAACGCTGGCAGCTAATCACGGTGGAAAATCCTCACCGCGGAGGGATCATCCAGATCCTGTGGTAATTCTGCACCTGACTCTGGCTCCTCAGACCACGAAGGCCTGCCAGAACTCTCCGAATCTTCATAGCCCGACCACAGGGGGGAAAAAGGAGGTGCAGCACTCTCTGAAGGGGAATGAGCCCTTCTACGCTTCATATTCTGCCAATTATCAGGGAAAATAGCCTCAGCGGGCAGTCCCAGGCCAGAATCCACCGGGAAGGACAATAGAAGGGGCCTCAGACGACCCTTGAGGGAGACCTCTTTTCAGCATGTATGCTTTATGCAATAACACCACAAAATCAGGGGAGAAAAAAACTCGCCCTGGGCACCCAGATCCCGTCCGGGGCTAGCCGCTCCCTGAATAGCCTCAATTCGAGGTTCCCCCTCCCCCCGGGCTCAGGGCTCTCCGTCTCTACGGAGGCTGCGTCATGCGGGGAATTCAAAATGGCGTCCACTGCCAGCTCTGAGCGGGAAGAATCATCGCTCACCATGCTCGGGCCGGCTCTTACACCTGTACAGCACAATTTACAGAGCCCCGCTGCTGATTTGCGCTTGCCACTCCGGGAACAGCGCTTTACATTCTCTGCAGCCATCGCCGAAAACGGCGGGAAAATTCAAAATGGCAGTTACGCGTCAAAAAAGCCCCGATCGCGGGCCCACCCCGGAGGAGTTACAAAACACTCTTACCTCACCGGACCGAGTATCACAGCTCCGGTCCCATAGAAGAATCAAAGGAAAACCTCTGTTCCATTTTTTTTTTTAGTTTAATTATTCTTTATTAAGTTTTCAAAATTTACAAGATACTTATAAATGGCAATACAGCAGTAATAATTAGAGAGATTGCAACACTCATCAATAAAGGAAAATTTTTCAACCCTAGCTAATATTTGCTTTCTCTAACAAGGTATAATAAACATTTTTGAAACAAGTTTTGCTTTTTTACACCACAATCTGTTTAGGGAGGAGAAAAATTATAATTAAGGCGAAATAAGGTAAAATTATGTATCATACCTGATAATTTTCTTTCCATTAATCATAGCTGATCAATCCATAGACTGGTGGGTTGTGTCCATCTACCAGCAGGTGGAGATAGAGAGCAATCCTTTTGCCTCCCTATATGTGGTCATGTGCTGCCGGAAACTCCTCAGTATGTCGATATCCAAGCTCCATCCGCAGGACTCAGCACTTAGAGAATTACACCCACAAAGGGACACTCTGCCCAGCTCACCACCGCCGAAACGGGGGAGGGGAATTAACCCAGCTCATCCCCACACAAGTGGGGGAGGGGAATCCGTCCAGCTCATCCCCGCGGAGCGGGGGAGGGACACCACACCCGCCGATGCGGGGGGATCTGGCTTATCCTGCAACCGCAACCGCGGGAGGAGCTGACTGACCCTAACACCGCCGAAGCGGGAGGGGTACAAAGCTGTCCTACAGCCGCACGAAGCGGGAGGGAGCGCCGGCAGAATTTATGTCTCAATCCAGCCCCGTAAAACGGAGGGGAGAGGAATGCAGCAGCTCACTGTAACACAAACTCGTCTCAACTCTTGAAGAATCCAATTGAAAAAACTTGAACACGAAGTCCTCCTGAACAGGAACTGAAGACTAAACTTGAATCTGAAATGCAACCAGAATATAAACAGTACAGATATCTGGGAGGGGCTATGGATTGATCAGCTATGATTAATGGAAAGAAAATTATCAGGTATGATACATAATTTTACCTTCCATATCATCATGCTGATCAATCCATAGACTGGTGGGATGTACCGAAGCAGTACTCACCCAGGGCGGGACATTGAAATCCCTGACCGCAACACTGAAGCTCCAAACCGGGCCTCCGCCCGAGCAGCCACAGTCAAGCGGTAATGCCTGGAGAAGGTATGGGCCGATGCCCAAGTTGCCGCCTTGCAAATCTCTTCCAAGGAGACGGACCCGGCCTCTGCCATCGAGGCCGCCTGAGCTCTAGTGGAGTGAGCCTTCAGCTGGATAGGCAGCACCTTCCCCGCGGCCACATAAGCCGCTGCAATGGCTTCCTTGACCCATCTTGCCACTGTAGGCTTAGCAGCCTGCAGACCCTTACGAGGACCTGCAAACAGGACAAACAGATGATCCGATTTCCGGAAATCATTGGTCACTTCCAAGTATCTGATGATGACTCGTCTCACATCCAGAAATTTGAGAGCAGAGTATTCCTCTGGGTAGTCCTCCCTACGAAAGGAAGGGAGACAGAGCTGCTGATTCACATGGAAGCGAGAAACAATCTTGGGCAGGAAGAAAGGCACTGTGCGAATAGTCACTCCTGCCTCAGTGAACTGCAGAAAAGGCTCTCGACATGAGAGTGCCTGGAGCTCGGAAACTCTTCTGGCTGAAGTGATAGCCACCAAAAAAACTGCTTTCAACGTCAGGTCTTTCAGAGATGCCCTCGACAAGGGTTCAAAAGGCGGCTTCTGCAAGGCTCTTAGCACCAGGTTGAGATTCCACGCAGGCACCACTGAGTGCAGAGGAGGACGCAGGTGATTAACTCCCTTGAGAAAATGTACCACATCTGGCTGCGAAGCCAGGGAAGCACCCTTCAGGCGGCCCCTGAAGCAAGCCAGAGCCGCTACCTGGACTTTAAGGGAACTGAGCGACAGGCCTTTCTCCAGACCTTCTTGCAGGAACGCCAGCACTGAAGAAATTGGAGCAGTGAAGGGAGAAAGTGAGCCTGCTTCACACCACGCTGCAAAGGTACGCCAAACCCTGGCGTAAGCAGTAGAAGTAGAGCGCTTTCTCGCTCTCAGCATAGTGGCAATGACCTTGTCTGAGAAGCCCTTCTTCCTCAGACGCTGCCGCTCAATAGCCAGGCCGTAAGACCAAAGGGGGAGGGATCCTCCATCACCACGGGACCCTGATGCAACAGGCCCTGCTCCACTGGCAGCCGCAGAGGGTCGTCCACTGAGAGCCTGATCAAGTCCGCATACCAGGGACGTCTGGGCCAGTCCGGACCCACCAGGATTATCCGGCCCGGATGCTTTGCCACCCGGTCTAGTACCCTGCCCAACATGGGCCAGGGCGGGAACACAGAGAAGCTCTTGTGTCGGCCACTGTTGGAGAAGAGCATCTACTCCCAGAGATCGAGGGTCCCGTCCTCTGCTGAAAAAGCGCGGCACTTGGCAATTGGCTGATGACGCCATCAGATCTAGGCTCGGCTGGCCCCAGCGCTTCGTGATGTCCAAGAACGCCTGAGCCGATAACTGCCACTCTCCGGGATCCAAGGTATGGCGACTGAGAAAGTCCGCCTTGACATTCATGACTCCGGCAATGTGGGCAGCTGACAGCTGTTCCAGGTTCGCTTCCGCCCACTGGCATAGATTCATGGCTTCCTTGGCTAGAGGGGCGCTCTTGGTACCTCCATGGCGGTTGACATAGGCCACAGCCGTGGCATTGTCCGACAGGACCCGTACTGGCTTCAACGCCAGTACCGGGAGGAACTCCAAAAGCGCCAACCGAATGGCTCTGAGTTCCAAGAGGTTGATAGACCACTTTGCCTCTGCAGGAGACCAGAGCCCCTGCGCTGTCCTTCCCAAGCAGTGGGCTCCCCAGCCCGTCAAAGAGGCGTCCGTCGTGACGACAATCCACTCCGGGGTCACAAGAGGCATCCCTGCAGACAACTTGTCTGTCTTCAGCCACCAGCTCAGCGCCTTGCGCACTGCTGGGTCCAAGGGAAGGCGCACAGCATAATCCTCCGACACCGGAGTCCAGCGCTGCAGCAGAGAGTGTTTTAGTGGTCTCATATGAGCCCTGGCCCAGGGCACTACTTCCATCGTGGCCGTCATAGAGCCCAATAGCTGCACATAGTCCCAAGCCCGAAGAGGAGAGGCTACTAGGAACTGGTCCACCTGAGCCTGAAGTTTGACAATCCGATTGTCTGGCAGGAACACTCTGCCCACTTGGGTGTCGAATCGAACTCCCAGATACTCCAGGGACTGAGTCGGGTGCAGCTGGCTTTTCTCCCAGTTGATGATCCACCCCAGGGAGCTCAAAAGAGCAATCACCCGGTCCACAGCTTTGCCGCACTCTGCATAAGAGGGGGCTCGGATCAACCAGTCATCCAGATAAGGATGGACTTGTACTCCTTTTCGCAGGAAGGCCGCGATGACCACCATTACTTTGGAGAAGGTCCGCGGAGCAGTAGCCAACCCGAACGGGAGGGCTCTGAACTGGAAGTGTCGGCCCAGGACTGCAAAACGCAGAAAGCGTTGATGAGGAGGCCAGATGGGAATATGCAAGTACGCTTCCTTGATGTCCAAGGACGCCAGGAACTCCCCTGCCTTCACTGCCGCTATAACAGAGCGGAGAGTCTCCATGCGAAAGTGCCGAACTTTCAAGGCCCGATTGACCCCTTTGAGGTCGAGGATAGGCCGCACAGAACCTCCTTTCTTTGGTACCACAAAGTAAATGGAGTAACGTCCCTTGCCAAGCTGATTTTCTGGCACCGGAACGACCGCACCCAGGCGGATCAGTTTGTCCAAGGTCTGCTGCACTGCCACAGCTTTGACCGGAGACTTGCAGGGAGAGAGTACAAACCCGTCTCTTAAGGGTCGGCAGAACTCTAGCTTGTAGCCGTCTCTGATGACTTCTAGCACCCAAGCGTCTGAAGTTACCCTGGTCCACTCGCCCAGAAACGAGGACAGGCGTCCTCCAATCTGCACTGGGCCATGGACCAGGACCCCGTCATTGGGTACGAGACCCTGGGGGAGGACCCGAGGGCGCACCTCCGGGACGGCGGTCTCTGCGAAAGGAATGCTGCTTGGGGGAGAAATTCCTCTTGAAGGAAGAGGGGGCAGAGGAGCCCGACTTGCCCGGGCGGTACCGACAGGCTTCCTGATACCGTCCTCTGGAGAAACCAGGGCGAGCACTGGCCTGAGCCCTGACCTCTGGTAACCTCTTGCCCTTAGACGTGCCGAGATCGGTCACAATTTTGTCCAGCTCGACCCCAAAGAGCAGCTTGCCTTTAAAAGGCAACTTAGCCAGGCGGGACTTAGAGGCGTGGTCAGCAGACCAATGTTTCAGCCAAAGCCACCGCCGCGCAGAGACTGTCTGAGCCATACCTTTAGCCGAGGCTCTCAAGACATCATACAGTAAGTCTGCCAAATAAGCCAAGCCCGATTCCAGGGCCGGCCAATCAGCCCTCAAGGAAGGATCCGAGGGGGAAGCCCGCTGCACAATCGTCAGGCACGCCCTGGCCACATAGGAGCCGCAAACTGAGGCCTGCAAACTTAAGGCAGCCACCTCAAAGGACGACCTTAAGGCCGCCTCCAATCTTCTGTCTTGGGCGTCCTTTAGGGCCGTGCCACCTTCCACCGGCAACGCAGTTTTCTTAGTCACCGCAGTGATTAAAGAATCCACAGTAGGCCAAAGAAAGGCCTCCCGTTCACTTTCAGGCAAAGGATAGAGGCGGGACATAGCCCTAGCCACTTTGAGGCTCGCTTCCGGGACATCCCATTGAGCCGAAATTAAGGTGTGCATGGCGTCATGCACGTGGAAGGTTCTAGGCGGGCGCTTTGTCCCCAGCATAATGGCGGAGCCAACAGGGGCTGAGGGAGAGACGTCCTCTGGAGAGGAAATCTTCAAAATGCTCATGGCCTGCACTAACAGGTTGGGCAAATCCTCTGAGCGAAAGATCCGCGCTGCAGAGGGGTCATCCGCTCCATCCGAGCGGGAATCCGTCTCCTCCAAGGAATCCCCAAAGGACCGTTGGGAGAACTCAGATACGCTGCCCTCATCTACATCAGAGGAAGCAGAGTCCTCTAAGGCCTGGGAATCCACCCGAGGGCGTTTACTTCCGGGGGCCTCAACCCCTTTATCGGACAAGGGGCAGCGTTTTGCATAAGGAAGGCCTGATGCAGCAGCAAAATAAACTCGGGGGAGAAACCCCCCAGACTGTGCACTTCAGCAGCCTGGGCCACAGGCCTAGACGCATCCTCAACCGGCGCTCGCAAGAGCGGGGGAGAAACATGCTGCGCATCCAAGATGGCGTCCGGCGCGACACTCCGCGAAGGAGCCGCGCGGGAAGAACGGCGCTTAACTTTAGCCGCTTTTTTGCCGTCGCCCAAATCAAGGGCGGCAATGGCATTAACGTCTCCCAGCTCAAGGGCGGCCCAAGAAGAAGCCGTCCGAGCAGAGTGGCCGGCCAAGATGGCGGAGGCGAGCAGCGGGGGATGGGCGTTTATGGCGGGAAAAACCGCCGCACCGGAGGAAGACCCGGGACACTGACCGGCCTCCGAACTGACACCCAACAAGGGCGAATCAGACTTTAAGACCCCCGCATCCCCGCTAGAAGCGCACACGCGGTCCGGGGAGCGATTCTTCGCGCCCTCGCCCTCCGACGCCATAGGCCACGTGGAGATCAATCGGGGAACCCCCTGCCCGCTATAAAAAGGTAAAAATTACCTGTTTCTCGCTCCGAGCTGTAACGACCTGGTGTCCCAGTGAGTAGCTGCAATAAACGTTTAAATAAACGTCGAAATAAACGCCTTTAAGGACGTCCAAAAATTTTTTTTTTTTTTTTTAAGGGAGCCAGCGGGAGGGGGGAGAAAAGGAGGGGCCTGGCGCCACCAGGTTTGCACTTGCTCAAGAAGAGCCCTCAACCCCAGGTACTCAACAAAACCTAAAAATTAGGCTTGGAGACCTAGCCAGAGCTGCTGCTGTGCGTGACCACCACCTGCTGAGATAGAGAACATACAGGAGTTTCCGGCAGCACATGACCACATATAGGGAGGCAAAAGGATTGCTCTCTATCTCCACCTGCTGGTAGATGGACACAACCCACCAGTCTATGGATTGATCAGCATGATGATATGGAAAATGGTAATATAACATCAAAGTAATCGGCCTGACTTTTTTTTTTTTTTTTTAACGCTGTGAGGAAAGCAGAGGTAATAAGAACTCCGGAGGCTCAGATGAGTGGGAAAGCAGGGAAAGGCGAACCAATGTGCCTGCATCCACTGAGTGGGAAAGGACAGGGAAAAGCAAGCTAATATGTCCACATCCATGGGGGCATGGGGAAGGCAGGGAAAGGACTAACCTATGTGCCTTCAAAGTGAAGCTGCTATAGCCTCTAACACCCCGGCTAACAACTGGCAAGCCAGGAGCCACCCCCAGGCAGATTTCTGATGGCGCTCGAAGAAGCTGCAGCCACCCTGCTTGGGGAGATAGAGAATACTGAAGAGGCAGTGGAGCTGGCTGGCCATGAGGCACTGTGAAAAGTTGAGTGCTCTCTATCTCCCCCCTGCTGGTTGATGGACACAACCCATACGTAATGGCTTCATCTGCTTGATGACAAGGAAATAAAATTATAGAAAGCATTAGGTTGCAGTTATTGCTGCTGATGTGGTTCAGCCATTTAAGACTTTTTCACATGGGTATTGGTTAGCTTTGTTCCTTGAATAAATGAAGTAACAATTTTAAACCTTTGTGTTCACTCAGGTTCCTTTTGTCTAATACTGCATTTTGTTTAAAGACCAGAAATCATTCAGGGTGACATATATGCAAAAGTTGGGTAAATGGGGGGGTGGGGGGGGGAAGAGACTTTTTCACAACACCGTACATTCCAACTGTGTCAAAAATAATTCAGATCTATTTTCCCCTCATTGTTTGAAAGTACATATTGTATACAGCTCAAATTGAAAAATTAACATAACACATACCTTTTGAATAATCTTCTAACAAGAGGTTGAAGTGACCTAGTTGACAAAAGAAATCGGACTCAACTTTTCCTTCAGATTTCAAAACCAAAGCTTCATAGCATCGAACAGCCTGAAAAACAAACAAACCTTCTGAATAATCATTTTATACAGCAAATTACTTCACAAATTGAGTGACCGCTCAGAGTAACAAAACTTCCTCATCGAGGATCAAATCAGCATCAAATAGGAGGGGTACTGCTCCCTCTAAGCTGAGGAGTCCTTCAACTACACTGCTGTCAGTGGGGTGTGGTGCTTCAATATTCTGTTTTCAGTTACTAGAGGTAAACAGGTTACCTGGAGTTCTGCTGAGCTTGCCTGTTTCTCGCTGGTCCTCGTAGGTAGCGAATGATACATACCTGTAGCAGGTGTTCTCCGAGGACAGCAGGCTGATTGTTCTCACGACTGGGTTGACGTCCACGGCAGCCCCCACCAACTGGAACAAAAACTTCGCGGGTGGTCCCACACGCAGGGCATGCCCACCGCGCATGCGCGGCCGTCTTCCCGGCCATACGCGACCGTTCCCGCTCAGTTGAATGACAAGCAAAGGAATGAGGAAAAAACACAAATCCAAAGGGGAGGAGGGAGGGTAAGTGAGAACAATCAGCCTGCTGTCCTCGGAGAACACCTGCTACAGGTATGTATCATTCGCTTTCTCCGAGAACAAGCAGGCTGCTTGTTCTCACGACTGGGGTATCCCTAGCTCTCAGCCTCACTCAAAACAAGAACCCAGGTCAATTGAACCTCGCAACGGCGAGGGCATAACGGAAATTGACCTACAAAGAACAGAGTGCAGCCTGAACAGAACAAAATCGGGTCCTGGAGGGTGGAGTTGGATTCAAACCCCAAACAGATTCTGCAGCACCGACTGCCCGAACCGACTGTCGCGTCGGGTATCCTGCTGGAGGCAGTAATGTGATGTGAATGTGTGGACAGACAACCACATCGCAGCCTTGCAAATCTCTTCAATAGTGGCTGACTTCAAGTGGGCCACTGACGCTGCCATGGCTCTAACACTATGAGCCGTGACATGACCCTCAAGAGTCAGCCCAGCCTGGGCGTAAGTGAAGGAAATGCAATCTGCTAGCCAATTGGAGATGGTGCGTTTCCCGACAGCGACCCCTTTCCTGTTGGGGTCGTAAGAAATAAACAATTGGATGGACTGTCTGTGGGGCTGTGTCCGCTCCAGATAAAAGGCCAACGCTCGCTTGCAGTCCAATGTGTGCAACTGACGTTCAGCAGGGCGGGTATGTGGTCTGGGAAAGAATGTTGGCAAGACAATTGACTGGTTAAGATGGAACTCCGAAACCACCTTTGGCAGGAACTTAGGGTGAGTGCGGAGTACTACTCTGTTATGATGAAATTTGGTATAAGGAGCATGAGCTACCAAGGCTTGAAGCTCACTGACTCTATGAGCTGAAGTAACTGCCACCAAGAAAATGACCTTCCAGGTCAAGTACTTCAGATGGCAGGAATTCAGTGGCTCAAAAGGAGGTTTCATCAGCTGGGTGAGGACGACGTTGAGATCCCATGACACTGCAGGAGGCTTGACAAAAGCAAGCCTCTCATGAATCGAACGACTAAAGGCTCTCCAGAGATGGCTTTACCCTCTACACGATAATGGTAAGCACTAATCGCACTAAGGTGATTCCTTACTGAGTTGGTCTTGAGGCCAGACTCTGATAAGTGCAGAAGGTATTCAAGCAGGTTCTGTGCAGGACAAGAGCGAGGTTCTAGGGCCTTGCTCTCACACCAAACGACAAACCTCCTCCACTTAAAAAAGTAACTCTTTTTAGTGGAATCCTTTCTAGAGGCAAGCAAGACGCGGGAGACACCCTCAGACAGACCCAACGAAGCAAAGTCTACGCCCTCAACATCCAGGCCGTGAGAGCCAGAGACTTAAGGTTGGGGTGCAGAAGCGCTCCGTCGTGCTGTGAAATGAGGGTCAGAAAACACTCCAATCTCCACGGTTCTTCGAATGACAACTCCAGAAGTAGAGGGAACCAGATCTGACGGGGCCAAAAAGGCGCTATCAGAATCATGGTGCCGTGGTCTTGCTTGAGCTTCAGTAAGGTCTTCCCCACCAAAGGTATGGGAGGATAAGCATACAGGAGGCCGGTCCCCCAATGGAGGAGAAAGGCATCCGACGCTAGTCTGCCCGGTGCCTGTAGTCTGGAACAGAACAGAGGAAGCTTATGGTTGGTCTGAGAGGCGAAAAGGTCCACCGGGAGTGCCCCACTCTCGGAAGATCTTGCGTACCACTCTAGAATGGAGCGACCACTCGTGCGGTTGCATGACTCTGCTCAGTCTGTCGGCCAGACTGTTGTTTACACCTGCCAGGTATGTGGCTTGAAGAAGCATGCCGAACTGGCAGGCCCAATGCCACATCCCGACGGCTTCCTGACACAGGGGGCGAGATCCGGTGCCCCCCTGCTTGTTGATGTAATACATTGCAACCTGATTGTCTGTCCGAATTTGGATAATTTGATAGGACAGCCGATCTCTGAAGGCCTTCAGTGCTTTCCAGACCGCTCGGAGCTCCAGGAGGTTGATCTGAAGATCCTGTTCCTGGAGGGACCACAGTCCCTGGGTGTGAAGCCCATCGACATGAGCTCCCCACCCCAGGCGAGATGCATCCGTCATCAGCACCTTCGTGGGCTGTGGAATTTGGAATGGATGTCCCAGGGTCAAATTGGTCCGAAGTGTCCACCAGTGCAGCGAATTGTGGCAACTGAGGGACAGGCGGATGACATCTTCTAGATTCCCGGTGGCTTGGCACCACTGGGAAGCTAGGTTCCATTGAGCAGATCTCATGTGAAGACGAGCCATGGGAGTCACATGAACTGTAGAGGCCATATGACCCAGGAGTCTCAACATCTGCCGAGCTGTGACCTGCTGAAACGCTCTGGTCTGGGAAGCGAGGGACAGGAGGTTGTGGGCCCTCGCCTCGGGAAGAAAGGCCTGAGCCGTCTGTGAATTCAGCAGAGCTCCTATGAATTCCAGAGATTGGACTGGTTGGAGATGGGACTTTGGGTAATTTATCACAAACCCCAGCAGCTCCAGGAGGTGAATAGTGCACTGCATGGACCGGAGAGCCCCTGCCTCCGAGGTGTTCTTGACCAGCCAATCGTCGAGATATGGGAACACGTGCACTCCCAGCTTGCGTAGATACGCCGAGACCACCACGAGGCACTTCGTGAACACCCATGGGGCAGAGGCAAGCCCAAAGGGCAGCACACAATACTGAAAGTGCCGTGTCCCCAGGCGGAATCTGAGATACTGTCTGTGGGCTGGAAGTATCGGGATACGAGTATAAGTGTCCTTTAAATCCAGGGAACATAGCCAATCGTCTTTCTGAATCATTGGTAGAAGGGTGCCTAAGGAAAGCATCCTGAACGTCTCTTTGATCAGGTATTTGTTCAGGCCTCTCAGGTCTAGGATGGGGCGCATCCCCCCTGTTTTCTTTTCCACAAGGAAGTACCTGGAATAGAATCCCTGCCCTTCCTGCCCTGGTGGCACGGGCTCGACCGCATTGGCGCTGAGAAGGGCGGAGAGTTCCTCTGCAAGTACCTGCCTGTGATGGGAGCTGAAGGATTGGGCTCCCGGTGGGCAATTTAGTGGAGTGGAGGCCAAATTCAGGGCGTATCCGCACCGCACTATTTGGAGAACCCACTGGTCGGAGGTTATCAGAGGTCACCTTTGGTGAAAAACTTTCAAGCACCCCCAACCAGCAGGTCATCCGGTACGGACACTTTGATGGCGGCTATGTTCCCATGGATCCAGTCAAAAGCCCGTCCCCGGCTTTTGCTGTGGAGGCGCAGGGGGCTGCTTAGGCGCATGCTGTTGACAGGAACGAGCGCGCTGGGACTGTCCCTGTGCCTGAGGAGGCCTTCGAGCCGGCTGGGTGTACCTACGCTTGTTGTAGGCATAGGGTGCAGCCTGCCTGGCCCGGGAAAAACGTCCACCTGCTGAGGTGGATGCTGAAGGCGCCCGGTGGGAGAGCTTGTCGAGAGCGGTTTCCCGCTGGTGTAGTTGGTCCACCAACTGCTCGACCTTCTCGCCAAAGATATTATCCCCCCGGCAAGGAACATCCGCCAGTCGTTGCTGGGTGCGGTTGTCCAGGTCAGAGGCACGCAGCCAGGAGAGTCTGCGCATCACTATACCTTGGGCCACAGCTCGAGATGCCACATCACAGGTGTCATAGATACCCCGGGACAGGAACTTTCTGCACGCCTTCAGCTGCCTGACCACCTCCTGAAAAGGCCTGGACTGCTCCGGAGGGAGCTTGTCGACCAGGTCCGCCAGTTGCTTCACATTGTTCCGCATGTGAATGCTCGTGTAGAGCTGGTACGACTGGATGCGGGTCACGAGCATGGAAGATTGGTAGGCCTTCCTCCCAAACGAGTCCAGAGTGCAAGACTCCCGGCCCGGGGGCGCCGAGGCGGTATCCTTCGAACTCCGTGCCCTCTTGAGAGCAGAGTCCACGCCCGCCGAGTCATGAGGCAATTGGGGCCACATCAACTCTGGGTCAGAATGGATTCTGTATTGGGACTCCGCTTTCTTGGGGATGGTGGGGTTAGATAAGGGCTTCAGCCAGTTCTGAAGCAGTGTCTCTTTGAGGACATTGTGCAACGGCACCGTGGAAGACTCTCTAGGTGGTGATGGATAGTCGAGGACCTCGAGCATCTCGGCCCTCGGCTCATCCACAGAAACCACGGGGAAGGGAATGGAAATCGACATATCCCTAACGAAGGACGCAAAGGAGAGGCTATCAGGGGGCGAGAGCTTCCTCTCTGGTGAAGGAGTGGGGTCGGAGGGAAGGCCCTCAGACTCCTCTGAGGAGAAATATCTGGGGGTCCTCCTCCTCCCCCCACAAGGCCTCTTCCTCGGTGTCGGACATGAGCTCTTGCAGCTCAGACCTGAACCGGGCCCGTCTCGACTGCGAGGAACCATGTCCTCGATGGTGGCATCCAGCGGTGGACACCTGTGCCGGCGGGGATGAAGCTTCCTCCATCTACGTCGACGGAGATTCCACCTGCGTGGCTTTCGACACCGGCACCGCAAGCGGCGTCGGAGGCCTCTGCATCGGGCTAGAGCACGCCGGCTCCTCCATCAACGGCGCCGGGGGCGCAAGCACCCCCGGTGCCGGCAAAGCCTGGCGCATCAGCCCTTCCAGAATCCCTGGAAGAATGGCTCGGAGGCACTCATCAAAGCCCGCTGTCGGGAAAGGCAGGGGGGCCGGTGTGGGTGCCAGTGCCGGAAGCTGCTCGGGTCCAGGAGACGGTACCGAAGCACCCATGGACTGACGCAGTGACACCTCTTCGACCGAGGGGAACGCTCCTCTCGGCACTGCCGCTTCCTCGGTGTTGAGTCATCTCTGGAGACGCCGGAACTGGTAGTCCCATGCGCCGTGGGCGACCGATGACGATGTTTTTTAGTCTTCTTTCGGTGCCCATCATCGGCGCTCGGTGGCAGAGATGAAGAGGAGGTAGAACCCCCCCGGCCTCGAGGGATCGGGTCTAACAGGGTTCGGTCCCGATGGCCCTGGGTAGAGGGAGTGGCCGCGTGGTCGCTCACCCCCACCGTCGCCGGTGGTCCGGCGGGCCAACGGTACCTGTGCTCCTGGGATCGGTGCCATCGTCGGTGCCGATTTCGTCGACATCGGTACCGGTACCGAAGATCCAGCCGTCGACACCAATGACGTCGAAGGGCCGGCGTAAGTTCCAAAAAGACAGTCCCTAAGAACTTGCCTCGCCACCTGTGTCCGCTTCCGCAAGCCGAGACATAAGGTGCACGTCTTGGTATTATGCTCCGGCCCAAGGCACTGGAGGCACCAAGCGTGGGTATCGGTTTGCGAGATCTGCCGGCCGCACCGACCACACTTTTTGAATCCCCTCGGGACCTTCGAGGACATTGACGGAAAAATCATGTCGGCGAAGTCAAAGTCATCGATGGTGGCTGTGAAAAGCACACCCGAAAAAGAAACGACCGCGCAGCCACAAGGCCGCAACGAGGCGCCCCCACGACTAAAGACGACGAGGGGACAAACTAACCTTTTTTTTTTTTAACACAGAAAAGAAAAGAAGCGCGAACGCGCACGAAAAGAGAAAAAAAGCTCGCGGCTAGGCCGCAATCCGGTTTCCAGGGCTGACAGAGAGAGAGACGATAACACGTCTCTCTCCAGCGCGGAATCAAAAAAAACTGAGCGGGAACGGTCGCGCACGGGCGGGAAGACGGCCGCGCATGCGCGGTGGGCATGCCCCGCGTGCGGGACCGCCCGCAAAGTGTTTGTTCCGGTTGGTGGGGGCTGCCGTGGACGTCAACCCAGTCGTGAGAACAAGCAGCCTGCTTGTCTTCGGAGGAGGAGGACTCCCGCTCAGCTTTGAGGGAACAGTGTAGGAAGGTAATAGATATAAGGAAAAAAATAAAATAGCTTTCTAAAGCAAGCTTATTTCCAAATTAATATGATTAAATATGATTAAATAAGCCATGAAATGGCATGTAAACCCTAACTTTTCTTCTTCCATTATGACCCTACCAAACACAAGTAGAATCTAGCAAGCATGACTGAACAAATGAACAAAGGAAAATGACAAAAATATATAGCATGTCCATTCACTTATTTCAATATTTTATTTGAAAAATTATATCCTGAACCATATCCCATTATCTTTCATATGCATATTCATTGTGGGTATCATGAAAACCTGACTGGCTAAGGTGTGTCCCAAGGACTGGGTTGAGAATCCCTGGCACAGAGTAATATAAACCAAAAATCACAAAGAATCCTATGCAATGAACGAAGTATTGGAGACATGTTCAAACCAAGATGGACCAGCTCACAATCAGGCTGCAGCATTTTGAACATCTGCAATGCCTTCATTAGAGAGCTGCATGGGAGCAGGGATGGTGAGATTCCCGCAGGGATCCCCTCCGGGTCTTGTGGAGTCTCCATGGAAATGCATGGCAAATGGAGCTTTGCCTCCCCTCCCCCGAGCCTCAGGATTCCCTCCCAGCACATACCTCAAGACACCCTTATGGTCTAGCGAATTCTTCGTGATCCCCACTCTTTCCTGCCCACTGCCGCTGATCCTCTCACTGTCACCACTTGACAGAGAACCACTTTTTCAACTACCTTCAGAACAGCAGGAACCACAGAAACTGGCCTATAATTACTCAACCCCAAAGCATTCAAAGAATCATTCTTTAAAAGAGGTTTCACTGCAGAAATGTCACACTTATCGGGAACTTTACCAGTCAGAGTCACTACTGAAGCCAGACTCCTAACAACCACTGTGGAACACATCTACCCAAGATTTTGAAGGGGGTCAATGAAGATACAATGCCAGCAACCTCCTGTTCAGTTAGTAAGTACTTCCTCCATCTATGGGCCTTTAAATGGCCACAAATGCATGCAGCCCACTTAAAAGGTCACACACTCGACCTAATCTCACACAAATCCTCAACTGGCCAGAACTTCATTATAACAGATCACAAATGGTCGGAGACGCCACGGTCCGATCACTTTACTCTGGCGGAAGAAGGGGACACCACAGAGAACAAGAACACACTTCACACAGCACAAGAGGTCAGGTGGACCCAAAAACATTCTGGCAATTGGCATACAATGAATGATCAGCACAAATGGAATCCACAAATCTCCTTGCAGACTGGGAAAAAAGATGCAACTCTATATTAGACGACATAGTTCCTATACGAACAAAAACTTCACGAAATACGACACCTTGGTACAATGACTTACTGAAAAAACGTAAGACACAATATAGACGAATGAGCATGGAGAAAAAACAAAAAACGAACAATCACACAAAAAAAAAATACAAATACAAGATAAGACAAACCAAAAGAAACTACTATAAAAAGACAAATAGGAACAGATTACAAAGATATGAAAAAATTATATAACCTACTGAATAGAGTTCTAGATGCCAATCCTGTCACCACATCAAATACAGACTTTCCATTGGCAGACAAACTGGCAAACTACTTCAAAGAAAAAATAATTAACTTACACAAAACTCTATCACAGGAGGACACCAACCTCGAAACCTTCCTTGACAAGCTGGACCCACACCCAGGAGAATAGCCAGTAGACTGCAACTGGACAAACTTCACCCACCTCAATGTTGAAACAGTAGCACAGATGATCAGAAAGCTCTCCACTACTCACTGTAAATTAGACATCTACCCCAACTATATCATGAAACAGGCCCCCGATCGATTCATGGCAGATCTCACATCCCACCTAAACCACATGCTCCGGCAAGGCCTATTCCCCATAGAAAAAGGCAACATCTTACTCACACCGATACCAAAAGACCCCAAGAAAAAAATCACGAACTATCGGCCAATAGCATCCATCCTGCTGACAACCAAATCAATGGAAGGCATTGTAGCCAAACAACTTACGGAATCCTATATAATAAATTCTCACCTCCAACAGGATGTGCTTGGGACCATGCCTGCCGGAAGTGGTCTGCTAGGCAGGCACGCACTGACCTCAGTGACATCAGTGACAGACAATTTGGCAAAGCAAAACAATCTGAGTGCTGGCCAATAAGACACAGGGTTGATAGGAGAGTTTTAAAAGACTGAAGGAACTGAAAGTGTTAAATGGGGGGAGGGGGGGGAGTTCTGAACGACTGAAAGACATGCAAATTTGGGACAGGAAAACAATCTCAATGCTGGCCATTAGCACACAGGGTACATAGAGTTTTAAAAGACTGAAGGAACCGAAAGTGTTCGGGGGGGGGGGGGGGGGGGGGGGCAAGTTCTGAATGAATGAAAGAAATGAAAATTTACGAGAGGAACACAATCTGAATGCCGGGCATTTGGACACAAGGTAGATAGGACACTTTTAAAAAAAATGAAGGACGTGAATCTGTTACATCTTGGGGGAAGGGTGAGGAGGAAAGCGGTGGGGTATCCGGATACTGGGAGTTAGGGCCACGGGGGTACACAGACTTTTCAAAGACTTAAGGAACCCAAAGTGTGGGAAGGAGGAGGAAAAGGAGGGGAGGGAACAGGGTGAGGGGCATTAGGAACAGGGGAGGGGGCCCTGTCACACACTCATTCTCACACACACTGTCACACACCCGCACATTCACTCTGGCTCTCTCTCTCTCAAACATACACACTCCCAGGAAAACCTTGCTAGCGCCCGTTTCATTCGTTCCAGAAACGGGCCTTTTTTACTACTACATCAATAAATTCTCAATACTGCGCATATCACAATCTGGATTCAGACCTTACCATAGTACAGAAATGGTACTAGTTATGCTCCTGGCCAAATTCAAGCATGATATAGCGATAGGTAAAAAAAAAATCCTCCTACTCCAATTTGACATGTCGAGTGCATTCGATATGGTAGACCACAATATATAAAGAGAATCCACAAACATGGAGAACTCAATAGATCCCACGGGATAGAGAATAAATACAAAGAGTGGGAATGTAAACCAGGCTTATCCAAAGAACAGGAACCAGACAAAAATAGAGTTAAAAAAAAACAATACTTTAAAGACTAATAAATATTTTTTGTAATAATGACAATTTTTGTCTGGTTCCTGTTCTTTGGATAAGCTTGGTTTACATTCCCACTCTTGTTTGTATTTAGACCACAATATATTACTCGGAATACTTGATAAGATAGGGATTGGAAGGAAGACACAACTGGATCAAGGGGTTCCTCATTACAAGATCATACCAAGTAAAATCTAATTCGACAATCTTATCACCTTGGAAAGCAGACTGTGGAGTACCACAAGGATCACCTCTATCACCCATCCTCTTCAACCTCATAATGACCCCATTAGCTAGGTCACTATCTAAACAAGGCCTTAATCCCTTTCTCTACGTAGACAATGTCACCATATACATACCTTTTAAATCAAACCCATCAGAAATCACCAAAGAAAATCAATAACAGCTTGAGAATCATGGAATCCTGGGCAAAGACATTCAAATTGAAACTCAAAGAAAAAAACACATACACTCATCCTCTCCTCCCAACACAGCCCAGACCACCCCACAATCATCAATACCCTAGATCATACTCTCCCAATCTCAGACAATATGAAACTTCTCAGCATTACCATAGACAGCCACCTAACACTAGAGAACCAAGCCACAGCCACAAAGAAAATGTTCCACACAATGTGGAAACTCAAACGTGTGAAACAATTCTTCCCGAGGGAAACTTTCCACAATATGGTTCAATCAATGGTACTATCCCACATCAATTACTGCAATGGAATATACGAGAGATGCAAAGAACAAATATTAAAGAAACTCCAGACCACTCAGAACACGGCAGCTGGGCTCATTTACGGTAAAACAAGATTAGAAAGTGTGAAACCCCTTCGCAAAAAACTACACTGGCTACCAATCAAAGAATGTAAAGCCTTCAAAGTATGCACCTTGGTTCACAAAGTACTCCACGGACTAGCTCCTGGATACATGACCGACCTGATCGACCTAACAATGAGAAACACATTCGAATCAGCAAGAACATACCTAAACCTTCACTTCCTAAGATGTAAAGTACAAGTCAACATATGCATCCAGTTTTTCCTACTTAAGCACACAACTACGGAACACACTACTGAAATATCTGAAAACTACAAGCAACCACCTAAACTTCCGGAAAAACTTAAAACCTCATCTTTTTAGAAAGGCTTACCTGACAAAACCAAAATAAATGCCCAGCCACTGAAACACATCATCACTAAAACACAACATGGATGTAATGCAAATCTTCAGTTGCTCGTTTTTGCTCATTCCCCCAGTGGGCGAAACACAATAGTTTCAATTTTAATCACACAATCACCTTGTAATTGTTAACACCGCAGTTCTTAATCATCTTTTTATAACCATGTAAGTCACATTGAGCCTACAAATAGGTGGGAAAATGTGGGATACAAATGTAACAAATAAATAAAAATTATTCTATTTCCCAACAACTTATCCAACTTTTCTATTTTTTCTACTAAATTAGCAAAAGCAACAGCATCAGGACCTCCAATAGCATCATCAGCATCATCATGTACGTGCTCCTGAACCAATTGCCTCACAGTACTGAATAAGTCCTTAGGCCTATTCAAAGCAGTTTGAATTTTAAGTTTATAATACCTATTCTTTTCTAATTCTGCTTTATCTTTTTTGATATATGGCGACCAGTATCGAATGCAGTACTCAAGCTGAGGTCACACCATGGAGCAATACAGAGACATTATAATATTCTTGGTCTTATTTTGCATTCCTTTCCTAATAATTCCTAGCATCCTGTCTGCTTTTTTGGCCACCACCACACACGGGACAGAAGGTTTCAGCGTATTATCTACGACACCTAGATCTTTTTCTTGGGTGTCAAATCCCAAGGTGGACCCTAGCATCCAGGTAACTAATTTGGAATGTTCTTCCAAATGTGCATCTCTTTACATTTGTCCACATTAAATTTCATCTGCCATTTGAATGCCCAGTCTTCCAGTTTCCTACGGTTTTCCTGCAATTTTTCACAATCTGCATGCATTTTGACTTTTCACCCTCCTTCATTGAGAGAAACAGCCATTTAACCCTACCCTCCATTTTCTGTCAAATAACTAATTCCTAATCCACAGAAGGAAATTGCCACCTATCCCATGAGAAACATGGTCAAAAGCTTTCTGAAAATCTTTATACACAACTGGTTCACCTTCATCCACATGTTTATTCACACCTTCAAAGAAATTGTCTATCATTTATTAAAATTTGCTAAATCCAACTTTATCACTAAAGCAAATCGAGGCGGAGTACAATAAAACAAAACAAAGTAAAATAGTCTGAAAAGAATACCAAAATCAGATAGGACAGCGTAACAGACACACAATAAAAATCATTCAAACAAAATGAACTATGAAAATTACACAAATGTTATTAAAAAAAAGTTTCATACAAATTTCATTTCATCCCCATGCAGAGAACCCCCAGATATGGACACAGCAAAACTGGAGGCAAGATTTCCCTTGGCTGAACCTATGCCGACTGTGTCCTATTAAACCACGTTGGTCTGTGTTCTGTAATTTTATTCTTTATAATAGTTTCCACTATTTTGCCCAGCATTGACGTCAGGCTTACTGGTCTGTTATTTCCTGGATCACCCTGAAACCCTTTTTAAAAACAGGTGTTGCATTGGACACTATGGATGATTTTATTTTTATTTTTGTCACATTTGTACCCCACGCTTTCCCACTCATGGCAGGCTCAATACGGCTTACATGGGGCAATGGAGGGTTAAGTGACTTGCCCAGAGTCACAAGGAGCTGCCTGTGCCTGAAGTGGGAATCAAACTCAGTTCCTCAGCTCCCCAGGACCAAAGTCCACCACCCTAACCACTAGGCCACTCCTCCACTCCACTATGGTATTGTCCTCCCGGAGTGCCCTTTTTGCTCCTTCATGATCTAACTGTCCCACACAGGTTTTTCTGCTTCTGAGGTACCTGAAAAAGGTATCGGTGCAAAAGAGCAGATCACACTAGGAAAATTCCTTTAAAATACTTTATTCATGAGGCCTAAAAGCCAGACATTGGCTGTGTTTCACTCATTAAGAGATGTGTCAGGGGCTTTTATTAATAACAAAGTAGACAATTGTTAGTAATAAGTAAACCATAAAACACATATTAAAATACATGTACAAACTAAAAAATAAATCCATATAGAAAATAAGTGAAAATGAACATTTTACAAATGTGTAAAACGAGGACACCTTATCTATGTATAAAAGCCACTTCACCTTCTTAGGAAAGCTACAAAAAGTCAAAAAAGGAACGATGGTCACTTACACAATATTTTAAATAGGTCTTAAAAAGCATGGAAAGCATGTCTTGGAAAACTTACCAGTACTAACCAAGATTGCAGCCTCACCATCTTGTTCAGCAAAAGTACATATAGCACTTCTGTGCTTTACAAGGAAATGTGCCTTTAAATAACTCCAGGGCATAGGTCACAAGACCTCATTCATAGAAGCAATAGCATTAAAAATCAATCTACAGCATTTTAAGCTTGATATACTTCACCAGAAGGATGCTATGCTGATGCTGCATAGAGAGAGGGGTATAAACAGCAGAAGAAAGGAGGTGTTGATGCCTCTGTACAAGTCACTGGTGAGGCCCCACGAGAATTATGTTCAGTTTTGGAGGCCGTATCTTGCTATAGATGTAAAACGACTGGAAGCGTGCAAAGAAAAGCTACGAGAATGGTATGGGATTTATGTTGCAAACCGTACGAGAGACTTGCTGACCTGAACATGTATACCTTGGAGGAAAGAAGAAACTGGGGTGACAGGATACAGATGTTCAAATATTTGAAAAGTGTTAATCTGCAAACAAATCTTTCTCAAAGATGAGAAGGCGGAAGAACTAGAGGACATGAATTGAGGTTGAAGGAGGGTAGACTCAGGAGAGGGTGGTGGATACGTGGAATGCCCTCCTGCAGGAGGTGGTGGAGATGAACAGTAATGGAATTCAAACATGCATGGGATAAACACACAGGAATCCTGTTAAGAAGGAATGGATCCACAAAATCTTAGCGGAGACTAGGTGGCGATGCCGGTAACTGGGAAGCGAAACAGTTGCTGGGCAGACTTCTACGGTCTACGCCCTGATCGTGACTGGATATGGATGGGATGAAGTGTAAATTTTAAGGGACTTCAACTTTAGTTTCAAAACTTCATGCAAGAAGAGTGCTGGGCACACTTCTATGGTCTGTGCCCTGAGAATGGCAAGAACAAATCAAACCCGGGTATAAAGTATCACTTACCATGTAAAATGAGTTTATCTTGTTGGGCAGACTGGATGGACCGTACAGGTCTTTATCTGCTGTCATTTACCACGTTACTATGTTACCAATTGTTAGCTAAAACCATATATCAAAAGTTCAAAACTTATTTAATAGTTTACTTTAAAAAAATAAAAACAAAAAATCATAAAAATTGCTACTAAGAGAAAAAAATAAAATCAAACAGCAAGAATTCTTATTAATACTCATCTAAAATCTCTGGAGAATGATTCAAAATTATAGATGTGTATTAATAAGCATTCTTGCTCTTTGATTTTATTTTTATTTTCTCTCTGTGGCAATTTTTATAATTTTTTGGCCCCTATTTTTTTTATTAAACTATTCTTAAATAAAGTTGTGAACTTTTGATATATGTTTTTAGCAGACACAATTGGCGAAGTACAGCATGCTTAAAACGGTTTCAATTTTGGAAGTTGGCCCAAAATGTCATTTTTGCTCAGGCGACATTTTGCAACCCTTTACTTGAGGTCCCCTAGAACCTCCAATTTTTAGTCTTTTGAACTAAACTTTTGCACAGCTTAGTTTTTTATCATAAAGAAACTATGTACCAAATTTCATCAAAATCTGAGATGGTGAGGTGGGGACCCCTGGTCCACTTGACACAGAATGACTCCTCATGGAAATCGCTCATGAAGATTTTTTTTATTTTGTTTAATAGAGCGCAAAAAGTTGTACAAGATGGCCACGTTTTGTTTCTCTCAACAAAATATTGCCGTAGATACAGTGTCTCAAAGTTGCCTAAATCTCAGAGTCATACCATAGAAGGCTGCAGTATGGGGTCAAACAGATTACTATATCTCAGCAAGTATTGCATCAGCGAACGTAAAACTTTACCAATGTTCATTGGGGACATGTATGAATGTTCACAGAAAATTTCAATGAAATCCGTGATGGCCGAGCAGGGCACTTCTCTGAAATCAGACCACTTGTCATGGAATGACCCGGATTCATCTGCTGCTGCTGACAAGGAAAAGACGAATCCAGGAGCTGCAGAGACACTGTCTACCACCTGTTGCAGATATAGATATACTGAAGTGAAGGAACAGCTGACCGCCTTGTATCACTGCCTTCAGCTTCGTAATCTCTACCTTCACCTGCTGGTAGATGGACACAGCTCACCTGTTCCTGGATTCGTCTGCTGCATACGCTCAAGAATAGCATTGTGAGGCTCAAAGCTGAGGGGGAGGAATATGTAGAAGCCGATAAGGATAAAGCTGAACTGCATAACAATTATTTCTGTGTGCACGGATGAAATGACAGGGGTAGGACCGCAGAAAATAAATGCTAATGGGGATGGATATATGGTAGACCAGGATTGATTCTCAGAAGTCTGCTCATAAGGAGCTAGCTAAACTAAACGTAGACAAAGTGATGGGGCCTGATGGGAGACATCCAAGGGTATTCACGGAACTCTGAGAAATTCCAGCAGCTCCGCTGAGTTCTTCAACACTTCCTTAGAGTCTGGAGTGGTCCCAGAGGGCTGGAGAAGGGCAGATGTGGTCCCTCTGCACAACAGCGGAAGTAATGAGGAGGTTGGGAATTACAGAGTGCCCTCAGTTTGGGACTAAAATGACTGGGTTAAAAACTGGTTAAATGGAAGAAGACAGAGAGTAGCAGTAAATGGAGATTGCTCTGAGGAAAAGGATGTTATCAGTGGTGTACTGCAGGGATCTGTCCTCGGCCGGCTCTTTTCAACATCTTTGTGAGTGATATTGCAGAAGAACTGTCTAGTAAGGTTTGTCTCTTTGCGGATGATACCAAACTTTGTTAACAGGGTGGATACTCCGTAGGATGTGGATAGCATGAGGAAGGATCTAACGAAGCTTGAAGAATGGTCCAATAACTGGCAACTAAGATTTAATGTTAAGAAATGCAGGGTGATGCACTTGGGTTACAAAAATCCAAGGCAACGGTACAATATAGGGGGTGAAGTGTTTCTGTGTATGAAAGAGCAGGACGAGGGCAATTGTGTCTGATGATCTTATGGTGGCCAAACAGGTACATAAGGTGACCATCAAAGCTAGAAGGATGCTTCACTTAGAGTACTGTGTGCAATTCTGGAGACCGCACCTACAGAAAGACATAAACATGATGGAGTCGGTCCAGAGGGCAGCTACAAAATTGGTAAATCGGTTTCCGATATAAAACATATAGGGACAGGCTTATGAACCTCAACATGTATACACTGGAAGAGAGGATATGATAGAGATGTTTAAATACCTCAGTAGCATCAATGAAGATGAGGACCGTGTCAATTTAAGAAACAGAGGTGGAAGAGAGAGAGTTAGTGAGTGGGCACTGGCCCTTGTCATAACTACTGTTCTTTTGGAAATAGGTATAAAAAAGGAAGCACAAATAGAAACATGACAGCAGATAAGGACCCATCCAGTTACTGAGAAAGACTGGATGAGCCCTTATCTGCCATCATGTTTCTCTGTTTCTATTTGTGCTTCTTTTTTTTTTATACCTATTTCCCAAAGAACAGTAGTCATGACAAGGCCCAAGGGGCCAGTGCGCACTTGCTAACCCTCTCTCTTCCACCTTCTCTGAAGACTTTCTACTGGTTCTAGTTGTAGAACAGCTGGGGGGGGGGGGGGTTTCTTCTGACACCATGCTGTGCTATTCAAGACACTATAGAAATACAATATGAGCTTGGGGGGCTGCACAGATCAAATTCACTAGCATACATGGTGCTAAAAACAGCAGTGCTGACGATGGAGGCAGCAAGTCTCTGGAAAAGGAAGGAAGGAAGGTGGAAGGAACAGGAATGGAGATAGGACAGAGATGGCCGACTTCAGTGAGAGATGATACTGGCAGGGACAGAGTTGGGGTGATGAACTGGGTGGAAGGACAGTGTTAACAGTAGGGAAAAACTTGAAAGTGGGAGAGAAAGTGAAGAGGAGGATTGTTAGTTACATTAGTCACTGAGTAAGGCTGCACAGCAGCCAGGCCATATCATTGGAAGGGGAACTCCTTCTTGGACCTACCACACTGAAGGGACAACCTCACTTTCAGACTTGAAGGCTATATGTACAATAAAAAATAAAGTCACTCACTCTGGTGATACACAACCATCAATTCCCTTAAGTTTCCCACTCTCAATTCATTCATGGCCATGATCAGAAGACAATTTGCAGAGCTACTTTAAAAATCAAACTACATAATAAACTTTCGTATCAGAAGCTGAGGGGGAATAGCTAGCTACTGAGATCAAGAGCACAGCATCTGAACCCACAGCTCACTTTACAATGGACTTACCAAAAAAAAAAAAAGGGGGGGGGAACAGCAGATAGAACTTGAAGCACAAATCTTTGGTCTACTGTGCCCCAGTAAACATTAACATTTTTGAACAGTCTCCTTGATCAGAGGGCTGCACTACTAAACTACCTCAAAGGCCATCAATAGGCTGTGGCAGAGATGACCCTTAAATTGAAGGACTAATGCCAGATGTGGAAAAAGAATCCTTAAACGTGATTCCAATAGCATAGTTCTACAAATCACTTTTGTAACATCTTTGTTTTGTAAACTTGAAGATATTACTTGGATTATTATATTTTTTATCTTTTTAGAATTTGACATAAGAGGGCATATGTATGATTTGTATTATTTAAATGAAATATCTGTAGTGTGAATGATTGAAAAGGATCCACATCAAGGTTTGACTGTGTGCTATGTGCAAAAATCCTGATCGGCTAGTGATACCTTTTTCTACTTCACATCCTTTATACAGGCAGTGCATGAGATGTTACAGTTTCAAGCCAGCCAACAGTATACAGAGCCATTCACCTCTGCTGAGAGAGGTGAACGTAACATAATTGCTTTTAATCATTCTTTTAGACAATCTTTTCTCTGGATATCCTATGATCAGTGCATTTTAGATTATGTATTGGAGGTTACAAGACCATCATCATTATCCTGGTTCAGTGGAGGGGTGGCCTAGTGGTTAGAGCACCGGTCTTGCAATCCAGAGGTGGCCGGTTCAAATCCCACTGCTGCTCCTTGTGATCTTGGGCAAGTCACTTAACCCTCCATTGCCTCAGGTGCAAACTTAGATTGTGAGCCCTCCTGGGACAGAGAAATATCCAGAGTACCTGAATGTAACTCACCTTGAGCTACTACTGAAGAAGGTGTGAGCAAAAACTAAATAAATAAAATATTACAATTAACTTTTTAATAGCTATAAATATATCAACAGTACTTATCCAAGAAGAGTAATTATGACAAATATGGAAGAAAATTGTATACTGTTCTTAAGTAGGGACCTATGTGCTTCAGGGTGCTTCCACCTGAATCCCAGGCACACAGTTTTGCAATCCAATAAATGCTCTCCTAGAACCAACATTACTAGCAAGAACATTTATTGCATTTGTATCCCACGTTTTCCCACCTCTTTGCAGGCTCAATGTGGCTTACAATACATCATGGACAATGCTCTGCCAAGATAAAACTCTTCTTTTAGCACATGAGAAAGGGAGAAGATTATAGAGGCAAAAGACTTAGTAGTGAAGAGACAGGAGGGACTGACTACAGACAGGGAAACTTGACCAGACTTTTGAAGGCCTCCAAAGAAATGGTCTCTAATACTGCTATGTGTTGATAGCCACTGAACTGAAATTCGGAAAGAGATCTGGTCTTAAAAGTTCTGTTCTAAAATGTAGGTGTGCCTTGTTTCACAAATACACATTTTATTTCCTGATGCTGCTCCAGTTACTTAGAGTATCAGAAGAGCATTTTCTTTATCACCCTGAACTACTGCTGCTTTAGGGGCAAGTTTCTTTTTCAAGTTTCTTAAAAAGTAGTAAGTATTAAGGATCTTAGCAATACCTATTTCATCTCACCTCAACAAAGAGACGACAACTAATAAAAGTCCACACAACACCAGACACAGAAGACCCATTCCAAACAATCCAAGTGGGCTATATCAACACCAGATCCGCAGTAAACAAAACAGCAATACTAAGACTAGATCATGGCAGAAGACCTTGACCTACTCTTCATCAATGAAACCTGGATCCACGACCAAAAGGACCCCATAATCCTAGACCTGTGCCCTCCAGGTTACAAAAATCACACACTGGACCAGAAAGGAAAAGAAAGGCGGAGGCATAGCACTAAGCTATTGATCCCACTTTACCACCAAAACCACTGCCAAGTCCATGACACCTCAACTTGAAATTGCCTCAATCAGAATCCACAACAAAACCCTACACGATCATTTGAATTGTGTCTTGTTTTACAGACCTCCAGGTAATTGGAACGAAGGCCAGACTAACTTCATTTCCAACACATGTGTTATCAACTCCAATGTACTAGTATTAAGAAACAACTACCTTCACTTACAAGACCCAAACTCAATCAACGCACGAGAATGTAAGGAATTCCTCCAACTATGGGATCTCAAATGGCCACAAATGCAAGCAACCCACGTCAAAGGGCACACACATGATCTTATCTCACACAAACTTTCAACAGACCAGAACCTACTAATAACAGATATTAAATGGACAGAAACACTCTGGACTGATCATTACAAATTAAACTTATCCCTACCCTGGCGGAAGAAGGGATTACACCAAATACAAGAACACACATCCTACAGCACAAGAGGTCAAGCAGACACGAAAACATTCTGGCAACAGATATACAACAATGAATGGACAGTACAAACAGACTCCATATATTACCTCGTGGAATGGGATAAAAGATGCAAATGCATACTAGATAAAATAGCACCCTTACGAACAAGAACTTCACGTAAGCATAACTCGATACCACGGTTCAATGATGAACTGAAAAAGCTAAAAAACACAATCCAGGAAACTCGAACGAGCATGGAGAAAAACAAAAGACGAACACACACTCAACACATGGAAACAATCACAAAGAAAATACAAATACGCAATAAGACAGACCAAAAGATCATACTATAAAACTAAAATAGGGACAGATTACAAAGACACAAAGAAATTATACAAACTTGCGAACAAACTCCTAGACACCAACTTGGTCACTACATCGAATACAGACATCCCATCTGCAGACAAACTTGCTAAGTATTACAATTAAAGAATTGCAAACCTACGCAACACGCTACCTCAGGACAACACTGACATCAAAATCTTCCTTAATGAGTTGGACCCAGCCACTGGAGAATACCCGGCTGACCAAGCCTGGTTAGAATTCGCCCTCCTTACCATCGACGCAGTTGCACAGGCGATCGGCAGGTTCTCCAACACTCACTGTAAACTAGATACCTGTCCCAACTACATAATGAAATCCGCCCCTTCATAGCAGACCTCACATCCCACCCAAAACTACATGCTTCAGCAAGGTCTCTTCCCTAAGGAAAATGGCAATATCCTATTCACTCTGCTACCAAAAGACACCAAGAAAAAAAAAAAAACAAATGAAATCATTAACTACCATCCAGTAGCATCTATTCCGTTGTCAAACTGATGGAAAGCATGGTAGCCAAACAACTTACAGATTATATAAACAAATTCTCAATATTACACCAATCAGTCAGGTTTTCGCCCTCTCCACAGCACAGAAACAGTACTACTCACTCTCCTAGCCAAATTCAAGCAGGAAATAGCAATAGGCAAAAACATCCTCCTCCTGCAATTTGACACGTCTAGTGCATTCGACATGATAAACCATAATCTCTCTATATAAAACGCACCTCCAACGTTCTAATGAAGCCGGAAGCCTGAAGCTGTAGTTGTGTAGATCGCAGTTTGCCCATGAGTGTCTGCCCCGCCCTCGCGTCACAATGTGATGACGTCGAGGGCGGAGCACTGACATTCGCCGAATCGCATCGCTCACCCGTTGGTACACCACGAAACGTTATGTCAGACGCATCACAGACCTAAGAGAACGACGGCCATTAAAAAAGTAAGGAGTATCAACAGCTGCTGCAACTCAGAAGGAGGCGGTGAGGACCCTGGAACTAGGACGGACAGAGGGAGGGAGGGAGGGAGACGGCCCTACAACTCAGAGGGATGGAGGGAGGGAATGGCCCTGCAACTCGGAGGGAGGGTGAGAACACATTTAGCCTAACAATCCCTTTCAAAACATTAATTGCAGAAAGGCAATACCTTGCTAGCGCCTATTTCATTGGTTTCCGAAACGGGCCTTTTATCCTAGTATATTAATAAGATTACTATAAGTTCAGGATTGGTGGAAACACACTTAGCTGAATCAAGGGTTTCCTAACACAAGAACATATCAAGTAAAATCAAACATATCATCACCATGAAAATCAGACTGCGGAGTACCGCAAGGATCACCGCTATCACCGATCCTCTTCAACCTAATGATGACCCCACTTAGCCAAGTCCTTATACAACCAAGAAAACAGCAGGGTAATTGATCTGCAAACTCCAAGATGGACACCAAACGAAGCAGATATGTATGTGGAAAACAATATTTAATTGATATGGATCAATAAAAATTTAACAAGGCCTTAACCCTTTCATCTATGCAGACTGTTACAATATTCATTCCTTACAAATGTAAGCTGACAGAAATCACCAACGAAATCAAGATCAGCTTATACATCATGGACTCTTGGGCAAATGCATTTCAACTAAAACTAAACAAAGAAAAAACACACTGGGGCTCATTTTCAAAGCACTTAGCCTCCCAAAGTTCCATAGAAACCTTTGGAACTTATCCTCCCAAAGTGCTTTGAAAATATGCCTCACTGTCTCATTCTCTCATCCACACACAGTGCGGATAACCCCACAATTATCAAGACCCCAGATTACACCCTCCCTATCTCAGACAGCCTGAAAATCCTCGGCGTTACAATGGACAGCAACTTAACACTAGAGAGCCAAGTGACATCCACAACAATGAAAATGTTCCACTCAATATGGAAACTCAAATGCATGAAACGACTCTTCCCGAGGGGAATATTTCGCAACCTGATACAATCAATGGTACTAAGCCATGTAAACTACTGCAATGGAATTTATGCGGGATGCAAAGAACAAACCTTAAAGAAACTTCAAATTGCTCAAAACACGACAGCAAGGCTTATCTTCGGAAAAACGTGATTTGAAAGTGCAAAACCCCTTCGCGAAAAACTACACTGGCTCCCAATCAAAGAACGCATTGCTTTCAAAATCTGCATGCTGGTTCACAAAATTATCCATGAAGCTCCGGGATACATGACAGACTTGATCGACCTACCAACTAGAAACACATCCGAATCAACACGAACATACCTAAATCTGCACTACCCAAGCTGCAAAGGACTCAAATACAAATCAACTTACACGTCCAGTTTTTCCTACATAAGCACACAACTGTGGAACACATTACCAAAAGCCTTGAAAACTACGAACCACCACCTAAACTTCCATAAAACACTAAAAACTAACCTGTTTAAAAAGGCATACCCTAACGATCCAACATAAATGCCTACCTCTGCAACACAACAAAACTAAAGAACGTAATGGCCATAACACAACTCTTCTGTTATATGATTCCCTAGTGTGCCTGTGCCACATGAACTTTATCTTACCACAACATCACTTTGTATTTGTTTACACCGGAGTCTCCAAATGCTCTCCGGTACTATGTAAGCCACATTGAGCCTACAAATAGGTGGGAAAATGTGGGATATAAATGTAACAAATAAAATAAATATTAACACAGTCAACTGGAAGCCTTGATCCAGTCAGGAAGCTTCCAGTACCAACTGATAGTATTTTCTTTGTATGAACCAATTAACGTTTTTGATTGGGGGTACAGTATTGTGGGGTGGGGGGAGGGTTATTCTTATATATACACACACACAAAATATGAGAGAGAGAGAGAGAGAGAGAGAGAGAGAGAGAGAGAAGACAAATACCTTATTCTCCCTGAGCTTTAGCTAACAGTTTTCCTTGGTTTTTATAGGAGGAGGAAGTTGGGTCATACACCTACCAGAAACCTTATTTATTAGTTAGTTACATTTGTACCCCGCACTTTCCCACTCATAGCAGGTTCAATACGGCCTACATAGAAGTAGAATTACAAAGTATAATGCAGAGAAAAACAGGCTAAGCTTAGCATAGTAATGAGGATGTTGGATGGGAAAATTAGGTTCTTACCTTGGTAATTTTCTTTCCTTTAGTCACAGCAGATGAATCCATTAACTGATGGGTTGTATCCGCCTACCAGTAGGTGGCGATAGAAACACTGAAAAACCATAATGCCTCTTGGACAGCTAGCCCCCAACTGCCTTCAGTATTTGAGATTTCCAAAGCAGAGTGAACCATAAAGGTATAGTAATACAAACTTTCCTCACAGCCCCAGAACAGGAACAAAGGAGGGACGATCTCAACCTCCTGTAGTAGAACAGCATATAGGATTTCTGAGAACTGTTTTCCAACTTCTCCCAATGTGATTTATATCTGCATGAAAGATCGGAACAAAAAAACAAAGTCAGACAGGGAGGGATCATGGATTCATCTGCAGTGACTAAAGGAAAGAAAATTACCAAGGTAAGAACCTAATTTTCCCTTCCTTGTCATCAGCAGCAGATGAATCCATTAACTGATGGGATGTACAAAAGCAATCCCTACTTAGGGTGGGAACAGGCCACACCACGAGCCAATACCTGAGCTCCAAAAATAGCGTCCTGCTTCGCTGCAACATCCAGCCTGTAATGCCGGGCAAAAGAGAGCTGAGAAGCCCAAGTAGCCTCACTACATATCTCTTGAAGAGGGAGTGCACCCGTTTCAGCCCACGAGGAGGAAATCGCTCTCGTGGAATGCGTCTTAAACGCTTCAGGCGGAGACCAACCTGAAAGAAGATATGCAGAAAAAATGACTTCCTTGAGCCAACGGGCTATAGTGGCCTTAGACGCTGGACCTCCACGCCGAGGACCTGAAAACAAGACAAAAAGGTGATCAGAAGTCCTGAAGTCAATTGACATCTAAAGATACTGCAACAGCGCTCTGCAGACATCCAAAAGATGTAACTGCCCAAAGGAGTCCAGGAACTCTTCCCTAGAAAAGGAAGGAAGAAAAAGGCTGGTTCAGGTGAAACACTGAAACTACTTTAGGCAGGAAGGAAGGCACCGTACGTACCGTCACTCCGGACTCCGAGAATTGCAGAAAGGGATCCCGACAGGACAGCGCCTGCAGTTCAGACACGCGTCCAGCCGATGACCACCAAAAAGACTGTCTCGAGAGTCACATCCTTCTGCGAAGCGCGCTTAAGCGGCTCGAAGGGCGAACACTGGAGAGCCTTCAACACCAGCCCCAGGTTCCAGGCCGGATGGGCAAACGGACAGGAGGACGGAGCCGAAGCACCCCTCTGAGAAAAATCGGGCAATGTCCGGATGAGCAGCCAGGGACAAGTCAGCGACTTTCCCTCGATAGCATGATAATGCTGCCACTTGCACCCGCAGGGAATTGTAAGCCAGGCCTTTTTGTAATCCCTCCTGCAAAAAGTCCAGCACTGTCGAGACTATAGCCCGCGTGGGTGTGATCACCTTTGAAACACCCCACGCCTCAAACTTGTGCCAGATCTGAGCATAAGCTGCGGAGGTGGACCACTTGCGGGCCTGCAAGAGAGTGGAGATGACCTTGTTAGCATAGCCCTTGTCTCTCAATTGCGCCCTCTCAATAGCCAAGCCGTAAGACCAAATCGGCAGGGATCCTCCATAGACACCGGACCCTGCACCAACAGGTTCGGCACTAGGGGCAAATGCACCAGAGCGTCCACCAACACCCGGCGGAGATCCACATACCACGGACGCCTTGGCCAATCTGGAGCGATGAGAAATACCAGACCTCTGTGCTGACAAATCCGCAATAGGACACGCCCTATCAAGGGCCAAGGAGGGAACATATACAGGAGGCCCAAGGGCCAGGGTTGAGCCAGAGCATCCAACCCTGCCGAGTGAGGATCTCTCCTTCTGCTGAAAAAGCGAGGTACTTTGGTGTTTGCACTTGATGCCATTAGATCCATTCCAGGAGTCCCCCATTTGGCACAAATCTGAAGAAAAACTTCTTCTGCCAGTTCCCATTCCACAGGGTCGATTTGGTGACTGTTGAGAAAATTGGCTTGCACGCTGCTCTGATCTACTATGCGGGCAGCCGACAAAAGCTGCAGGTGTAGCTCGGCCCAGTGGCAAATCTGAGCAGCCTCCGCGGCCCTGCACTGAGTGCCTCCCTGATGATTTATGTATGCCACCGCTGTCGTGTTGTCTGACAGAACCCGGACAGCAAGCCAGTGGCATAGCCAGAAGGCAATTTTTGGGTGGGCCAACAGCTTAGATGGATGGGCACCATGCTCTGTCACATGGTGTTTGCTGATCGGTTGGCTGGTCTTTTGTTCTCTCTGTGGATTAACTTGTTTTTATAACCACGTGCATACATAAAGGAATTATTCAAGCCAATCAGCATCTTCTCAGAGAAAGTTGTTTGTGACCCCTGAGGCAGGCGCTTTAGCGCCGAAACACGGACCGTGTCGGGTCCTTGATATTAATATTCTGAATAAACTGTTTTTTTTATATTATCTCCCCATTGGTTTGCACATTTGTCAGCCTCTACATTTGCTGTTTTGCAAATTATAAAGATAGCAGACAAATTTGAAAAACTGACAAATACCAAACACCACTTTACAAATTAACATTAACAAATAAAATAGAAAATAAGAATACCATTTTATTGGACTAATACATTTTTCAATTAGCTTTCAGAGGCCAAAACCTCCTTCCTCAGGTCAGTACAGTATACTGCTGGTACGGTCCTGTCCTAAGGATGGAGATTTTGGTCTCTGAAAGTTAGTCAAAAATGTATTCAAATTAGTCCAACAAAAAAATCACCTTATTTTCATTTTCTATGTAAAACCACAGCCACAATACTACTTTATTCTAAAGCAAATAAATCAATCTTTTTTTTCTACCTTTGTCTCTGGTTTCTGCTTTCCTCGTCTACTTTTCACTCTCTCCCTTCCATCCAGCATCTGCTCTCTTTCTCTCTCCCTTTCATCCAGTGTCTGTCTGCTTTCTCTGCCCCTTCCATCCACTGTCTGCCCTCTCCCCCTTTCCATATGGTGTATGCCAGCTTTCTCTGCCCCTTCCATCCACTGCCTGCTTTTTCTTTCCCTTCTTTCCAGCATGTGCCTCCTTCTCTCCTTTTTATATGCACTCCAGCATCTCCCCTTTTCGCCATCTTTCTCTCTCCACTCTCTATTCCCCATCCATATCCATCTTCTGCCTATCTCCTATTTGACTTTTTTCTCTCCATGTTCACTGTCATTCCCTCTTACTCCCTCTCCTATCCATAACCTCCCCTCTGTGTCTCTGTCCCTATTCCCCCATGTTCAGCATTTGCTCTGTCCCCATCATGTTCTTCACCCTTCTTTCTCTCTCTCTCCTGCACTGCAAACCCAGGGCCAGTATCTCTTTCCCCTGCTTCATAATACTGCATCACATCCTCCTCTCTCCACCCCCCTTTCCCTTTGGTCTGGCTGGCTGACAACGCTAACCCCTCCCCCCCCCCCCCCGGACTAGTGCAGTATTGCTCTCCCCCTCCTCACTCTATGACTGCTCTGCTCCTGCACATCTTTAAACATCGAGGCTTCTGGCAGTAGCATCAGGCTCAGCAACGTAAGCGTGATGCCTTCTGCCTGCCCCGGAAGCACTCTCTGTACAGCTTCCCGCGTAGGCAGGACGCTGTCCAGAGAAGGCTTCCGGGGCTGGCCGAAGCCAGCGCTTACATTGCTGAGCCTAATGCTGCTGCCAGAAACCTCGCTCAAAGTTTAAAGACGTGCAGATTGGGGCAGACGTAGCGCGAGAAGGGGAAAGAGTAATACCACACTAGACGGGGAGGGGGGGGGGAAGGACACCCATGCAGCACAGCACTGCACCGGGGGGGGGGAGGGGGGGGAAGGAAGACGTCCATGGCAGTACCCCCTCACAAGCTGCACCCAGGGCGGTCCACCACTGAGGACATGCGAGAGAAAGTCCCAAGCTCGCGGGCGAGGCATCCACAGGAACAGACGGACCTGATTCTGAAGCTTGCACCACCTTTGGTCGGGGAGAAAGACAAACCCTGAGGCCATGTCAAACCGAACCCCCAAATACTCGAGAGATTGAGAGGTGACTTTTGGGTATATTGACTACTAAGGCCTAGCGCCCGCAGGACTGTCACCACTCTGGCCGTGGCAAGACGACTTTCGGTTGGTGAATCCGCTCTGATGAGCCAGTCATCGAGGTAAGGGTGAACTCTGATACCCTCTCGCCTGAGACAGGCAGCTACAACCACCATTACCTTGGAAAAGGTACAGGGAGCTGTGGCTAGGCCGAAAAGCAAGGCCTGAAACTGGAAATTATTTCCCAACACCGCAAAGCGGAGGAACCGCTGGTGTGGAGGCCAGATAGGAATGTGCAAATAAGCTTCTTTTAGGTCCAGAGACGTGAGAAACTCTCCTGACTGCACCGCTGCAATGACGAAGCACAGGGTTTCCATGCGGAAATGTCGTACTCTGAGAGCCTCGTTGACTCTCCGTAAGTCGAGGATCGGTCTGAAAGACCCGTCTTTTCGAGGCACGACAAAATAAATGGAATAGCGGCCGCAGCCACGTTCGGCAGGAGGCACCGGGATCACCACTCCGAGATGCAGCAAGACTTGTAAGGTCTCCTCTACCGCCGCCCGTTTTACGGCAGTGCCGCATCGGGACTCCACAAACACGTCTCTCACCGGGGCACCGAATTCCAGTCGGTAACCTTCTCTGATCCGGTCCAAGACCGACTGATCTGAGGTAATCTTGGTCCATTCCTTTAGAAAGAGAGAAAGACGTCCTCCTATTGCAGGCAATGAGGAGTGGACCGGCATCCCATCATTGTGGAGGATGCCCCTGAACTCCTGGCCTTGAACCGGCCCCTGCAGAACGTTTTTCCGAGTGAAAGGAGTTCCTCTGCTGAAAATGGGCACATTAAGAAAAAACTCAGTAGAGCGCCCCGGGCGATACCTGCGAGCTTCACGGAAGCGAGGTCTGGAAGAGGATGTAAACACAGAACCCTTGGAAGAAGGCCTTGGCCTATCCTCAGGTAACCGTTGGGGTTTAGATGCCCCCAGGTTTTTCACAACCTTCTCCAAATAACAGGAGGCCCCAAAAGGGTAGCCTCACCAGCCTTTGCTTAGAAGCCATGTCAGCCGCCCAATGTCGTAGCCAAAGAAGCAGCGGGCGGACACCACCACAGACATCTGTTTAGCCGAAGCTCTGACCAGATCATAAAGGGCGTCAACCAAAAATGACAGGGCCGACTCCATCCGCGGGGCAACCTCAGAAAGGGGGCCTGCACTATCGGCGGGCTGTTCCACCGCCTGCTGTAGCCAGAAAAGACATGCCCGGGCTGCATAGGAACTGCAAATAGACGCCCTCAAGGCAAGACCCACAATTTCAAAGGACTGCTTCAGCGCGGACTCCAGCCGCCAGTCCTGCATGTCTTTCAAAGCGACCCCTCCCTCTACTGGGAGGGTGGTCTTTTTTGTCACCGCCATGACTAATGCATCCACTTTAGGCATCCCCAAAGGGGCCAAGTGCTCCTCACACAGAGTGTAAAGCTGACCCATAGCCCTGGCCACTTTCAAAGGCCCATCGGGGTCAGACCATTGAGCTGAAATAAGCTCTTGGATGGAGTCATGCACAGGAAAGGCCCGAGCAGGCTTCTTAGTACTCGCCATCCTAAGATTAACAGAGGAGGCGTCACCTTCAGCAGGATCATCAATCGAGAGGGCCTGCAAGGCATCAGTAATGAGAGCTGGCAGCTCGTCGCGGTGGAAAATCTGAACCGCATTGGGATCATCCAAATCCAGTGGCAAACAGGCACACTCCTCTGGATCATCCGTCCCTGAGGGCCTGCCAGATCCCTCAGATTCTCCACAGCCCGACCACCAGGGGGGGGGGGGGGGGGGGGGGAATTTACCCGTCTATGTTTAGCGTGTTTCCAACGTTCGAGGGAGGAAATAACCTCTGAAGTCATCTCCAGGGCATCAACACCCGGAGGGAAGCCAGGACACCTGCAGCAGAGCTCTTTTCAGCATAAAAGCCTTATGCATTAAAAGCACAAACTCAGGGGAGAAAAATTCACCCTGACCCTCCACCTCTGAATTAGGAGAAACGGATGTAGGAGCTCCTCTGGAAGCCTCTAAACGAGGCGTCCCGCTGCACTCAGACTCATCCGAAACCGCGAGGGTAGAGACATGCGGCGCTTCCAAAATGGCGCCCACTGCCAGCTCCATCGAGCAGGAAGAAACATTGCTCGGCATGCTCATACTATCGTGAGCGTCTAAGGAGCACGTTTTACACAGCCCCGCTGCTGATCTGTGTTTACCACAACAGGAGCAGCGCTTAACTCCTTTAGCAGCCATCATCCGAAAGGACGGGAATACAGTAATAAAATGGCGGCTTCGCACCAAAACTTACCCCTATCGGAACGGCGTCCGCGGGACCACCCCGGAGGAGCTGGGCACCACTCTCACCTCAAAAGACAGAGTCAACGAGCTCCGGTCAAGCTGCACAGAACCAGAATCACTGGAAAAAGCCTCAGAACAGCCACGCAGTAAAAGCGCTTTTTTTTTTTTTTTTTTTTTTTTTTTTTTTAACGCTGTGAGGAAAGTTGGAGGCAGGCAGCAACAGAGGTACTCCGGGAGGCGGGGGGAATGGGTAAGGCGGGGAATGGGTAAGGCAGGGAAAGGGCAAACCTATATGCCTTCAAAGTGGTCACCACCAGCCACAACACCCCTGCTCAACTGGTAAAGCACAGGAGCCACCCCAGGCAGTCTGAAATCCAGGAGCTCATCAAGCTACGTCCACACCTGCTGGGAGATAGAGAAATTCTGATAGGGCAGATTGGAGGAGGCATTGTCTGAGTCATTGCCATTGTCACAGGGACAGGTGATGAATAGGTGGGTTCATAGGGTTAGGTCGTGGCGTTGGGATTGATGATGATTCATAGCTACTAAAGGATATCACTCAGTCTAGAAGAATAGAGCAAATTAAATCAACTAAAGCAGAGATTTTCAACCTTGTCTCACAGCACATTTACATGGCAATAAAATTGTCAAAGCACACCCCCACAAATAGTCTAGCATCTCTTCCTTCTGTCCCCTCTCCAGCCAGCATCCAGGCATCTCCTCTTGTCTCTCTTGTCCCCCAAAGTACCTTTCTAGAGTTCTGTCTCTAGTGGTCGGCGGCAATGAGCAGCAGTTCATACAGCCTGCTCGCACCAACCACAGAGTCTTCCCTAATGTTTTCCATCTATGTGGATGCAGGAAGTTACATCACTACATCAGAGAGAAGGCTCTAGGGTTGGCACAAGCAGGCTGTATAAATTGCTACTTGCTGCCGACCGCTAGAAACAAGAAAACTTTGACCCTCAACTCCCACGGCACATTTATGAAACCTGCCATGGCAAAGTGGTTGAAAAACACTGAACTAAAGAGCTACAAACCACCAGGACTGGGTGGCATTCACCCCGGAGACATGAAAGAGCTTAAACATGAAGCTTCATACCACATGTTGTATTGTAGGTTGCTTAAGTTTATACATTCAGCATAGATGTTTTTTTATTGAAGAAAAAAAAAAAGGATAGAAAAACATGTACATTCATTAACTCAAAAGTCAGGAAAGCAAATTTAAAAAGTAACTGCCCCCTAAAACTAAACCTTTTGCACCACCTTCAGCAGCAAGAATTGCAACCTAAAGCCTTTCTATAACTTAGCAATCAGTCTTTCACATTGCTGTTGAGGAATCTTAGCCCCCTCTTCTTTGCACAACTACTTTAAATTCAGACATTTTAAAGTTTTTACTCATGAACTGCTCTTTCAAGCCCTGCCGCAGCATCTCTACTGCGTTCAAATCAGGACTGACTAGGTCAATCCAAGAACACTAATTTTATTTCTCCTCAGTCGTTCAGATGCAGACTTGCTCACTGTCTTGCTGCATAACCCAATTATGCTTCAGCTCACAGACAGACGAGCAGACATTCTCCTTAAGAACTTTCTGGTATCGTGCAGAACACAATTCCTTCAATTATGACAAGTTTTTCAGATCCAAAGGCAGCAGAGAATCCACACACCACTCTACCACCACCTGACTGTTGGCATGATGTTCTTACTGTAGAATGCTATATTTGCTTTATGCTAGACAAAGTGGAAATCCTTGGACAACACAGGTCCCTTTTGACTTATCTGTATATTAAAAATTATCCCAGAAGGTTTAGGGATCATCCAGGTGTGTTTCTGCAAATGTGAGACCAGCATTGATGTTAACTCTTAGACAGCAGCACTTTTGGTCTTGCTACCCTTCCACGAACATCGACCTTAGCTGAGGCTAGGAGAGGCCTGCAGTTATTTGGATGTTCTTCTGGAATGTTTTGTGATTTCTCAGATTTATTTACTGGGACTTTTAACCACCTTTATCAAGAGATTCACCCAAGGCAGTGTACAGCAGGAAAGTTTACAATAAAACTCACAATTTTGTTAACAGAATAACAATAGTAAAATGACCAAATATAAATACAATAACTGAGCTAAACTTGGAAACAGCAAACTGAAACCTAATAGGACCACCATGAAACAGTATCAAAAATATACACATTTAACAAAATTGCAGAATGACCATGTAACAGATATGATAAATGTCAGTACAATACAAATACAATGACAACATAGAACATTCAAACAGCACATATAATAGGTTGCCAGCGTAATACCAATGAAATGCCTAATAAGCACACACTAGAACATTCAAACGACAGATATGAGGCTAAAGTTTTTCCACAATACAGCCTACACAGGGGCCAAGTGCAGATATATAAATGAGACAAAATGGGCAGTTGGGATAAATAGATGGGTTTAAAATAGTGTGCACTGTTGATGGTACAAGAAAAAAAAATATCAAATTTCAAGTGAAAAATATGAAAATGTAGGAAATGCATATCACTCAGTATAAACAGAGAGAAGTGCCCACATGATGACTGACCAGCCACTAAGGGCATTGCACATAATAGCTCTCCTTCTGCCAGATGATCCTTTCCCTCTCCAGCAAAATGTATGCAAGGCTCACTGAAGTTATTAGGCAATGGCAGTGAAGGTCTGCACGGTAGACTTTCCTTCCAAATGGCCCCGCATCCTACCCTCAGGAAGTGCTGATACGGGCCCAAAGAACACAATCTTATCTCAATGCCCTCTACCATAGAATTCTATAGAGAGCACTTGGAAAGAAAATCTATACCTTAGTAGGCCGACTAATTTGCATCCAGTTTTAACAAAACTGCAAGGATCCAGCTATCTCCAATCCTTACCGAGACAGAAATTGCTTCCGCTTAACCCAGTCACTGTGTATAGAATTCCATACCTCATGACAGCCCAAGCCAATCTATGCATGTCTCCAGATACAGAGAAGCAGTAAAACTAACGGACAAATAGAAGTTTCAGGGTGGTAGATTCGGGAGTAACATCAGGAAAAACCCCTTCACAGAGAGTGTGCGGATGCTTGGAATGCCCTCCCACAGGAGGTGGTGGAGACAAACAGTGATGGAAGTAAAAAAATGAATCATAGAAACAGAGAAATATTAAGGCAAATCAAAACCATATTGCCTATCCAGTCTGTCCATCCATACAATCTACCATCCCTTCCCTTGGAGAAATTTTGACAGGTCAGCCATTCGAGGTAGATTCACCACTGCTCCAAATCTTCTCAATTTGGAGATCATGGCTCTCGATATGATTTGGTCCCAGAGCTTTACAATGGCTCTTTAACCCTTTCTAAACTGACAAAATATTGAAAGCTCATCTCTTCTGGAATTTCCTTTGATCATGACAGTGTTCTTACAGAAACTTTGTGGTGATTAAGGTTCAAAATATACTGAGGTTTAGATTAAACAGGGTGGCTGCTATCAAACCTGGCTGCATTCCATTAGCTGAATTTAATTCAGAATTACATTGGTCAATTAATTAATGGGGGCAGTTACTTTTTCTCATGGATATGGGTGTTAAATGGTTTTATTTCTTAAATAAATTACTTTTAAAACTTGTAATATTAGATAAAGGGAACCTAAGTATTTTGTTTAAAGATCAGAAACCATTCAGTATAATGAGTAATAGGGGAAATCACGAGTGGGGGCAAAAATGTATTCATATCACTGTATGCCCATTCTACTGGGTGAAAGCATGAGAAAATGTGCATTCAACCTAAGGCTAGCAGTTTAGGGGTCCTTTCACTAAGCTGTGATAGAAGTGGCCTTAGGTTTTCCCTGCACACTAAGGCCATTATTACTGCAGCCTAAAAATGGCTTTTTCCTGTTTCTTGTATTAATAGTCATGTGCTAATGCTGAAATTAGCATGCAGTCATTTTGTCAATATTACCATATGTGCACTTACTGCCGTCCATTCTGTAGGAGATAGCTCACGTGCTATCTGTGCACTAATCAGTTAGTATATGATAATGTAGTCGCACTAACTAGTTAATGCATGTGCACTAACCAGTTAGTATATAATGTAGTCGCACTAACTAGTTAATGCAACATCCACTCTCCACCCCGATTCTCTCTTAAAAGTTTTTTTTTTTTTTAAATGCACAGTTAGCATGCACATATTTGGCAGTTACCACAGGATGTGCTACTAGCAGCACACCATGTTAGGTGCACATTAGCGACTAACACAGCGTACCAAAAGTGCCCCTTAGTTAAGAAAAGCTATCAAGCGTAAGATTCAATATGGAATCCCATTTCAAATACTTGCTGTGTAACCTATAACAGAAACTGACTTACCATGATATTGTGTGATGCTAGCCATGGTAAGTCACATATGGCCTTATGACCACACTCTAATAAACAACGTAAAGGGCTTCTTTCATCAAGCCGCTCTAGCGACTCCTGGTGCAGAAATGAATGGACTCCATCGGCATTACCGCGCCCTTGATAAAAGAGGCCCAAAATACAACTAAATGACTTTCTTACTGGATGTAGAACTAAATTAGCCAAAGGACCAATGCAAAAAAAAAAAACCGAGTTATATTAAAGAACTTGTTAAACAAAATGAAGTGTGTACACAAAGTACAACTCCAATCTCTGTCCTCAACCTCCTTCCCCCCTCCAATAAAATATTAATAGTTTAAAAAACACTTAATATATCAGTTTTCTAATCAAAGCGGTTTACAATAAAAACATTTTAAGCATTGGAAGAAAATCAAAAGACCATTCATCCAGACCTTCCAATACACCCACCCCTTAATCGCATTCAAAAAAACATCATCATATAAATTACACTCCTAAGAGTCTGCAGACTTCCTCAGACCTATCATGAACATCCATAAGCCTTCTGAAACAAAAATAAGATTTTAAATGTGCCTTAAATGGCAAAAATTATTTTTCTTCTCTTTACTCCATGGGGAGTTGGTTCCACAGACTGGGTGCGCACCAAATATGCCCTTGTATTACTTGGGAAACCAATAAGGAGGAACCTCATCTCAAAAGCCAGGTAAGTAAGCATACCCTCATGCAACCTCCCCCCAGAACCGAACAGCCACATTTTGTAAACATCCTCAATTTGTTTCAAAATACACCTAGGCAATCCTAAATAAACTACATTCTAATAATCTAATCTTGAAATAACAAAGGGATATATGAAAATGTGCAAAATATCAATATAAAAAAAAAGGACCTGGCCATACCCAACATCCACAAAGTTGTAAATCCATTACATACCACCAGAGATACCTGCTCCTCAAATCGTAAGGCCAAATCCAGGATTGCTCCCAGATTCCTAAATGAATTACATAGAGTAATTCTCCATACAAGGAAATCTGGTATCCTCAAAGGTGCAGTCAAATGCCATAGCCAATATACGTTGGTCTTCTCTATATTTTAAACTAATTTATTGACCTTAAACCAGTCAGCAATTCTATCAGACATTCATTGGTGTAAGGTCCAGACACAAGGGAAAAACAACCAGTAAATGTTATCCTTATAACATAAAACCCTTAAAGAAATATGTGATCCTATCCTCCCCCACCCACAAACTCAAAATCAAATCAATTCTTGAATACTGCTAATATCTCCTTTCCAGGGGTCAATAAAGTCACTAAACAAATCTGCCCCCCCCCCATCTAACCCCAACAGCAAAATTAGTCTATCATTCACCACCTCACTAATCAGAGTATGAAGATCTCCTACTTGAAACAGATGAGATTTCAAGGTTTTCCAAAAGGTTTCTCATACCAGTCCGTCTGCTCAGAACTTATTCAGTCATACATTTATACCACAAAGCCTAAAAAGAACTAATGCACAGGATAAACTGGTTCTGAAAACTAAACACATCTAATTTCTACCTTATCCCCTTTTTTTTCCCCCTAAGAGTTTTCTATATTTAATAAACAATTTCAAGTAAGGAAAAGTAGTCCATAAGCAAGCTTCCAGATTTCCAGAACGTCTTGCTGCCTGATATTACTTGGGGAACTGGTGCACAAGGTTTATGCTGTAGATACAAACATAAAAATGCAGTTTATCAATAACCCTTTTAACCAATTTGTTCTTCCAGGCACAGGCCTGCCCAATAACCAAATACACACTACAGAATAAATTCTCAATTACTCATCTCAACATTTTAAGGTGTCTACATTTCCATTTAGATAACCTGAGAAGTCAAATGAAAAAATGTTTTGCAATAACGACTTTCTTTGAGCAGCATTATTTTGAAATACACAAACTAGTCGTTTGAAAATAACAGACACCAATTAATTATAGAAGAAAAAAAAAAATATATATATATATATATATATCAACTACAACAACGCTTAATAAATAGGCCTCAAATTGGACTTTCAGCATGAAGTTTGAGTCTTTCAGCCAATATTTTCACTTTTTCTTGCATTTTGTTATACAGTATTTACCCTGCTCGGGCATATTCAAGTACATTTTTCAATACAGTTATTTTAAGCACAAAATACAGAACCTAATATGTTTTACAATGAAAATACAAGTAGAAATAAAAAAAAATTAAAATGCTAACTACACAACTGAAAAAACTTCACCACATTCAGGATCACAAAACAATAGCAAGAGGAAGTGTCAAACTCAAGCTAGGTATGTCTCAGTTCTAGATCAAATCTGAACATGGACTTCAAGCTGCAGTGTCTCAGTAAAAAGAAAAACAAAATGTCATATAGTACTACCATAGAGCAGAAGTTACAAGGAGTTTCCTGCCTAGACAGCCTTTGTTCAATAACTTAGATAGTACTAAATTGTGTCTAGCAAGTTGATAAATTACCAGCCCTGCAAAAGGGAGCCCACCAGTTTTTAACATGCATGCGTAAAAGCGGTCATGAATCAAAAAACGAGGCCTCTCAAGTAACCTTTCGATGTCTCGTATGCAAGATTTTATTTATTTACTGCCTCCTTCCTTACCCCTTATCGCACTTTTCCGCCTCGACCGGTCCCGCCATCTTGGACCGACGGGAGCAGACATTACTTAAGTAAATGACAGAACCAAGAACTTTCAAACACAAAATGCATCCGGGGAAAAAAAAGCGCCTCAATGGATCAGACCAAGCAGTGCAGTTCGCCTACAGGGATCCTCGCTAGCGTGCAAAGAACGAAAGTGAACTACAACAACAGAAGGCTGCCCCTCTACACCCACAGGGTATACCAAACGGAACCAGAGCACCACTCCGGACACAGGGCAAACTTCTCCTCCCCCTTTGCCTGTATTCATCTGCAGCGGAGGAGAACCCACGTACAAGAAGCATGCCTGCAAAATAACGATTGCATGAAGGCAAAACAAAATCAAAGCCAATTGAAACCTTCAATATAAATCTTGCAGAAGTGCTCAGCGTACTAAGCTATTAATACTGCCGCACGTAGTCACTTATTTTGTGAGATGAAGGACCATTATTTTAAGGCAAACAAGCTATTAAACGCTAACCTGGTAGATAAATATTTATGGTGCATGTAGGGTCATTTCATGGTGTTTTTTTTTTTAACTAGGTCATGCAGACCAGATCCCCCATAACGAAATGTACTACAAAAACATTATTATACCCCTCACCGTGTAACCCAATTTAAAAAAATGTCCGAGGGTGCCCCCCACTCCTTACTCTGTCCAGTTTGAAGGCAGTGGTAACCCCAAAAGAGGTGCATAACCCGGGCAAAAGGAAGCGGCAGCAGCCAGGCGCCCCACTTCTGCTGACTTTAATCCATTTTTTTTTTAATGCCCCCCTCCCCCGCCCGTTTTCCTCCTCCACCTCTTCTCGTACCTTTAACAGCAAGGCCTTCGTTCTGGCGCCATCTTCATGAAGCCTGAGAAACCCAAAGACTCGGCTGCATATAAAAAAAAAAAGGGGAGAAAAGAACAAGACGCACAGAGCGCATCATTAAAAAGGAAGCAAAACAAAGATTAATAAAAGCACCACAATACCCCCAAAACACGAAGTATAGATCATGCAATAAAATACACGAGAACCCCCCCCCCCCCCCCCACAACTATCCCTCCTATAGCAAGTGGGATTCAAGAACACACGCATAACCCGCCAGGCAAAAAAGAAAACCACATATAAAGCATATTTTTAAAAAGGCACAAGAACAGAAGCACATTTCTGCAGAATTTGCAAGGTTTTTTTTAATTTAAACGGCTCTCGGGATTCCACGTCGGGTAGTTTGGGGTGAAGGTGGGGGACGGGGGGGGGGGGAAGAGCCCAACCTGTCGAGTCCAGCGAGGGCTTCTCGCTCGTCTGCTGTCAGATTGGGAAAGTCCTGCTCGGTCTCGCTGGCTTTTCCCGCCGCCATTTTCTTTTCCTCATCCCCGAGAGCGGCAGAGGCGGCAGCAGCAGCAGCGGCGGCGGTGGTGGCGGCGGTAGTAGCGGCGGCTGCAGAGAGCGACACTCCGCACGATTTCATGGAAAAGGCAGCGGTAAAATCCGCGCCCCGCGATGCCCCGGCCTTGCCCTCCCTCCTCCTCCTCCCCCGCCACCTACCAACTCGTCGCGAAAATTACCAACAATTGTACGGAACGGGGAAGGGGGGGGGGGGTAGAAATAACCCAAGGGGGAGGGGGGAAGGGGGAGGAGAACTTATTTTACACCCAAATAGGAAACAAAACAAAAAAAAAGACGGTTGAAGGAAAGAGCTCGATAACGTCAATTTTTAAGGGATCCCCCACAGACCAGAATTGGTTTTTTTTCCTTTACATCGTTGTCTTGGACCAGGCGTCCCCCCCTTCTCCCGCCCCTTGAGAGGTGTGAAATTGGAAAAAGTGTTAATGGGGAACGGTGTGTATTTGTTGCCTATACAAACTTCCCCACCAGCACAAAGTTGTGGTAATAATTGTCACACACAAGCGAACCCACGCCGCTGCCGTGACCCACCTCCTCCCCGCGGACCCGCGCGCAGCCAACGGCGGCCTACCGCCAGCTTCACGTGACCTTTGTTGACTTACGTCAGCCCCTGGCGCTGGGACCGCGAAACTCAGCTTTGAGCTAGGGGGATCCTCCCCGGACCCTGCCCACCAGGGCCACAGCCGATTGGAGCTACCCAGGCGCACCTGACGGGGAGGACGACTGTGGATTGGCGAGAGGGCACGTCAGTCTTCTTTTCAGGCCTAACCTAGATAAGCGAACAAGTTAGCTTGGGTGGTTGTCTAAATAGTGGGTAATGGGAGGGGTGGTGGGAATGGTGCTGTCGTCGTTGTACTTTTTCTTTTCTTCCCTCCCTTCTTTAGTAGTGTGTGGGCCTTCCGCTGTACTGTTGTTGATCCAAGCTTCCGAATTGTCTGTTTTGAAGTAGCGCTGTTGTGTTTTTTTTCTTCTAAAGTTATTTGAAATGTCGCGAAGACTTTCTTGTAGCGTTTGACTTTTTCAGTTATGCCTTGGCCTTTTCCTTAGGGTTTTTTTTTTTTAATTATTATTTTTTTAGTGCGTGATGTTCCTCAGTTAGTCTTCGCAGTTCTGATTTCCTCTGGTGATTGAGGCGTGGTTTTTGGCAAGGAAGGCTAGAATGGCTTCCGGAGTTCTAGTTTATTCGTGTTAAATGTTCTTTTTCATTCGTGGGTATCTTCTTGTAAAATTGTGGCTCGCCTGTTCAGGTCTTTTTGCCATATCCCCAATTTTCCTTTCCTCCCCATGCTTTTCTTAAAGTGTTAGTTAAGGGGGTATTTTGATGCATTACACGTGATCTAGTGACATGTGAAACACCATGAGCTTGTATGTGTTGGACATGGACAGTAATTTTATGAGCTTCCCTACTTGTTAAGGGTTTTTGTATTTTCTAAAAAATTTCATATATATATATATATATATATATATATATATACACACACACACACACACAGGGGTAGCGGAATGCCTTTTTACGCTGACCCCTCCTATGCTGTGGCCCCAGCATCTGCCCATAGTACTACTATTTATCATTTCTGTAGCACTAGCAGAAATATGCAGCACTGTACACTTGAACATATATGAGACAATCCCTGCTCAACATAGCTTCCAATCTAATTGGGACAGACAAACAGGACAAATAAGGGTATTATTTAAGGTGGGAATGACACAACAGACATGGGTACTGAACAAGTGAATAGGAGTTAAAACCAGCTTCAAAAAGGTGGGCTTTTAGCCTAGATTTGAAGACGGCCAGAGATGGAATTTGATGTACTGACTCAAGAAGTCTATTCCAGGTGTGTGGTGCAAGATAAAAGGAATGGAGTCTGGAGTTGGCAGTGGAGGAGAAGGATATAGATAGGAGAGATTTACCCGATGAATGGAGTTCCCGGGGAGGAGTGTAGGGAGAGAGGTGTGGAGAGGTACTGAGGAACTGCAGCGTGAATGCACTTGTAAGTCAATTAGAGGAGTTTGAACTTTATGTGGAATGTATAGGGAGTCAATTAAGTGATTTGAGGAGAGGGCTAACTAATATGAGCATAGCGACACTGGCGGAATGTAAGTCGTGCAGCAGAATTTTGAACTTTGAAGGAGATGAGATCCCAAGACAGAGCCCTGAGGTACACCAAATGATAGACGAAAGTGGAGTTGAATCCACCAGAGTATACACTAAAAGTGCAATGGGAGAGAGAAGAAAGCCAGGAAAGAACAGAGCCCTGAAATCCAAGTGAGAACAGCGTATCAAGGAGTAGGTGGTGATCAACAGTGCCAAAAGAAGCAAATAGATCAAGGAGGACATGGATAGACCTTTAGATCTGGCCAGGAACAAGTCATTGGAGACTTTAGCAAGGGTTGTTTCAGTTGAATGAAGTCGGCAAAAGCCAGATTAAAGCAGGTCAAGAATTGCTTGATTTGAAAGAAAGTCAAGACAATGGTGGTGAACAGCACATTCAAGTAGCTTGGATAGGAAAGGGAAGAGAGAGATGAGCTATAATTGGAAGGACAGGTAGGGTCCAATGAAGTTTTTTTGAGGAGTGGTGTAACTACAGCATGTTTGAAGGCATCAGGAACAGTTGCAGTGGAAAGTGAAAGACTGAGGATATGACAGATAGAAGGGATGACAGTAGGATAGTGCTGAGTAGATGGGTGGGAGTATAGGATCGGGCGGAGCACCCCGGGTGCATGCTGCAAGGGTGTGCAGGATGCAGCCACGCGGCTGTCGACTCTGCTGGTTCCCTGCTCCCTCTGACATTACTTCCTGTCCCGGGGCAGGGAACCGGCAGAGCCGACAGCCACACAACTGCGCCCTGCACCCCCAGGAGGTAAGAGCGATGTGCTTGGGGGGTGTTGTGATTTGCGAGGGGGTTGATTTGCCGGGGGGGGGGGGGGATGATGCACCGGAGGGGGTTGCAGTTTGGAGGAGCAGTTTCCTCTTCAGTGATTTCAGAAGAGGAGGCAGGGGTTGAAGGAGGGTTGACAGAATGGACTGTGGGAAGGAGAGGTGGAGATGACTTGGTTGAGAACTCAAGGTTAATCTTGTGAACCTTATCATGAAAGTAGTCAGCCAGAGTCTGGGGAGAAAGTGAAGGGGTGGGGGTTGAAGGCAAACGCACTTTGAGGAAAGAATTCAGTATGGCAAAGAGACATCAAGGGTTTGAGCCATGAGAATTTGTCAAGTGGATGTAGTAGTCCTGCTTGGCAAGTGAAAGAGCAGACAGGAGATCAGCAAGATTTGAAATGTATGAAGTCAGCATGGGAATGGGATTTCAGCCAAAGGCGTTTAGCAGAACGGGCACAGGAACGTAGGTACGGATTCTAGAGGTCAGCCTAGGCTGGGGTTTGGTACACCTTATAGAGTGGGGAATGGGAGAAGTGAGAGTATCCAGAGCACAGGAGAGAACAGCATTATAGGAAGAGAGAGTCTTAATCGAAAGACTTGGAAACATAGTTACCCCCTTCCCATGGCATCTAGCATCCTTCCCTACCTTTCACTCCCACCATAGTGCCCAGTATTTCTCTCCTCCCCTTCCCCTTAGTCTCCAGCACTTCCCTTCATCTCCCTGCCCCCATGACATGTTTAGTGACTTAACGCCCTTCCCCAGGGTGGTCATACTCCAACCGGCACAGCACCAAAAGCATAGAGGCCAGCGGGCGCAGGACCTTGAGCATCTGTGCATGCTCAAGGCCTACTTGCTCGCTACCTCTCCAAACTTCCAGTGCTTTTGGTGCTGGGCCAGTTGGAGTATCGCCACCCTGGAGGAGGGAGATAAGGTACTGTAATAGAAGTGAATTTTAAAGATCGGTTTTCAACTCTGCCTTGACCGACAAGTGTACTTGGGGTCTGTATTTTTTATTAGCAGTAATTCTGTTTAAAAATGATTAACTTTGTGTGAAAATAAGTTGGAATGTGGAAGATAAGACACAGCTCTAATTAATTTGGTATGTGAAGGGAGAAGTGGAGTCTGTTTTGAGTTCAGACTGGCCACCTGGACTGAGAAACGTGACCACATTCCCACAGTATGGCTTGTTTACCAAAACAGAGCAATTCTCAAGCATTCTGTAATTTTCCTTAGCTCTGAACATGAGTTCTAAGCCTAATAAAAAAGGGGGGCCTTTTACAGTGAAGCTGGAAGCTCATCTATGGGTGGACGCATCGCATAGAACCAGACTCCTGGTCAAACTCCGGCTTCGCTGAAAAAGGAACTTCTCTCAGCTGATGTAAAAAGCCTGGATGATGTAAGGACCAGTAATGGACGAATATATATTATAGTGTATTATTGCTTCTTTTCCTGGTCTAGAAACTCCTAGCATTGCTTGAATGTAGGGACCAGTGATGTAATGATTGTTTATAGGTATTGTTTTTTTCAGTTATAATCATTGTGTATATAGCTTAATCATTGTGTATTTTAGAACCTCTAATAAAAGTCTCATTTACCTAATACAAATCCAAAAGAATCCACAGTAATTACTGAGTAGTCTGTGTCAGTGAATCAGGCTGTAAAACCAGGTCAGGACTAAACTCATTGCAGAGGGTTGAGGAAGATGGAAAGAAGGACAAGTTGAAGCAATGTCCTCTCTAAGGACTGAAGTTGACATGAGCAAACAATTGCTGTTACATTACATTGTGAGCACTTCTTACAGATAACACACATATGTAAACACTCAGGGAGGCTGGAAAGAATTCCATGAACCATGCTCAGAATGCTTTCCCTCCTTGTTCGCCTGTAGTTTAACTATGTTTTTAGCTACTCTGGATTTTACTCATCCAATGAACAGCACAGCTGAGATGGAACACTGCTCTGTCTGTAAAAGCACCAATTATAGCAAAAAATAAAAATAACTAAAGGGACAGTAGGAGCACTTTTGAACAAAGCAGGGAAGGACCCCTTCACTGTCTACCAGTATTTCTGTTACTGATGGTATTATGCATACATACACTTCAAGGAATTATGCACCAAAAAAAATCAAAGTAATGCATGGCAAACAATGCAAAATATTAAATAGAAAAGTTGTGCAGTAGTCTGAAAATGTACGCAGGTACTTTAATACTTGGCTCTGTCAGCCCTAGCTCACCCAACCAGCAACCATAAAATAATTTATCTATCAATGTTTTTGGGAGATTGCTAAATGGCTACCAGACTTCAGTTCAGCTAGCCTTTAGTAAGCGGTTGAGTTATCAAAAAGTAGGTACAGCTAATATAGATAACTAGTAAAAGAGGCCCGATTTTGAGCAAATGAAACGGGCGCTAGCAAGGTTTTCGTCGGCAACACCCCCCCCCCCCCCCCCCCGCCAACCCCTTCGTTGTTGTGGCATTGCTCTGCCCTCAACGTCATGACGTTTGACGAAAGGGCGGGGCCCGTAGCGATTTCCCCCCCCCCGCCAACTCCTTTGTTGTTCTGTCCTTGCTCCGCCCTCGAGGGCGGGGCCCGTAGCGATTTCCCACCCACCCCTGCCTCCCTCCCTGCCAACCCCTTCGTTTTTCTGCCATTGCTCCGCCCTCGAGGGCGGGGCCCGGAGCGATTTTGGTGGCTTCACCACCACGAACCTTCAAACCTTTTTGAGGGAAGTCAGGGCTTGGCTTCACTGACGTCACTGTCTTCAGAACGTTGAGGGTGAGTTTTATATATATATATATATATATATATGTGCTGTCTGTATTAGCTGTACCTAATAGAGCTGCAGGCTGAGAAACAGAGAAGCCACTGCTGCTCCTTGGACAAATCACTTAACCCTCCATTGAATCAGGTACAAAACTCAAATTGTATGCCCTTCAGGGACAGGAAAATAACTACTGTACCTGAATGTAACTTGCCTTGAGCTATTACGGAGAAAGCTGCAATCTAAACTCAAATCCAAAATCCAATACCAGGCATATTGTGAAGTAATACAAAACACTACAAATGTCACTCAGGACCTAAAGAACAAGTCTACCATACCATAATAGCAGCATAATTTCCACAAGTAACATAAGCACCTGCTTAGGAAAACACAGCACCACAAACCCCTGCAATGGGTACTAGAACATCAATAAACCCTATTGCAAAACTAAAGAAGCCAGATTATCATTAACTGTGCAGGATGAATCTGTACTAAAGAGAAAGCCATGTCTGTTTCATATACACGGAGAGACCGTTATGCAGTATGAAATAATCACAATATGTTGACAAATATTAAACTGAACCCCCTAAAAAACACAGAGCAACTCCAGAAAAAGTGATACATGTGCCCCTGTACTATGCAAATATAAAGATAGCAGATGCAAATTTCAAAAACTGACATATTGCAATCATTATACTATAAGTTAACAAATAGAAATAAAACAAAACATGGAAAATATAATGATACCATTTTCTCCGAGGACAAGCAGGCTGGACATCACGGCATGGGTCGTCGTCCGCGACGGCCCAGGAGCTCCGGAATTTAAAGAAAAAAAAACTTTTAAAAGCTTCTAGAAACAGCGCAACGGGCGCCAGGGACAATGCACCGTGCATGCGCGAGTGACGACGCCCACGCACTTCCCTCAGTTTCCTTTTTCTCCGCTTCGCGAAGGGGTTGTTTTTCTGCTGCTCCTCGCGTTTAGTGGCCCAGGATACGTCTTTTCGTCGCGTTTACGCGCTCTGAGTATTGTATTTTTTTTTTTTTTTTGCTACCTTTCTTATTTTCAATCAAAATTTTTAAAAAAATCCTTATTTTCCTAGTTTTCACGTTTTTCTAAGTTTCCTTTCTCCTCTGGTCGCGGCCGCGTGGCTTTTTCCTGTTTTTGTGCCTTTTCGTTGGCACCATTGAGTCGTTTGATTTTTTGACCGCTATTTTTCCTTCTATGTCATCGAGGACTCCCAGCGGCTTCAAACGCTGTTCCCGCTGCAACCGGACCATCTCGTCGACTGATCTCACACCTGTTGTCTCCAGTGCCTCGGGCCCGACCATTTGCCAGCTTCATGTAAGCTTTGCAAATTGATGAAGGAAAGGGCCCAGGTGGCTCGAGAGGCTCAGCACGAGAAGCTTTTTTCAGATCGGTCCGGTCCTTCTACATCGACATCGGTACAGAGGTCAACGGCACCGACATCGGCGTTGAGGGAAGCAGCATCGAGAGTCCAGGTAATGGCTGCCGAGAGACCTGTTACAGCTGGGAGCAGCGAGGCATCGAGTGGGTCTCCACCCCATCTCGAGGCCTACTGCTATGCAGGCCCCCCGGGACCGCCCTGAGTCGGACCCGGCCCTGAGGAGGCGTGAGGATTCCACGTCCTCATTAGTACCGAGGAGTGTCGATGTCGGGCGAAGGCTAAGAAGCATTGCCATCGATCTCCTTCCCACCACGGTACCAAGAGCTCCGGGGAGCCGAGGGAGTCGGCACCCGAGAAGCGTCAGCGCCGGGAGGATCGCTCACCCTCCAGGAGGTGCCGACGCGTCGGTCGTCTGGCAGCCAGGTACCGGCTGTCGAACCTCATCTGATTCTACCACCGACTCCCGCACCGGCCCCACAGCTTGTTCCGATGGCAGCCCTCAATGAGTGTCTCCGGGCCATGCTTCCTGGCCTTCTGGAAGGGATGATGCGTCCTTCTGCCTCAGTACTGCAGGTGCTTGTGCCTCCAGTACCTACTGCTGTGATGGCGTCTGGCCAATCTCCTGCACAGAGGTCCCCGCCTTTGGTACCGCTTGCCACCCGGGTGGACTCGACGTCGGTGGAGGAAGCTTCGCGGGAGTCCAGGCAAGGGTCCACTTCTCGACTCCCTTCATGAGGACATCGATCCTCGAAGTCGAGGCAGGCTCGGGTTCGGGCTGCTCTTCGAGAGCTATTGTCTGATACTGAACAGGAGCACTCATGGAGTGAGGAGGAAGACCCCCATTTTTTTTCGGAGGAAGATTCTCAGGGGCTTCCATCTGATCCCACTCCGCTATTAAGGTTAGACAATCTCCACCTGAGTGTCTCTCCTTTTCATCTTTTGTGCTGGAAATGTCTAGGGACATTCCTTTTCCCATGGAGGCTGTGGATGAGCCCAGGGCTGAGATGTTTCGAGGTCCTGGATTATCCTTCTCTGCCAAAACAGGTTGCAACAGCCCCTTGCACAATCACTCCGGAAAGTGATGTTGCGAAATTGGTCTTGCCCTCTAATTCAGTGGTCAACAAGAAGTCCGAATCCCAGTACAGAGTCTACGGTGAGCCTGTGATGGTGAAGGCCCATCTTCCACACGATTCCATGGTGATGGATTCTGCTCTCAGAAGATCCAAGAGTACTAGGGACTATGCCTCGGCGCCCCCGGGCAGAGAGTCTAGGACCTTGAATTCTTTTGGGAGGTGTACGATCAGGCCGGAATGCTCGCGGCAAGATTCAAACATACCAGCTGTACACCAGAATCCACTTACGGAACTCGATAAAGCAACTGTCCAGTTTGGTTGAAGCTCTCCCTCCTGAGCTTGCCGAACCTTTTCACCAGGTGGTCAGGCAGCAGAAGGCGTGTCGCAAATTCCTGGCCAGGGGAGCTTTTGATCTTTTGATGCTGCATTCCAGGTGGCTGCTCAAGGTATCATCATGCGTAGACTCTCCTGGCTGTGTGTCTCGGACCTGGATCAGAAGACCCAGCATCGAATGGCGGATGTTCCTTGCCAGGGGGACAATGTTTTTGGAGAGAAGGTTGAGGATATGGTGAGTCCCTCAAGAAGCACCATGATGCTATGGACTCTCTCGCCCCGCCGACACCTGCTACTACCTCCTCTTCTAGGAGGTTTTTTGGAGGGAGGAGGAGTGCTCCCTGTTCCTCCAATAGGCGTAGGTACACTCCTGCTTCCCGATAGCCTGTTCAGGCTCGCCCCCAGCAGGCCCGCTCTCGTCAGCGGTGTGCGCCTCAGGCCCCTCCGGCTCCCCAGCAAAAGCAAGGGATGAGCTTTTTGACTGGCTCCAGAGCAGCATAGCTGGCATCAAAGTGTCTGTACCAGACGATCTTCCTGTAGGAGGGAGGCTTATATTTTTTCACCAAAGGTGGCCTCTGATAACCTCCGACAGGTGGGTTCTTCAAATAGTCCGGTCTGGATACGCTCTCAATCTGGAATCAAAGCTTCCAAATTGTCCTCTGGGAGCTCAATCTTTCAGTTCCCGGCACAAGCAAGTACTTGCAGAGGAACTCTCCGCCCTTCTCAGCGTCAATGCGGTCAAGCCTGTTCCACCCGGGCAGGAAGGGCTGAGATTCTATTCCAAGTACTTCCTTGTAGAAAACAAAACAGGGGGGATGCGTCCCATCCTAGACCTAAGGGCCCTGAACAAATATCTGGTCCGAGAAAAGTTCAGGATGCTTTCCCTGGGCACCCTTCTTCCCATGATTCAGGAAAACGATTGGCTATGCTCTCTGGATTTAAAGGACGCCTACACTCACATTCCGGTGCTCCCAAATCACAGGCAGTACCTTCGATTTCGTCTGGGAACTCAGCATTTTCAGTACTGAGTGCTGCCCTTTGGTCTCGCCTTTGCACCCAGAGTCTTCACAAAGTGCTTGGCAGTGGTCGCAGCATCGCTACGCAGACTAGGAGTACATGTGTTCCCTTATCTCGACGATTGGCTGGTGAAGAGCACCTCAGAGGCAGGGGCTCTACGATCCATGCAGATTACTATTCAATTGCTCGAACTACTGGGATTTTTCATCAACTACCCCAAGTCCCACCTGATTCCCGTGCAGAAATTGGAATTCATAGGAGCTCAATTGAACACACAGACATCTCGAGCTTATCTTCCCCAGGCACGAGCGGACAACCTTCTGGCCCTTGTGTCCTCAGCTCGAGCATCCCAACTGATCACAGCTCGGCAGATGTTGAGACTTCTGGGCCACATGGCCTCCACAGTTCATGTGACGCCCATGGCACGTCTACACATGAGATCGGCTCAGTGGGCCCTAGCTTCCCAGTGGTGTCAGCCTATGGGGAATCTAGAGGATGTCATCCATCTTTCCACCAAATTTTGCAATTTCCTTCAGTGGTGGACCATTCGCTCCAATCTGACCTTGGGAAGCCCATTCCAAATTCCTCAACCGCAAAAAGTGCTGACGACGGATGCATCCCTTCTGGGGTGGGGCACACTCAAGGAGTTTGGTCCTTCCAGGAAACACATCTTCAGATCAACCTCTTGGAATTGCGAGCGATCTGGAATGCTCTAAAGACTTTCAGAGATCGGCTGTCCAACCTAGTTATCCTAATTCAGGCAGACAATCAGGTTGCTATGTATTACATCAACAAGCAGGGGGGCACCGGATCTCGCCCTCTGTGTCAGGAAGCCGTCAGGATGTGGCTTTGGGCGACTCAGCATGGTATGCTTCTCCAAGCCACATATCTGGCAGGCGTAAACAACGGCCTGGCCGACAGGTTCAGCAGGATCATGCAACCTCATGAGTGGTCTCTGAACATGGACGTTGTCCGGAAGATCTTCTGAGCGTGGGGCACCCCCTCGGTGGATCTTTTTGCCACTCAGTACAATCACAAAGTTCCTCAATTCTGTTCCAGGCTCCAGGCCCACGGCAGGCTAGCGTCAGATGCCTTTCTCCTCCATTGGGGGACGGGTCTCCTGTATGCTTATCCTCCCATTCCTTTAGTGGGGAAGACTGCTGAAACTCAGGCAAGACCGCGGCATCATGATTCTGATAGCACCCTTTTGGCCTCGTCAGATTTGGTTCCCTCTTCTTCTGGACTTGTCCTTCGAAGAACCATGGAGATTGGACTGTTTTCCGACCCTCATCACTCAGAACGAGGGGTCACTTCTGCATCCCAACCTCCAGTCTCTGGCTCTCACGGCCTGGATGTTGAGAGCGTAGAAGTGGCCTCTTTAGGCTTTTCAGAGGGTGTCTCCCGAGTCTTGCTTGCTTCCAGGAAAGATGCCACAAAAAGGAGTTATGGGTTTAAATGGAGGAGGTTTGCCGTCTGGTGTGACAGCAAGGCCCTAGACCCTTTCTCTTGTCCTACACGGACCCTGCTTGAGTACCTTCTGCACTTGTCGGAGTCTGGTCTTAAGAGTAACTCAGTGAGCGTTCACCTTAGTGCAATCAGTGCTTATCATCACCGTGTAGAAGGTCAGCCTATCTCTGGACAGCCTTTAGTTGTTCGCTTCATGAGAGGTTTGCTTTTGTCAAAGCCCCCTGTCAAACCTCCATCAGTGTCATGGGATCTCAACGTCGTTCTCACCCAGCTGATGAAACCTCCTTTTGAGCCACTGAATTCATGCCATCTGAAGTACTTGACCTGGAAGGTCATTTTCTTAGTGGCTGTTACTTCAGCTCATAGAGTCAGTGAGCTCCAAGCCCTGGTAGTTCATGCTCCCTACATTAAATTTCATCATAACAGGGTAGTTCTCCGCACTCATCCTAAGTTCCTGCCGAAGGTGGTGTCAGAGTTCCATCTGAACCAGTCAATTGTCTTGCCACATTTTTCCCCATCCGCATACCCGCCCTGGTGAGGACAAGTTGCATACCTTGGACTGTAAGAGAGCATTGGCCTTTTACGTGGAGCAGATGAAGCCCTATAGACAATCCGCCCAGTTATTTGTTTCTTTTGATCCCAACAGGATGGGGGTTGCCATCGGAAAACGCACAATCTCCAATAGGCTAGCAGATTGCATTTTCTTCACTTACGCCCAAGCTGGGTTGACTTTGGAGGGCCATGTCACTGCTCATAATGTCAGAGCCATGGCTGCGTCAGTGGCTTATCTGAAGTCAGCTTCTATTGAGGAGATTTGCCAGACTGCTACGTGGTCATCAGTCCACATTTTCACATCCCACTACTGCCTACAACAGGATACCCAACGTGACAGTCGGTTTGGGCAGTCGGTGTTACAGAATCTCCTAGGCCCATTTCTGTTCTGTTCCAGACTGCACTCTCACTTAGTTGTTGTGTTTGTTTTTAGGTCAATTTCAGTTATGTCCTCGCCATTGCGAGGCCCAATTGACTATTGTTCATTGTTTTGAGTGAGCCTGGGTGCTAGGGATACCCCATGCGTGATGATGTCCAGCCTGCTTGTCCTCGGAGAAAATGAGGATACTTACCTATAGCAGGTATTCTCCGAGGACAGCAGGCTGGACATCATCACAACCCTCCCTCCTCCCCTTTGGAGTTGTTCTCTTCTTCTTGCTTGTTATATAACTGAGGGAAGCTCGCGGGCGGGAAGTCACTCGCTCATGCGCGGTGCTTTGTCCCCGCGCCCATCGCGCTGCTTCTAGAAGCTTTTAAAGTTTTTTCTTTAAATTCTGGAGCTCCTGGGCCGTCGCGGACAACGACCCATGCGTGATGATGTCCAGCCTTCTGTCCTCGGAGAATACCTGCTAAGTATCCTCATTTTATTGGACTAAATACATTTTTTCAATTAGCTTTCAGAGGCCAAAACCTCTTTCCTCAGGTCAGGAAAGTATACTGCTGTTATGGTATTCTGTTCTGACATGAGAAAGGAGGGCTTGGTCTCCAAACATTAATCAAAAATGTATTAAAATTAGTCCAATAAAGATATTGCCGTATTTCCATTTCCTGTATTTATTAACACAGTTACTGCACTACATTATCCTAAACTAAAAATAAAATTCACTTTTTCTACCTTTGTTGTCTAGCTGTTTACTTTTTCTAATTGCATTGGTCCTGGTCTCTTGTTTCTGCTTTCCTCGTTGTCTTCTTACTCTTGACAGCGTTCTGCCCCCTCTCTCTCTTCCACCTTGCCATCCAGCGTCTGCCCCTCTCTCTCTTCCACCTTGCCATCCAGTGTCTGCCCCCTCTTTCTCTCCCCCTTTCCATCCAGCATCTGCCCCTCTCTCCTTTCCATCTAGTGTCTGCCCCCTTTCTATCTCCCCTTTCCATCCAGCATCTGCCTCCTCTTTCCCCCTTTCCATCCAATGTATGCCCCCTCTCTCTCTCCTCCTTTCCATCCAGCATCTGACTCTTCTCTCTGCTCACTTCCATCTAGTCTGGCCCCTCTCTCTCCCCAGTTCCACCCAGAGTCTGGCCCCTCTTTCTCTCCAGTTTCATCCAGCATCTGCCTCCTCTCTCCCCCCTTTCATCTGGCATCTGTCCCCTCTCCCCCTCATCCAGTGTCTGTCCCTCCTTTCCCCACTACATCCAGCGTCTGCCACATCTCTCCCCCCCCCCTTCCATCCAGCACCTTTCTCCACTCTCCCCCTCTCCAGTGTCTGTCCATCGTCTTCCCACTATACCCAGTGTCTGCCACCTGTATCCCCTAATCCAGTTTCTGGCCCTCCACCCTATATCCAGCATCTGCCACATCCATATGGTATCTGTCCCCTCTCATCCGGCATCTGGCCCTCCCTACATCCAGCGTCTGCCACCTCTCTTCCCCTTCCATCCAGCATCTGTCCCCTCTCTCCCACTTATTCAGTATCTAGCCCTCCTCTTCTCCCTACATCCAGCATCTGCATCCACTCTCTTCCCTTACTACTACTACTACTTAACATTTCTAAAGCGCTACTAGGGTTACGCAGCGCTGTACAGTTTAACAACAAAAAGGAGAGTCCCTGCTCAAAGAAGCTTACAATCTAAAGGGCGAAATGTCAAGTTGGTGCAGTCTAGATTCTTGAATAGAGGTCTGGTGGTTAGGTGCCGAAGGCGACATTGAAGAGGTGAGCTTTGAGCAAGGCTTTGAAGATGGGCAGGGAGGGGGCCTGGGATATGGGCTTAGGGAGTTTACTCTCTTCCCTTCCATCCGGCATCTATCCCATCTCTACCCCTCATTCAGCCTCTGGTCCTTCTCCCTACATTCAGCATCTGCCACTTCTTTCCATCCGGCATCTGTCCCCCCTCTCTCCATCCAGCATCTGTCCTCTTTTCAGCCCCCCTAACATCCAGCATCTAACCCCTCTTCCCCCCCCCCCCCCCCCACCGGACACTGCCACTGGCACATCAGGCTCTCCCCACTTCCACCAAATACTCCCCTGCCACGGCCACCACTGCTGCTTCTGCTATTTCAGCAGTGGCAGCAAAAACAAAAATTGCGGGGCTGCACTGTTCCTGTTCGCGGCTTTTGCCGGCTGTGCCCTGGAACAGGAAATTATGTCAGAGGAAGGCAGGACCAGCAGCCATGAGCGGGAACAGTGCGACCCCGTGATCTCTTTCTTTGTTTTTGCTGCCACTGCTGAAACAACAACAGCGGCAGCAGCAGTGATGGCCACGGCAGGGGGGTGTTGAGTGGGAGTGGCAAGAGCCTGTTGCGTTTCCTGCTACCTCAAGATTTTTGGGGGTGCCACAGCACCCATGGCTCCTTCTGTTCTGACACCTTGCCTGCAAGCCTGAAAGCTATTAAAGTGATGTACGTTCAGGTACAGGAGGTATTTTTCTGTCCCTGCAGAATTCACGATCTGAGGGATCAGTGTAGAAAGCTAACACAGGTAAATGCACAGGGTTTGGGAGAAGTTTACTGCCCAATGCAAAAACAGAACCAACACCTCACAGTAGGCCCCAGCAGGCACAAGGCAGATGTAAATTGGATGCTGAAGAGGCTATTAGCAATTCCACTCCAACACAAGGAAGTAGGCAACTGATTTTAAAGTGAGCAGCACTGTGACAATTTTACCACCAGGTGGCATAGAAGGGTTGGCTTGCAGTCTCTGCAATAAAACTAATAGCTTCCCCCAAAAAGTGTCAGCAACCAATCTCCTTACCCACCAAAAAATATCAGTGTCTAAGTCGCTCCCCTTCCCCCCAACGCGACCCTCTTCCTTACCATTTATAAAATTCCCTGATGTCTAGTGCCCTCCTCTTTAACACCCTCCCCAGTAAAAGAAAAAATCCCCTAGTGTCGCAGAGGGGGGTGCACTAGTCAATACAGAATTTTTAGAAGTGGTGGGGGGTGGGATTGAGTTAGGTGAATGGGGGGAGGAAAGGAGTACCTTAGATAAAATGACGGCAAGGAGCAAGTGGACATTGCTTCTGTTACTTTTAAGGAACATGGTGCGGGAGGCTGTGGGGGCCAAGGGATCTCGGGAGAGAGAGTGCCCTAGACACCAGGGAATTAATTTTTTATGGCAGGGCAGGGGGGTCAGGTTGCAGGGATGGAGGGGGGGACACTAAACACTACCAGGACATTTGGGTTTTGTTGGGGTTGGGAGGAGCCATTAGACTACCAGGGCTTTTGGGTTTTAAGTTGATGGAGGGGGCCATGTCAGGAAGCCGAATGTGGGGTTGATGCAGAAAGCTACCTGTCAGGGGGAGATGGATGAGGAGAAATTGGATCTGTAGGTTGGGGGTCCATTAGACCACCAAGATTTTACCAGCATATATATTTTTAAATGTCTCCATTCCTGTCAGTGCATGAGCCAGTCACCACTCATGTACTGACAGGAATAGGGACATTTTGCAGTGAGCTGTGGATTGCTGACTCAGTTTTAATGTGGCAGTAATTTGCTTGATTAGTACATAAGTAATGCCACACTGGGAAAAGACCAAGGGTCCATCGAGCCCAGCATCCTGTCCATCACAGCAGCCAATCCAGGCCAAGGGCACCTGGCAAGCTTCCCAAACGTACAAACATTCTATACATGTTATTCCTGGAATTGTGGATTTTTCCCAAGTCCATTTAGTAGCGGTTTATGGACTTGTCCTTTAAATGTCTCCATTGTTGATTACTGCATGCCAGCAATCATTTTTTGTGGGAACCTCGTGATAAAATCCATGCAGTCAGTGGCTCTTAATGTGCAGTTTTCTGCATTGGCCCCGGAGTTTATACCTGAGTCAGTAGAAGGTTAACTGATTTGCCCAAGATCACAAGGAGCTGCAGTGGGATTTGAACTGGACTCGCTATATATGCTTTAGGATTTTAGTTTTCTTGAGAGCTGGGAGGCTGAAGACTGTGTACCTTCAATACTCCTAGGTATGCAGAAGTCCCTCAATACACGTATTTTTATTTTGTTTGTTTTTTTTCCAAAGGATGTTAGAAAGAGATTATACATAAGGAGCTGTTTAATTTTCTTTGCTATGCGGAACTAAGAATCAACAACCAAGTTGTAGGTTTTTATTTGGCTCAATGTGTCTTTGACAAGCTTTTGAGAGTTATCCTCTTCTTTCTGAAGTCTTTGTTATAAATCAGGGGTTCTCAACAGTCAATATTTTATCACTGGAGTAGTGGAGAAAAATGTGTCACGATATCTATACATAATACCACTAGATTCTGTATTGAACATTCATTCGGTCATATACTTTTCAGGCATGAAAATCAATTATTATTGGAAGAAAAAAAGGTCTCTGAGTCCAGTCTGGGTGTATTAATGAAACAACCTGACTCAATGGGTAAACCTTCCAAATGTTTTATATGTCTGCACAAATCAATACATTTTTTAAACTTATAAAACTTATCTGTGCTTAGAAGATGATGTTCTTAAAGAACAGAACTGAAATGGTCCCACTGACTGTGGACATCATTTCGGTTATCATCAGCATTAGGGAATACAGGACCATTTATCTAGAAATTAAACAACAAAATCTTCTTTATCATCTGTTGAACAAGTTTTAAATGATTTGAGCATCTTACATGTTCAGAACTCACTCAAATTGGCACTATCCACACTCAGTGCTCACTGGAACTTAAAAAATAGTGGCAGGTCCTTTCTTTTATTTCAGTGGGTGACATCATCATTACATGTGGAACGCACTACCAAAAGCCTTGAAAACTACGTACGATCACCTAAACTTCCGGAAAACACTGAAAAGTAACCTGTTTAAAAAGGCATACCCTACCGATCCAATATAAATGCCTGATTTCTGCAACACTACAAAACTAAAGTACGTAATGGACATAACACAACTCTTCCATTATACGATGCCTAATGTGGCTGTGCCATATGAACTTTATCTTACCACAACATCACTTTGTATTTATTCACACCGGAGTCTGCAAACGCCTCTCCAGTACTATGTAAGCCACATTGAGCCTACAAATAGGTGGGAAAATGTGGGATACAAATGTAACAAATAAATGTAACAAATAAATCACTTCCAATTATCCGATACAATAATAATAATAATGAAGAATGTGTAAGTTAAATAAAAATAGTGACATTCAATTTTCAGATACAATCAACCTCCTTGTATATATCGGAATATGGTCTATATGTAGCATTTTAAATCAGCATAAATGTGAGAACTGTCAACACAATGCTTGAGTAGCAGTTCTTCTACCCTGTCTTGCTTCAAGTAACTTCAGTGCTCTCTCCTTCTTAACTTAAATTGGCGTGTGTGGTATGGCAAATGTAAAGCTTAGGACAAGGGCATAAAATCGCACATACGACAGGATCTGAGGTACATTTGGTTTTTATGGTTGAGCCTATAATGTTGCATAGTTATGGGGTCCACAAACCAGGTGTCAAGTTCAAGGGTGATCTCACATGTTTTACAATTATTGCACTTCACATGGCTCCCATTCTTTGCATCTCCTTGAGAATCAAAAGTACTATTTGATGGACTTAAAATTTCTTTTAAATTGCGAGTTCTGGTGTACATAGTCATTTTGGTTCTAACACTTTATAGAGTGTAAGTAAATGCCAGTGTTTTCTTAATATCCCTGCCACTCTTTCAGTCCTCTTCCTGGATGTCACACTGTGGGGATGGTGAGCCCTTGGGCTGCAGACGGGTCTGCACTACCCACTCAACCCAGGGGTTAGGCAGGCCTTGACTGACAGCAGGTGAGTCATGCTTAGGTTAGGGTGGAGTAGAAATGTTTCTAGGAACCACTGAAAGCGGCAACTGAAGGCTGGTAGGAGTACTAAGGCTGGAGACAGGAAGGAGCTGAAACTGGAAACTGGAAGACCAACAGGCACTGGAGGCTGGAGGGGACTGGAGCTGAAAGCCTACTGAATTAGAAGGGTGGACAAAGCTGGCACTGAAGATGTACTGAAGCTGGAAGTTGAAAGAGAGCTGGAAATGAAGACGTATTGAAGCTGGAAGCTGGGGAGAGCTGGAACTGAAGACGAGGGCAGTACTGCAACTAGCTACTAGAAGCTCTAGACGACCCATTGCAAAGGCAAAGAGGAAGTGTCTTTCAGCTCCCTAAGGCCTTGGAACCTAGATGTCATCAAGGGTGCTCCCGGAAGTGCTGCTCCTACCCCTTTAAACGGTCTCCCAGCATGTGTGTGCGTAGGAGCACTGGTGCCATCCGGCAAGGGAAGATGCTGTCCGAGCTGTGGCAGGCCTTGGAGCACAGGAAGTGGCCATGTGAATGGGCCTTAGTGCTATAAAGGCATCAGGATACCTCAGGACCACCCTACCCTGATGCCATGTGAGCTGGAATGCGAGTAAGCATGGCTAAAGCACTGGACATCCACCTTTTTCCCCAGCTATGTTTCTCTGTGTATATATCTTGCCTGCTTATTATGCATTCTTTACCACCTTCAAGGGATAGCTTGTAAATCTCGGGCTTGCATTTGGAAATCACTTAACTTTAAACAGATTCAACAATATCTGAGGAATTCAGAAAAAGGCAGACTCGGGGGGTCACGTGATGCCTGCTTCCTGATCGGCAGTGAGAGCAGAGAGCTCCTCAGACTACCTGCAAAAATCAGCCTTATTAACCGTTTGGACAATTCCCCGGAACATCTTACAGTCTATAACAGGGCTGGTGAACTGTGAGAAAACAGCAAAACTAAAAACGGAGCCCGAGGGCAGAAGGTATGCCCACAAGGAATCAGGGAAGCTTGAAAAACAAAAACGCTCCAGCGATGAAGGCAAGCAAGATGGCGCCGGCCCCAGAATCCCCGAATGCAAGTGAAAAAATGGCGGGAGATTGGGCACGAGAGATATCACTGACTGTAACCGCAGCACTGGAAGATAGACTGAATAAAATCCAATCAGCGGTAGAAGAAATAAACGAAAAATTTGACTCGCAGACGCGCAGAATCGAAGAAGTAGAGCAACGGGTGCTAGCGCAGGAAGATACAACGCACGGTATGGCGGCACAAATCTCAGAGCTCCAAAAAGAAGCAGCAGCTTAAAGGAGAGAGTAGAGGAGCAAGAAAACCGAAACCGGCGAAACAATCTGCGGGTTATAGGATTACCAGAGACCGTGCAGGACAAAGAACTTTATAAATTTTTCGACTCATGGCTACCATCACAGCTGGGCCTTGAGGGAGATGCAAGCACATGGCAGTGTGACCGCGCACACCGTATCGGGACACGAAGAGAGGGGGATAGCAAGCCCCGCACAGCTATAGCGCACTACTTAAACTGGAGAGAAAAAGAACTGTTGCTTAAATCCAGCCGCTCCAGGAAAGAACCCATAGAATACGATGGTCATAAAATACTGCTTTTCAATGACTACTCTGCCGCGGTGGCGCAACTAAGGCGCGCCATGGCCCCTACCTGCACTTTATTGCATAGAAAAGGACTCAGATTTTCGCTACTGTACCCGGCCAAATTGAAAGTGTGGCATGGAGGAAAATCACTGCTGTTCTCGGAAGTAGCGGAGGCCAGGGCTTTCATGGATAACATCAACAGGGAAGATCTGAGGGAGAGCCCTAAAAGAATGCAGTAACCATAGGGCTAGGGCTCGGAGGATTATAAAAAAAGATGCAGTTTGCGAGTACAAGGCTACCAAAGTTCCAACAACAAACCGAGTCCCAGAGAGCAAAGGAATGTCGGATGGAAGCAATGTGATGGGAAAGAGGATGCGCAGGAGAGAGAGGAAAAGCAGCGGAAGAAGTCAAGATTCATGGGCCTACTGAAGAATCAGATGATTTCCCAGACTGTATGTTTAATGGGACTGGAATGTTTAATTTGTTACAGTTTCTTTACTTAAGAGGAAGGGGGAAAAGGGGGCAGGGAGGATGTGGGACGTTAAGCTCTGTTATCTTGCTGTATGATTAGGGGAAGGAGAAGGTGGATGTGTTGGATAGTTAATTTGAGATGGGGTTTTGGGGAAGTGGGGGGAGGGAGGGACAAGAGGGTAAGATGGGAATGGAGGGGTGGGGGGAAGGTTATGTACATGAGAGGGGGAGAGGGGGAAAGAGATAGGGGGAGTACCTGTGGAGGCGGGCAAGGAGGAGAGGGCTTGTATGAAATAGGACAACAAAGTTCCACACAAAGGGCAATTGCACAGGAAGAAATCGAAACTGGCAGGCTTGGCTGGGAGGCTTGCTGGTCAGTAGAGAGGAATCTATGCTTAATATTGATGGACAATTACAGCAATGGTTAACTTAAAGCTTATATCCCTTAATGTGGATGGGATACATTCCCCGGTCAAGCGAACCAAAATACTGGCGTGGCTGAGTAAAGAGGGGGCGGATATCGCCTATTTGCAGGAGACACACCTGTCCGATATTGAACATGCGAAGCTGAAGAGAGGATGGGTGGGAGAAGTGGTTTACTCATCATTTAATAGCAGGAAAAGAGGGGTAGCCATACTCATACATAAAAAACTTCCCTTAAATATTCATAAAACGTTAATTGATAAGGAAGGAAGATTTGTTATAGTCCTGGGAGAACTGTGGGGCAGAAAGATAGGTCTCTGTAATATCTATGGGCCTAATGTATACCATCACAATTTTTTTTCCGATATAGTGGCAAATATGGGCACATACCCTGAATATCAATTGGTTTTGGGAGGAGACCTAAATACATATGCAGACCCAACTATTGGTTGTAAACCAGCCAAAAAGAGAAGTAAAGGGATGGAGGGCAAAGGAATTAACTTTTTGTTAAACCAGCTGGGGACAGTAGATATTTGGAGACTATTACATCCACACGACACAGATTATACATTTTTTTCTAACCCCCATAACATGTACTCTAGAATAGATTACTTTCTTACTTCGCAGTCCTTGGTCACGGCAGTAAAAGCGGCACATATAGTGGATAACACCCTGTCTGACCATTCGGCCATAACTCTAACTATATCATACACAGCGAGCACAACAGAGAAAGTGTGGAGGTTCTCACCTTCGTTGTATTATGATAATGATTTTAGATCTTTTCTAAGAGAGAAATGGGCAGATTATCAGAGGTATAATAAGACGCCGGAAGTGAACCCAATAATATACTGGGAGGCAGCCAAAGCAGTGTTAAGAGGCTACATTTTGGCATATACAGCTAGCAAGAAGAAAAGAACGGAGGCTGAATTGTTACAATTATCCCTAGAGTACCAGAGGGTGAGACAACAACATGTAGGAAGCTTAGATAAAGTGGCCAAAACACACATGATGGAGTTACGTAGACAAATTGATCAATTGCTCAACTCCAGGGCTGAACGGGACATATACTTCCAAAGATTTAAATTGTTCAAATGGGGGAATAAAGCTGGAAGGCTTATGGCTAACTTGGTCAGACCTTATAAAAAAAGACAGGTGGTCACATCAATCAAAGACAGCTCTGGCCGAAGTTACCGGCAGGAGGCCCAAATACAACAACAATTTGTTAAATATTATCAATCATTGTATGAAGAGAGGGAGATGGACTATACACAGAGAGATGCCTTTTTTAAGGACCTGTCTATACCAAAATTCACCATAGACCAAATCCAAGGGCTGAATACACCCATAACTTTACAAGAGGTTAGACTGGGCATCAAGGTATTAAAGCTCACCAAAGCACCGGGACCAGATGGATATGGACCGGAGTTTTATAAAATATTAACAGACGATATAGCTAGCCCATTAGCCGATATGTATAATAGCTTCAAACGGGAGGGGGTTGGTGAACATTCTAATTTGGCACACATCATACTGTTACCAAAACCAGGGAAAGACCCAGGGCAGGTGGGATCATACAGGCCGATCTCGCTACTGAACCAAGATGCTAAAATCCTAGCAGCCATCCTAGCCAGGAGAATGAACATATACCTACCTCAAGTAATACATGAAGATCAGGCGGGCTTTGTCCCAGGGAGGTATGCCTCGATGAACCTAACCAGAGCTCTAGCAGCCATACACATATATAAAGGGAAAGGGGGGAAGGAGGCTATCGCAGGATTAGACATGGAAAAAGCCTTCGACAGTATTTCCTGGGAGTACTTGTTTTGGGTGATGGAAAAGTACGGCATACAAGGAAGATTTAATGATTGGGTCAGGGTTCTTTACACCAAGCCAAAGGCCAAACTGCTGATTAACAATACACTGACAGAAAGTTTTGACCTACAAAGAGGAACGAGACAGGGATGCCCGTTGTCCCCACTCTTGTTCCTCCTAGCAATTGAACCATTAGCCATTAAAATACGACAGAGTGAACAGCTAAAGGGCCTTCAGGTGGGGGGGCAAGAGATTCGCATAAACTTATTTGCGGATGATATACTACTTTATTTGGCGGATGCCTTCACCCACCTGGGGAAGGCACTAGTGTTGGTAAGGGAGTTTGGGGGAATCTCTGGCTTACGAGTCAACTGTGATAAATCTGAACTACTCCCACTAGCAGGTAACAAGGGAAATTCAAGGTTTGAGAAACTGCCTATACCACCAGTGCAGCAGTCGATGCGATATCTAGGCATACACCTGAGCACAAATCCAGTTGTGATGTATAAAAAAAATATTTTAGATCAAATAGATAAAATAAGACAATCATGTCTTAGGTGGAAAGACCTACCACTGTCACTATTCGGTAGAGTGGCAATGGTTAAGATGGTATTGCTGCCAAAGCTCCTTTACCCGATACAGGCCATGCCAATCTGGATAAAACGGCAGGATGAAAGAGTATTCAGGTCTATAATTAGATCGTTTATATGGAGGCAAAGGGCTCCCGAGTAGCATATCAAACGCTAACACTTAATAGGGAGAAGGGCGGCATTAAGTTGCCAGATCTCCGACTATACAATGTGGCTGCACTAATGAGACTAATCTATGAGGGCATAATAGGGCAGTCGAAATTTACACCGACCCATTGGTGGGAGGGCTGGTGCTCCCCGTATACGTTTATAAACCTAATACATACACCCCCGGGGTTGGGCACAAAGTTAAACAGGCAGTACAGTTTTCTTCATCCACTGAGAAACGCTTGGAAGTGGTGGAGGAGCAGACAGGCACGGAGTCCGCATGCATCACCCTTCCTGAGACTGGTAGGGCTGGTAGATTTCCCTGCGGGGGTGGGTCCCTCACACTTCAAGACATGGGCAAAGAAAGGGTGTGTGACTTTAGGAGATTTGGTTCCTACAGGGGGGGATAATTTTATGACATTTTCACAGGTGAAAGACACATGGCAGATACCCAACACTCATATGATACAATACATGCAAGCCAGGCACTATTGGTTACAGATGAAAGCGAAGTATGGGGAGTCTTGGACTTATGGTAGCCTGGATGAGATGATGCTCCGGATGCCAGTAGCGGGCAATAGGTTATCCAATTGGTATAAGTTGGTGAAAATGGTCACTCCAGAGGGTGGAGCGGTGGGGACCGTTACCCGATGGAATGAAGAATTAGGAACAGATTACTCACAGCCACAGTTTAACATGATGTATGTGACACTATTTGAAATGGTAAAATCGGCAGACTGGCAAGAAACCCAATTTAAGCTGCTACACAGGGCGTATATTACTGGTGAGAAGGGGAAAAAAATGAACATGTGGGTCTCAGACAGCTGTATTAAGTGTAAGTCGGGAACTGGTACTTTCCTACATACGTTCTTAGAATGTCCTAAACTGATAATCTGGAATGAAGTGTTTGCATTGCTCAATAAGGTATTACAGTTAACGGTGGAATGGTCTTATAAAGCACTGATGCTGGGGGACCAATCAGATTTAATTGCACAAGGATTGTCTCGACCGCAGAGGAGATTCTTGTACATGTCAGTGCTGGCGGTCAAGAGGACCATTCTGAGGGTTTGGACAAGTGAGGTCCCGGCCTCGTATGCATGTTGGTTGGTAAAAGTACAAGAGATAGCACATTATGAGAATTCATTGTATAGGAAATCTGCAAATGTGGAGGGCAAACAATATGCAATGCTGTGGCAAAGGCTTGAGGAACTTGCAAGGAAATAAGGCCCTTTCAAACACATGTCTTACCTACAGGTACCAAAATGGGGAGGGGGGAAGGGAAGGGGACAAGTAAGGGATGGGTATAAGTTGGTTGTTTGTGTACGATATGAATCCTTTTTCTTTCTGAGTGAATAGTTTCTTAAGGAGCAATAGAGAGGTATTATTATTAATAATAATAAGGGGGGAAAAAAACGGAAAATGTTGATGCAATTGTGCTGTACTAGTGCAATAGTGCTCCATTGAACGAACATTTTGTAATAGACTCTCGATGTAACTGAGGAAAGTAAAATGTCTGGCATATTGAAAGCATGTATTGTATTAATGTTAATAAAGATAATTAAAAAAAAAAAAGAAAAAGGCAGACTCTGTTTCAATGCAAGGGGATGACAGCGGTGATATTCTAAAAATGTATTGTGATCTGGCATGTTTCTGAACACAGTTGTCTCAAACCCATCATATGTTTTCTTGATCTTCACATCTAAAAACAATATTTCTGTATTGTGACAGGTTATGACAAAGTAATATGTTGATGACAGCTATTCATCCACCTATGGAAGTTGTCTAAGGTTTCTCGAGGTCCAGTTAATAAAACAAAAATGTCATCAATAAATCGTAACCATATCTTTAAATATGTTGAACAAGGGTTGGCTTTAAACTACCAGTCCTCAAATCTTGTTTTAAACAGATTGGCCACAGACGGAACCATAGTGGTTCCCATAGCCACTCCCAATATTTGTTGAAAAATCCGTTCACCAAAGCCAAGCAATTCTTTTTAATTGCTAAAGTAACCAGATCTATCATAAAGGTAGTCAGGACCCTTCTGTCGCTGCCAACATCTTCATAAAATGCATGCTACAGAGCCACTTCGTAAGAATGTAATGTGTGCTGACAGAGAGTATTTTACACTGACTTTTCCATCTGTGTTATACTCCGAGGGGGTAAATTGGATTTTTGCTGGTCCGAAGGGGGTTACCAGATCATTCAGTGACTGGAACTTTGTTGCTGCCAATTGGCTGAGGGAAACCTCCCCCTTTTTTTTTTGTTCGTTGTTTCTCCTCTGGAATATTTAAACAGGCAGTTGGGGACTTATTCCTGGGGTGTGCTCATCTATGTTTTGTGGAAGGGGTGTTTCCTTTTCTTTTTTGTGAGGTTCTGTAGGGGGTGATGACAGGGTGGGTGTCAAATGTGATGGTTCCTCTATTAGGAACAGTGTTTGGGGGGAATGGGGGAGGAATTGTGGTCAGACTGCTGGCTATTGGCGCAGAGGATTAAAATTGACTTTCTTGTACAACAGGGTGCTTTTGTGGTATTGTTGGTTATTGTGGGTGATAGGAAATATCAGCTGTAATACTCGAGTAGGGGGTTTGCTGGCTAGGACGGACCCCCCTTATTGGGATGGAGCCTTGTTATGCCTTGTTACAGTGAAAATTGTATCGCTCCAGAAATGGCACGGCTGGGGGTGGGAACTACTGCCAGCTCCTTCGGTAGTTCTGAATTGGTGCACAGCAAGACCGTTGCAGCGCACTAACCCTTTAGTAAAAGGGCCCTTTTGTGTCATCAGCAAATTTAATCACCTCACTCCTTATTCCAGTTCATTTATAAATATGTTAAAAAGCAGCAGCCCCAGCACAAACCCCTGGAGAACTCCACTATTTATCCTTCTCCATTGAGAATACTGACCATTTAACTCTCTGTTTTCTATCTTTTAACCAGTTTTTAATCCACAATAGGACACTACCTCCTATCTTATTCGGCCAAATAGTAAAATATGCTACTCAGTACAGCTCTATTTTATATACAACGTGCAATGCATTTGACACTTCCTTCAAAATTTCAGCTTTTGCAATAACCATTGTAAGTTTGGGTGCCCAAATTTCTGACTAGTGTGCAAGAAAAATGGTGCCAGTTGTATACAATGCCAATTGGCACCTAATTTAACAAGTGACAGCCCTTAAGAGACATTGGTACTAATTGGCACAAATTTGTAGTTATGCACATACCTGCACTTAGGTACTATTCTATAAAAATATCGGCCGATATTCAGTACTATTTAATCGGCCAGGAACAGCTCCTGGCCGGTTAAATAACACTTAACCACCTATGGAGCTAGCCAGCTATCTCCTGCTGAATATTCACGGTTGGTACAGAGTGGCTAACTGACTATATTGCGTGATAAAGCCAGCTAGCTTTGAATACTCAGTGCATCACCGGCTAAGTTTGGCATCCAAATCGGGCCACCAAAATAGGCCTATCTTTGGCTGCTATAAACTTAACCGGCCAGTGCTGAATATTGGCTTAGCCGGTTAAGTTTAAACCGGCCAAAAATAAACCAGATATTCAGTGCCAGTCACCGAAAGTGGCCTGGAATTGAATATCTGGGCTTACTGTTGACTGCAGGAATATCGGCCCCATAGTACCTAAATGTAGTGTGCAACTACAATGGGGGCGTGCCCATGGATGGGTCAGGGGCATGTCTTGCAGTTGCTTGTGTAAGGTAGACCACTACCACTTATGTGCAATTGACAACTTTAGGTGCCAGCATTTACACTAGCCTTTGATATGTCTTAACTGCTTGTGTGTAAAGTAGGGACATGCATGCCACTTAAGCCTTATTCTAGAATGGCAATTTCACGTGTAATTGGAGGTTTTTCTTCAATCTACCTCTAAGTGCTTCTGGTCAACTGCAGAATGTTCACATCAAGCTGGAAGATGTTTCATACAGTGGAGACATATTGTTTGTAAACAAAATGAAGAGGCCATAGATGATATAATGCCCTCTGGAATGCCCTCCTCAGACCCATTAGATCTATCAGCGACTATCTACCCTTTCAAAAATCGCTAAAAACCCATCTGTTCAAACAGGCCTACCCAAATGACCCAAACTAATCCTATGAACCCATCTACCCAACACATATCCAGGAAACAACGACAGTGACCCAGACTACATCTCCCATCAAATTTTCCTATGCTTATCCCGTGTCCCATCCCCCTCCTGCCTCTCTACCCCCTCCAATGATCACCTACCCCTTGCTCATACCTCTCCTACTCCCTTCACCCTTGCCCATCTCTACCTACCTATCTCTTTTATTAGTCCGCTATAATTAACTTATATTTTCTCTATCAATACTCCGTAATCCATATTATTATGTAAGCCGCATTGAACCTGCTTTGAATGGGAAAGCGCAGGGTACAAATGTAATAATAAATAAAAAATAAATAAATAAATCTCATGGTTTTCTTATTTCCTTAGGAGTTCATGAGGTGTTTTATCAAATGCCTTATGAAAATACAGATATATAATATCAACTGGCTCACCTTTATCCAATGTTTATTCACCCCTTCAAAGAAATATACCTTTCTTCCATTAATCCATGCCTATGTATATGCTCAGCAGTGTTCCCTCTAAGAAGCGACCTTCTGCATGCAAAAAATTTTTTGAGTGAGTGCTGAAAATAGCACGCTCTACAGAAAATGTCTGTTTCGCTACAAGCTTCTTAAGGAGCGAATTCCATACCCATGGTGTAGCCCGAAGGAAGGCAGGAGAATACTCGGGCTACACCATGGGTATGGAATTCGCTCCTTAAGAAGCTTGGAGCGAAACAGAAATTTTCTGTAGAGTGTGCCCAGCCGTAATGGTCTTCAAAAGCCCAGATAAGTACTGTTGAAATCTACATAATTCATTGGAATAAGTATACAAAGTAAATACTACCTTTAAAATATCTGGAGGTTTTTTTTAAGACTGATGAGGAGCTCATGCACTGTCCATAAGGGATAACTTCCCTGTAAGTAGTGGATATAAGCATTCAATGGTTCACTGTTCGTAGAAACAGAGAACGTTGAGCATCTGAAGTCTTTTTTCCTGCACCACTGAGAGATAAACTTGCTTATTTAGAATTAGAACTTCAGTTTATTAGCAAGTGCCATACCAATTTGGAATTAGAATTAGACACTGCAATCTGCTGCTAGGGAGGTGCTCAGGAAGTCTCAGGCATATAGCTGACCTGTGATGAATCCACATGCGGTTTAGCACACATTTATATTCCTCTTTATCTCTTATTAAGGATGGATGAGTTTACTGTAGTACAATTATATATATATATATAGAGAGAGAGAGAGAAATATAGATATAAAGAAAAATAGTTTGATAAATGAAAATATTTTAATCATTGCATCTCTCATACTGCCAAACGCCCACAAGCCATTTTTCAAATATTTAATATCATTGATACTCTCCATGTTGTGATCCAGACAAACTTTCTCTGTTTGATCTTGCAGATGGGCGGTGTTCTAAGGTCTCGCTCTTACATTCTTCTGCTATGCATTCCTCAGCCTCTCTACCTCCACCTCAGCCTTCTTCTGCTTCTCCACCCTCCTCTTCCTCTTTGCCATTTTCATTAGATTGTATTTTCTCCTCTTGGACTTCCTTCAACTCCTGTCAGCTAATGTTGTTCTCCAGGTCATCCACTCACAACCTCTCCTCCTCTTCCCTTGATCCTTGGCTGGATCACCTTGTTAAATGTCTGGCTAAACCCTTCCTTCCTCTTCTTCAGTCATGTCTTACTTCAGGAACAGTTCTTTCCACTTGGAAGCTTCCTCTTGTCACTCCCTTGCTAGAAAAAAGCCCAACCTCGACCCCTCTAATTTCCACCCCATTTCTAACCTTCCCTTCTTTAGTAAGCTTCTGGATAAGCTTGTTCTTTATCAGCTGGATACCTGTCTGAAACAATCTAATATCCTTCATCCACTTCAGGCTGGATTCTATACAGCACTAAAACCCTCCTTGTTTCTCTTTATGACACCATCCGGGTTGCACTTGTTTCTCTGTCATCGTTGCTTCCCTTGACTTATCTTCTGCTTTTGACCTGGTGGACCATTCCCTTCTTTTAGATTGCCTCTGAACTATTGAGATTTCTGGATCTGTTCTTTCCTGGCTCAACAGCTATCTTTCCATACTGAGTCTCGTTCAGCTATCCTCCCTGTTCTGTCCAGTGTCCCCCAAGGCTCCATTCTTTCTCCTACTCTAACATCTTTCTAGCAACTTTACTAACCATTACCTAGGAACAAGGTTGTCCGCCCTTCTGCTATGCAGACATTAAAATTCTGTTTCATACCTCAGACCCCTCTTCACCTCCCACTAAGCTCAATATTTGTCTTATTGCTGTCTCTTCATGGCTAAAAGACCATGGACGTTTTCTTAACTGTGCATAATGCGAATCTACCATCGTCACCAATCCCCACTCGTCTTCTTTTCATCCCCCAGTCTTAGATCACTCTCCACTCCCTTTCAGTGATTCTGGCAGAATCCTAGGTGTAATTTTTTATTCTAGACTTACCTTCAAAACTCAGATTGACAATGTTATGAGATCCTCCTTTTTTGCCCTTCAGCGTATCCAATCCATTTGCCCATTTCTTTCTCTTCAGTCTATCTGTACCTTAATTTTGGCATTGGTTATCACTCAACTAGATTATTGTAATTCTCTTTATGTGGGTCTTCCTTTGTATTCTCTAATACACCTTCAACTGATTCAATCAACAGCTGCCAAATTGATTCACAAAGCACACTGCTTTGACCACATCATCCCCCTCCTTTGTCTCGAACACTGGCTCCCGGTTTCATCTCGAATTCACTATAAGCTACTCATGCTTGCCTTTAAAGGTCGTGCACACAATGCCCCTGCTTATCAGCACAAGCTCCTTATTCCTTACTGCCCTTCATGTACCCTTCGGGTCTTCCTCAGATAACCTCTTATGTGTACCATCTTCATCTGCCCTTCACCTTTCGCTTTCCCGTGATACGGCCTTCAGCTATCTTGAGCTCAAACTGTGGAACTCTCTGCCATCTTCCCTTAGAGTTGATATGTCAGTAATTTAACGTTCTTCTCAAAACTTTTCTCTTTTCCTCTGCTTTCCCTCCCTCCTCTACCTAGTCCTACTTCCCCCCTTCCTGACGTTTCTCTCCCACCCTCCTTTTCCCCCACTCTCAGCACAAGATCCCTGTTATTTGATTGTTGTAAAGTGCCTAGTCGCCCATTTGGGCTCAATTCACAGTATATCGTCCTAAGAAATAAATAATTAAATTGTATTTTTCTCCCTATACTCTTAAATAATTAAAAAAATATTTTTTGCTGCATTACTAGAAATTGTACACATCAAAGAAATTCAGTAATTTCTAGTAATTAACAGATTTTTTAAAAATGATACACTTAAGAAAATTAGAGTAGATAATGATGCATTATCTAGACCTGTTTCATTAAAAGAAATTGTATAATTTAAAAAGTCCTCTGGGGAAGATAGCTTTCAATCAGGCTTTTATAACATTATAAAGGACATTCTTTTTCCTTAGGCACATAGGGGGCAATTCTATAAATGGGTATCTTCATTTACACATCCCGATTATTTGTGATAGGGCCTATTCTATGTTGACACCTGGGTGCCCAGATTGTATTAGGTCTAGTTATACCAGCCATAGACCTGGAATAACTGCGTCCATGAAACTGCTGCAGGATGTATATAACTTACAGCATTCTATAATGGAACATGCATAAATGGGAGCCCTGTCCCTATTTTACCCTCCTTGCATTTACATACTATGCCATGTTCACATGTCATTACAGAACAGTGCTTAGGCACTCTGCTGGCACTTTTGGGTATAGTTGTACACAAATACATGTAAGAGCAAGTATTGCAAGGGGTGCATAAATGCAGATGCCCAGTTATAGAATTGCCCTTACTGTATATAGGAGCCTTTTTACTAAGATGCACCAGTACCATCATTTTGTTCTCTGGGAGTCAAAATTGATTCACAATTATCTTTTTCATTGCATGTGTCTTTAGTGCTGAAAACAGGTTTTTATGTTTTGTGGCAGCTTCATTTAGTCCGCAATTACTTTGATGATAGTGCATTGCCTTGAGTATAACTAACCATCAAATTATCCCAACTGACTCTGTACCACACATCTTGTTCCCATCATATCTGCTCTTGGTCCCTCAGCTATATGGTAAGCCATATTGTAGAAAATCTTTAGCATTGTATCTATGTTAGTTGAATGTTCTAATGTATGCTTTATTAGGTGTATCATTAGTATTATGCTAACAATGCATTATATCTCTGGTATTTGAATTCCAGTGCAACACTAAATGTGTATATTTTCGGTACTGTTTCACTGTAGTTCTATTATTAGATTTCAATTTACAGTTTTCAAGTTTATCTCATTTATTGTATTTATGTTTATTCTTGATTATTTTACTATTGTTATGCTGTTAAGTTTATAAATTTTATGTTAAACTGTACCTACTGTACACCACCTTGGGTGAATGTTTTCATAAAGGTGGTTAATAAATCCCAACGAATAAATAAAATCATTGCTAGCCTTGCTTATTTCATGTATTGACTACTGTAATATTGTGTATTTAAATGTGACAAAACATAGGATGTTTACAAACACTTCAAAATATCGCTGTTCGTTTACTTTACTGAGCATGGAAATTTGACCAAGCTAGTCCACTGTTGAAAAAGTTCCACTGGTTGCCAGTTCATTTAGGATATTGTTTAAACTTCTAACTCTTACATTTATGGATCTAAGGATGGGAGCACCTCATTATTTAGCTAACTTAACAATTCCTTATACTCCAAATAGAATCCTTTGGTCTTTGAACAACCATCGCCTAGTACTCCCTGGTCCAAGATAGGCCAGTCTGGAGTCGAGCAATGGGGGTCTTTCATGTAGGCGTGCTAGCGTTTTTAGAGCATGTTAAAAATAGGCACATGTTAAACGCTAAAGATGCCTATAGGAATACATTGGCGTCTTTAGCGTTTAGCGCACGCCTATTTTTAACGCGTGCTAAAAACGCCAGCGCACCTACGTAAAAGACCCCCACAGATTGCCTACTATTTTGTGGCACCTTTTGAGTGGAATAATTTGACCAGCCAAATTTGAGGAGAATGATCTTTACTCAAAACGCTATTTCTAAAACAAGCCTTTGAGGCTTTGGGCTAGACACTGGTGGCTCATTCTGTTGATCTCGCGGCACCTCTATGCCTGGAATAGACTTCCTGGACCTATATGTCTAGCTCCATCTTTACCTGTTTTCAAATCTATGCTGAAAACCCACCTTTTCACTGCTACTTTTTAGCTCCCATTAGTTCCCTCGCCCATAACTGTCTTGTCTGTCTGTATTATTTAGATTGTAAGCTCTTTTGAGCAGGGACTGTCTCTTTGTATCAGGTGTTCAGCGCTGCGTGCGTCTGGTAGCGCTATACAAATGCTAATAATAATAATACAATTTACACAGTCTACTGTTTTGGTATGAAAGTTGGTGAATGTTCTGTGATATTTTCAATAATTATATTGGAGTTCTTGTATTAATTTGATTGTACACTGTTTTGGCCTGTCTTTTGCAGTAAAGGTAGTATAGCAAATATAACTAAACTATATTAAATGGACTTACTGTGTCCTAATGCTTGTCTTTCCTGTGCACTAAACCCATTTCTAGCGTGACCATAAGTTTAGCCATTTTCAATTACATCTTTTCTGGATGTGCACTAATGTTAGCATTAACTCGTGGCCACTGAAAAAAATTAAACTGGGATCATTTACCACCTCCTATTTAGGAGGCATTAAGGACTCCTGCATTGTCAGCGTTGTTTATTTAGCATAATGTTAGCATGCACAAATGGCAAAAGTAACACAAAATGTTCTACTGTGTTCTGCGTTAAGCCATTTTCCTGTGTTAATTGTGTGTTAACACAGTTTAGTAAAAGGCCCATAATTTATTAGCTAAACTATCAGGCCAAACATGTCTTCCCAATATGTACCAACTAGTTATCACATTAATGCACATGCAAGATCAGGACCCTGCCATTTATCAAAATTACAAACCTATATCTCAATATTTAAATAATTTTAAAAATTATCTATTTAGATGATGATTTATTATAGATTCAAAGTCTCAGCCTGTTTGATGTCACTGCCTGAATGTCTCACTGCCACCTTAAATGTAACACAGTCAAGATGGAACATCTTATTTTATCTCCCAAAGTCCCTTTCTCCTCTTTTTTTCTGTCTTTGTGGCTGAAGCTCTCATCTTTCTGATTCCCTCAGTATGAGGTAATGTTTGATTCCTCTCTCCTTCTCTACACACATCTAAAACACTGTTAAAGTGTGTTGTTTCACTATCTTTGACACTGCTAAAATCCATCTCACCTTCCTGAACATGCTACTGCGACACTCACCCACTTTCTTAACACTTCCCACTTAGACTATTGTTCCTTGTTTCTTGCGGGTCTTCCACTTAACCATCATACTCCACTAAAATCGTATTTCAAAATCAGCTGCATGACATATCTTCTTTTAATGATACTACAACCATGTAATCCTTCTCAAGTCATTACATGGTTTCTCCGGTACAGTTCAAGCTTCTTATGAGTGTGGGCAAGCCATTAAACCCTCTGTTGTGTTAGGTTCAAACCTTGAGCCCTCTAGAATCAGGAAAATACCTAAGGGATGATGCAGAAAGACTCATGGTGGAGCCACTGACTGCATGGCTTCTATTGCAAGCTTTCTAATAAAAGCTTGAGCAAAAGCAATGAGCATTCAAATTATAATTGCATTAAAATTGCTGCAGTAATCCGCAGCTCACTGAAAAATGTCATCCTACCTGTCAGTGTGTGAGCTGTGATTGGCTCACACACTGACATGTAGGGTGACACACACACACAAAAGCAAACTGCCAGCAAAGTAATCCAACCCTAGTTAAAATAAAGCTTGCCTAGTGGCACCCCTCGAGAGACCCTGGTGGTCTAGTGGGTCCCCACCAAACTCCCATCATCACTGGCACACCCTTTGACAAGACCCTCCCCACACATGACAAGTCTCCTCCCTCCTCACCTGACCCAATTTTTAAAAAATTAGTCCCTGATGGTCTAGTAGGCCCCCTCTTTTCCCCTTGATGTCTAGTGGCACCCATCCAACTGACTTCTCACCAATACCCCCCAGACTCCAGTACTTCAAAAGAGGCAGGAGCGAGTGGGCATCTGGTGCCGTCTCAAAAATGGCACTGCCATGCCCTACGCAGTGCATTCTGCCATATAAAAGAGTTTTTCCCTTATATGTCAGACCTTTCCCTGCCCAGTGCATCCCAGGATGCATAGGGCAGGGCGCCACCATTTTAGAGATGGCAGCACTAGAGGCAGGATCGCTCTTCCCTCTTTTGAGGTATGGGGTCTGGGGGCCTCGATGAAGGGTCAGAGGAGGGTGGGTGCCACTAGACACCAAGAAGTGTATTTTTGCTGTCAAGGGCGGGGTGGGGCATGGAAGGGAGGGGGCTCGCTAGACCACCAGAGACTAATTTTTTATTAATTTAGGTCAGATCAGGTAGGAAGGGGGGGGGGGGGGGAGGGTGGCAGTCATGTCAGAGAACTGGTCCTGACTGGGAGGGGGGGTGCCAGTTATGTCACCAGTTTGGAGGGTGAGGGAGTGGGGCAAAGGGGAGAGATGAGGCTGATGGGGGATAGGGGGGGAAGCGTAACAAGTATTGCTTTTTTTTTTTCATTAGGTTCCGGGGGGCCATCAGAGACCAGGCCCTGGGGAACCACTGAGCTGTGGCAGTTCCAAGGAAGGGGGATGTTGGGTGGGGGGGTTATAGGGGTACTAACCATTTGTGTGGGTGGACGGGGAGACGGTTTGGGGGATAATGTTAAAATATAAAAATTGATGATGATGGTTTTCAATTGTATGCTGCGGGTGTTGGCTATTTAGGTAGCCAGTTACTGGCTGCATGAATTTTATGTATACTTGTTTGAATGTCATCAATAAAAAATTGTTGAAACATAAAAATAGGCGTGCGCTAAACGCTAAAGACGCCAATGTATTCCTATGGGCATCTTTAGCGTTTAGCACGTGCCTATTTTAACGCGCAATAAAAACGCTAGCACGCCTACATGAAAGACCCCCATTGTTTGGTCGACTCCAGCCTGGCCAATCTAGGTCTCTATGCCAGGCTGACAGTAGGTTTCTGATGTTGACCTCCCGCGGCAGACATCAGTACACAACCCTGCATTGCCGATGGGCTAGTTACGCTCTTTATCATGCATTTTAATATGCTGTGCACTGATGTCTACTGTGGGAGTAAACCTCAGTGCAGAAACCCTTTCAGCATTCAGTGGCTATTAACAAAACAGGTAAACTGCTTGTTAAGGGCACGCTGCATACCGTATTAGCTTTCTGCATTGGCCCCCTAGTGTACCTGAATGTAAATCATCTATTCAAATACCCTTTCCCTTATTCATATTCAAATGCATTCACTCAGACTTGCCAACTCTCCCACATTCTGGTCATCTCCCACTTCAACTCAACATCCTCCCCTTCATCAACAGCAGAGATGCATTAATAAGGCATCATCGCCTGCTGCTGTGGAACCATGACAAAAGCTACAAAATCTCATAGCTCTTATTGCAAGACTGGTCCCGTGGCAATAGTAAATTATGTTTTATTAAGGCATTTTCTGCTGCCTGATGTTTGGGGGGGGGGGGGGAGGTGGCTTGTTGATGCTAGGCCAAATTGAGGTCTGTGCAGGGGTGGAGCCAGGAGGTGGAGTAGGGCTATTGGGTGCGGCTTAAGATCTCCCTCTGAAAGATTGGGCCCCTCTTGGCATCACGATGGAGCTCCTCATGATCTTTCTCTCTCCCTTCACCTTTCATTGTGAACTCCATTGATCAGGCGTCATTCTTATCCGTGCCTTTCTTGGCCACTGACAATTCTCAACTCCACTTTTTCTACCTGGCTTTGTTGTATGCCTGAGTTGCTGTGTCATTTTCTCTCTTTGGCTATATGCAAATTAATCTCAAATCGTACCTTTTTTAAGTAGCTTTTAAATCTTGATATTTCTTTAATAAATACATTATTATAGACTCTTTTGTTTACTAAACACATTTGCTTGGAAAAGACTGTAACATCCACGGGGAAGGGCTGTCTCTTCTGTGTATGGCACATGGCTGGTAATACTTTAAAAGTGTTAAATAGTATATAGCTCCATGACTGGAATGCAACTTATGTGGGTGCATACTTCTTGATTTAGGGAGAAGAATGTTCCTAGACAGATCCTTCTGAAATAATTATTTATGAGGAGCAAATTCAGTTTTCTTAGGCCCATGATAGTTTTAAACATTCTTTTTCTTTTTAGAAGCAAAAAGTAATATGTCTACAATCCCTGACCTCTTTCTTGTGGTGAAACAGACTTAATATGTACTGCTAACAGGGCAGAGACCTCAACATTCACAGATTTTGAGATCTGAACACACTTGCTAGCAACTGATTTTGGTGTGGTATCATGGATCCAGATTTCTGGTGTTAACTCTTTCAGCTCTAGAGCTGCCAGTTTACCCAGTTCCAGGAGTGAAACGTTTGGCAAGGCCTAGTTTTGAATTTGCATCCCAAAGCAACATAGTATTTATAGACCTCATTGAAATCACTGCCACACATCCTATAATGCATTAGGATAGGATTATCAGTAATACAGGACTGACCTAGAACTGGTTTTCAGATTATAAAGGTGCTATAAGGATTTCGCCTGTCCCTGATGACAGAACCTTAGGCTTCTTTCTGACCTTTGGGCTCAACGGCTTCAATTTTGGATGAAAAGGTTGACTTAAATTTTGGATTGGATGACGCTCCAGACCCCTGAAGACATGACCCTAGATGCAGAGAGGTAATTCCCTTGCAAGTGCTTTCTTTTCAAACTCTGTAAAAGAAATTGTGGTCAACATCCCTTTTACTTTGGGGAGCATCAAAGACTCGCAAGGTGAAGTTACTTAGGTCCTACAGTTTACTGCAGCTCGAGACTCAGGACTGATCCTAGCTAGCAAGCATGGCAACCTGGGACTGAATTAAAGACTAAATACTGTGTGGTGTAAGTTAAACAGCATGTCATTTTATTTTAAAAAAATATCTATTTGCTTAATTTATGCCTGATAGGGATACACCAATGGAGGATACATACATTGTGATCTAAACAAGAATTGTAAATCTGAAAATCAGTTTGATTGTTTCTCTAGTAGCAATATTAACAAGTAGAAACTATTAAGTGCCTCAGTTCTGTCTCTTCATACGGTAATATCCCATTCAATCTCCTCCTCAAGCATTTCTTTCTCACATAACTGTCACTAATTACTTTTTAAGCATAAAGGACTAGATTCTATATATCACGCCCAGAAATTCGGTGTTGAAATGAAATTCACCTAAGCGCATTCTATATATTACGCCTTAATTTAGGCGGACTTTATAGAATAAGCCTAAATTTCCATACAGTATATAGAAGACACTTCTGTAATACCGGCACCTAAGCTAGGTGCAGAGCAGGTGTATTCTATAACTCTGCATGTAGTTTTCCAGAATGCACATGACCCACCCATTCCATGACTCCTTTTTGGCAGCACACATTAGAATTTACGTTTACCGCTTTGCAGAATACACTTAGTGGGTAGTGCACATAAATTCTAATTAATTCCAATTAGTGCTGATCATTGCTTATTAACATTCAATTATCAGAGCAGATTAGTTTGTTAAGTAATTATGTTATGCGCATTGTTATGGAATACACTTCAATTTCTGTGCGGAAATCTCAGCGCGATATAAATAATCCAGGGGATAACGTACACAAATCACATCCCTGTCTAATCCCTTCTGCATCCCATAATTGCAGGCCAATGCCTCAATCTGTTTTTGAATTATAAAACGAACACACACGCACACATGCACCCCAGTCACACTAGAGACAGACATGGATACAATCGCATAAGCATCTCTATGGACAGAAATGAGGCTAAAAAAAAAAACGTCATGGTGAAAAAATTCCAGTCTCCTCCAAGGTTAACTCCTGAGACCAGGTGTACAACTTCTCTGCCTCCTGCTCCCACTCTTCATCTGACAGAAAAGCTTTGTCCTTCATATCTTCAGTTTGTGAGGTAAACTTCCCATTATCTTCTGTTACATGGCTTTCACTGGTGCAGTATGCAGTGTTCTGTTCCTGTTGCTGAACAAAAGCAGAGCAAAGAAGAAAAGCATTGGCTTTCCTAATAATATACAATTGTGTATCAGTATCTGATCTTTTCTAAGTATATCAAAAGCTGAACATTTTATAATACAGTAAAGCGCATAATATGGCTAATTTTAATGAGTTTGTCAATGGATAAAGGCTGTTTTACATGTGGAAAAGGGCTTTTACAAAATTATACTAACATATATTATATTAACATATAATAAAATAATTTTTTTTAAGGGTAAAAATAATAAGTTGAAAACTTCACACTTACAATGTGGCACCATAAAAACAAACGTTGCCATACTGGGATGGACTGATGGTCCATCAAGCCTAGTATCCTGTTTCCAACAGTGGCTAATCCAGGTCACAAGTACCTGGCAAGATCCAAAAAGAATAAAACAGATTTTATGCTGCTTCTCTAATAAATAAGCAGTGGATTTTCCCAAGCCCTCCGTGATAATGGCTTATAGACCAGCCAGATGGCCAGTTCTAGGTAGGCCTTAGTCCAAGGTGGGTGGGCATTCAACTCTCTCTCTCTCTCCCTCCACAACCTCAGTCTCTGCCCTCAGCTCCTCAACATATAAATACCTGAGCTAGCAGGGATGCCAAGTCCTGCCAGTCGAAGACCTCTCCTGCAGCAGCACTTATTCAGCAGCAGCACTTGACCTTTAATGCCAGTTCTCCCGTGCATGCTCAGTTCAGGGCCGGCTTAACCTATGGATCAAGTAAGGCTGTGGCCCAGGGCATGGGAGATAAAGGGCACTAAATGCCTTTGATGTCACTGGGCCTATAGGTTAACCTGGCCCAGAGCTTACCTGGTGGCATTGCGAATGCAGGGAAAAAAGAAAAGCTGGGAACCCTCTTCCTCTTTCTGTCCCCCATCTACCTTTAAAGGCAGTTGTCCCCTCCCAAACATAGAGTTTCACATAACACTACCCACATCAGTGCCCCAGCATCTTTTGCCTCACATAACACTACCCACATCAGTGCCCCAGCATCTTTTGCCACCCCCGGCCCCCCTTTTGACGTAACTTCCTGTTTACATAGGAGCATGGCAGAGGGAAGATGCAGGGGCCAATGCAGATAGCGTTGGTGAAACACTGTCGGTATTCAGAAGGGGGAAACTGCCATTAAAGGTAGGCTGGAGGGGGATGCTAATGGGTGGGGTGCGCCACTGGGAGGGCGCAAAACCAAAAGTTGGCTCAGGGTGCCACAGTCCTTTGAGACAAATGTGGCTCAGTTAGAGATTTGGAAGGTGAGTTCAGTATGAATGAATGGAAGGTGGTGTGTTTGGAATTAAAGAAAGCTTTGATATGTGTACTCTTAAAAGAGAATGCTTATAAAGAGTTGACACGGTAGTATTATACTCCTGGTTAAGTTAAAAGCCATGTTTCCCACAGTTTCTGATCTTTGTTAGAGATATGGACTGGGAAGGGGCTCCTTTTTCCATATCTTGTGGGCAGGTGTGAATATTCAAGATCTTTAGGCGGGGTTCATAAAAAGCCTATCTAACTCCCTTGGCAGCGCTTTTCCTTGTGACCCCTGGTGGAACCTGCTGGGATTGGGCAATAGAGAGGGCCCTACGTGGCAATCCAGCTCATAATCGAAAGTGATCGCCGGCCATTTCCCGACACACATCGGGAGATGGCCAGCGATCTCGGAAAAGCGGCAAAATCGGTATAATCGAAAGCTGCTTTTTTTGACAGCATCGCCGCTTTCCCGTCGTCTCGCCGGCAAAAGTTCAAAGGGGCGTGTCAGCGGCAAAGCGAAGGCGGGACATGGGCGGGTATGGGCGTGGCTACCAGATAGCCGGCTTTCGCCGATAATGGAAAAAAAACGGCGTTAAGCAGTATTTCGCCGGGTTTACTTGGTCCTTTTATTTTCACGACCAAGCCTCAAAAAGGTGGCCCAACTCACCAGATGACCACTGGAGGGAATGGGGTATGACCTCCCCATACTCCCCCAGTGGTCACCAACCCCCTCCCATACTAAAAAAATAAAAATAAAAACCTTTTTTGCAAGCCTGTATGCCAGCCTCAAATGCCGTACCCCCCTCCATGACAGCAGAATGTGTTCTATCCTCTGACAGCCTTTCCCTGGTTGTGATTTGGCTCTTGGGTGAGTGTGACACCTTTTCTGTTAGGTGCACTGCAGAGTCACATCAGCAATGCATTGTGGTGAGTGTAGGGCAGTGGGCTCTACTCCCATGGTGCTTTTCCCCCTGCTAACTGGGTCAGAGTGTGCCCTGTTGTGTTTCCAGTAGTCCATGAGGTAGTGGCCATTTTTGTAAGGCAGTTTTACATCCCTTTCATGTGTTACCCACGTTAGAGAACTTAGTTCTTACCTTGAATGTGGCTGAAAGAGGGCATTGTACACCATTCTACCAGCTCTGACCTACTGCTAATCTCAGTACCAGGGAGACTCTTTGCCAGTGGGGCACAACCTCTGATCTGCAGTTAACTGTGAGTAAACGTGCTTATTCAAATAAAGGACTTTTTCAAAGAGATTAGTCTTCAGGTGTGAACTGGTGTGCCAAGGTTATACAGCAGCAACAAGTCCTAGAGGCCTGCGTGTATGCAGGTCCCTGGAGCACTTTTAGTGGATACCGCAGTGCACTTAAGGCAGGCGGACCCAGGCCCATACCCCCTACCTGTAACACGTGCTGGTAATGGGAGCCCTCCAAAACCCACTGTACCCACATGTAGTTGCCCCCTTCACCCCTAAGAGCTACGGTAGTGTTGTACATTTGTGGGTAGTGGGTTTTGGGGGGGGGGGGGGGTTGGGGGGCTCAGCACCCAAAGTAAGGAAGCTATGCATGTGGGAGCTTTTTCTGAAGTCCACCACACTGACCCCTAGGGTGCCCAGTTGGTGTCCTGGCATGTGAGGGGGACCAGTGCACTACAAATGCTGGCTCCTCCCACGACCAAATGCCTTGGATGTTGCTGGGTTGGAGATGGCCAGCATATTTTCCATTATCGCTGAAAAACAAAACCGCCCATCTCCAACCCAGCGACATCCAAGGCATTTAGCCGGGCTAAACCGTATTATCGAACAAAAAGATGGCTGGCCACTTTTTTCGATAATACGGTTCCGGCCAGTTGTAGCGCCTCCGCCAACATAGATCGCCAGCGATCTATTTGGCCGGCGACATTCGATTATGCCCCTCTATGTCGCCTTAAATGTGTGTGTCTAATTGCTGCCAAAAGTGTTATTGCTGCTCATTTGGAAGCAGGTAGAGGTGCCAGCACTGCTTGATTGGCTTTTAAAGTTAACTCTTATTAGGGACTTGGATAAGCTCACGGACTGTAGACTTGGGCGTTACGCCCCTACAGATGATGAATGGGTTCACCTTCATCTATTAATTAATGCTTCTTGATGAAGAGAAATAGTTTTTTTTTGGAGAGGTGGGGATTTTGGGTTTCTTGTTGCTTGGCTGAGCACTCTGAAGAGTCCACTGAGTGCTTAGAGCTCTGGAGTCTCTTACTGCTCATTGGGGGGAGGAGGGATTAGGATAGGGGTGGGGGATTGTTGAATTGTATACTGGATATTTTGCTGTGGTTTCTGTACACTTTTCTAGACTTCACAGTCTTGTTTTGTATTTGTTTTTCACAAAATTCAATAAAAAAGTATTTGTTAAAAAAAAAAAATAATAATAATAATAATGATACTGAGTCAGACCAACGGTCCACCTAGCCCAGTATCCTGCTTCCAGCAGTGGCCAATCCAGATCACAGTACCTGGCAGAAACCCAATTAGTAGCACCATTCCATATTACGAATCCCAGGGCAAGCACTGGCTCCCCCCCCCCCCCCCCCCAAAACCTGATGTTAATGTTAAAACCAGGAGAAGGTACCTCTGGTGGGATTTGAACCTGTACCCTCTGAACGACGCTAACTGTTCTAACCGTATAAGTCTGCCCTCCACTATCCTCACCTCCCAACCACCAACCCCTCTTCCCCCCACCTGCTCCGCCACCCAATTTCGGCTAAGCTTCTGAGGATCCTGTGCAGAAGGAATGGATCTTCAGAAGCTTAGCCAAAATTGGGTGGCGGAGCAGGTGGAGGGGGGGAAGAGGGGTTGGTGGTTGGGAGGCGAGGATAGTGGAGGGCAGACTTATACGGTCTGTGCCAGAGCCGGTGATGGGAGTTGGGACTGGTGGTTGGGAGGCAGGGAATCCTGCTGGGCAGACCTATACTGTCTGTGCCCTGAAAAAGACAGGTACAAATCAAGGTAAGGTATACACATATGAATTTATCTTGTTGGGCAGACTGGATGGACCATGCAGGTCTTTTTCTGCCGTCATCTACTATGTTACTATGAGGGGCATAATTGAACGAAAACGTCTATCTCCATGGGCGTTTATCTCCGAGAACGGGTCCGTGAAGGGGCGGACCGAACCGTATTTTCGAAAAAAATAGACGTCCATGTTTTATTCGACAATTTGTGAGCTGGGCGTTTTTGTTTTTCAGTGATAATGGAAAATGAAAGCGCCCAGCTCAAAAACAAATAAATCCAAGGCATTTGTTCGTGGGAGGGGCCAGGATTCGTAGTGCACTGGTCCCCCTCACATGCCAGGACACCAACCGGGCACCCTAGGGGGCACTTTTACAAAAAAAAAAAAAAAAAAAGGTAAAAGAGCTCCCAGGTGCATAGCACCCTTCCCTTGTGTGTTGAGCCCCCCCAATCCCCCTCAAAACCCACTACCCACAAGTCCACACCATTATTATAGCCCTAAGGGGTGAAGTTGGGCACCTACATGTGGGTACAGTGGGTTTGGGGGGTTGGACGACTAATAAGCATTAAGCAGCACAATTGTAACAGGTAGGGGGGGGATGGGCCTGGGTCCACCTGCCTGAAGTCCAGTGCACCCCCTAACAACTGCTCCAGGGACCTGCATACTGCTGCCAGGGAGGTGGGTATGACATTTGATGGTGAAAATAAAAAGTTGTGAAACATCATTTTTTGTGGTGGGAGGGGGTTAGTGACCACTGGGGAAGTCAGGGGAGGTCATCCCCGATTCCCTCTGGGGGTAATCTGGTCATTTAGGGCACTTTTGGGGGCCTTATTCGTGAAAAAACAGGGTCCAGGAAAAGTGCCCTAAATTCTAGCTACAAACGCATACTTTTTTTCCATTATCGGCGAAAGGCGCCCATCTCTCCTCGGCCGATAATCACACCCCAGTTCCGCCTTCGCCACGCCTCCGACATGCCCCCGTCAACTTTGTACGCTTCCGCGATGGAGTGCAGTTGAAAACGTCCAAAATCGCCTTTCCATTATACCGACTTATTCGTTTTTGTGAGATAAACGTCTATCTCCCGATTTGGGTCAAAATCTAGGCGTTTTTCTCTTTCAATTATAAGGTGGTATGTAACCTCTGCACTACCTCATCATATGAGATACATGTTGCTCCGTATAGAGTGAAGAATCCAAATAAATACTCAAATTGCTTATTTCTGTTGTAGGTTGCAGGACAATATTTTGTAACAAAGGAAAGAATGGAGAGGGAAGACCAAACTACACTCCGGGGAATGCCTTTATGCAGCTTGCATATAAGTACATGCGTGGAAACATGATAGTGTGTACTTGGTGTTAGGCCATTTAATCTCCTGACAGCTAATAGTGCAGCAATCACCGACAGTTAATCATGCATCACTTAATCACCTCTTCAGGTAAACCTGTGTAATTTAATCACAGCTACATATAAATACTAGTCACTTTAAGGATATGTACATTTATAAAATGTATACTACGAAACTATATAAATGCCATAGTCACTACTGAATTTCTTAAGCACATGACAGGTGGGCAATACTTCTGAGATGACTATCCAGCTTATAATCGAAAGTGATCGCCGGCCATCTTCCGACACAAATCGGGAGATGGCCGGCAATTTCTTAAAAGCGGCAAAATCGGTATAATCGAAAGCGGCATTTTTGACAGCATCACCGCTTTCCCGTCGCTTCGCCGGCGAAAGTTCAAGGGGGCGTGTCGGTAGATTAGCGAAGGCGGGACATGGGCGGGCATGGGCGTGGCTACCAGATGGCCGGCTTTCGCCGATAATGAAAAAAAAAAAGCGGCGTTAAGCAGTATTTCGCCGGCTTTACTTGGTCCTTTTATTTTCACGACCAAGCCTCAAAAAGGGTGCCCCAACTGACCAGATGACCACTGGAAGGAATCGGGTATGACCTCCCCATACTCCCCCAGTGGTCACCAAACCCCTTCCAAACTAAAAAAATAAAACTAAAAACCTTTTTTGCCAGCCTGTATGCCAGCCTCAAATGCCGTACCCACCTCCATGACAGCAGAATGTGTTGTATCCTCCGACAGCCTTTCCCTGGTTGCGATTTGGCTCTCGGGTGAGTGTGACACCTTTTCTGTTAGGTGCCCTGCAGAGTCACATTAGCAATGCATTGTGGTGGGTGTAGGGTACTGGGCTCTACTCCCATGGTGCTTTTTCCCCCTGCTAACTGGGTCAGAGTTTGCCCTTTTTTGTTTCCTGTTGTAGTCCATGCGGTAGTGGCCATTTTTGTAAGCCAGTTTTAGTTCCCTTTCCTGTGTTACCCACATTAGAGAACATAGTTCTTACCTTGAATGGTGCTGAAAGAGGGCATTGTACACCATTGTGCCAGCTCTGACCCACTGCTAATCTTAGTACCAGGGGACTCTTTGCCAGTGGGGCACAACCTCTGATCTGCAGTTAACTGTGAGAAAACATCTTTATTTCAAGAAAGGACTTTTTCAGAGAGATTAGTCTTCAGGTGTGAACTGGTGTGCCAAAGTTATACAGCAGCAATAAGTCCTAGAGGCTGTATGCAGGTCCCTGGAGCAGTTTTAGTGGGTGCAGTACATTTGTGGGTAGTGGGTTTGGGGGGCTCAGCTCCTAAAGTAAGGGAGCTATGCACGTGGGAGCTTTTCTGAAGTCAACCGCAGTGACCCCTAGGGTGGCTGGTTGGTGTCCTGGCCAGGGGCGTAGCCACAGGCAGGCCCGAGTGGGCCTGGGCCCACCCAATTTCGGGTCAGGCCCACCCAGCAGCAAAGTTCCTGATGACGATTCCAGTCACAGGCTCCGCTCGCAGTCGCAGCGATTCCCACACGCTGCCTGCCAGTGCCGGCTGCCGCTCAATCTCCTTGCGCTACTAAGCGCTAACCCGGAAGTCTCTCCTCTGCAGGAGAGACTTCCGGGTTAGCGCTTAGTAGCGCGAGGAGATTGTTGAGCGGCAGCCGGCAGGCAGCGTGTGGGAATCACTGCGACTGGAATCGCCGTCAGGAGCTTTGCTGCTGGGCGGGCCTGCAAGGAGGGTGAGATGCTGCAGCTGGACGGGGGGGGGGGGGGGAAGATGTCGCATGGGGGAGGGAAGACGGGAGGACACAGCAGCTGCACAGGGGGAAGGGAAGATGGAAAGAAAGATGCTGCACAGGGGGGAGGGAAGATGGAAAGATGAGGCTTGGTTGGTGGGTGAGGGAGATGCAGCAAAGGGGTGGAGGGGTGAGGAAGGGAGAAGTCTTGGCTGTGTATGAGGTGGAGGGGAGGGGCACATGCTGCATACAGAGGGGATAGGTGGGGAGGGGGAGAAATGGTAGGCATAGGGGTGGAGAGGAGGGAGAAATGGTGGGTATAGTGGTGGAGGGAGGGCGGAGCAGAGAAAATTTTGTGCCCACCCACTTTGGGCTCAGGCCCACCCAAAACTGGCTGTCTGGCTACGCCACTGGTCCTGGCATGTCAGGGGGGCCAGTGCACTAAAAATGCTGGCTCCTCCCATGGCAAATGCCTTGAATTTGGCCGGGGTTTGAGATGGCCGACATAACTTTCCATTATCACTGAAAAACAAACCCGGCCATCTCAAACCCGGCGAACTCCACGGCATTTGGCTGGGCTAAACCGTATTATCGAAAAAAAAGATGGCCGGCCATCTTTTTCGATAATACGGTTCCGTCCAGCTGTAGCTCCACCGCCAACATAAATCGCCGGTGATCTATTTGGCTGGCGACGTTCGATTATGCCCCTCCTATGGTGTTACTAAAGAAATAGCAGTTGACTGCTTTTAGCAAGAATTTGCAGGCCCTTTCTTGAACTTTGCATCCCAATCCCATCAATGACCTTTCCCCTATGGTTTAGGGCTTGAAGGAAGATATTAGCAGTACATTGGGATGTGTCCTCCTCCTCATCTATCTGGTGCCTGAATGTTGCACTTTATACACATGTACAAAGACTAAAAGAATTTTATAATTGTTTTGAAGCATAGAAGAAGTGTTGAGTGGCTCCGGAATGTTCTTTTTTAGAATAATCTTGAGTGTCATTTTCACAGCTGGCACTCTTGTCAACCTATTTTGCAAATATTTCTTTCCAAAGAGCATTTCAGGAGAGACTGAGGAGCAAATGATCTGCTTTCTAAAGAACTGTGTAACATGAATGGTACTACAAACGTAAGATACTTGGTTTCTTCCAAGCTTTTTTGACCTGAAATTTCCTCCTGCTCCCCTGGTCTTCCACCTCAACTGGAAATGGTCTTTTTTGGACTACTACACCACTATCATTAATTTACAACTACCCAGGGTTTTTTCTGCCCTATCATTTATTGTCTCCAACTAATTTAGCCAAGCCATTGTCAGGATCCCTGGTCTACTGTAACTCTATGGCCATAGTAAGAACTGCACATTTCTGCCAAGGCCATGGAACTGGCTAGTCCCTGTAGAAATGCTGATGCTGTGAGCAGGTAGAGCAGGGGCTGGGTTGAAGATGCAGTGGGTGGCAGCAGAAAAGGCAGCCTTTCTCTGGTCCAAATCCACTCACGCCACATTCTCTTGGGGATGAAAAAGGAACAGTGGCAATACAATGCATTGGGATGCATTGTCCTTTCTTGGGCTGCATTGTCCTTTCTTGCCCAGTGTCTAAGTGTTATGCTTTGTACATGACAAAGGACTACTAGCTAGTCTATGTGATCTAAATACTTACCAAAATCCAACAATGCTATGTTGAAAGTGAAGGAAAAAAGTAGACTTGGACACCTTCAATGGAATGGTCTACCACCAGAAACTGTATTAGTATTGCTCGTTTTTAGTACTGAAATGAATGCCCAACCAATTTATCCAAACACATCCAGCCTAATTATGCCGATGACCTAGTAATCATATAATGATAAATTCCCCTATATGAATAACACAAACTAACACAGAAGATGGAATGCAGAATAAGTGCAGACCAATCCCAGAATATTTAAATTGAAGAGGATACTGTCAGTAATCGTGCTAGCAGCTTAATTTCTCACATAGGCTCAAAACAGCAGAAAGTAGTGTTGCATGATAAGTCTCCAATCCAAAACTATAAGCAGTGTCAGTGATATTTAACAATGTCTGCTGTTGAGCATTAAATAATGTTCAAATCACACGTGCCCACATAATATATAACAAGAGCTGTGACCACAAAAAAGTACAATAACTTATCTGCTGTGCACGAATATGGGTTGCTGAACTGCAATAGTCCAACAAAAGGGACATGTTTACTGAAGGGCATTAAGCCCTAATGAATGCTTAGTGCATGTTAAAAAGCTTACCACAAAGCGCATTAAAGCATGTTGCACTAAGTAACCTGTTTGCACACGCTAACCCCTGGATGTGCGAGCAAATTCAGTCGTATTCTGGATTTGCACATGCAGCTTAATTATTTAACAAACCAGTCAGTGCTGATAAATGCCACTTATCAACTATTGACACTAATTGGCATTAATAAGAATTGACATGTAGAACTGTCTAAGCCTATTCTGTAATGTGATGCATGTAAATTCTAAGCTGCGTACTTGAAAAGGGGGAGTGGAATGGGTGGGTCGTGGGCATTTCTAAAATCTATGCCTGTGGTTACAGAATACACCCGGTCTGCGCATGATTTAGGTGTCGTCATTTACATCAAGTTTTACTTGGTGTAACTCCCCTGCAACTAAATTTAGTTACACAGATGGACGCTCGGCGCATTCTATAAACTACTACAAATTTCTATTATAAACTACACGGAAATTTAGGCTTATTCTATAAAGTACGCCTAAATTTAGGCATTCTCAGGCGTATTTCATTTCGGCGCCAATGTTTTAGGCGTGATATATGTAACAAAAAAAGTGGGAGAGCGACCAAGGCGTGATATATAGAATCTAGACCTAAGTTTGTGGTATTTATATTTTGTATTTATTTTCTAGATGGGCATATCAGAGGCAGAGAATGGGCATGGACATGCTATCCAGCTAGTGCATTCTGATTACTGCGTTAACTGGTTAGTGCATCCATAACGCAGGAGCCCTTACCACTTCCTAAATAGAAGGTGGTAAATGCTCCCTATCATTTTTTTTCAGGTTACTTAAGCTAATACAAACATTAGCGCACGACTTGAAAGAACAATTTCCAGTATTTCTTTATTTCCTAGGCGCACTAGAAAAGACTTAATGTGCGTTAACCAGCGCGCTTTAGTAAACATGCCCCAATGTGCCCCATTTCAACATCTGCTTCAGGGACTAGATATATGCTCAAAATCATCACCACGTTGTACAAAGCAGAAGATTTCACCCATACTAAAACTCAACACAGAAAAAACACACTGTCTCATCCTCTCATCCCAATACAATACGAACAAACCCACAAGCATAAACACCCCAGATTATACCCTCCCTATCTCAGACAGCCTGAAAATTCTCGGTGTTACAATCGACCGTAACCTCACACTAGAGAACCAAATGAAATCTACAACAAAGAAAATGTTCCACTCAATGTGGAAACTCAAACGCGTGAAACCATTCTTCCTGGGGGAAACATTTCGCAACTTGATACAATCAATGGTACTAAGCCATGTAGACTACTGGAATTCGTTGCCAGAGAACGTGGTGAAGGCGGTTAGCTTAGCACAGTTTAAAAAGGGGCTAGACTGTTTCCTAAAGGACAAGTCCATTAACCACTACTAAATGGACTTGGGAAAAATCCACAATTCCAAGAATAACATGTATAGAATGTTTGTACGTTTGGGAAGCTCGCCAGGTGCCCTTGGCCTGGATTGGCCGCTGTTGTGGACAGGATGCTGGGCTCGAAGGACCTTTGGTCTTTTCCCAGTGTGGCATTACTTATGTACCACAACATTACTGTATTTGTTCATACCGGAATTGGCGAACACCTTTACGGTACTATGTAAGCCACATTGAGACTGCAAATAGGTGGGAAAATGTGGGATACAAATGTAACACATAAATAAATAAATATTGAAGATATTTTGACAGGTGCACTAACCAAGCTGACTACTGTATAATCAATTCTGAACAAATCTAATTAAGACACATGCAGCCAATTCCATCTGTGCAATCATGCATGCCAACAAAGAACTAAACATCAACTGGGATGGTGTACTTTTTATTCACTGCACAAATCCAAAGTATCTCAGTGTGTCCTTGGACCGTGTAACTTCTTTCAAGGTTCATACAGAAAAAAACAAGAAGCAAAGTTAGTGCCAAAACATCATCGTCCCAAAGCTTACAAACTGAAATTAGGGAACGTATCTAGCCATGGTCTATTTCAAAACTGCCGTACTTGCTCTAGGTTACTCCAGTGCTGAGAACACTTGCCCATTATAAGAATGCTCTGTTCATGCAACAAAAATCAACCTATGCTGAATGACAACGAATTATTCCAGGCTGCCTTAAACCATCTAGTCTCCACACTTTGTATATCATTGCTAGAACAGTGCTGCTACATATCTGGAAAGTAGTGGCAAGTCAGAGATGATGTGACAAACAGAGGATAATAGACAGCCTCTGTATACTCACTATTTCAAAATAAAATGCCCGATATTGCATAGGAACTTCCTCACAACAACAGATGTAATTAATAGCACACCTGTGACTGCCAGCAAGGAGATGTGGCAGGTGGAATTTAGAAATTGTGCTGCTGGAGTATTAGAACAATTGAGCTGCTTCATATAGGTTCAGAGGAGGAAAGGTCCACCACCTGCAAGGCCCTAAATCACCTTGGTATCAAAGTTAATAAATCAAGGGCTGATATGGCAAAATGGGGAAACTTCCCCAACCTGAGATCTGCAATCTTGGTGAGAGGCAGGCTGTGTAAAACTTTGTGATCTTCCAACTGAGGATATCCCATATTAGGGTTAAGCAACTCTGATCCTTGAGTGCCAAGGTAGGTAGGTCAGGTTTTCAGGATATTCATAATGAATTTGCATGAGACAGATTTGCATACAATGGAGGTAGTGCATGCAGATTTTTCTCATGCATATTCATTGTGGATATCCTGAAAACTTGACCTATCTGTAGCACTCAAGGACCAGAGTTGACTATCCCTGTAACATAGTGCAGGATCATGCTGAGGCTAATTCACAAGTGCTGAAGTGCACTTGCCAGGGTGTTTTGGTGAAGCGAAAGGGGCGTCTAACTCCAGTCTTTTAGAGTAGCAAACCACTATGACTTTTATGAATGAGCACGAGAGAGATTTGTATGCACGCTGCCTCAGTTGTAAACAAATTTATTTCCTGCATATTCATCACATATGTCTTAAAATCCCAAGTAGTTTCTGATCCTCAAGAACCATCAAGTTTCATACATAAGCTACTGCAATCAAAGTTTGTGTTGCTAAGATAATACAGGATTAAATGAGTTGATCAAGGTCACAAGAAGTGTCAGTGGAAGAAATGAGATTTGAATCTTGGCTTCCTTAGTTCTTAACCTGTTGCTTTAATCATTCCAGAGGTGAATGTGCATACGACGGATCTTCAATGTATGCAAATATATCTCACGCATTTACATTATGGAGATCTTGAAATCTTAAGAAATTTTTTGGGAAGTTCTGAATTACATTCTAAGTAGGTACCTGAAGCAATGAGAGATAAAGAGGGTCTTTTCCTAGCCAACTCTCTTGGCTCTAATCCTCGACTTCTCTTCACATAAGTACATAAGTACATAAGTACATAAGTAGTGCCATACTGGGAAAGACCAAAGGTCCATCTAGCCCAGCATCCTGTCACCGACAGTGGCCAATCCAGGTCAAGGGCACCTGGCACGCTCCCCAAACGTAAAAACATTCCAGACAAGTTATACCTAAAAATGAGGAATTTTTCCAGTCCATTTAATAGCGGTCTATGGACTTGTCCTTTAGGAATCTATCTAACCCCTTTTTAAACTCCGTCAAGCTAACCGCCCGTACCACGTTCTCCGGCAATGAATTCCAGAGTCTAATTACACGTTGGGTGAAGAAAAATTTTCTCCGATTCGTTTTAAATTTACCACACTGTAGCTTCAACTCATGCCCTCTAGTCCTAGTATTTTTGGATAGCGTGAACAGTCGCTTCACATCCACCCGATCCATTCCACTCATTATTTTATACACTTCTATCATATCTCCCCTCAGCCGTCTCTTCTCCAAGCTGAAAAGCCCTAGCCTTCTCAGCCTCTCTTCATAGGAAAGTCGTCCCATCCCCACTATCATTTTCGTCGCCCTTCGCTGTACCTTTTCCAATTCTACTATATCTTTTTTGAGATACGGAGACCAGTACTGAACACAATACTCCAGGTGCGGTCGCACCATGGAGCGATACAACGGCATTATAACATCCGCACACCTGGACTCCATACCCTTCCTAATAACACCCAACATTCTATTCGCTTTCCTAGCCGCAGCAGCACACTGAGCAGAAGGTTTCAGCGTATCATCGACGACGACACCCAGATCCCTTTCTTGATCCGTAACTCCTAACGCGGAACCTTGCAAGACGTAGCTATAATTCGGGTTCCTCTTACCCACAAGCATCACTTTGCACTTGTCAACATTGAACTTCATCTGCCACTTGCACGCCCATTCTCCCAGTCTCGCAAGGTCCTCCTGTAATCGTTCACATTCCTCCTGCGACTTGACGACCCTGAATAATTTTGTGTCATCGGCGAATTTAATTACCTCACTAGTTATTCCCATCTCTAGGTCATTTATAAATACATTAAAAAGCAACGGACCCAGCACAGACCCCTGCGGGACCCCACTAACTACCCTCCTCCACTGAGAATACTGGCCACGCAATCCTACTCTCTGCTTCCTATCTTTCAACCAGTTCTTAATCCATAATAATACCCTACCTCCGATTCCATGACTCTGCAATTTCTTCAGGAGTCTTTCGTGCGGCACTTTGTCAAACGCCTTCTGAAAATCCAGATATACAATATCAACCGGCTCCCCATTGTCCACATGTTTGCTTACCCCCTCAAAAAAATGCATTAGATTGGTGAGGCAAGACTTCCCTTCACTAAATCCGTGCTGACTTTGTCTCATCAGTCCATGTTTTTGTATATGCTCTGCAATTTTATTCTTAATAATAGCCTCCACCATCTTGCCCGGCACCGACGTCAGACTCACCGGTCTATAATTTCCCGGATCTCCTCTGGAACCTTTCTTAAAAATCGGAGTAACATTGGCTACCCTCCAGTCTTCCGGTATTACACTCGATTTTAGGGACAGATTGCATATTTCTAACAGTAGCTCCGCAAGTTCATTTTTTAGTTCTATTAATACTCTGGGATGAATACCATCAGGTCCCGGTGATTTACTACTCTTCAGCTTGCTGAACTGACCCATTACATCCTCCAAGGTTACAGAGAATTTGTTTAGTTTCTCCGACTCCCCCGCTTCAAATATTCTTTCCGGCACCGGTGTCCCCCCCAAATCCTCCTCGGTGAAGACCGAAGCAAAGAATTCATTTAATTTCTCCGCTACGGCTTTGTCCTCCTTGATCGCCCCTTTAACACCATTTTCGTCCAGCGGCCCAACCGACTCTTTGGCCGGTTTCCTGCTTTTAATGTATCTAAAAAAGTTTTTACTATGTATTTTTGCTTCCAACGCTAATTTCTTCTCAAAGTCCTTTTTTGCCCTCCTTATCTCCGCTTTGCATTTGGCTTGGCATTCCTTATGATCTATCCTGTTACTTTCAGTTGGTTCTCTTCTCCACTTTCTGAAGGATTGTTTTTTGGCTCTAATGATTTCCTTTATCTTACTGTTTAGCCACGCCGGCTGACGTTTAGTCTTTTTTCCCTTTTTTCTAATACGTGGAATATATTTGTCCTGAACCTCCAGGATGGTGTTTTTAAACAGCATCCACGCCTGATGCAAGTTTTTTACTCTGCGAGCTGCTCCTTTCAGTCTTTTTTTCACCATTTTTCTCATTTTGTCGTAATCACCTTTTCTATAGTTAAACGCTAGCGTACTTGATTTCCTAGTTTCACTTCCTTCAATGCCAATATCAAAACCGATCATATTATGATCACTGTTATCAAGCGGCCCTCGTATCGTTACCCCCTGCACTAGATCATGAGCACCACTAAGGACTAAGTCTAGTATTTTTCCTTCTCTTGTCGGCTCCTGAACTAGCTGTTCCATGAAGCTGTCCTTGATTTCATCAAGAAATCTTATGTCCCTTGCGTGTACAGATGTTACATTAACCCAGTCTATATGCGGGTAATTGAAATCCCCCATTATTATTGTGTTGCCCAGTTTGTTTGCGTCCCTGATTTCCTTTAACATTTCCGCATCCGTCTGTTCGTCCTGGCCAGGCGGACGGTAGTACACTCCTATCACTATCCTTTTCCCCTTTGCACATGGAATTTCAATCCACAGTGATTCCAAGGAGTGTTTTGCTTCCTGCAGAATTTTCAATCTATTTGATTCAAGGCTCTCGTTAATATACAATGCTACCCCTCCACCAATCCGATTCACCCTATCACTACGATATAATTTGTACCCCGGTATGACAGTGTCCCACTGGTTATCCTCCTTCCACCAGGTCTCAGAGATGCCTATTATATCTAATTTTTCATTTAGTGCAATATATTCTAACTCCCCCATCTTATTTCTTAGGCTCCTGGCATTCGCATATAGACATTTCAAACTATGTTTGTTGTTCCTAAGTACATCATGCTTAGTACTTGACAGTATTAATTGGCAATCTTTTGTCTGATTTTTATTGTTATTTAAAGATACCCGATCTACTACAATCTCTTTTGCAACCTCACTATCAGGATACTCTATCTTCCCTGTTATGGTGATATCTTTGAAAGATACCTTATCCCGAACCATGCTCTTCACCACATTGAACTCTCTCCTCAAGGTGCCCCCTCCCCCAACTCCCCCTTCATTATCTCCTCAGACCCTTGCTGAATTCTTTCACAACAAGGTTCAAAAGATAAACCTTGCTTTCTCTACCTCACCACCTCTCCCTCCACTAGTCCGTTCCCCTCTCTCTCCTTCCCCTCATTCCCTGAAGTTACTATTGAGGAAACTACACTTCTCCTTTCTTCCTCAAAATGTACCACCTGTTCCTCTGATCCCATTCCCACCCACCTTCTTAATGCCATCTCTCCTGCTCTTATTCCTTTTATCTGTCACATTCTCAACCTCTCACTTTCCACTGCGACTGTCCCTGCTGCCTTTAAACATGCTGTGGTCACACCTCTCCTTAAGAAGCCTTCACTCAACCCTACTTGTCCCTCTAATTACCGACCCATCTCCCTCCTTCCTTTTCTCTCCAAATTACTTGAGCGCCTTGATTTTCTCTCCTCACATGCTATTCTTGACCCACTACAATCTGGTTTTCGCCCTCTCCACTCAACCGAAACTGTGCTTACTAAAGTTTCCAATGACCTATTACTGGCTAAATCCAGAGGTCAATATTCCATCCTCATTCTTCTTGATCTTTCCGCTGCTTTTGACACTGTCGATCACAGCATACTTCTCGATACCCTGTCCTCACTTGGATTCCAGGGCTCTGTCCTTTCCTGGTTCTCTTCCTACCTTTCCCTCCGCACCTTTAGTGTTCACTCTGGTGAATCCTCTTCTACTTCTATCCCTCTGCCTGTCGGCGTACCTCAGGGTTCTGTTCTTGGTCCCCTCCTCTTTTCTATCTACACTTCTTCCCTTGGTTCATTAATCTCATCCCATGGCTTTTCCTACCATCTCTATGCTGATGACTCCCAAATCTACCTTTCTACCCCTGATATCTCACCTTGCATCCAAACCAAAGTTTCAGCATGCTTGTCTGACATTGCTATCTGGATGTCTCAACGCCACCTGAAATTAAATATGACCAAAACCGAGCTTCTCATTTTCCCCCTCAAACCCACCTCCCCGCTCCCCCCATTTTCTATTTCTGTTGATGGCTCTCTCATTCTGTCTCCTCAGCTCGAAACCTTGGGGTCATCTTTGACTCTTCTCTCTCCTTCTCTGCTCATATCCAGCAGATTGCCAAGACCTGTCGTTTCTTTCTTTACAACATCCGTAAAATCCGCCCCTTTCTTTCCGAGCACTCTACCAAAACCCTCATCCACACCCTTGTCACCTCTCGTTTAGACTACTGCAATCTGCTTCTTGCTGGCCTCCCACTTAGTCACCTCTCCCCCCTCCAGTCGGTTCAAAACTCTGCTGCCCGTCTCGTCTTCCGCCAGGGTCGCTTTACTCATACTACCCCTCTCCTCAAGACCCTTCACTGGCTCCCTATCCGTTTTCGCATCCTGTTCAAACTTCTTCTACTAACCTATAAATGTACTCACTCTGCTGCTCCCCAGTATCTCTCCACACTCGTCCTTCCCTACACCCCTTCCCGTGCACTCCGCTCCATGGATAAATCCTTCTTATCTGTTCCCTTCTCCACTACTGCCAACTCCAGACTTCACGCCTTCTGTCTCGCTGCACCCTACGCCTGGAATAAACTTCCTGAGCCCCTACGTCTTGCCCCATCCTTGGCCACCTTTAAATCTAGACTGAAAGCCCACCTCTTTAACATTGCTTTTGACTCATAACCACTCGCCTCCACCTACCATCCTCTCTTCCTTCCCATTCACATTAATTGACTTGATTTGCTTACTTTATTTATTTTTTTGTCTATTAGATTGTAAGTTCTTTGAGCAGGGACTGTCTTTCTTCTATGTTTGTGCAGCGCTGCGTATGCCTTGTAGCGCTATAGAAATGCTAAATAGTAGTAGTAGTAGTAGTAGTAGTAGTAGTAGTGCACATTATCTGCCACAAGACCCACTTCATTCCTATGGGCCTTGCTGCAGCTAATATGTGCTACTTTTTAATAACACACCCTAAAAGTGATTTACTAAAGATCATTTGGAGTATCAGTGGGGAAAGTGGGATTTTAATCTTAGTTTTCCTGGTGCTCTAACTGCTAGGCAACACCTTCTCCTGTTCTCATGGCAGTGATGTAGGCAGAAATTGTTAACAGGGGGTGCACCCCCTCAATGGCCCCTTGGGCCCCCAGTACCTTAGAATCACCTGCTCTGCTCCTGCCTTTGCCCGGGCAGTGGCATTCATACATACATCATAGAAAAGCACTAGGATAGTGTTTGTTTTATTTTCTATTCTTTTCCTAATAATTCCTATAACTGCTACTTCTCCTCTTTCCCCCAGGATTATACAGAGTTTTATCCTACTTATTTTTTTTTTAGGGGAGGGAAGTCTTTGATTTTTTTTCTGTTAGTTTTGGGAAATGCGTACTTCTAATATCTTTGTATTTTGCAAGTGCATTTCTGTTTCTATTTCTCCAGTATTATATTGCATGCAAAGTCTAGCTTTCTGGGGTTTCCAGTTCAGTTTTTATCTGCCTGTTTTTATTTCTAGGCTGTGGTCATTTATTCTATATTTGGTGTCTTTGTTTTGCATGTGTGATCAAGGTCAGGTATTCTGTTAGTGCATAGCATCTCTGCAGGAATCAGTAGCAGTTCAGCTTGTTCTGTTTTTTCATCTGTGCATCCCAATAAATGGTGTACTGGTATTCTAGGGCACTGTGATAGCCTGAGTGAGTGTTGAGGGTCAGCCTTCGGATTATACAGCCAGACAAGGTTACAAAAGGAAAAGGAAAACTCTTTATTAGAACAAAGCAGGAGGCCTGTTACTTCACAGGCACTGAAAATGAGAAATAAAGTCTCTTGAGATTTAGAGGCAATCTTTTACACATGCCCACAGTGCGCCCATTCCACGCCCATGGCCATTTACCCTTTTCAACTATGTGACTTAGAATTTACACGCATCACGATATAGAATACATTTTGACAGTTCTCTGTGTAGTTGCAATAACTGATGCGCTGTACAGAATCTGGGTGATTATGTGTGCACATACGTGCATTAGTGCCAACATCCTAAGTGCTGTTATGCAAACACGCACATATCTTACATAGGGTGTATTTTTGATGGATGGGCAAATACAGAGGCCTAGCAACCTCAACATCTGCCGAGCTGCGACCTGCAGCGAGGTTCGAACCTAAGAATCCAGAGTAACTAGATTGTCTGCTCTCGGTCCTGGGAGAAAGACGTGAACCTGTTGTGTATCAAGCAGGGCTCCCATGAATTCCAGTTGTTGAGCAGGGCAAAGATGTGACTTGGGGTAGTTTATAACGAACCCTTGTAGCTCTAGAATCCGAATAGTCCTCCGCATGGACTCCTGAGAACTGACGTGCTCTTCACCAGCCAACCGTCGAGGTAAGGAAACACATGGACTCCCAGTCTGCAAAGTGACGCTACAACTTCCACTAGACATTTGGTAAATAGCCTGGGAGCTGACGTGAGGCCAAAAGGCAACATGTGGAACTAGTATGAGTATATGCATCCTTCAAGTCCAGAGAGCATAGCCAATCGTTTTTCTGAATCATTGGTAGAAGGGTGCCCAGGAATCAATCCTGAACTTTTCTTTCATCACGAATTTGTTCAAGGCCCTTAGGACTAGGATGGGACGCATCCCCCCGTCTTCTTCTGCATGAGGAAGTACCTGGAATAGAATCCCAGCCCTTCCTGCCCTGGTGGAACGGGCTTGATCGCATGAGCCTTTAGAAGGGTGGACAGTTCCTCTGCATTTACCTGCTCATGCTGAGAGCTGAAGTTGTGAGTTGTGGTTAGCGACCTCCTCAACCTTCACTCCAAAAGGTTTATCCCCCTGGCATGGGATATCCGCCAACCTGTGCTGAACCAACTGTTCCAAGTCAGAAACACGCAGCCATGAGAGTCTGCGCATTGCTATACTTTGAGCAGAGATCCTGGATTCTATGTTAAAGGTGTCATAGGCACTCCTGGCCAAGAACTTACGACACGCCTTCTGCTGCTTAGCCAACTGGCATACCAACCCAGCCTGCTGAAGTGAGAGAGAGTCCGCCAAGTCCAACAGCTTACGCACTGAGTCCCACAAGTACACGCTCGTGAAGAGCTGGTACGATTGGATACGGGACACAAGCACTGAGGCCTGGAACACCTTCCTCCCAAAAGAGTCCAAGGTCCTAGCCTCTCTGCCTGGGGGCACCAAAGCATAGTCTCTAGAACTCCTGGCCCTTTTGAGAACAGATTCCACCACCATGGAATTGTGAGGCAACTGGGGCCTATCAAAACCAGGTGTGCCGTGGGCTATGGATCCGATATATGGTGTCAATCTTCTTAGGCAGGTTAAGCACCAACAGAGGGGACTCCCAGTTCCTATTGAGAACTTCCTTGAATACCTTGTGGAGAGGAACAGTCACAGCCTCCCTAGGAGGGGACTCATAGTTCAGGACCTCAAACATCTTAGCCCTGGGCTCGTCCTCCACTTCCAAACAAAATGGAATAGCCTCAGCCATTTCCTTTACAAAAGAAGGAAACGAAAGGCTCTCCGGAGCAGACTTTCTCCTTTCAAAGTGGAGGGGAGGGTTCAGAGGGGAAGCCATAGGACTCATCCTCCGAAAAATACCTTGGATCCTCCTCTGACTCCCATGAGAATTCCTCATCGGTGTCAGACAGAAGCTCCGCATGGGAAGGCTGAGATTGAGCCTGCCTCGACTTAGAGGAGGCATGTCCCCGAGAGGGGCGTCGAGAAGTCAGCTTCCGCCTCAACTCCAGCGAAGCTTCCTCCACCAACGTCGATGGGGTACCGGCTTGGGTGGCAGTCAATGCCAGTGCTGCACATAGTGCTAGTGTCTGAGGCCACACCACAGGCTGAGGGCAAGCGTGGCCGCAACAGGAGGTAGGGTAGGTGCAAGCACCCCAGATACCGATGTACACTGTTGCAAAAGGTCATCCAGTAGCTCAGGAACTACGGCCTGGACACACTCATCAAGGGCCGACACCGGGAAACACTGAGGTGCCGGCTCCGAGACAGGCTGCAAAACTGATGGGGCCCAGACAGGAGTTGGGTCCTGGCTGCTTGGATACAGATGCATCAGTACCTCCTGAGTAGAAGGGGAGTGATCCTCCTGGTGCTAATGCTTCTCAGGTTCCAAATTCTTCGACGCCCCAAAGCTCCCAATGTCGATGCTTCTTGGCCTTCGCCCGAAGCTCGGTGTTAAGACTCCTCGGTGCCAATGAGGACGATGTCGAATCCTCATGACAACTCGGGATCGAGTCTGACGCTGGTCTGTCCCAGGGGCCTTTTCCAGCAGCCGCCGTCGATAGGTGGAGATCTACCCGACGTACTACTGCTTCTAGTGTCTATGGGTCTCGAAGCAGCCATATGGACCAATGCTCCCGATACTGATGCAGTCTTCGATGTCAATGCTGACGCCACCAACCTCAATGCCTATGCTGACTGAGGACTCGGACCCAGCTCCAAAAATCCTCTCGTGTTGAGTTTCTCTGGCAAAACCCGAGTCCCCTTTTTCATCCGAAGACAAAGGACACAGTTGGCATGGATATAGTCGGGTCCTAAACACTGAAGACACCATAAATGGGTGCTTTGCCAGAGACTGTCCGACTGCACCAGGAACAGCAATTAAAGCCACTGGGAACTTTAGTGGACATGGAAGGAAAAACTTCCGAACCCAAATCAAAGGACACAATGGTGTCTGAGAAAAGGGGCAAGGCACCATGAAATAAAATCACGGGAAAGATCCGACTGGAGACTAGGCCTAAATGCGGCCTAAGTCACAGAAAAAGAAAAGAAACTTTAAAAAATGGGAAAAAATAAACTAAGAAAATACGGGAAGAGAAGGGACAAAAGTTTGACAAGGCTCAGCAAACAAAAAAAGACCTGAAAAGGCACAAAAAGCTCTTCCGAACCAGATGTGAGGAGAAACTACAGATGAAGTCTTCTCCTCACCATGGTAGAAAAACAACTGCGGTAACTGTGCCCTTGTGGCGGGCAGGAAAGCACTCGCGCATGCGCGATGGAGCATGTCTCGTGCTCCACAAAGCTTTCTAAAGCTTGTTATAAGCTCCAGACCGGGAAACGCAGCACTGTGTTACCTATTTGTGAGAATAAATAGGTCTGCTTGTCCTCGGACAACATTTTGATACAGTCTTTTCCACTATTCCAACAACTGCAATTCATAACTCGAGATGTATACAAAAATATACACTCCTCCTGTCCAACACTCATCCCTTTGGGCTCCTGATGTCTTTGCTCAACTTCTGTTACCCCCAGGATCAGACCTCCCCGTCTGTCCTCCTTGCAGGGATATACCTCTCAGGGTCACACCCTGGCCTTGAACAGGCTTCCCTTGCTCCACTCCTGCTCCCAGGCTGGTTCCCCTTACCCACCCGGAGCTCTATCACCATCACAGTCACTGCTTTTAGGGGCAGGAACTTCTCTTTATTCCAGCCTAGGTTTATTTTGACCACCAGGACCTCCTAGGGGGGGTGAAGGCAACCTATGACCACATGCACTAGCAACCTTCAGACTCCATCTTAACTATCAATCATAAACCAAAACCATTTCTCTCTACAACTTATTCCATAACACATTCTCCTTGGGCTGGGTGATTACATATGCATATACCTGATTAGTAATCAATAAAGGATATATGCTAGAATACACGTGTACATACCAAGTTACATTAGTATTCTATGAAGGAAAGCAGGCAGCTAAATATTGGCACATTATTATAGAACTAGTAAAAAAGGCCCGTTTCTGACACAAATGAAACGGGCGCTAGCAAGGTTTTCCTTGGAGTGTGTATGTTTGGGAGAGTATGTGAGAGTGACTGTTTGAGAGTCAGAGTGAAAGTGTGAGTGTGTGAGAGAGAGAGTGAGTCTGGGTGTGAGTGTGTTTGTGAGAGAGTGTGTGTGAGAATGAGAGTGTGTGTATGTGAGACACAGTGTGAGAGAGAGTGTGTGTGTCTGGGCAACAGAGAGAGTGTGTGTGTGAGACACAGATTCTCTGTGAGAGTGAGTGTATGAGTGACTGTGTGGCACATAGAGAGTGAATGTGATACTGTGTGAGACAGTGTGTGAGAGTGAGAGTCAGAAAGACATTGTATATGAGAGAGAGAGTGTGAGCCGTGCCCTCCCAATCCATGGCCATCTGTCCCCTGCCCCCTCCATTCATCCTTTTCCAGCAATTCCCCTCTGTCCCTGAGCCCTGCCCTCCCAATCCATGGCCATCCATGTTTGTCTGTCACCTGCCCCCTCCATTCATCCCTATCCAGCATTTCCCCTCTCTGCCTGAGGCCTGCCCTGCAATCCATATCCATCCATGGCCATCTGTCCCCTCCATTCATCCCTATGCAGCAATTCCCCTCTCCCTGAGTCCTGCCCTTCCAATCCATGCCCATCCATGCTCCTCTGTCACCTGGCCCCTCCATTTTTCCCTATCCAGCATTTCCCCTCTCTGCCTGAGGCCTGCTCTGCAATCCATATCCATCCATGCCCATCTGTCCCCTCCATTCATCCCTATCCAGCAATTCCCCTCTCCCTGAGTCCTGCCCTTCCAATCCATGCCCATCCATGCTCATCTGTCACCTGGCCCCTCCATTTTTCCCTATCCAGCATTTCCCCTCTCTGCCTGAGGCCTGCTCTGCAATCCATATCCATCCATGCCCATCTGTCCCCTCCATTCATCCCTATCCAGCAATTCCCCTCTCCCTGAGTCCTGCCCTTCCAATCCATGCCCATCCATGCTCCTCTGTCACCTGGCCCCTCCATTTTTCCCTATCCAGCATTTGCCCTCTCTGCCTGAGGCCTGCTCTGCAATCCATATCCATCCATGCCCATCTGTCCCCTCCATTCATCCCTATCCAGCAATTCCCCTCTCCCTGAGTCCTGCCCTTCCAATCCATGCCCATCCATGCTCATCTGTCACCTGGCCCCTCCATTTTTCCCTATCCAGCAATTTCCCTCTCTCCCTGAGTCCTGCCCTCCCAATCCATGCCCATCCATACTCCTCTGTCCCCTGCCCCCTCCATTCATCCATTTCCAGTAATTCCCCTCTCTCCCTGTGCCCTGCCCTCCTAATCCATACCCATCCATACTCCTCTGTCCCCTGCCGCCTCCATTCATCCTTTTCCAGCAAGTCCCCTCTCGCCCTTCCATGACCCCCCCCCTCGCATCCATACTACTCTCTCTGCCATGTCCCAGCCTGGGCCGCCCTCTTCCCCCCCCCCCCCTTCGCATCCATGCATCCCTTTTTTTTATTCTTTTTAACTTTACCTCCGTGGCGGTTCGTGCAGCGAAGCGTCAGGGAAGGAGGCGGCGCTCCCGACGTCTAGCTTTCCCTTCGCTGTGACACAGCGAAGGGAAGGGTAGACGTCGGGAGCGCCGCCTCCTTCCCTGACGCTTCGCTTCCGGATTTGTTTGTTTAGACGCGAGGGCGGGGCAGAGACGGCTTGCTGGCTTCACAACACGAACGCCACGAACCCCACGAACCCCACGAACCCTTTCAGAACGTTGTCCTCATTAGAACGTTCACGGTGCGTTTTATTATATTAGATTACTCCCACTAAAAATTCACAGATAGGGCACAGATAGACATAGGGAAGCCACTGCTTGCCCCAGGATTGGTAGCATGAATCTTGCTACTCTTTGGGATTCTGTCAGGTACCTGTGACCTGAACTGGCTATTGCTGGAAGCAGGATACTGGGCTAGATGGACCACTGGTCTGAGCCAATATGGCTATTCTTATGTTCACAATATGTTTAACAGCTGCTGCTAAATGCAGAAGTATTTTTGAATGTTGGCCTGTTTGTGCTTTATTTTTCCAATAACATTCTCAAAACTATGATAAATACTCTTCATGAATGGCTATGGAAGCTGTATATACATTTTTTAGCATCCAAAGTGGCTCAATCAATTAACAGTTGCTATTCAACTTTTTTTAAATACAGTGGGGGAAATAAGTATTTGATCCCTTGCTGATTTTGTAAGTTTGCCCACTGACAAAGACATGAGCAGCCCATAATTGAAGGGTAGGTTATTGGTAACAGTGAGAGATAGCACATCACAAATTAAATCCGGAAAATCACATTGTGGAAAGTATATGAATTTATTTGCATTCTGCAGAGGGAAATAAGTATTTGATCCCCCACCAACCAGTAAGAGATCTGGCCCCTACAGACCAGGTAGATGCTCCAAATCAACTCGTTACCTGCATGACAGACAGCTGTCGGCAATGGTCACCTGTATGAAAGACACCTGTCCACAGACTCAGTGAATCAGTCAGACTCTAACCTCTACAAAATGGCCAAGAGCAAGGAGCTGTCTAAGGATGTCAGGGACAAGATCATACACCTGCACAAGGCTGGAATGGGCTACAAAACCATCAGTAAGACGCTGGGCAAGAAGGAGACAACTGTTGGTGTCATAGTAAGAAAATGGAAGAAGTACAAAATGACTGTCAATCGACAAAGATCTGGGGCTCCACGCAAAATCTCACCTCGTGGGGTATCCTTGATCATGAGGAAGATTAGAAATCAGCCTACAACTACAAGGGGGGAACTTGTCAATGATCTCAAGGCAGCTGGGACCACTGTCACCACGAAAACCATTGGTAACACATTACGACATAACGGATTGCAATCCTGCAGTGCCCGCAAGGTCCCCCTGCTCCGGAAGGCACATGTGACGGCCCGTCTGAAGTTTGCCAGTGAACACCTGGATGATGCCGAGAGTGATTGGGAGAAGGTGCTGTGGTCAGATGAGACAAAAATTGAGCTCTTTGGCATGAACTCAACTCGCCGTGTTTGGAGGAAGAGAAATGCTGCCTATGACCCAAAGAACACCGTCCCCACTGTCAAGCATGGAGGTGGAAATGTTATGTTTTGGGGGTGTTTCTCTGCTAAGGGCACAGGACTACTTCACCGCATCAATGGGAGAATGGATGGGGCCATGTACCGTACAATTCTGAGTGACAACCTCCTTCCCTCTGCCAGGGCCTTAAAAATGGGTCGTGGCTGGGTCTTCCAGCACGACAATGACCCAAAACATACAGCCAAGGCAACAAAGGAGTGGCTCAGGAAGAAGCACATTAGGGTCATGGAGTGGCCTAGCCAGTCACCAGACCTTAATCCCATTGAAAACTTATGGAGGGAGCTGAAGCTGCGAGTTGCCAAGCGACAGCCCAGAACTCTTAATGATTTAGAGATGATCTGCAAAGAGGAGTGGACCAAAATTCCTCCTGACATGTGTGCAAACCTCATCATCAACTACAGAAGACGTCTGACCGCTGTGCTTGCCAACAAGGGTTTTGCCACCAAGTATTAGGTCTTGTTTGCCAGAGGGATTAAATACTTATTTCCCTCTGCAGAATGCAAATAAATTCATATACTTTCCACAATGTGATTTTCCGGATTTAATTTGTGATGTGCTATCTCTCACTGTTACCAATAACCTACCCTTCAATTATGGGCTGCTCATGTCTTTGTCAGTGGGCAAACTTACAAAATCAGCAAGGGATCAAATACTTATTTCCCCCACTGTATATATCAACTTTTTTTTACTTTTTTAAAACTTTTTTAATGTGTGTAAAAATAAGGAGGAAAAAAGCCTCTGTATTCTCGTTTCAGTACATATTTGTGTCTGTTAACCGGGATGGAATCTTCATAGGCTAAAAAACCTCCTTATACTTTTAATCAACAAAAACACATCATTTTTGACGAACACTACTTATCTTTTAGTGCCGTCCTTGCCGTTGCAATTTGGCTTCACTCTAATATGCCGACGGGGTCCCGTTTCGCCGTGCAGGCTTTGTCAAGGGAAACATCTCTTGCTACGATGTAAATCTGCTTGCTCAGCCCTGCCGTGCTCATTATCTATACATTTTTTAGCACAATAAACCTTTTCCATTGAGCACAGGCCCCCTAGGAGTTTTCCATTACTTTCTTCTACAGTTGGAGAGTCATTTAGGTTGAATTCTTTTGAACTTGAGGGGAGGGGGGTGTTGTCTTGTTCTGGAAATGGGTGCCTATACCTGGTCCTATTTGCTGTGGTTGTACTTTGTCACTAATCACCCATTCCAGTGTTCTTTACTAAATTGGAGGGTAGGGGTGGGTGGGAATACTATTGTTAAAATTTTGATGTCAGTCTGTATCCTTTTGTCTTCTGCTGAATATTTTGATCGTTGTTTTCTATGTACTCATCTTATTTCTTGAGGTTCTTTTGCTTTGTCATCAATAAAAATTGTTGAACCATAAACCTTTCCATTGATGCAAATCTCAAGTGTTTGGTTATACAAACAATTTCTAGGTTTCAGCATCTTTTATTGGATCAGTATAAGAGTTATCCAAGACACTATACTAAGTGGGCTTCTGAGAAGATCTTCCTCGGATAGGGATATCTGTTGACAACTGTCCATAATCCATGTCTAAAATGAAAATGTAATACTCCGGTTTAAAAGGAATAATAAGTAATGTAGCAGTGCAGAATAAAGGAGTGTCACTAGTGCAATAAATTCAGGGAGTGGAGGAGTGGCCTAGTGGTTAGAACACCGGTCTTGCAATCCAGAGGTGGCTGGTTCAAATCCCACTGCTGCTCCTTGTGATCTTGGGCAAGTCACTTAACCCTCCATTGCCTCAGGTACAAACTTAGATTGTGAGCCCTCAAAGGACAGGGAAATATCCAGTGTACCTGAATGTAACTCACCTTGAACTATCACTGAAAAAGATGTGAGCAAAATCTAAATAAATAAATAAAGAGCCTCCAAGTGACAATTTCAGAAAAAGAAACCCTGGCAGGAGTGGCTGCAAGTGATCGCCTTCTTCTTTGGGTCTCTCTGCACTGTGGGGGCTACTCAGGCAGAGTTTATGCCAATAATTATCATTCATTGTTGAAATTGTCATTTTGGCAATGATCAGGAAAAGTAATTTGTGGCAGGATGCCTTATGATCCAGGGCCTATTTCTTTCTATCGACTTAAAGGATAGAAGGCATGTTAAAGGCTGTGGCCCACACCAGAAATATAGGAAGCCATAATCAAATGTTTGTACTTGGATAAGTATATACCTGAATTAAAATACAGTTTGATTATTGCCCCTCCTTCCTCTGGTGGATAAAATATACACAACCACTGTTCCCTCTAAGCTGTGAGGGAGTCCTCCACTTACTGTCCTGCCAGTGGGAGGTGCTGTTTTGCTATCACATTTTCAACAGTGAAGGATAGGCAAGCTGTGCAGGACTCCAGGGAACCTGTCTGTCCCTAGTGATGAAGTTGGAGGACTCCCTCACAGCTTAGAGGCAACGGTGTACACAATGTGTGCTTTACACAGATTTAGGATGTGGAGGTTTAATTTTGTATATGCCTCAGTCAAACTATCAAAGGGAAACTTCACAGGGAGTACCTAGAGGACTGCAAGCCCTACAGAGAGTTTCAAAATTGCCCTTCTCAAGGTTAAACAATAATGTATGATTTTGAAAAATATCTAAAATGAGGATTCAAGACAGGTAAAATGTGTTTCTAATGAAATGTTCCTATCCATGTTCCTTTTTTCAAAAGCAGCAAACATTTTCAAATACAATCACTTACAATAAGGTTGCTTTGGTTCAAAAGGGAGTTATAAGGAAGATTTGCCTTTACAAAATATAATGTACGATAGAATGGGTCACTGTTCTACTACTGTTTTCATACAGAGAAGAAAGTGTTGGTCATAGGCTATTTCTATGTGGTCAATGAACCCTGTGAACTTTCTAGGACCCATCCCTCTTTTTCCTCTTAAAAAACAAACAATATCCGTCTTACCACACTTGGTCCTTTTACTAAGCTGTGGCAAAAAGTGACCTCAGTGCGATCTTATGTGGGGTTTTCTCACATGCTAAGGCCATTTTTTACAGCAGCCATAAAAATAGCCTTTTTAAAATTTTTAGTTTTAATGGCCATGCGCTAATGTTGTCATTAGCACACAGTGATTAAAAAATGTTACTCACTTTGTAGGTGGTAAGGGCTTACGCAGTATTCCTGCATTAAACAGTTGGGGTAGATTCAGTAAATGGCCCTAAAAAATCAGTGCAAAAAAACGCTTAAGTGCTATTCTATAAGCTGCGCCTGAAGTTCAGCACGGTTTATAGAATAACGCTTAAGCATTATGGTCACGTATAAATTTAGGGGTGACCATTTGCATCGTGAGTTGCAAATGCCTATGCCTACATTTACGTGTGGAGCACCGTTATTCTATAATTATGTGCATTAACTCAAAGCCATGCCCCCTTCTGCTCTGAAACGCCCATGATGTCCCCTTTCCGCGCCCTTATATTTGGGCCGCACACGAAGATTAGGCGCAGATCCTGTGCCTAACTTTACCCAATTACATCTAATTAGTGCCAATATTTTTTTGTTAAAAAGCCAATTATTGGCACTAATTGGCTCATTATCTTATTAAATTGTGCACACAAATTGGGATCGCGCCTATATTGTACCTTCAATTTTTAGCAACCTTCATAGAATCAGGGGGTTAGTGTGCAGAAATATAGCTGCACTAACTGATTAGCGCAGGAACACCTACTCTCCGCCCCCTCAAAAATACATTTAAAATATTTTTAGCACGCGCTAGTTAGGCAGTTACCACAGGACACCTGAGAGTGTACCAAGGTATGCCATTTTAAGATGTTAGGCGCATATTAGTGCTTAACGTAGCTTAGTAAAAGGGCCCCTTTGTATTTTATTTCCAACAATTTTTTATTGATAACCAGACATACAAACAGCATCAACAATTGTAATATGCAAACGTCAGGCATCAAAAGTTGCTAAACAATAGACTTAGTATTAATGTCAGTCATCAAACTTTATCAATTATCTCCCCCTCCCTTCCCCTAATATCATCAAACAATATAGTGGGAATAACTGCCGTACATCTCCCCCATTACCAACACGTAACAGTCTCCTCTCCATCCCATCCCATCCCACCCCACCCATCCTCTGACTATCAGAGTAAATGGCCGTCCAACCTCTGTGGAGAACGCTTTGCCCTAGCCAATATGTCATCCCGCTATGTGTCATCTTCCAATTGTTAACAGCATGAAGTTTCAGGTGAGGGATCTTGCACTCTTAGGACCCCTCAACCCTCTGTTCAGTCAACCGTTAACGATATGCCACTGATTAGTGAGAAATCAATCTCTAGTTGTCCCGAAAACAAACATATATCTCCATGCATTTAACTTATATAATAAAATGAGGACTCAATACCCCCCCCCCCCAGAACACTAGTCCACCCCTCCCCTCTCATTCACACTACATTCATCCCAAATTATTCAACACCTGGCTTCTAGACCGTGGCAAGATTATGTTTAAATAAGCTCCCCACACTCTAATAAAACTCTTCCTCCTTTTCTCAGTGTTGCGGGCCCCTTGCGCTTCCCATAGCATCAATGCATGTAGTTTATTCCTCCAGTACCAATAAGATGGAGGAGTGCTAGAAATCCAATGATTGAGTATACATTTTTTCCCCAGGATGCAGGACTTACTGAGAAACAATTTTTCCTCTCGGTTCTCCATTCTCCACACCGCTACCGAACTAAACATTGCTTGATCGAGGGAGATGGTTATTCGTCGCCCTAGGATCTCCGATAAAAATTGGGCAAGAGCTGTCCAGAACCTCCGAATGGCCCTGCATTGCCACATCCCATATGTAAAGATGGCATGCTCACCCCGCATTTCCTACATTTGTCCACGCCTTCTACCCCTGCTAAGGGCCCCTTTGTATTTAAGAATATGAATGCATATTTCACTCATCTTTCTTACCTATAATCTGTTTTTAACCTGTGCAAATGTGTGTAGTTATACTGTTTGTCAATAGTTATACTACAGCTTTTTTTATAAAAACCTATAAAACCCCTTTCTGAGGAGAGAACAACTAATATACAACAATACAAAGCTCACCCCTAACCAGAGTTCTATAGGGTTGTTACACTCTGTGAAAACTTGTATATAATATAAATGTGAAAGGGGGAGATTATCAGTTATATGAAACCAAACCAGTTATTCAGAGAGCTAAAATTAATGAAAATGCTGAATGTTTGGCCGTTCATTCCAGCTCAGTATACCATCATTAGTGCTCCCCCATTGTGTCCTTTACTTAAAGAAAAATTATGTGCAGTACAAGCAAGTACTTCCGCTTTCTTATGGCACAGAAAAGACTAAAGATAAAAGAAATTGTAGCAAAGAGGAGCATTGCTTGCTTAGAATCAGGCACATGGAAAAGAAAAGACAGTTGAATAAAAGTCCACATAAATAAAACATTATTTGATTACCTTTCATTTTAAGTGCTGGTTAGTGGACATACTAGTACCATAATCAGAGAGAATGGCAAGTTTTGGTCTTTTTTTTGCTGAAATGTTATTTACCTCTTTTTCTCTACGTTGTCCATATGTTCGCTTCATTTTAGCTATCTTCTGCAGAACTCTATGAGAGCGACGTACAGAACCCCTGGATGATGTGGGCAGTGGAGATGATTGACAACTGATTATGGAGGAAGGTGTTACAGGATGCCTAAAAAAAATTTGCAGAGAGAGATCTAGTAATGGGGAAAGTATAAGCACTATGTGGGTGCTCCTAGACTCATGCACCCCAGAATTATTATAGTGAATACACAGCACCCATCTCCCCAGCAGTACTGCCATTGGAGAACCCAAACTCATCAGATCTTAGACAAAGTAGGATCAGGCCTGGCTAGTACCTGGATGAGAGATGTGTGTTATAGGCTGCAGAAGATAACTGTAAACCACCATAGTATCCTGCTGATAACATCATACTCACTAAGGTGGAGAAGTGATTGCTTAGGCTTATAAGGTACTTTCACCAATAGTCCCACTTACTTACCCCTGCATCTGTTATGCCCCCTTCCCCTTCCTTGCCTATTGTTGTCTCTCACCATTTTCTCTTATTGTATTGTCATTTTTAATTTTCCTATGTAAGCCACATTGTGCCTGCGTGTGTGGGAAAATGTGGTGTAGATATGTACTATAAATAAATACCATCTATGGAACACTGCCTCTTCCCCTTCCACCCCCAAGATCAAAAGGTTGCATCTCTTCCATTTGCAGGGAAGCAAATGCTGACAGTGTAGTAATAATAGCTTGACCACCCCAATATTCAAAACCATTTAACTGGCCAGGAAAGGCACTGGCTACCTGCAAATTTTCAGCGGGACATAAATTCGCAGATAGCGGGTTATATTGCATTATATTTATAATTGGCTAGCCGTCGATTTGTTTCTGCGTGAATTTGGCAGCTATGCTTGGCCATGTGCATACCTGGTATATCTTTGGCTGGTTTGAACTTGATCAGCCAATGCTGAATATCAGCTTGGCTGATTAAGTTCAAACCGGCCAAAAATAAACCGGAAATTCAATGCCAGTCACTGGAAACTTCTTGGCACTGAATATCTGGCATCACCGTGGATGACAGGAGTTAGCTGTCATGGTCTGAATATCGGCCCCTGGATTTTTAGCCAGCCTTTCTGACTGATGCTTAAGGTAGCTTACAGCATTATCAAAATTCAGGTACAAGCCCCTGCTCAAAACAGCTACAGAGGGATTTTTCAGACCAGTCCTTGTGATCTCAAAGCTAGTCCAAGTTTCAGGATATCCACAATTAATTTTACTGTCATAATGTTATCTAGGTCAGGCTTTTGTCCTTACTGAAAATGTGGCAAGAAAATCCAGAATTTCAACATACATACCAAATGCCTCTTGTGTCTCAGTTCTAAACACAACCAAAAGCATTGCACTCAAATGTCACCAGTGTTATGAAGAGACCTTTAAGAGGTCTATAAAATACTGAATGGAATGAAACGGGTAGATGTGAATTGTTTACTGTTTCAAAAAATACAAGGATTAGGGGGCACACAATGAAGCTACTAAGTAGTAAATTTAAAACAAATTGGAAAAAATATTTCTTCACTCAACATATAATTAATCTCTGGAATTCACTGCCAGAGAATTAGGTAAAAGCAGTTTGCTTAGCAAGATTTAAAAAAAGATTTGGATACCCCTCCGAAGGGACACCACCTTGTAGTGGTGGAGGGGCTTCCGTGTGAGAACAAGCAGCCTGCTTATCCTCGGAGAAAGTATAGTCGACATCTCAAATTGTAGTTATATGAATCCAGCATTTAAAGTCAAGGTGCATTTGTCGATTTTAATGTTTAGAATATTAGCATATATCCCACTTACACACGTATATGCCAGTATACTGTCTATGTGCTATTCTGCAAATATCGAACCCTTGAATTGCGTATATTTGCAACAGGAATAAACACATGAGCGGAGCAAAGGTCAGGATCCTACTTAAGCACATACCTTACAGTTGCACCTATCCCTGCAGCATTAGGTGCTTTCGCTTATGCCAGCTCCATGACTGGTGTATGTGCGAGTACCTAAATGTTAAGCGAACTGATACCGGGTTGCATTACTATTCTATAATGGTACCTAAGTGCCTAGATTAAATTATTGAATAAGCTCCTATTGCGTGGCCACGGGGCACCTAAATGGAGGCACACAGTTATAGAATTACCTCCTTACCCCTGGATTCTACAGAAAGTAACTAAAGCTGCACGTGTAACTTAATTCTTTAAAAAGCTAACTAGAACCAATAATTGACTGCTAACAAGCAATTATTAGCATTAACTGGCCTTAATTAGGATTTACAATTCTAACACGATCCGCGCATAAATTTTGGGGGTGTGGCTTGGGAGCGTTCTAAAATTTTACGTGCGTAGATACAGAACTCGGCCAAACCACATCTAATTTAGGCACCGGCATTTACTACTATTACTACTTAGCATTTCTATAGTGCTACTAGACGTACGCAGCGCATTTACACCTGCCTTTAGCAGGCATAATTGCTAGCACCTTAATTTAGGCACGGTTTATGCCGCAAGCACTATTCTATAAAGGATGCGTACCCTTTATAAAATAGTGCTCAGCACGTAAACTTTTCGGCGCTGATTTTTAGGTGCCAATTACAAAATTTACCCTTAATGTTGGAAATCTACACATATGCATACACATGATGGCACTCACACGTGTATAGCCCCCAAGTGACTCTGTTCTTTTTTGGAACATGCATAGTTACAAAACGGATGCTGTAGTTGTATGTGCCAGCAAATTAAGGGCCATGTAGATGTCCACAATATTCCTATGGGTGTCTACACAGTGCTCGTTAATTTTTAGCATGTGCTAAAAACGATAGCACAGCTTTGAAAACGTGAACTCTTACATATCCTTAGATGTATTTTACAAAAGGCTTGACCTGGATGTTCCATTTCCCATGCAGAATCTAAATGAAGCTTAAAATCAGTCAACAGAGTATTGTTTGCAGCAATTATGCTCATGGCGGCCCAACATTTACCTAGATTGTGTAATAACCAAGAGCTGTCGACGCCGCACCTCTTCATTGTGTGGTAGGCAAAGGAGAAAGGACAGTTCTTTCTTGAGCTGAGATGATAATTTACCCGACTCTGCATAATTTAATATGTCGTACATTATCATTGTTCTAGGTACTTTTTCCAGAGACAGCTTTCGCCAATGGTTATCCCTTCCACCAAGATATGCTGGTGTCTCATCCAGATAACTGATGTACTAGATAGTTGTACAAGACCACACAAAAATAAAAAAAAAATTGCAAGATTAGCCTAATTTATAGACAGGCCAGTTTTCTAAAGAACTAGGTATCTAGATATTTGATTTTAAACATTTGCCTACCTTTAGATACCTTAAAAGGAAGTGGAGACAGAAATGAAGTTAGGCACTCGGCACTGATTTTCATTACTGAACACCTAACTTACCGCTCGCTAAATAGGAAGTATTGGCGGGCTACTGCAGCAGCCCGACAGTAGTTCCCACCCCCAGCGTGCTACAAAAGGTAGTAATTGGGTAGTGCCACACAGCCATTTCTTAAAAAAAAACAAAACAGCCTTTTACCCACTGCGGTGGCCTCAGCGTGTGACATAAAAACACACTGACGCTGTTGCAGTTCCCCTTTTGCCACAGCTTAATAAAAGGGCCTCTTAGGCATCCTTAGACCTGACCCAATATTAAAAACTTCAATTTAAGGTACTAAAATAAAATTTATGTGGCCATATTCAGAAAACATTTTAGGTTTCTCTATAAAAACTGGAATCTAATATTAGTTCCTACTGTAAGTCCTTCAATTAAGGTGTTTAGCTGCTGTTTAATATTGAGCAGACAGAGCTTAGGGGCATTTAAGATAGTGATTCACCAACTACTTAGGGCTTCTTTTACAAAACCGTGCTAGCAATTCCCATGCTGAAAATGAGAGGAAGCCCATAGGAATTGAATGGGCTTCCTCTCATTTGTCGCACCAAGAATCAGTAGCGTGGGTTTGTAAAACAGGCCCTTAGTGCATTCTGGAACAGAAAAGACAATGACAAAATTACAACTCTATTATGCAGTCCCCTGAGACCTTGAAAAATGTACAAGCACTTATCATATGTTTTAATAATGTAGTTTTATTGTGATTGATTTTGACAGTAATTTACTTCTGTTTTATTTTCATAGTCTTCCACAAGCAGAACAAATATGAATTTTAGTTTATCAGAAAAACATGGTTGATCCTAAATTGATGCAAAGTGAAGCAAACGTTTTGCCAATTCACTGCTCTTACATAAGCAGTAATTCTAATGCTACTGAAAGGCAAACCCACATTTTCACGTATTCCCAGCACTTCTGGGAGGGCTGCCATACAGCTAACACAGAGTAAAGATTGCTAGCATGCATTACCTGCATGTCAGAAAATGTGGAATGAGGTTTGCTACACCTCTGGAAGTGTAGTGAACTGCACTGCGTTAGCTGCTGCTTTAGCAATTGTAGGGGCAATTCTATAAAGAGATGCCTAGATTTAGGTGCTAAGAAGCAGCCTACTTCATAGAATACTAGCATAACAGGTCAGATAAGAGTGTATATTTTAGGTGCAAGCACTTACACTTATCCATAGAGCTAGTGTAAATGCTTGTACCTAGAGTGCTAGAAAACCATGTACAAATGAAAGTATTCTACAATTTATGTGCAGTAATAACCTCCACCTTAATGCAAATGCAGTCCCAACCGCTTCCACACCTCAACATGGTGATTTCCTTGTTAGCTGTTTAACAAGGCAATTAGCATATTTTAACTGTGTGCGCATTGTCTTGACAAGGCACTGCACTCATAGCATGTATTAAATCCAGGTTAAACAGCTAACACAGATACAGGCATCCATAGTAAGTAACAAAAGCAAAATGTAGTGTTGATATAATAAAAAATATATTTCCATTGTTACCTGGATAAATGCCTCAGTTGGGTCTATCCACAGATAGCACCCCTAACCCCTCTCTCCTTGACAATCTCATATGCTGCCACCCCCCCCCCCCCCCCCACAAACCCATATGACATAATGATAACCATTCTTCAACCCCATGAATCCACCTCCTAGATCCATATAACATAATGATAACCATTCTTCAACCCTATGAACCCACCCTGGATCTTAGTGAGGCCTTTCTCTGGTATCCTGTCCCCCATGAGACACCAGAGAAAGCCCTTACTAAGAGCCCAGGGGAGGATGGGAGGGTATATAAGATGCTGTCTGGAGAACGGAGGCTATACAAGGTATTTTGGGGGGCATTTAAGAGGAACAGGAGTGATTCCCCGTCAGACACCAAGTATCAAAATGATGCGCCTGACACCTAGTGCTAGTCTTGTAGTACTATCACTAGGGGTCAAGAGTCTGGAGGGGGAACATACAAAGTACTGTTAAAAGGGTCTGAGGGAGGTGGCAGTGTGAATAACCTACTGTCTAGGTGTCCTGGGATGCAGGAGGGAGGGTGGGTGGGTGGTGGGGGTATTAGGTTGTCGCATTCTCGAGGACCTTGGCATTCTGTCAGGCTTCTTCCCCAGGAGCACTGGGTTCGTGAGTCCTTGGGCCACTACCGTGGAGCAGCAGTGGCAGGCAAGGTCACCTTCAAGGTAGAGATGAGACAGGACTGGACTGGAACCCCGGACTGGAGTTCTGCACAGGAATACACAGGACTGGAACGCACCAGACGGGTGCACACTGGAGTGGAGCCCACTGGAGTGGAGCCCACTGGAGTGTGTCCACTGGACTGGAACACACTGGAGTGGAGCCCGCTGGACTGGAACACACTGGAATGGAGCCCACTGGACTGGAAGCCACAGGACCGGAACCTGCTGGACAGGAACACACTGGACCTAGGCTTCACCTACGCTTAGCCGCCGTTCCCCGAGGGTTGAGCCCTCAGGTTCAGGCAGCCGGCAGGGCTTACAGGAAAACCGGAACTGGAACTTGCATGCAGGAACAACAGGAATCAGGACACAGAAGTGCCCCCAGGCACCTAGGCGAAAGCAAGGCAGACAGGCAGGGAATGTCCGGGTTCCGGCAAAGTTTGTTTGTTTGTTACATTTGTACCCCGCGCTTTCCCACTCATGGCAGGCTCAATGCGGCTTACATGGGGCAATGGAGGGTTAAGTGACTTGCCCAGAGTCACAAGGAGCTGCCTGGGCCTGAAGTGGGAATTGAACTCAGGTCCTCAGTTCCCCAGGACCAAAGTCCACCACCCTAACCACTAGGCCACTCCTCCACTCAGGGCAGGCGGCTCCTCCACTCAGGGCAGGCGGCTAGCACAGCAGTAGTCAGGGTCAAAGCAAAGTCTCTGGGCAGGCGGCTAGCAAAGCAGTAGTCAGATTCAAAGCAAAGACTCTTGGCAGGCAGCTAGCAAAGCAGTAGTCAGGTTCAAAGCAAGTCTCTGGGCAGGCGGCTAGCAAAGCGGTAGTCAGGTTCAAAGCAAGTCTCTGGGCGGGCGGCTAGCAAAGCAGTAGTCAGGTTCAAAGCAATGGTCAGGTCAAAGAGCAAGACTATGGCTGGAGCTCCAGTATCAAGGAGTACTGGCAACAGACAGAACAAGGGCTGAAGCTCCAGAAGCAAAAGAAAACACAAACGGGAAAACCAGAAAGCTAAACACAAGAAGACTAGTAAAGCTGTACACAAGCTAACAGGAAAGCTATGCCCAAGCTAACTAGTCAAGCTAGAACTCACATTGAACTGGACAATGTAGCAGTGCACAGAGCACTCTAACATACCAGGGACCTTAGACGATGCAAAGGCTGCAGTCTCTAAGTGCTTAATAAAGCCCTTCAACACCAGAGGCACAGCTGCAGCAATCTCTAAGTAACTACGGAGGCTGTTCAGGCACAAACCAAGGAGCAGGCAGAAAGCACAGTGAAACACAGAGAGGCTTCCCACACCCAGGTGTAGTGTAGTGAAGCAATTAGAGTCATGCTGGAAGCAGCCAGCACAGAGAGAGAGAGAGAGAGAGAGAGAGAGATAACCCAGGCAACACCCACAGGTGCAGTATAGTGAAGCAATTAGTGTCATGCTGCTGGATGCAGCCAGCACAGAGAGCCAGAGCTAGCTCAGAAAGGACAGACAGAAGAAGCAGGAGCCAGCTAGGAAGTTGACCCCCAGGAACAAGGTGAGGGTGGTCACGGCCACAGACGTGACATAGGTGCTCTTCAGGTCCTGGACTATGTGTGTGTGGCGGGGGAGAATGTGATCCTACAAACTGTCCCCATGGAACAAGCACAGAAGACCTGTAGGGGTTGGGGAGCAAAGGTTCAGACAGAAATCAACTGAGTGTATAGTACTGTAATAAGTAGAAAAATGAGCAGATGAGTTAGGGGATGGAACTTCTCTCATATGAGGAATGGCTAAAGAGGTTAGGGTTCTTCAGTTTGGGAAAGAGACGGCTGAGGGGAGATATGATTGTGGCCTACAAAATCCTGAGTGGTGTAGAAAGAGTAGAAGTGAATCAATATTTTACACTTTCAAAAAGTACAAAGACTAGGGGACACTCAATTAAGTTACATGGAAATACTTTTAAAACAACGTAAGTACATAACTACATAAGTATTGCCATACTCAGACAGACCAAATGTCCATCTAGCCCAGCATCCTGTTTCCAACAGTGGAAATCTGGGTCACAAGTACCTGGCAACCTCCCAAAACAGTACAATACATTTTATGCTGCTTATCCTAGAAATAGCTCAAAAAACAAAATAGTAGAGATAAATAAATCGGATCACTCAATGGATGTGTTTAAGGGAAGTCTCATACTGTCGCTTCTAATAACTGGCTAGACTGTCAGTTGCATGCGACTATTTTAATCATAGACAACCCCCTAACATCCGTTTATGATTTTATTCTTTTCTTTTTTATCCTTAATGTGCTCAAAAATAACAATTATGTCCACTGGGGCTGCTACATGTGACGTTTCATCAGCTGATGTGTGGAAGTAGGTTTCACTTCCGGCAGTGCATAAAAACGCCGCCGCCAGTGAGCGATAAGGATTTTAAGGAGACGAGACCGTAAGTCAAGAGTTGCTATATCAGGAGAGAAGTTTGAGTTCCACGAAAGTGGTTTTTACATATGTGTTTTGTTGTTCACAGGACTGTCCCTTGACAAAGCTTTATAGCGAAACAGGACCTGTAAAGGGATAGTTAGAGTACATAAGTACATAAGTAGTGCCATACTGGGAAAGACCAAAGGTCCATCTAGCCCAGCATCCTGTCACCGACAGTGGCCAATCCAGGTCAAGGGCACCTGGCACGCTCCCCAAACGTAAAAACATTCCAGACAAGTTATACCTAAAAATGAGGAATTTTTCCAGTCCATTTAATAGCGGTCTATGGACTTGTCCTTTAGGAATCTATCTAACCCCTTTTTAAACTCCGTCAAGCTAACCGCCCGTACCACGTTCTCCGGCAATGAATTCCAGAGTCTAATTACACGTTGGGTGAAGAAAAATTTTCTCCGATTCGTTTTAAATTTACCACACTGTAGCTTCAACTCATGCCCTCTAGTCCTAGTATTTTTGGATAGCGTGAACAGTCGCTTCACATCCACCCGATCCATTCCACTCATTATTTTATACACTTCTATCATATCTCCCCTCAGCCGTCTCTTCTCCAAGCTGAAAAGCCCTAGCCTTCTCAGCCTCTCTTCATAGGAAAGTCGTCCCATCCCCACTATCATTTTCGTCGCCCTTCGCTGTACCTTTTCCAATTCTACTATATCTTTTTTGAGATACGGAGACCAGTACTGAACACAATACTCCAGGTGCGGTCGCACCATGGAGCGATACAACGGCATTATAACATCCGCACACCTGGACTCCATACCCTTCTTAATAACACCCAACATTCTATTCGCTTTCCTAGCCGCAGCAGCACACTGAGCAGAAGGTTTCAGCGTATCATCGACGACGACACCCAGATCCCTTTCTTGATCCGTAACTCCTAACGCGGAACCTTGCAAGACGTAGCTATAATTCGGGTTCCTCTTACCCACATGCATCACTTTGCACTTGTCAACATTGAACTTCATCTGCCACTTGCACGCCCATTCTCCCAGTCTCGCAAGGTCCTCCTGTAATCGTTCACATTCCTCCTGCGACTTGACGACCCTGAATAATTTTGTGTCATCGGCGAATTTAATTACCTCACTAGTTATTCCCATCTCTAGGTCATTTATAAATACATTAAAAAGCAACGGACCCAGCACAGACCCCTGCGGGACCCCACTAACTACCCTCCTCCACTGAGAATACTGGCCACGCAATCCTACTCTCTGCTTCCTATCTTTCAACCAGTTCTTAATCCATAATAATACCCTACCTCCGATTCCATGACTCTGCAATTTCTTCAGGAGTCTTTCGTGCGGCACTTTGTCAAACGCCTTCTGAAAATCCAGATATACAATATCAACCGGCTCCCCATTGTCCACATGTTTGCTTACCCCCTCAAAAAAATGCATTAGATTGGTGAGGCAAGACTTCCCTTCACTAAATCCGTGCTGACTTTGTCTCATCAGTCCATGTTTTTGTATATGCTCTGCTCCTGGAACTGCTCAAGGCATATATACACAGATAAGTGGTTTGAAAGTTTCCTTGACGTATATGTACACGCTTATTTAAGAAGACTTCCACTGATTTTAAGGTGGTCACTCAATTGTTTGAGTTCTTTGTGATTATTTTGGGATTATTTTTGAGCACATTAAGGATAAAAAAAGAAAAGAATAAAATCATAAACGGATGTTAGGGGGTTGTCTATGATTAAAATAGTCGCATGCAACTGACAGTCTAGCCAGTTATTAGAAGCGACAGTATGAGACTTCCCTTAAACACATCCATTGAGTGATCCGATTTATTTCTCGCTACTATTTTGTTTTTTTGAGCTGTTTACATACGTAGAGTGTCATTTAGTAGTTTTGCAGTATCCTAGAAATAAGCAGTGGATTTTCCCCAAGTCAATTTTTTAAAAATCTTTATAAGTTTTTAGAATAATACAATAATAGTAATACACATATGTGTAAGAAATGAACAAGCTCCATATGGTGTATCTAATTAATCATCAAACATTTTCAAAGACTAAAATAAAATCAACAAACCAAAAACAAAAACAAAAAAGTAGCAGTAGGTTAACAGAGAATAAAGCAAAACAGTATGTGCATATGTTTAAAAGGTGTTGATTTTACCTTATAAAGTTACTTGCAAATATCACTTAACATAGTTGTCTAGGAATGACCATGTTTTACGGAAGGCCAAAATATTACCACATTTTATGGCAGCTATTTCCTCATAACACCTATGTGAACAGAGCAAATTCCACCATTCATGAAATGAGACGTGCAGATTATTTTTCCAATGTAAAACAATCAAGTGAAGAGCAAGCGAAATCATTAAACAATTTTACATGTTTTAGTGGAACTGACAAACCAGGGGTGGATGCTTTAAGGATTAGCACTTTAAAAGACAAAGCATCTGGAATGCCAAATACCTTCTGAAAGATGTCCCAAATCAGTTTCCAATACTGTTGCAAATTATGACAGTGAAAAAGCATATGATCAAGGGATCCCACAGCAGACTGACATGACCAGCACAAATTTTAATAATGGTCTATGTACTTTTCCTTTAGGAAGCCATTCAACCCTTTTTAAAACCCTGCTAACTGCTTTTACTACATTCTCTGGCAACGAATTCCAGAGTTTAATTACATGTTGAGTGAAGAAATATTTTCTCAGATTCGTTTTAAATTTACTACTTTGTAGCTTCATTGTGTGCCCCCTTATCCTAGTATTTTTGGAAAGAGTAAACAAGTGGATCATGTCTACCCGTTCCATTCCACTCATTATTTTATAGATCTCTATCATATCTCCCCTCAGCTGTCTTTTCTCCAAGGAAATATTTTTTCTCTCAGCGAATAGTTAAGAACTTGTTGCTGGAGGATGTGGTTAACAGAGGTTATTTATTTATTTATTGTTTGCATTTGTATCCCACATTTTCCCACCTCTTTGCGGGCTCAGTGTGGCTTACAATAAGATATGAATAAAGAGAATACAGGTTAGTGTATCTGGGTTTAAAAAAGGTTTGGACAAGTTCCTGGAGGAAAAGTCAATAGTCTGCTATTGAGATAGACATGAGGACGCTACTGCTTACCCTGGGACTGGTAGCATGGAATGTTGCTACTATTTGGGTTTCTGCCAGATCCTCATGTCCTGGATTGGCCACTGTTGGATGCAGGATACTGAACTAGGTGGACCATTGGGCTCACCCAGTATGGCTATTCTTATATTCTTAGGTCATGACGTTATCAGTCATCAGTGAAAAATATGATAGAAGTTTCTTAACAGCAAATGTAGGTTAAGACATCTTCAATTAGAACACAATTTGTATAATACACTGTGTGCTTTCTTCTGCTTTCAGTTATAGCATCCCGTCAGCAATGTTGTTACATGTTCTCCATACCCTAAAATGAATGTCATTAGTTCTTGAGTGGAAAGGCATGGAGCATCGCTTCACATCTAACAACCTGAAAGAATATCTGAAAACAATTATATGTTTCTTACTTGCATATAATCTTTCATAGTTGCAACATCTATTATGTCTGTTATTTTGTGCTTCAGGTGCTGAACTTCATCACGTATCATTTGATCATAATAAACCCTGTATCCCATCAGTCTGCAAGCATCAGCTGCTGCCTGCAATAACATGAAAATGTGGCTATAATTCTGTACCTACTTTGTATGTCTACAAAAATGGAAGCAAAATCATATTTTAAAATAATAATGCATGCCTCTGCTTTGTGCATAAAACTGTGAAAATGTCAGAATCAAATTGATTATTTCTCTTTCTTACAGAAATTGAACAAAAATCTCAGGAGAATCCTTTTAAGAATTCAGTCACATTGTTAATCTATGTAACCAAATATAGGGGCCCTTTTACTAAGCTGCGCTATGACTAGCGTGAGGGTTTCTCCACGCACCAAGGCCACTTTTAGAGCAGTTGTAAAATGGCCATTTTTTCCTCAATTAATGGCCATATGCTAATTTCCCAGTTAGCATGTGGCCATTAGTGCATGAGCCCTATGACATGTATTTAGTACGCGGAAAGGTCTCACGCACTAACCATGCACTAATCCGTAGGCAAGCGGCAATGTAGATGCGCTAATTGATTAGCACTGGACACGCCTACTCTTTGCACCCCAAACACACCCCCAGCACTAAAAAATCAAAAGTATTTTGTAGCGTATTGGAAGAGTGCACGGATGCCAACACTACTGTGGGTCGCCTGAGCGTGCCCCTCGGTAGTGCATTTTCCCGCATGGTAGTGCTTACCGCCACAAAGTAAAAGGACCCCATAATAAATACTCATCTGTAACTGCTGCTCTTTATATATTTATTCATATTTGTATATACTGCCCTTCTACAAAAATAGAAAAACAGAATCTCAATAACCATGGTGTGGATATGTATTGTTTTGCCAGTCTTCCACGTGAAATTTGACTGGGATTGACACCATATTCTTTAGCAATAGATGCTTGACTTTGTTTGTTTTCTAATTTTTTAAGAACTTCTATTCGTTCAGCCAGTGTTAAAGTCTTATAGTTCTGCTGCGACGACGACGACCCCAGTGTACACTCTAACAACATTCCTTCACTTATTCTGCCTGTGGCAGCTAAAGGGGCGGTAAATTAGAAATCTCGTTGGTTGTCACGCGCCAATCGGCTTCCATATTCCGTGCGTGTGCTTATGCGGAGTCTTCCCTGCAGAGGAGTGGTCTTAAACCATGCATGTAAGCGAATCTTGCACTTCAGTGGTGCGCTAAACCGAAGTTTGTCCCCATAGAAATTGATGGCACCAAAAACGGAACCGAAGTACGGCATGCAGTAAAACAGAGCATGCGCTTATCCGACATGCACTTAAATGGAGTGCACTGTACTGCTTTTCTGTGGTTACAATCAAAGTCGTGTACATATTATATACAGGTACTTCTTTGTACCTGGGGCAAGAGAGGGTTAAGTGACTTGACCAGAGTCACAAGGAGCTGCAGCGGGAATCAAGCCCCAGTTCCCCTGGTTCTCAGGCCATTGCACTAACCATTAGACTGCTCCTCCACTGTTCCACTCCTCAAGCATTAATTATTCATAATAATTGCCTGTCTCATGTTTCTCGCTGGCTTAAGAGCAATCTCCTTTTCCTTAACTCTGCTAAATGCGAATCTATCCTTTTTGCCCCTTCAACCAACAGCTTTCTTCCCCCACAGTCCATCGATAGACATACCCTTCAGTATAAAGACTATCAAGGTTCTTGGAGTCACTCTCGATTCACTTTTAAATCACAAATAAGCTCGGCTATTCACACCTTCTTCTTTGCTCTTCACCGCCTCCATTCTCTTATTTCATCCTCACACTTATGACCCCCTCATTCTTTCGCTTGCTATATCCTATCTATACTACTGTAATTCCCTTTACTGTGGTCTTCCTCTTCAATCCCTTGAATGACTTCAACTCATTCAGTCAACTGCTGTCAAATTCCTTCACAATGTTACAACACTTTGATCATACGACCCCCCCCCCCCCCCCCGCCTCCATTATAAACATTGGCTCCCCATCATGGCTTGCATCAAATATAAAATCATCCTCCTTGTCTATAAATCCCATTATCCACTTGCCCCCTCCTATTTTGCTTCTCTCATCATTCCCTATACTCCTCTCCACTATCTCCGCTCTGTGGATCAGAACCTATTGACCCCCTTGGTACTTTATCTCAAAGTCTCAAGGAACTCCGCCTTTATATAAATTGGATCCAAACTTTGGAACGACTTGCCCCTCTCTGTCAGAAACCAACAAACCCTCACCTCTTTTAAGAAACTACTTAAGACTTACCTTTTCCTAGATTCTTTCCCTTCCTCCACTACCTAGGTCTTTGCTCGGCTATATTCTGTCTAGTACCTCCCTTTTCTCTTATCTCCTTTTTATTAAGTAGAGGAGTGTGGTAGCCATGTTAGTCCACTCTTAAGGTTATCAATAGAAATCAAACAAAATAAAACATGGAAAAGAAAATAAGTTGATACCTTTTTTATTGGACATAACTTAATGAAAGCTAATCAAGAAATATATTAAATTATGTCCAATAAAAAAGGTATCATCTTATTTTCTTTTCCATGTTCTCCTTTTTATTGTAAGCCACCATGTTGCCTATGCTGAGGCTAATGTGCAGTACCTTAAGTGGCATAAAAAAATAAAATAGATTGAAAGAAGCAATATAGTGTTCTTGATTATTACAATTTTCAAAAAATCAATCTATGTAAATGATTCTTACAAATTGTCCTCATTATTTATATCTACATACACACACATACAGCAAAGTTTTATATTTAAAAGCGTGTGTGGGGAAAAAAGGAGTACAGACTGGGGGAAGGCATAAGGCTGAAAGGTTTGCCTAGGGCACCCAATACCCTTGTACCAACTCTAAGAAGAGCTGCACTTCAAGGATAAGAAGGTAACAGGTAGAGGCCAACCAAAACTGTTTTTTTTTTTTTTTTCAGTTTGTCGAAACTGAAACTGTTTGATAACTTTCATCCAAAACAGAAACTTCAGACAAAACTCAGCACCTGGTTGTGGCCGAAACCAAAAACTCCAGTTTGGTTGTGTGAATGTGAACCAGTGAGGGCTGCTGGAGATTTTCAGAGCTTGCAGTCTGCATCCCTCTGCTAAACCCACAGTATCCAAGCCAGAATATAATAATGTAATTTATCTCCAAGCAAAATAGCCTCCACAGACATGGGATGCACCTAATGAAAACTGAAACTAAAAGCCACAGTGCTTTTACAGTGGCTGACTTTGCGCTAGTCACTCTGAGTATAGCGCAAAGTCAGCCACTGTAAAAGCACTGTGGCTTTTAGTTTCAGTTTTCATTAGGTGCATCCCATGTCTGTGGAGGCTATTTTGCTTGGAGATAAATTACATTATTATATTCTGGCTTGGATACTGTGGGTTTAGCAGAGGGATGCAGACTGACCTCATAACTCCACAGAGAGGCTAATTCTTAAGGAGCATATCATCCCTAATTAACAGACAAATTCCTGCTAAAATTTTGCATCAAAAACATTTATTTATTTATTTCAAACACGCTATTTACCATATAAGCTAATGTGCAAAATCATAACTGCATTACTTGCAATTGCAATACAAAAAGAGAATACATTTTACATTCCCTGGTGGGCTAATGGTGTAGTCTGGGCAAGAGCAATGCACCAGTCACAGCAGCCATTTTGAGAGCAGAGCTGGAAGGGGCAAGAATAACTGGGGATCGTTCCTGCCCCAACTACACCCCTAGACCACCAGGGATTGTAAGCCAGACCCAGGAGGTCTATGGGTGAGGGGAGGCATTTGTCGGGGGGGGGGGGGGGGGGTCCAGGAGTAGGGGAAAATCCTGTTAGGAGGGAGACAAACTGGACAAAGCACAAATTTTCAGCTTCCACTGAAAACATATAAGGCCCAATATTTAGAGCAATTTAAGTAGGCTGGCCCACTTAAATTGCGGTGAGCTACCCAACCACCAATATTCAGTGGCACATATATAAAGTAATTTGACTTCTACCTGCAACCTGTGTGTACCGCATTTTGTGAGGTCCTGCAGCCAGCTACTAAATAATCTTGGTTAGTAAATGGAGGCTCTAGTGTATGTATACTAGTTACAGATGTCTGACAATACTGATAACATTTAAACTACTATAGTATGGATGTGCCATGTCATAAGCAGTCTGCCTGAGCACAGAAAAGCTGCAGTGCAGCAGTGATTAGTTTTTAAGAACTAGAGACAAAGATGTTTACAATATACCATATTGTAAAATGATTTGAATATAACTAACTGCTTATAAATTTGTAACTTGATCTAGGGGTACTTAAGCCTGTGATCCCTACCAGTTCTTACATGACGGATGTATATTTGTTAAAATCTAAGATCATAAATCACCTCACTTGATGGGTTTAGAGCTCTTTTTCCACTAATGTACTTGTTCCCATAACCTCCTGTGCGGTGAAAAATCTTAAACACGATAAATGGTGGAAATTCTGTACCAGCAAACCTGAAGAAGTAAAAGGAGAGGATAGTTAAGTTTCTAATGTCAGAACAAAGCAGAGATGTGGGAGTGTTTCTCATATACTGTGGTATGGCTCACCCAATGTATTTCCAGCAAAATATTGATATCATTTCAAACAAAAATGTAAACAAACGCAAGGGGACATTTTTAGTTTTCTTCAATTTTAGCACACACTGGAGATTATTGATTGCAGGGAAAGTTAAAATAAGTACATAAATATTGCCACACTGGGACAGACCAAAGGTCCATCAAGCCCAGCATCCTGTTTCCAACAGTGGCCAATCCAGGTCACAAGTACCTGGCAGAAACCCAAACAATAGTAACATTCCATGTAGAACCCCAAAGAGTAGCAAGATTCTAGAATTACATAAGTACATAAGTAGTGCCATACTGGGAAAGACCAAAGGTCCATCTAGCCCAGCATCCTGTCACCGACAATGGCCAATCCAGGTCAAGGGCACCTGGCACGCTCCCCAAACGTAAAAACATTCCAGACAAGTTATACCTAAAAATGCGGAATTTTTCCAAGTCCATTTAATAGCGGTCTATGGACTTGTCCTTTAGGAATCTATCTAACCCCTTTTTAAACTCCGTCAAGCTAACCGCCCGTACCACGTTCTCCGGCAACGAATTCCAGAGTCTAATTACACGTTGGGTGAAGAAAAATTTTCTCCGATTTGTTTTAAATTTACCACACTGTAGCTTCAACTCATGCCCTCTAGTCCTAGTATTTTTGGATAGCGTGAACAGTCGCTTCACATCCACCCGATCCATTCCACTCATTATTTTATACACTTCTATCATATCTCCCCTCAGCCGTCTCTTCTCCAAGCTGAAAAGCCCTAGCCTTCTCAGCCTCTCTTCATAGGAAAGTCGTCCCATCCCCACTATCATTATCGTCGCCCTTCGCTGTACCTTTTCCAATTCTACTATATCTTTTTTGAGATACGGAGACCAGTACTGAACACAATACTCCAGGTGCGGTCCATGCAGAATTTCAAAGTGTATAGCAACATTCCATTTAGAACCCTAAAGAGTAGCAAGATTCCATTCAGAATCCTAAGTACATAAGTGTTGCCATACTGGGAAAGACCAAAGGTCCATCAAGCCCAGCATCCTGTTTCCAACAGTGGCCAATCCAGGTCACAGATACCCGGCAAGATCCCCAATACAGTTCAATACATTTTATGCTGCTTATCCGAGAAATACAATACACAAACCAGTAGAGGTGATCTTAGGAGTATTTACTGTTTTCTTAGTCTATGACTATATGCTGTTCAAATATAAAGGGAAAGTCTCATACAGTCACCAGGGTAATTTATATCACCTATATAGGTGGACCCCTATTCTGTGACAGATTTAATCATCGACTGACCCCCTCCTACCACTATTTTCAATTTTTATGATTTTTCAATGTTTTTCAGTATTTATGTTGTTTAAATGTCTTATAACATCACCAAGACTTATGTTCTTCTCTGTAAAGCTTATGTCTACTCCCGTATAGATCAAGATATCAGACGGTGTTAGATAACCATTACGGCTTTAGCGGCTATACTTTTAGCGCTCAAACAATCGCCGTCGGCACTTATCTATATGTGCAGGTGCTAATGCTGCCCTTTACTTAATTCGTCCAGGTGCTACTTGTACCCCAACAGGTGCCTGTTTCGCTTCATATAACTTTTTCAAGGGATGTTCTTCCTACAGCACAAGCGCTCTCAAAAAGAACCGCAGTGGCTGCTTTTTTTTTTTTTTTAAGGATAGAGGCAGGAGAAAAAGACAAGGGAAGACTGCGATTAAGAGGTAGCAAGTAGCAACGGGGGAATCAGGGAGGGACCTAGACACTAGGTTTACACCTGAGGCACAGGATATTCTCAACCCCAACAGGACCGCGCACAGGAGCTGCTATCCCGCCTGTTGGAGATAGAGAATACTGGCTTGGTTGCTAAGCGCAGGAGCTTAAGAGGCACAACAGGGTTCTCTATCTCCACCTGCTGGTGGAAGGTCACAACCCACTTCTGGACTGATCCTTGGGATGTAGTGGAAAGTGGTGTTATTCTTGTTAGTGCGCAAATACTGTCCTGGATCCCTCAAATCTTAAAATGTTTTCGGTTACATTTTGTTTTGTGTTTTATGATTATTGTATTGCACACAGAATATAACAAACACTGCAAGCAAGAGAACAAAAAAAACTGTTTTACAATGGTCTGGCGCAAGGACATAATCCCTAGAGTACAGTGGCAACATTATACTACAGCATATGATTCCAATATTTTCCATACTTCCAAAAATCTCATCTGTCCATGTTCATGCTCTATCGCAGCTTTCTCATACACAGACACATAGCACAGATTGAGTTCCACAACAATAGCACAGCAAGTTGCAAATTATCTTTCCAGTGTGTAAGAATTAACTTAATAGCAACTGAAATCAAAATATTAAGTAATCTGGCTGGATTAGACAACCCATGCTCCAGTGCTCTTGATTTTCCTATAGCACGCTTACATTGAAGGGGTTCCTGTAAATGTAAAATGGTTGTAATTTATTCACAAACAGTTCCCCCAAAAGAATGGGTATTGGGACAGGAACACAACATGTTCATCAGCATCACAATATGCTGGTTATATGACTAGCATACCACCTAGGTGGGTAATTTTAGCCATTTTATGAGCCAGATGATTTATCCCCAAATCACACCCAATCTTTTCCATTCCTACCTTAGATTCCTTTTCTGTAGTGCCAGATTGTTATATAGTATAAATACACTGTTACCTTTGGGGCACCACACAATTTCTGAACTACCAGTACGTCATCTGGCTCAGGAGCCAAAGCAATCTACTTTAGCAGCACAGATGCAATGGCACAATTGTAACCAATAGAAATATTGATTGCTTGCGGCTGCTGGAAAGAAGAAAGCTGGCCATTAACCAAAAACTTTACCCAAGGGAAAGGTGATGGGATTTGAAAGGTAAAATTATGTATAATCATACCTGATAATTTTCTTTCCATTAATCAAAGCTGATCAATCCATAGACTGGTGGGTTGTGTCCATCTACCAGCAGGTGGAGATAGAGAGCAAACTTTTGCCTCCCTATATGTGGTCATATGCTGCCGGAAACTCCTCAGTATGTCGATATCAAAGCTCCATCCGCAGGACTCAGCACTTAGAGAATTACACCCACGAAGGGACACTCTGCCCAGCTCACCACCGCCGAAACGGGGGAGGGGAAATAACCCAGCTCATCCCCACACAAGTGGGGGAGGGGAATCCGTCCAGCTCATCCCCGCGGAGCGGGGGAGGGACACCACACCCGCCGATGCGGGGGGATCTGGCTTATCCTGCAACCGCAACCGCGGGAGGAGCTGACTGACCCTAACACCGCCGAAGCGGGAGGGGTACAAAGCTGCCCTACAGCCGCACGAAGCGGGAGGGAGTGCCGGCAGAATTTTAAGTCTCAATCCAGCCCCGTAAAACGGAGGGGAGAGGAATGCAGCAGCTCACTGTAACACAAACTCGTCTTAACTCTTGAAGAATCCAAGTGAAAAAAAAACTTGAACACGAAGTCTTTCTGAAGTAACTGAAGACTAAACTTGAACCTGAAATGCAACCAGAATAAAAACAGTACAGATATCTGGGAGGGGCTATGGATTGATCAGCTATGATTAATGGAAAGAAAATTATCAGGTATGATTATACATAATTTTACCTTCCATATCATCAAGCTGATCAATCCATAGACTGGTGGGATGTACCGAAGCAGTACTCACCCAGGGCGGGACATTGAAATCCCTGACCTCAACACTGAAGCTCCAAACCGGGCCTCCGCCCGTGCAGCCACAGTCAAACGGTAATGCTTGGAGAATGTATGAGCCGAAGCCCAAGTTGCCGCCTTGCATATCTCTTCCAAGGAGACGGATCCGGCCTCTGCCATCGAGGCCGCCTGAGCTCTCGTGGAGTGAGCCTTCAGCTGGATAGGCGGCACCTTCCCCGCGGCCACATAAGCCGCTGCAATGGCTTCCTTGACCCATCTTGCCACTGTAGGCTTAGCAGCCTGCAGACCCTTACGAGGACCTGCAAACAGGACAAACAGATGATCCGATTTCCGGAAATCATTGGTCACTTCCAAGTATCTGATGATGACTCGTCTCACATCCAGATATTTAAGAGCAGAGTACTCCTCTGGGTAGTCCTCCCTACGAAAGGAAGGGAGACAGAGCTGCTGATTCACATGGAAGCGAGAAACAATCTTGGGCAGGAAGGAAGGCACTGTGCGAATAGTCACTCCTGCCTCAGTGAACTGCAGAAAAGGCTCTCGACAGGAGAGCGCCTGGAGCTCGGAAACTCTTCTGGCTGAAGTGATAGCCACCAAAAAGACTGCTTTCAACGTCAGGTCTTTCAGAGATGCCCTCGACAAGGGTTCAAAAGGCGGCTTCTGCAATGCTCTTAGCACCAGGTTGAGATTCCACGCAGGCACCACTGAGTGCAGAGGAGGGCGCAGGTGATTAACTCCCTTGAGAAAGCGCACCACATCTGGCTGTGAAGCCAGGGAAGCACCCTTCAGGCAGCCCCTGAAGCAAGCCAGAGCCGCTACCTGGACTTTAAGGGAACTGAGCGACAGGCCTTTCTCCAGACCTTCTTGCAGGAACGCCAACACTGAAGAAATTGGAGCAGTGAAGGGAGAAAGTGAGCCTGCTTCACACCACGCTGCAAAGATACGCCAAACTCTGGCGTAAGCAGTAGAAGTAGAGCGCTTCCTCGCTCTCAGCATAGTGGCGATGACCTTGTCTGAGAAGCCCTTCTTCCTCAGACGCTGCCGCTCAATAGCCAGGCCGTAAGACCAAAGGGGGAGGGATCCTCCATCACCACGGGACCCTGATGTAACAGGCCCTGCTCCACTGACAGCCGCAGAGGATCGTCGACTGAGAGCCTGATCAAGTCCGCATACCAGGGACGCCTGGGCCAATCCGGACCCACCAGGATTACCCTGCCAGGATGCTTTGCCACCCGGTCTAGCACCCTGCCCAACATGGGCCAGGGCGGGAACACATAGAGAAGCTCTTGTGTCGGCCACTGTTGGAGAAGAGCATCTACTCCCAGGGATCGAGGGTCCCGTCCTCTGCTGAAAAAGCGCGGCACTTGGCAATTGGCCGATGACGCCATCAGATCTAGGCTCGGCTGGCCCCAGCGCTTCGTGATGTCCAAGAATGCCTGAGCAGATAGCTGCCACTCTCCGGGCTCCAAGGTATGGCGACTGAGAAAGTCCGCCTTGACATTCATGACTCCGGCAATGTGGGCCGCTGAAAGCTGCTCCAGGTTCACTTCCGCCCACTGGCAAAGATTCATAGCCTCCTTGGCTAGAGGGGCGCTCTTGGTACCTCCCTGGCGGTTGACATAGGCCACAGCCGTGGCATTGTCCGACAGGACCCGTACAGGCTTCAACACCAGTACCGGGATGAACTCCAAAAGCGCCAACCGAATGGCCCTGAGTTCCAGGAGGTTGATAGACCACTTTGCCTCTGCAGGAGACCAGAGCCCCTGCGCTGTCCTTCCCAAGCAGTGGGCTCCCCAGCCCGACAACGAGGCGTCCGTCGTGACGACAATCCACTCTGGGGTCACCAGAGGCATTCCCGCAGACAACTTGTCTGTCTGCATCCACCAGCTCAGCGCCTTGCGCACTGCTGGGTCCAAGGGAAGGCGCACAGCATAATCCTCCGACATCGGAGTCCAGCGCTGCAGCAAAGAGTGTTGAAGTGGTCTCATATGAGCCCTGGCCCAGGGCACAACTTCCATCGTGGCCGTCATAGAGCCCAACAGCTGCACATAGTCCCAAGCCCGAAGGGGAGAGGCTACTAGGAACTGGTCCACCTGAGCCTGAAGTTTGACAATCCGATTGTCTGGCAGGAACACTCTGCCCACTTGGGTGTCGAATCGAACTCCCAGGTACTCCAGGGACTGAGTCGGGCGCAGCTGGCTCTTCTCCCAGTTGATGATCCATCCCAGGGAGCTCAAAAGAGCAACTACCCGGTCCACAGCTTTGCCGCACTCTGCATAAGAGGGGGCTCGGATCAACCAGTCGTCCAGATAAGGATGGACTTGTACCCCTTCCTTTCGTAGGAAGGCCGCGATGACCACCATTACTTTGGAAAAGGTCCGCGGAGCAGTAGCCAACCCGAAAGGGAGGGCTCTGAACTGGAAGTGTCGTCCCAGGACTGCAAAACGCAGAAAGCGTTGATGAGGAGGCCAGATGGGAATATGCAGGTACGCTTCCTTGATGTCCAAGGATGCCAGGAACTCTCCTGCCTTCACTGCCGCTATAACAGAGCGGAGAGTCTCCATGCGAAAGTGCCGCACTTTCAAGGCCCGATTGACCCCTTTGAGGTCGAGGATAGGCCGGACAGAACCTCCTTTCTTTGGTACCACAAAGTAAATGGAGTAACGTCCCTTGCCAAGCTGACTTTCTGGCACCGGAACGACTGCGCCCAGGCGGATCAGATTGTCCAAAGTCTGCTGCACTGCCACAGCTTTGACCGGAGACTTGCAGGGAGAGAGTACAAACCCGTCTTTTAAGGGTCGGCAGAACTCTAGTTTGTAGCCGTCTCTGATGACTTCCAGCACCCACGCGTCTGAAGTTATTGTGGTCCACTCGCCCAGAAACGAGGACAGCCGTCCTCCAATCTGCACTGGGGCGTGGACCAAGACCCCGTCATTGGGTACGAGACCCTGGGGGAGGACCGGAGGGAGCACCTCCGGGACGGCGGTCTCTGCGAAAGGAATGCTGCTTGGGGGAGAAATTCCTCTTGAAGGAAGAGGGGGCAGAGGAACCCGACTTGCCCGGGCGATACCGACGGGCTTCCTGCAACCGTCCTCTGGAGGTACCAGGACGAGTACTAGCCCGAGCCCTGACCTCTGGTAATTTCTTGCCCTTAGACGTGCCGAGATCGGTCACGATTTTGTCCAGCTCGACCCCAAAGAGCAGCTTGCCTTTAAAAGGCAATCTAGCCAGGCGGGATTTAGAGGCGTGGTCAGCAGACCAATGTTTCAGCCAAAGCCACCGCCGCGCAGAGATTGTCTGAGCCATGCCTTTAGCTGAGGCCCTCAAGACATCATACAGCAAGTCTGCCAAATAGGCTAAGCCCGATTCCAGGGCCGGCCAATCAGCCCTCAAGGAATGATCCGAGGGGGAAGCCCGCTGCACCATAGTCAGGCACGCCCTGGCCACATAGGAGCCGCAAACTGAGGCCTGCAAACTTAAAGCAGCCGCCTCAAAGGACGACCTTAAGGCCGCCTCCAATCTTCTGTCTTGGGCGTCCTTTAGGGCCATGCCACCTTCCACCGGCAACGCCGTTTTCTTAGTCACCGCAGTGATTAAAGAATCCACGGTAGGCCACAGATAGGCCTCACGTTCACTCACAGCCAAAGGATAGAGGCGGGACATAGCCCTAGCCACTTTAAGGCTCGCTTCCGGGACATCCCATTGAGCCGAAATTAAGGTGTGCATGGCATCATGCACGTGGAAGGTTCTAGGCGGGCGCTTCGTCCCCAGCATAATGGCAGAGCCAACAGGGGCTGAGGGAGAGACGTCCTCCGGAGAGGAAATCTTCAAAGTGTCCATGGCCTGTAACAACAGGTTGGGCAAATCCTCTGGGCTAAAAAGCCGCGCTGCAGAGGGGTCATCCGCTCCATCCGAGCGGGGATCCGTCTCCTCCAAGGAATCCGCAAAGGACCGTTGGGAGACCTCAGACACGCTGCCCTCATCTACATCGGAGGAGACAAAGTCCTCCAAGGCCTGGGAATCAACCCGAGGGCGTTTACCTCTGGGAACCTCAACCTCTTTACCAGACGAGGGAGCAGGGGCAGCGTTTTGCATGAGGAAAGCCTGATGGAGCAGCAAAACAAACTCAGGGGAGAAACCCCCCAGACTGTGCACTTCCGCAGCCTGGGCAACAGCCCTAGACGCACCCTCAACCGGCGCTCGCAAGAGCGGGGGAGAGACATGCTGCGCATCCAAAATGGCGTCCGGCGCGACACTCCGCGAAGGAGCCGCGCGGGAAGAACGGCGCTTAACTTTAGCCGCTTTTGTGCCGTCGCCCAAATTAAGGGCGTTCATGGCATTAATGTCTCCAACCTCAAGGGCGGCCCACGAAGAAGCCGTCTGAGCCGCGTGGCCGGCCAAGATGGCGGAGGCGAGGAGCGGGGGATGGGCGTTTATGGCGGGAAAAACCGCCACGCCGGAGGAAGGACCGGGACATTCATCGGTCACGAAACTGTCACCCAACAAGGGCGAATCAGGCTGTAAGACCCCCGCATCCCCTCTAGAAGCGCTCAAGCGATCCGGGGAGCGACCCTTTGCGCCCTCGCCCTCCGACGCCATATGCCACGAGGAGAAGAATCGGGGAACCCCCTGCCCGCTATAAAAAGGTAAAAATTACCTGCTGTCCGCTCCGAGCTGTAACGAACTGGTGTCCCAGTGAGTAGCTGCAATGAACGTTTAAATAAACGTCGAAATAAACGCCTTTAAGGACGTTTAAAATTTTTTTTTTTTTTTTTTTTTTTTTTTAACGGAGCCAGCGGGAGGGGGGAGAAAAGGAGGGACCTGGCACCACCAGGTTTGCACTTGCTCAAAAGAGCCCTCAACCCCAGGCACTCAACAAAACCTAAAAATTAGGCTTGGAGGCCTAGCCAGAGCTGCTGCTGTGTGTGACCACCACCTGCTGAGATAGAGAACATACTGGGGAGTTTCCGGCAGCACATGACCACATATAGGGAGGCAAAAGTTTGCTCTCTATCTCCACCTGCTGGTAGATGGACACAACCCACCAGTCTATGGATTGATCAGCTTGATGATATGGAATACTGCCTTTCGGTGGTAATAATCAATTGTAACAATTTTGTACCTGGAGCAATGGAGGGTTAAGTGACCTGCCCAGAGTCACAAGGAGCTGCAGTGAGAATCAATCCAGTTTCTTGGGTTCTCAGCCCACTGCACTAACCATTAGGCTACATAAGTACATAAGTTCCCTTCTCCACTACTGCCAACTCCAGACTTTGCGCCTTCTGTCTCGCTGCACCCTACGCCTGGAATAAACTTCCTGAGCCCCTACGTCTTGCCCCACCCTTGGCCACCTTTAAATCTAGACTGAAAGCCCACCTCTTTAACATTGCTTTTGACTCGTAACCACTCGCCTCCACCTACCCTCCTCTCCTCCTTCCTGTACACATTAATTGATTTAATTTGCTTACTTTATTTTTTGTCTATTATATTGTAAGCTCTTTGAGCAGGGACTGTCTTTCTTCTATGTTTGTGCAGCGCTGCGTACGCCTTGTAGCGCCATAGAAATGCTAAATAGTAGTAGTAGTAGTAAGTATTGCCATAATGGGACAGACCAAAGGTCCATTAAACCCAGCATCCTGTTTCCAACAGTGGCCAATCCAGGTCACAAATACCTGGCAAGATCCCCAAAATGTACAAAACATTTTATGCTGCTTATCCCAGAAATAACTGAACAATAAAGAATAGACTAAAAAGTCCATATGTGTTATGCACTCAATTTGATAAGAGGGGGAGAAAAAAGCCTCAGAATTTCTCAAGAAAGGCTCGTAGTGATCGCAGTCAGTACTTAATAGTTAACTGGCTGTCTTCTTGTGGTATATGTAATCATATACATATGTACATATACCACAAGAAGACAGCCAGTTAACTATTAAGTACTGATTGCGATCACTACGAGCCTTACTTGAGAAATTCTGAGGCTTTTTTCTCCCTCTCTTATCAAATTGAGTGCGTAACATGTGTGGACTTTTTAGTCTATTCTTTTTTTTTATTTTTAGAAGATTTTTCTTGAGAAATTACAAATTCAAACCCTAATCTAATACATTCCACTGCTAAGCTTATTCCCCCCCCCCTCCCGAACCCGTATCATGGTGGTGCTGGTTTATAAGTTTGTAACTGTTCATATGGCTGCCAAATTTTGTTAAAGGGTCCCAAACGACTTTTCCTCATTGCAGTCAATTTCAACATTGGATAAAGAAAGTCAACTTTTTGAAGTATCATCTGCATCCCTGGTGGTTTGTGCTGTTTCCAAGTTCTTGTTATTGCTATTTTCGCCGCAATCAAGTATTGAATTGCCAGTCTATGGTGCTCCACTGCCATTGTTGCCGGTTTAAAGTGTAGGAGACAGTTTTCCGCTTTACAGGGGAATAGTCTATTCTTTATTGTTTAGTTGTTTATCCATCAGCGAATAGACTTAGGTCGTGCTCTAATGTATCCCAGAAATAAGCAGTAGATTTTCCCCAAGTTCATTTTAATAATGGTCTATGGACTTTTCCTTTAGGAAGCCGTCCAAACCACTCCACTCCTACTCTTGCACTGACTTCCAATTTACTACTCATTTTTGGATCTGGAATTTAGGATTATACCAAAGGGGAAAACTTTCAGAGTCTGGCCATAAGGTATCCATAAATGTTTCAAGTGCTCTAGATGTCACCACTGTAGAATTCAACATTGGCTGTTCTTTTATTCATTTTGGTAGCTGTGTATTCAATACATAATATAAGAGGAAGGGAAGACACTGTACTTTTTCTTAAACCAGTTAAGTGAGAGGTTCTCTTTTATGAACCAGTAGAATCCATGGCATAACAAGACAGCAAGATGATACTCCTTGAAGCTTGGAAAGTTCATCCAACCTTCTGTTCTACGCATCCACAATTTCCCCAGAGCTATAAGTGGGGCTTCCCATTCTACAAAAATCGCAAGGGAAGTTTATCAATTTTCTTATAAAAAGTATCTGTGGTATCATGCTAAGTAATTTATTTTGGGGGATACATGGTAACATAGTAGATGACGGCAGAGAAAGACCTGTAAGGTCCATCCAGTCTGACCAACAAAATAAACTCACATGTGCTACTTTATGTGTATACCTGACCTTGATTTGTATCTGCCATTTTCAGGGCACAGACCGTAGAAGTCTGCCCAGCACTAGCCCCGCCTCCCACCACCGGTGCTGCCACCCAATCTCCGCTAAGCTTCTGAGGATCCATTCCTTCTGAACAGAATTCCTTTATGTTTATACCATGCATTTTAATTGTTTCCAGTCGGCTCCACCAAGATAAATGAAGGGAAGACCAAGAAATGAGCAAGTGACTCAGCATATCTAAGACCAAAGCCATATTGCATTCAACCATTAGTACATAAGTATTGCCATACTGGGACAGACTGAAGGTCTATCAAGCCCAGCATCCTGTTTCCAACAGTGGTCAATCCAGGTTACAAGTACCTGGCAAGATCCCAAAACAGTACAATATATTTTATGCTGCTTATCCTACAAATAAGCAGTGGATTTTCCCCAAGTCCATTTTAATAATGGCTTATGGACTTTTCTTTTAGGAAGCTATCCCCCCCTCCAAAGGGACACCACCTTGTAGTGGTGGAGGGGCTTCTGTGTTTCAATGACTCAGAGGGCTATGCTGAAGGGTTACCCATATCAGACAGGCCTCTGAGGAGAAACCAGACAAAGAGTGTCCCAAACTAGGGAGAGTGGAAAGATGGTGACCTGAAGCTCGTATGCTCAACGGCCCAGCTGTCCTCTGAAGTTTTGTCTTTGATCCTGGGGAACTGAGTTCGATTCCCACTGCAGCTCCTGGTGACTCTGGGCAAGTCACTTAACTCTCCATTGCCCCTAGTACAAAATAAGTACCTGAATATATGTAAACCGCTTTGAATTTAGTTAAAAAACCTCAGAAAGGCGGTATATCAAGTCCCATTTCCCTTTCCCTATATGGAAAGCCAGTCCCTGCACTCATACCAAAACTGAAGATCCTAAACAGGAGGAAAAATAAAAACATAGCTTGAAGGAATTGCAGAGCAGCACCCAGGGAAAGGATTCACTACACTTACATGAACGCATACCCTGCTGTCTATACTGAAAAAAAAAGAAAAGGCTACTCAACAAATAAAGCACATGTAAACATTCACCCCACCATCCTCACAGCATTCCCATCATATTTTGCAGCAGCAAGACTCATAGAAGGTTGCAAGCGACGTGACCACATCACACCATTTTTGCAAAAACTCCATTGGCTACCAGTACAATACAGGGCTAAATTTAAAACTCTATGTCTGATCTTCAAGGCCCTGAAAGGAAATGGCCCCGAGTATCTGAAGAATAGGATGATCCTCCACATACCGCCAAGGACACTAAGGTCCTCCCAAGGACTTTTCATTAACTACACCCTCTCCAAAAGACATTACACGATGTGATACCTGCAAGCGAGCCTTTTCTGGAGTAGCCCCCACACTCTGGAATGCATTGCCTGAAAGGCTCTGCTTAACACAAGACTACCTCTACTTCAGGAAGCAAGTGAAAGCTTGGCTCTTCAACCAGGCCTTTAATGGAAGAAGTAACTAACTTGTTAGTTTCACTCACACACACAAGGATTGACTCGGGCTGCACATACGGCAGCGGGACATGTTTATTCACTCCTACCCTAGCTGAGATAATATTTAACCATCTCTCTGACCTCACGTGCAACTTTCTTCACATCAATCACCTTACTTTCTAATTCTTCCTACTTTCTTACTCATCTATATGTTACAACTTTGCCTTACTCCTCACTACCAATTATAATGTTTTAGTACATATTGTGTTGTCATTGCAAGTAGTATACCATGCCATACTTTGTATTGTTCGAATATTTTTACTGCTCATGTTTGATCTATCCTTACTGTACACCGCCTTGAGTGAATTCCTTCAAAAAGGCAGTACATAAATCCTAATAAATTAAATAAAATATTAACCTTCCTTCCACACGTCATCTCCAGCACTACCAAGCTCAGACACCAGCCTCACCATATATCACTTCCCTCTATGACACTACACCCTAATCACTCCCTCTTCTCCACCCTGGATTCATTTTCTCACCAAACCAACACTCAGAGTGTACTGCCTACAAAAAAAAAAAAAACAAAGCTAATACACACACAGGTAGTGCACATAGTAACTAACATTCCCAAAGGTAAAAAAAAAAAAAAACCCCAAAAAAGTCAGTGCAACAAGCCACATCCCACGACCAAGAAAATCAGCCACACAATCTCTGTAGGGAAATCATCACAATCTATGAAGTTAAGGTGGTAAACCTCTCAGGATAGGAGCTTACACAGGATTGTCCATCAGTGAAAAGCCCAGGGAGAATGTCCATAACAGCACTGTCCCATAATCTTACTGGGTCTCCATTTTAGTGCCAGATTCTTCTTGGAGGAAAGTTAACAAATGTCCTTATCTTGTTATGAAGTGTTACCCTCATTTGGGCAGGGTAGTAAAGCATGAATGGGGCACTGAGCTTCTTCAGCTGATTCTGTGATGATGCCAAAAAGTATTTCCTGCACAATTGCATTACTGAAATCTGGAAAAATTAATATCTTCTTCCCCTGATACTGGATAGGGACCCAGAGGAGCACAGCAATGACATAAGGATAACGTTGGATCTTGACTACAAATGGCCTGGGGAGCTTAGCTCCTTTAAGACGTGTGCTGGCACCCGATGACCCTTCTCTCTCTGTCAAAGTCTTGTGTAAATGTGAGGTCCAATACACAAGACAAAAGTTCCTTTAAAAAGGAAATTGCATCCTTCCCCTCTAATACTTCCAGAAGGCCAGGCTAAGAATGCTGTTATGTTTGCAGTGATCACTTAAATCCTCCAGGGCTGGCCAAAGAAGTTCTTAAATTTGCATTGTGTGAGGGCAACTTCCTCATCTAGTCCAGTGATACACTAACTGAACTCACTTAGTCGCTGGTGCAATTCAGCCAGTGCTTTACAGATTTTATTCTTGTGAAGCATATCTGTTACCTTTTTGAGCTCCTGCATGATAACAGCAAGTAGTGATTGTCTTTTTGATCGGACACAGCGGTTCAGATTTTTGCCTACCAACGCTTTCAAAAAGTAGAAAGACCAGGGGACACTCGATGAAACTACATGAAAATACTTTAAAACAAATAGGAGGAAATAGTTTTTCACTCAAAGAATAGTTAAGCTCTGGAACTCGTTGCTGGAAGATGTGATAATAGCAGTTAATGTATCTGGGTTTAAAAAAGGTTTGGAAAAGTCCATAATCTGTTATTGAGATAGGCATGGGGGAAAACCACTGTTTGCCCCGGGATTAGTACTACTACTACTACTACTACTACTACTATTTAGCATTTCTATAGCGCTACAAGGCATACGCAGCGCTGCACAAACATAGAAGAAAGACAGTCCCTGCTCAAAGAGCTTACAATCTAATAGACAAAAAATAAATAAAGTAATCAAATCAATTAATGTGAACGGGAAGGAAGAGAGGAGGGTAGGTGGAGGCGAGTGGTTACAAGTGGTTACGAGTCAAAAGCAATGTAGTAGCATGGAATGTTGCTACTAACTGGATTTCTGTCAGGTACTGGTGACCTGGTTTGGCCACTGTTGAAAGCAGGATACTGGACTAGATGGACCATTGGTGTGGCCCAGTATGGCTATTCTTATGTTCTTATGTAAACTGGGCTCGGACTCGTTTCATTTTTAGACTGGATGTAGACACTATCAGCTGTTGACTGCTGAGCCCACAATCATACTTGAGAAAGGAATGAGTGGGAAAGTGCGGGGTACAAATGTAACAAAAATAAATAAATAAAAATACAGCACAGGGGATAATATTGTTATGAATCCTCCTGGGAGCAATTCCCTTAGGCTGCCATCTTGCACATGGCTTGCTAGCACCCTCCAAAATAGGTGCTTTTTTGAATTTCTCACATAGCCATCCTGTTATAAACTCAAGCTTATAAATAAATGTGCAGGTTTTACCTGAATCTGATTTTACACTGCATACTAGGATCCCTGATGAGTTCTGCTTCTAAGGGACTCACTAGCCTTAGAATTTGATAGGTGACACAGTGCTCCTGGAAGAGACAAAAGAGAAATGCAGAACACCTTACACTTTCCAACTGTCACTTATGTTACTAATAATTTTTATTTAACAGTTTTGGTACAAAGAACCAATTCTTCTAATATGCAGAACAATAATAACCATTTTAATGCTTTTGGAGTTATACTGTGCTTCAGTATCAGCAAAACAGGGTCCACACTAAAGATTTGGCAGCCGCACAACTTAGTATAATGCACGAGGTTCACTCTGGGAGCAACCTTAAGTCCCTGCATCTTTATGGTTGGTGAAGCTCTGGGTCTTTATCCCTAGCCTACAGTGGGTAATCCAGATTAACTGCAGGAAGCACCTGATCAGGCCCCTTTGCTACAGTTGTACAGTCAGACATCACCAAGACCAATAATATATGCTGAAGTATGGTCACACTGCATCAGTTCTTGTTTTCTTAAGCAAAAAAGAGGAATGAAAAAGAATGAAAAAACTTAGACTGGTCAAATGCTTCATAGGTAAGCTTTAATGTGAACAGATGTACAGTAATATATTTGGGGTGCAGAAATCCAAAGTTCTATGAGGTGGGGAAATGGGATGGAGGATGGAGGAGGAGACTGATGGATATGGACCAGAAAAGAGACCTTGTGGTGATAGTGCCTGATAATCTCAAGGTAACAAAACTGTGTGATAAGTTGGCAGCTAAAGTACTAAGGATGCTGGACTGCATAGAGAGAGGTATAAACAACACAAAGGTGATAATGCCATGTACAGGTCACTGGTGAGGCTTCGCTTGGAATACTCTATTTGGCTCGAAGGCCGTATCTCAATAATTCCAGAAAAAAAGCAACCAAAATGGTATGGGGTCTACACCACCAACCATAAGAGATCTGAGAACCTAAATATATATACCCTAGAAGAGAGGATAGGTACTGTAAATTTGATTTAAAAAAACATTAAAGTACTTGAGAGGTATTAATACACAAGAAACAAACCCTTTCCAAAGGAAAAAAAAAAGCTGTAGAACCAGGGAACATGATTTGAAGCTGCAAGGAGGTAGACTCAGGAGCAATATTGGGAAATATTTCTTCATAGAAAAGGTAGCAGATGCATGGAATGCTCTTTCAGAGGAAGTGATTCAAATGAACGTGTGATAAACAGAGGTTCTGTTAATGGCAAGATGATGAAAATCAGTCATTGTACATCTCATCTCAGAAAAACAATGATATGACATTTTTGCACTTTAAAGACAACATGGCAAGTTGCACGGAGTGGAGGAGTAGCCTAGTGGTTAGTGCAGTGGACTTTGATCCTGGGGAACTGGGTTCGATTCATACTGCAGTTCCTTGTGACTGTGGGCAAGTCACTTAACCCTCCATTGCCCCAGGTACAAAATAAGCACCTGTAAACTGCTTTGAATTTTGCAAAATACCACAGAAAGGCGGTATATCAAGTTCCATTTCCTTTTCCCCTTCCTGTTATACAAAGGGATGGGAAGACAGTCTGCATGCAAGAGCAGCAGTTACAATCCTGAAAGAATTAGTGCGGTTGCTAAATTAGTGTGGTTGAATGTGTAGGAATAAACCAGTCGATATTCAACCTGCAGCAGTCACCAGCAATAAATATCCACCAACAGTTGTTTGGGCCTTGACTAAATATTAGCTGGGACCTGCATAAGGAATGCAGGTGCCCTCTACTTCCCTGATTCCCCTTCTCTCCCCTGTGATGCTGACCACCCCTTTCCCTTCCCTTCCCCCCTCCAGTCGCACACAAGCCCACTCCCCCTTCTAATCTACCCCCAGTAGCACATAAATCCACCCCCTTCCAATCCTCCCACAGAATCACATAAGCTTCCCCATCCAATCTCCCTCCCACCATCTTGAGGGCATGAAAGGCTCGGAGCCCACCCTCCATCCCTCCTACCTTGGGCCTGCCTTGGAGAGTTCTGGTGTTCCTCTAAGGTCCTAAGTGCAGAAGCAAAGCCCATTCACTCCTGCCCATGATGGTTAACTCCCTAAAATGGTTGTCGTGACCTGTAGTACTAGAGGTCGTGGCAGCCATTTTAGGGAGGTAGCCATCATGAACAGACCGTAGAAGCACTAGCTTTGCTTCCCAATTACCGGTGTTGCCACACAATTTCTGCTAAGCTTCTGTGGATCATTTCCTTTTGAACAGGATTCCTTTGCGTTTATCCCACACATTTTTGAATTCCTCCCCTCCCCAGGCACCACGTCCTCCCATCTTCAACTCCTCCCCTCCATGGGCACTCTCTCATCCTTTCTCTCTTCCCTTCCCTTGCCCTACTCTCCATGGACAGCATCTCTTCCAGTCTCTCCTTTCCCCTTCTCTCCACAAGTACCATGTCCTCCCATCTTCCTCTCCTCTCCTCCCCTCCCCAGTCACCACGTCCTCCCATCTTCAACTCCTCCCCTCCATGGACACTCTCTCATCCTTTCTCTCTTCCCTTCCCTTGCCCTACTCTCCATGGACAGCATCTCTTCCAGTCTCTCCTTTCCCCTTCTCTCCACAAGTACCATGTCCTCCCATCTTCCTCTCCTCTCCTCCCCTCCCCAGTCACCACGTCCTCCCATCTTCAACTCCTCCCCTCCATGGGCACTCTCTCATCCTTTCTCTCTTCCCTTCCCTTGCCCTACTCTCCATGGACAGCATCTCTTCCAGTCTCTCCTTTCCCCTTCTCTCCACAAGTACCATGTCCTCCCATCTTCCTCTCCTCTCCTCCCCTCCCCAGTCACCACGTCCTCCCATCTTCAACTCCTCCCCTCCATGGGCACTCTCTCATCCTTTCTCTCTTCCCTTCCCTTGCCCTACTCTCCATGGACAGCATCTCTTCCAGTCTCTCCTTTCCCCTTCTCTCCACAAGTACCATGTCCTCCCATCTTCCTCTCCTCTCCTCCCCTCCCCAGTCACCACGTCCTCCCATCTTCAACTCCTCCCCTCCATGGGCACTCTCTCATCCTTTCTCTCTTCCCTTCCCTTGCCCTACTCTCCATGGACAGCATCTCTTCCAGTCTCTCCTTTCCCCTTCTCTCCACAAGTACCATGTCCTCCCATCTTCCTCTCCTCTCCTCCCCTGTCACCACGTCCTCCCATCTTCAACTCCTCCCCTCTATAGGCACCATCTCCTCTGTTTTTTTTCCCTCCCCATTTCCTATATCCAGGATCTGTCCCTCTCAAGCAACCACAAGAGATAAGCAGAGGTGTCAGAAGAAGGAATAGAGAGAAGCAACTTCACATCTCCTCTTCTCGCAATCCGCATTCTCTCTCTCTCCTGCTGCTTCTACCTGCCCCCTCCGCACTTTTTTTGTGTCTCAGTTGCCTGAAGTCTCTCCCTCTCTCTCTCTCTGTAGCATCCCGCCTGGAAACAGGAAGTTCTGTCAGAGCAGGTGGGATGAGAGAGAGAGAGAGACTTCAGGTGACAGAGCCACAGCCTGCCTTCTGCATTACAACGTAAGGTCGGAGAAGGCAGGTAGAATCAGCATTAGTGAGAGAGCACAGGCCGCCTTCTTCAAAAGGCCATCTCTTCTGGGTTCCAACACTGCTGCCCAGAGCCTCTCCTGCCTTGCCCCAGTCCAGAAGTGTCGCAGGGCTCGTACCTCCACGGTCACTTCCAGTCTGCAGGTGTGCGAGGCTCTGCTTCCCTCGCACAGTAGAGAACTGCCTCTTGCCACAGCAGCAGGGCTGACCCAGTAGCTCAGGTGAGCAAGGCTGGATGGTTGTGGATGTGTGAAAGACAGCTGCCCTTTAACGTGCATACAAATTTTTAATGCTCGTTAAAACATTTAACGAGTTAATCACGTTATTAATGCGTTAAACGTACAGCCCTACTATATTACTATGAAATGGGGCTTTTAATATGTTTTTATTCCTTATATTTCTATAATATAGTAGGATATTAAAGAAAAAAAAGCTGTTTGATGCATTAAATTGAAACGTTAATGTCTAGGATGTATTGTTTCTAGAAGTACCATACTAGATCCAGAATGAATAATGTTAAGTTACAAAACATACAGCTGCTCGGGCAGCATGCTTTAGCAGTTTGAAAAGGTTTCTATTCCTCCAAGATATCCAGGCTCGTTGAATAACTTCAGCTGCAAGTCTTTCTTTCCTAGAAGAAATAAATATAGGTTTAAATCACAATGTAGTCAAAAAGCAAACAGAATGTTAGACTAATTCAGAAAAAAATGAAATAAAATTGAGAATGCAATGTCTCTATAAAGAACATAGTAACATAGTAGATGACAGCAGAGAAAGACCTGCACGGTCCATCCAGTCTGCCCAACAAGATAAACTCATATGTGCTACTTTACGTGTATACCTGACCTTGATTTGTATCTGTGATTTTCAGGGCACAGACAGTAGAAGTCTGCCCAGCACTAGCCCCGCCTCCCCCCACCGGCTCTGCCACCCAATCTCCGCTAAGCTTCTGAGGATCTCTTCCTTCTGAAGTGGAAGTGAAGGGGCATTTTCAATATGACATCTAAGTTCAACTTTGGACGTCTTGTTTAAAACATCTAGAATCTGAATAGCAAATACAGCCATTTTCGAAAAAGCAAAACGTCTATCTTTTTTTTTTTTTATATCATTTGTAACAAGGTTTTGTGCTGTATATGCTTAGGCCATTTTAGGAAAAAAAAAACCCACATCCAAGTGAAAAATGTAGAAAATCAAACTATTTGGATGTAACAGGAGCCAGCATTTTTAGTAGACTGGTTCCCCAGATATCCCTTGACAGCAACTGCAGTGAACTTCATATAAACGCTCCCTGGTACACATCTCACTGTTGCTCCCTTAATTGTATGGTGAGACTTCCAAAACCCACTGCTCCCAACTGTACACCACAGTTTGTGAGGGCTCACGGTTTCCACCACAAGTATAACAGGTAAGGGGAGGTATGGACCTGGGTCCACCTATCTATAGTGCACTGCACTGACCACTAGACTATTCCAGGGACCTACTACTACTATTTAGCATTTCTATAGCGCTACAAGGCATACACAGCGCTGCACAAACATAGAAGAAAGACAGTCCCTGCTCAAAGAGCTTACAATCTAATAGACAAAAAAAAAATAATAAAGTAAGCAAATCAAATCAATTAATGTGAACGGGAAGGAAGAGAGGAGGGTAGGTGGAGGCGAGTGGTTACAAGTGGTTACGAGTCAAAAGCAATGTGAAAGAGGTGGGCTTTCAGTCTAGATTCTCAGCCCACTGCATGAACCATTAGGCTACCTCTCCAGTGAGCAACAAGGAATAGATCAGCCTGTAGTTAAAGCACTGGGCTTTAACCTGCATGCTTCTCTAACGGACCTGGTTATATCTGACGCTGGCATAGAGACTGGTAACATTTTTATTCCCATCCTTGGGGGTGGGAGGAGATCGGTGACCACTGGGGGAGTAAAGGGGGGTGGGGGGTCATCCCCAATTCTCTCCAGTGATCATCTGGTCATTTAGGGGGCATCTTTTTATGCCTTATTCATTCTAAAAATAGGTCTAGACCAAAATGTTTAAGTTTTAGCCCTACAAGTTTTAGTATTGTTCCATTATGGCTGCAGAACGTCCAAGTGTTAGGACTGCCCTAAACCCACCTACGAAATGCCACCATGTGATTTGGATGCACTACAGATGAACTGCATAGATAAATGTCTGCAAAATAGGTTTTGAAAATACCAATTTGGACGTTTTGAGAAGAAAAACGTCCAAATGCTGCTTTATAACATTTTGGACGTTTTTCTCTTTTGAAAATGAGCCCTTTAGTAACACAGTAAATGATGGCAGATAAAGACCTGAACAGTCCATCTAGTCTACCCCAGTCACACTTATTATCAATTCATGATTAAACCAATAATGAATGTGATATAAAATATTAGGTCTGGTCTTTCTTTGGCATTTCTGGGACATTGACCATAGAAGTCTGCTTGGCACTGTCCTTAGATTCCAACTACTAGAGTTGCCGTGAAAGCCCGTGCCGGTCTATCTGAATTAATCTTGTCATTTGCGGAACACAGACCATGCAAGTCTGGCCTTAGTTCTTAATCTATGGTGGTGTGTATTCTTCTGATCACAGCATTTCAAAAAAGATAGCTGAACTACAAAAAGTACAGTGAAAGGCAACAAAAATGACTTAAGAGAATGGAACAGTTCCCCTGTGAAGAAAGGCTGAACAGGTTAGGGTTCTTCAGCTAGGAAAAGAGAAAACTGATAGGTATATGACAGAAGTTTATAAAATTATGAGTAGAATGGAATAGTTATGTGTCAATATTTTTATTGATGATTCCACCTGGTAACACATCCATTAGAGTTGTAAAGCTGTCATTCTTATGTACATAAGTACATAAGTAGTGCCATACTGGGAAAGACCAAAGGTCCATCTAGCCCAGCATCCTGTCACCGACAGTGGCCAATCCAGGTCAAGGGCACCTGGCACGCTCCCCAAACGTAAAAACATTCCAGACAAGTTATACCTAAAAATGCGGAATTTTTCCAAGTCCATTTAATAGCGGTCTATGGACTTGTCCTTTAGGAATCTATCTAACCCCTTTTTAAACTCCGTCAAGCTAACCGCCCGTACCACGTTCTCCGGCAACGAATTCCAGAGTCTAATTACACGTTGGGTGAAGAAACATTTTCTCCGATTCGTTTTAAATTTACCACACTGTAGCTTCAACTCATGCCCTCTAGTCCTAGTATTTTGGATAGCGTGAACAGTCGCTTCACATCCACCCGATCCATTCCACTCATTATTTTATACACTTCTATCATATCTCCCCTCAGCCGTCTCTTCTCCAAGCTGAAAAGCCCTAGCCTTCTCAGCCTCTCTTCATAGGAAAGTCGTCCCATCCCCACTATCATTTTCGTCGCCCTTCGCTGTACCTTTTCCAATTCTACTATATCTTTTTTGAGATACGGAGACCAGTACTGAACACAATACTCCAGGTGCGGTCGCACCATGGAGCGATACAACGGCATTATAACATCCGCACACCTGGACTCCATACCCTTCCTAATAACACCCAACATTCTATTTGCTTTCCTAGCCGCAGCAGCACACTGAGCAGAAGGTTTCAGCGTATCATCGACGACGACACCCAGATCCCTTTCTTGATCCGTAACTCCTAACATTAATCTTAAGTTGCTATCATCAGTTTTTGTTTTTATAACAGTATAGAATGGAATAGTTAAATAAGGAACAGTTGTCTACCTTTAAAACAGTGCCAAAATTAGAGGACACTTGATAAAACTAACACAAGTTTGAATTTATTCACTTAACATACAATTGTTCTCCATCTGTGGAATTTGTTGCCAGAGGATATAAGTCAATGCATCTAATAAAATGGTCTGGAAAATTTCTTAGACGAACAGCCCATAAATATATATATTATATACAGGTACTTTCTCTGCCCCTGGTGGGCTCACAATCTTAAGTTTTATACCTGGGGCAATGCAGAGTTAAGCGACTTGCCCAGCGTCACAAGCAGCTGCGGTGAAATCAAACCCAGTTCCCCAGATTCTCAGCCCACTGCATGAACCATTAGGCTACCTCTCTAGTGAGCAACAAGGAATAGATCAGCCTGTAGTTAAAGCACTGGGCTTGACATCCGGGGGTGCCCAAGTGAAATCCCACTCCTGCTCCTTTTGATCTTGGGCAAGTCACTTACTCCTCCATTGCCTCAGGTTCAAAATTTAGATTGTGAGCCCTCCAGAGACAGGGAAATACCTTAGGATACTGAATGTAACTCACTTTGAGCTATTACTAATGAAAAAGGTGTGAGCAAAATCCAAATTAATACTACTACTACTATTTATCATTTCTATAGCTCTACAAGGCATACGCAGCGCTGTACACCATACACAAAAAAAGACAGTCCCTGCTCAAAGAGCTTACAATCTAGATAAGACAGGTAAACAGACAGAACAATTAAGGGTAAGGAAATAAAAGGTGAGGTTAAAGGACAGGGTAAGTGAGTAGTGGTTAGGAGTCAAAAAGCAGTGGTAAAGAGGTGGGCTTTAAGTTTGGACTTGAAAACAGCTAGATGCACAGGCTCGGGAAGTCTATTCCAGGCATGAGGTGCAGTAAGACAAAAGGAACGGAGTCTAGAATCAGCAGTAGAGGAGAAGGGGACGGATAAGAGAGATTTATCTACAGAACGGAGTACCAGAGGGGTGGAGTAGGGAGAGACAAGAGTGGAGAGGTACTGGGGAGCGGCAGAGTGAATACACTTATAGGTCAATAAGAGAAGCTTGAACTGAATATGGAAACGGATAGGGAGCCAATGAAGTGATTTAAGGAGGGGGTTAATGTGAGCATAGCGACTCTGGTGGAAAATGAGTCGCGCAGCAGAGTTTTGGACTGATTGAAGAGGAGAGAGATGGCTAAGAGGGAGGCTGGTGGAAGCAGGTTACAATAATCAAGATGAGAGGTGATAAGAGTGTGGATAAGGGTTCTGGTAGAGTGCTCAGAGATGAAGGGACGGATTTTGCTAATGTTATACAGAAAGTAACAACAGGTTTTGGCAAGCTGTTGAATATGAGCAGAGAAGGAGAGAGAGGAGTCAAAGATGATCCCAAGGTTCCGAGCTGATGAGGCAGGGAGAATGAGAGTGCCATCCACAGAAATAGAGAAAGGGGGGGTGAGGAGAGGTAGGTTTAGGGGGAAAGATAAATAATACTACTTACTAGTCACCATAGTTGGCACTGCCTGAGACATAATGGACCTTTGGTCTGACCCAGCATGCCACAACTTATACCCCTATGTTGTTAACCTAAACTGATTCTATTTAGACTATGGAATTTCTATATGTGACATGAGACTGAAGGTAAAATACAGTTTGTTTTTTTTTGTCAGGCTTCCAATCCCTGATATTCAATGCCAATATAACTTCTTGTTTTGGGGACAGGCAGAGCCAGCAGTGGAATGCACAGGGCAATGTCCCTGTACCTGCACTCTGTTTGCTGTTGGCTGCCACCTGTAGACCCAGGGAAGCAGTGGGACGGGCAGAACAGCCAATGACAAAGTGAGTGAATGGGAGATGCTCGATGGAGGATATAGAGACAGAGACGGGACAATGCTGGATAGTGGTGGGGAGACGGGGATAGATGGAATGACGCTGAATGGTGTTGGTGTGTGGGGTGGGGAGAAAGATTGGGATGATGGTGATGGGGGGGTGACAGTGAAAACAAAGAAACAATGCTATCTTGCCATACTGAAGGGCAAGGAATAAAGATGGGAGATTATAGAGCATCATTTGAGGACATTTTAAAAAATCTCTCTATATAAAAGGCAAAACCAACGTTCTATGAAGCCTCCAGCCGGAAGTGTGAAGGGGGCGAGATATCTGGTTTCCCTATGAGTGTCTGCCCCGCCCTCTCTGTAACACAGTCAGTGAAGGAAAACAGCAGAGCATGAAATCAAATCGCTGGCTCTGTAACAGTGAAGGACTCAGAGGGGGGAGGGGAGAGAGGCCAGAGGGCAGGGACACACACACTCCCACATGCACACAGAAGAAAACATTGCTAGCCCCTGTTTCATTTGCATCAGAAACGGGGCTTTTTTACTAGTACTTTATAAAACAACAGAATACAAAAAACTTACTCAATTGATGTATCTAGCTGTACCACTCTTGTGTCACTGACTCCCTGTGATGTTTCACTGGGGAAGTTTGATGGATCAGCAGCTGGCAGATTAATGGAATTAGATGAGAAAGGCACATCCATTATGCAAAAAGCTGAAGAACTGCAAATTAAAACATTTCAAACAAGAATTAGAACATTTATTTTCTATACTTAAAACAGCATTCACAACTAACCAAATATTCTCCCTTTCCCTTTAAAGGCCAGGTATATATATATATATATATATATATATATATATATATATATATATATATATATATACGTGCGCAGAATTATGTGTGTATGTGGTGGTGAGAGGTTTGGTGTTAAGCAGCCCCTGTGTAGTACTTCAATGCTGCTATCAGAGCTTTGGGAGGCCTTCCAGCATTAAAGTACTATTGTGTCCCATACCCTCCGGCATACAGTGTACATTGGAAGGGTGCTGCATACAACAGCGGTTGAGCAAGGGCCTGTGACAGAAGGCCCCTTGCTCTGCTCCTTTACAGTTCGGGTGAAGGAAGAGGGGTGTCAGCAAGCCTGGCAAGGAAGATGAGATCCTGAACTATGTGGAAAGCAGGCAAGGGAAGAGGAGATGCTTAACTATGAAGTGGGTAGGGCCTTCATGCTGTCCTGGAGGTGGTACACATGGCTGAAGATTTGCCTTGCACATCAGATACCCTTGGGCTGGCCCCGAGTACCACCCTTTGGCAGCCAGAGAAGCACTTAAGCCCTTTTGCCAAGCTGAAGGCTAAAAAAAAAAAAACCCTAAAGTGCTTCTCTGGCTGCCAGACAACTTTGAGTAATTTTATTGACGAAAGCTGGTGGGAGGCAGTGCAGCAACTTCATCAAAAGTAGGTAGGTCTGTCTCTCTTTGCCTTCTAAAAATCTAAGGCGGGGGAAACAGGAAGACAGCAGCAGAATAGCCAGACCTAATATTTTGAGTGTGCCCAGAACCAGGGCCCAGAGCTAATATGGGTGGGCACTATGTATATAGGTATAAGCAGTGTTTCTTGAGATACTACAAAATAATACCTGTAGGCTGGCATCAGCCCAGCCCTTCCCTACCCCCCATCCATCCCCGTAGTTCTGCATCAGCCCTTCCCTTTTCCACAATCCATCCCGTGGCTAGCCCTAGCCAACCTCCCCTCCCTGTAGCCTAGCGTCAGCCCTGTCCTACCCCCTACCTATTCCCCCATTGGTCTGGCATCTCCCCTATCTCCCCCCCCCCCCCACTCTGAAGCACAGCAGCATTAAATATAAAACATTTTATTTTTTTTAATGTCTTGGGCACTGCAGAGCGTACCCCATCCAGAAACCCGCCTATCAGGGGCATAGCTAGGGGGGGCCACAGGGGCATGGGCCCCCACTTTGGGCTCTGGACCCTCCCCCTCCCCCCCCCCCCCCCCCCCCCCCCCGCCCGCTGAGGTCTGGCTATACCCCTGCCACCTACATATAAATATAAAACTTTGTTGTTGTTTTTTTGTTTTTTAACCTGGGCACTCCAGAGACCATCCCCACCCAAAAACCCACGAACATGAAATATATAACTTTTCTTTTTTAAACTTGGGGACTGAGCCCACCCCACCAACATTACAATAAATTATTATTATTATTAACATTTGTATAGCGCTACCAGACACACGCAGCGCTGAACACCTGACACAGAGAGACAGTCCCTGCTCGATAGAGCTTACAATCTAAAAATACAGACAGACAAGACAATTAAGGGCGAGGAAAGTACTGGGTGAGAAGGAACAAGGAGAGGGGAATTGAGTAGTGGTTAGGAGCCAAAACATTCCATCTAGAATCTCAATAGTAGCAACATTCTATGTTCAACTGCACTAACCACTAGGCTACTCCTCCACTAGCAACATTCCATGTAGAACCCTGCCCTTGCAGATCAACAAGGCAGCCACGCAGGCTTCTGTTTCTGTGAGTCTGACGTCCTGCACGTACGTGGACATCAGACTCACAGAAACAGAAGCCTGTGCAGCTGCATTGCTCATCTGCAAGGGCAGGCTTCTACATGGAATGTTATTATTATTATTAACATTTGTATAGCGCTACCAGACGCACGCAGCGCTGAACACCTGACACAGAGTGACAGTCCTTGCTCGATAGAGCTTACAATCTAAAAATACAGACAGACAAGACAATTAAGGGCGAGGAAAGTACTGGGTGAGAAGGAACAAGGAGAGGGGAATTGAGTAGTGGTTAGGAGCCAAAACATTCCATCTAGAATCTCAATAGTAGCAACATTCTATGTTCAACTGCACTAACCACTAGGCTACTCCTCCACTAGCAACATTCCATGTAGAACCCTGCCCTTGCAGATCAACAAGGCAGCCACGCAGGCTTCTGTTTCTGTGAGTCTGACGTCCTGCACGTACGTGCAGGACATCAGACTCACAGAAACAGAAGCCTGTGCAGCTGCATTGCTCATCTGCAAGGGCAGGCTTCTACATGGAATGTTATTATTATTATTAACATTTGTATAGCGCTACCAGACGCATGCAGCGCTGAACACCTGACACAGAGTGACAGTCCTTGCTCGATAGAGCTTACAATCTAAAAATACAGACAGACAAGACAATTAAGGGCGAGGAAAGTAATATACCTCTTCCCCCCCCCCCCCCCCAGGCAGTGAAGAGTCCACTCCCACCCAGAAGCCCACCAGCATTACATAATTAAAAATTAAACATTTGTTTTACCTGAGCTTCAGCTTCCCAATAGACTGCAGTTGCACACTATGTGGTGCAGTGCACTGCAGACTGTGCTGGCTCCTGTGACTATTTGTGGCCGTGGGGGAGTGCCGAGGCCTGGGGCTGAACTGAAGGCTGATCACCGAGGGCCCAATTGAGTCCAGACTCCAGTAAAGAGAATAGGTCCTAGGGAGAGCTCAAACTCAATGCTGGCCCACAGGTACAGTGGACGCACAGCCAAGCCATGAGGAAGGCAGATTTTCTGTTGTTCGGTAGCATGAGTGCTACGAGGGCACTGGGGGGCAAGGCAGCAGGCACTGGTGATAGCAGAGCACTACGACAGCAGCGGCACTAGAGAGCAGCCGTGGTGCGGAGATGAGCTGGTAAACAGCCTAACCGGCGCCTAGAACAGTGTTTTCCAAGTCCAGTCCTGGAGTACCCCCTTGCCAGTCAGGTTTTCAGGATAGCCACAATGAATATGCATTAAAGAGATTAGCATATAATGGAGACAGTGTATGAAAATCAAGCTCATGCAAATTTATTGTGGATATCCTGAAAACCTGACTGGCAAGGGGGTACTCCAGGATTGGACTTGGGAAACACTGGCCTAGAAGACCAATACCAATTGGAAGATCAGACAGATTGGGTGGGCATGAGCCCACTCGTGATTACACCCCTGGAGGACAGTATTCCCATTTCCCTACCATGGGGAGCCCTCAGCAAAATTTTGGCCCAGGGGGAGGGGGGAGGCCCTGAGGGGAGAGGCAGTTTGACAGGAGCAGTTCTATACCTGCTATATTTTAGTGCACCACTGTTTCTATTCTGCAGCTACTAACACCCTCTCCTATGTAAATGCATAATTTTGGAGATGTGTTTCTCAGGAACACCCACGCTGATCTGACTCATTTTCAGTTTCAAAGTGTCTTTTCCCTGGTTTTCATCCTACTCCAAATTTAGTCCTCTTCTGTTAAGTTTTAATTTTGATCCCAGACACTCTTGGTTTCTTATGTATAAGAGAGTTTTAACAAAGGTTTTAATTCTAAGTATAAGCAGCACATTGAAAGTCTCCTCTGCATAAACTGTAGGCCAGGACTAAGGGCAGAGCCCAGCCAGCAAAACAGACTCCTCCTGCCCAAGGCCAGGGGTTCTACAACCTGGGTCCCTATGCACAGAGGCCCCAAGCTTGCCTGAAGCAGAAGATATGGCCTGCTGGCAGCCCTTCGGACACCTTTCCAAATTTATGCCCTGGGACCCAGCTTATCATTGTTCCTACCACCAACTATGGCTCCAAAGGAAAGTGCATGAATGGACACACGGTAGTGGGACTCCATGAACAGGCATAGAGAAAGTCCAATGATCACTACAGCCTTAGCAGTTACTAATGCAGGCTTTAGGCTACAGGATCCAGCAGAGACAGAGAGGTACAGGGATCTTTACAGGTGTTGGCAAAGAGAAAGCTGCCAACAGGTTCAGTATTTTAACAGTCATTTTCAAAATGTAATTTTACTAAAAGCAAAGTGAATTGAATTGTAGAGCAATAAGGTTGTAGGGATAAAAATGTTAACAATAGTTGCATTCATCATAGTTGTAGTACTTTTGCTTTTTACATAAAAAGTATTCTATTAGGCAATAACTTTTTTACTTTCACTTTTTAAAAATGTGTTCTTCACTGTACTTTTACTTAAGTATTAAAATAGATGTTTATTTTTACTTAAATACTTGGACCTAGTATTTTGAACAACACTGGTGTAGGCATGCTCTGAAGCAGAGTTTGGGGGGGGGGGGGGGTACACATGCAAAGTTATGATTTACATGCATACTTTACAAACTAATGTTTATGCCTGCTCCTGTTTTTGGTGCAGTTTGGCATTCAGCCATGGCAATGATGCCATTGATTCCCAGATGCGGATTGTAAAGCTGCAGTTCTGAGCTTTTAATAGTGACTTTGACTTTGACAAATGCACATTGCAGACCCCCAACGCAGGTGCAGCTGCCGAAACACGGCCTATGTCTGGTCTTACATTTTTGCTTTCCTAGTTCTGGAAGCCCTTAGTGCTGCTTCTATTGTGTTGCTTTGTAGTACTGTGCGCTTTAGTTCCCTCTCTTTTTGTTGTTATGCTTGCTCCTGAGCTGGCATAAACATCTATGACTTCAGTCTAGCCAAGATTTCTGCTATTTCCCTCCCCAGTATTTTATAAAAACATATAGGGGTATGTTTACTAAGGTACGTTAGCGTTTTTAACACACCTATATATTTCTATGGGCACGTTAGCGTTTAACATGCATTAACCACGCCTATAGCGCATCTTAGTAAACATAGGCGATAGGCAGCTATGTAAATTTATAAAATGGACTAAAAACAGGTACCTACCTGGCCTTCACATATAGGTGGCCTGTTATATATACACAGACATATAGGAGGTAATTTTATAACCATAAAAATATATTTGTCTCTTTCTATATACAAATATGTAACTTTAAACTATTTTTATTGAACAAATGAATAAAACTACAGTAATTCAAACAGAAACATGTGTAGTTCAATACTTTTTAACAATTTTCATTCCTAAACCTAACTCCCCACCTCCCACCCAACCTTTCATATTCATCTTAAGATTTCATGATTTTTAAGTTCTAGCCAATGTCATTAGTCTGTTACATAGTAATGAGAAGACAATGAGAAAAAAAGTGGACAAAACACCGCACAGCACTCAACTGAGTAAATGTAGGATTCCAGTTTTGAAAACCCCCCCTACTGCCTCCCTACCTCATAACCCCTGTCCTTAAAACTACAACTAAGATGGTCTGTCATCTGGACTCTTATGACTTCAGGTCATCTATGGAAATAAGCGCATCCAAAATTCCTACACCCACCCCCCAAACGAGGCAGAGGACCCCAGACAGACTATGGCGAGACAATAACTAATTTATAACGCACTAAGGAATTGATTCAGTACTGCACTTCTAGCCTTGTGGGTGATATTTTGTAAAAAAAAAATATTCCAAATAGACAGAAAAGCCTTTTTGCTTCTTTGGGTTGCTTGAGCAGCCCGTGCCTCCCATAGCACTAACACATGTTACCGTTTCTCCAATACCAGAAAGAGGGAGACTCACCCTGTAACCAATGGTTGCGTATATATTTCTTCCCCAATGCACAAGCTTTACTAAGAAATACATGAGAGTTGTTATCAGGGATCCCATATGCTTCCCAAAGTATTTTGCTTTTATGTATTACATGACTGAGAAATTCAAATCTCTGCCTAAACAATTTTCTAAACTTTCTCTGTTAAGTCACTCTGGGGCCCTTTTACAGCTATACTAAGCGCTAATACAACAAAAAATAGACTAGCGTGGAATGCGCTATAGCAACATAGGTTGGTTTTGAATTTTTGTAAGCCACATTGTGCCTGCATGAGTGGGAAAATGTGGGATATAAATGCACAAGAAATAAATAATAAATAAATAAATGTGCACACACTAAATACGTTTTTGTGTTTATTTTTGAGGAGACGTGTCAGGGTGGAGAGTGTGCGTTTCTGTGCTAACCAGTTAGAGCATCTACATTACAACGCGCAGATTATGAAGGAGTGCTTACCGCCTTCAAAGTACGAAGCAGTAAAGTGCTCCTGCAGTAATTTTTTTTAAATGGCTGTGCACTATAATGGCATGAATATAACACGCGGTGTAAAGGACAGAAATATTAAAAAATACTATTCTGGAGTGAAAAGGGTAGACGTGAATCACTTATTTGGTCTTTCCAAAACTACAAGGATTAGGGGGCATTTACTAAGTAGTAAATTTATAAGTACATAAGTATTGCCATACTGGGACAGACCAAAGGTCCATCAAGCCCAGCATCCTAGTGGCCAATCCAGGTCACAAATACCTGGCAAGATCCCCAAAAAGTACAAAACATTTTATACTGCTTATCCCAGAAATAGTGGATTTTCCCCAAGTCCATTTAATAATGGTCTATGGATTTTTCCTTTAGGTAGCCTTTTTAAAACTCCACTAACTGCCTTTACCAAATTCTCTGGCAAAGAATTCCAGAGTTTAATTACACGTTGAGTGAAGAAATATTTTCTCCGATTCGTTTTAAATTTACTACTTTGTAGCTTCATCACATGCCCCCTAGTCCTAGTATTTTTGGAAAATGTAAACAGACGCTTCACATCTACCCATTCAACTCCACTCATTATTTCATAGACCTCTATCACATCTCCCCTCTTCATTTAGGGCCCTGTTTACTAAGTCGCATTGTAGGCATGCTAACTTTTTAGCGCACGCTAAAAATTAGCACGCGCTAACAATAGAGACACCCATTATATTCCTATGGATGTCTCTATCGTTAGCATACACAAATTTTTAGCGTGTGCTAAAATGTTTGCGTGCCTATAGCGCAGCTTAATAAACAGAGCCCTCAATGTGTAATTAAACTCAAATTCATTGACAGAAAATGTGGTGAAAGCAGTTAGCTTAGCAGGGTTTAAAAAAGGTTTGGCTACTCTCCTAAAAGAAAGGTCCATAAGCAGGGCCAGCTTAACTTATGGACCAGGTGAGGCTCTGGCCCATGGTGCCGGAGATAAAGGGCGCCAAATGCCTAAGCCTGTGATGTCATTGGCCCTAGGTCAAGCTAGCCCAGAGCTTACCTGGTGGCACTGCATGTGCAGGAGTACATAAGTATTGCCATACTGGGAAAAACCAAAGGTCCATCAAGCCCAGCATCCTGTTTCCAACAGTGGCCAATCCAGGTCACAAATATCCGGCAAGATCCCAAAAATGTACAAAACATTTTATACTGCTTATCTCAGAAATAGTGGATTTTCCCCAAGTTCATTTAATAACGGTCTATGGACTTTTCCTTTAGGAAGCCGTCCAAACCTTTTTTAAACTCCACTAAGCTAACCGCCTTTACCACATTTTTTTTTGTTACTTTTGTACCCCGCACTTTCCCACTCATGGCAGGCTCAATGCGGCTTACATGGGGCAATGGAGGGTTAAGTGACTTGCCCAGAGTCACAAGGAGCTGCCTGTGCCTGAAGTGGGAATTGACCTCAGTTCCCCAGGACCAAAGTCCACCACCCTAACCACTAGGCCACTCCTCCACTCATTCTCTGGCAACAAATTCCAAAGTTTAATTACACGTTGAGTGAAGAAAAATTTTCTCTGATTCGTTTTAAATTTACTACATTGTAGCATCATTGCATGCCTCCTAGACCTAGTATTTTTGGAAAGCGTGAATAGACGCTTCACATCTACCCGTTCAACTCCACTCATTATTTTACAGACCTCTATCATATCTCTCCTCAGTCACCTTTTCTCCAAGCTGAAGAGCCCTAGCCACTTTAGCCTTTCCTCATAGGGAAGTCATCCCATCCCCTTTATCATTTTCGTTGCCCTTCTCTGCACCTTTTCTAATTCCACTATATCTTTTGTGAGATGCGGCGACCAGAATTAAATTTGAGGTACGGTCACACCATGGAGCGATACAAAGGCATTATAACATCCTCAATTTTGTTTTCCATTCCTTTCCTAATAATATCTAACATTCTATTTGCTTTCTTAGCCGCAGCAGCACACTGAGCAGAAGGTTTCAACCTATCATCAATGACGACACCCAGATACCTTTCTTGGTCCGTAACTCCTAACGTGGAACCTTGCATGACGTAGCTATAATTCGGGTTCTTTTTTCCCCACATGCATCACCTTGCACTTGCTCACATTAAACGTCATCTGCCATTTAGCCGCCCAGTCTCGTAAGGTCCTTCTGTAATTTTTCACAATCTTCTCGCAAGTTACCGACTTTGAATAACTTTGTGTCATCAGCAAATTTAATTACCTCACTAGTTACTCCCATCTCTAGGTCATTTATAAATATGTTAAAAAGAATCGGTCCCAGCACAGAGCCCTGGGGAACCCCACTAACTACCCTTCTCCATTGAGAATACTGTCCATTTAACCCTACTCTCTGTTTTCTATCTTTTAACCAGTTTTTAATCCACAATAGAACACTACCTCCTATCCCATGACTCTCCAATTTCCTCTGGAGTCTTTCATGAGGTACTTTGTCAAACGCCTTCTGACAATCCAGATACACAATATCAACCGGCTCCTCTTTATCCACGTTTGTTCACCCCTTCAAATAAATGTAGTAGATTGATGAGGCAAGATTTCTCTTCACTAAATCCATGTTGACAATGTCTCATTAATCCATTCTTTTGAACATGCTCTGTAATTTTGTTCTTAATAATAGTCTCTACCATTTTGCCCAGCACAGACGTCAGACTCACCGGTCTATAATTTCCCGGATCTCCCCTCCCCCTCTCCTCGTCAGCTTCGAATACCATTTCCGGCACTGGTATCCCACCTAAATCTTCCTCGGTGAAGACCGAAGCAAAGAATTCATTTAATCTCTCCGCTACGGATTTGTCTTCCCTGATCGCCCCTTTTACTCCTCGGTCATCTAGCGGTCCAACTGATTCTTTTGCCGGTTTCCTGCTTTTAATGTACCTAAAAAAAATTTTACTATGTGTTTTTGCCTCCAACGCAATCTTTTTTTTCGAAGTCCCTCTTAGCTTTCCTTATCAGCGCTTTGCATTTGACTTGATATTCCTTGTGCCGTTTCTTATTATTTTCAGTCAGTTCCTTGATCCATTTTCTGAAGGATTTTCTTTTAACTCTAATAGCATCCTTCTCCTCACTATTTAACTACGCCGGCTGTCGTTTGGTCTTCCGTTCTCCTTTTTTAATATGCGGAATATATTTGGCCTGGGCTTCCAGGATGGTGTTTTTGAACAGCATCCACGCCTGATGTAAATTTTTGACCCTCACAGTCGCTCCTCTAAGTTTTCTTTTCACCATTCATTTTATCATAGTCTCCTTTTTTAAAGTTAAATGCTAACGTATTTGATTTCCTATGTATACTTACTTCAAAGCTAATATCAAATCCGATCATATTATGATCACTGTTATCAAGCGGTCCCAGCACCATTACCTCCCGCATCAGATCATTCGCTCCACTAAGGACTAGGTCTAGAATTTTTCCTTCTCTCGTCGGTTCCTGTACCAGCTGCTCCATAAAGCTGTCCTTGATTTCATCAAGGAATTTTACCTCCCTAGCGTGTCCCGATGTTACATTTACCCAGTCAATATTGGGGTAAATTGAAATCACCCATTATTATTGTGTTGCCCAGTTTGTTTGGATCCCTAATTTCCTTTAACATTTCTGCATCCATCTGTTCATCCTGGCCAGGCGGACGGTAGTACACTCCTATCATTATCCTTTTCCCCTTTACACATGGAATTTCAATCCACAGTGATTCCAAGAAGTGTTTTGTTTCCTGCAGCATTTTCAATCTATTTGATTCAAGGCTCTCATTAATATACAATGCTACCCCTCCACCAATTCAATCCACCCTATCACTATGATATAATTTGTACCCTGGTATGACAGTGACCCACTGGTTAGCCTCCTTCCACCAGGTCTCAGAGATGCCTATAAATCTAATTTTTCATTTAGTGCAATATATTCTAACTCTCCCATCTTATTTCTTAGGTTCCTGGCATTTGCATATACTACTACTACTACTACTATTTAACATTTCTAAAGCGCTACTAGGGTTACGCAGCGCTGTACAATTTAACATAGAATGACAGTCCCTGCTCAAAGAGCTTACAATCTAAAGGACAAATCTAAAGGCATTCGCATATAGACATTTCAAACTGTGTTTGTTATTCCTATTTACATCATGCTTAGTACTTGACAGTACTAATTTGCAATCTTTTGTCTGATTTTTATTTTTATTTAGGGACACCTGATCTACTACGGTCTCTTTTGTAACCTCACCATCAGGATACCCTATCTTCCCTGCTTTGGTGATATCTTTGAAAGATACCTTATCCCGAACCATGCACTTTTGAGCGACTGTCAGCCTTCCCCCCATTTCTACTTTAAAAGCTGCTCTATCTCCTTTTTAAATGCTGATGCCAGCAGCCTGGTCCCACTCTGGTTAAGGTGGAGCCCATCCTTTCGGAATAGGCTCCCCCTTCCCCAGAATGTTGCCCAGTTCCTAACAAATCTAAAACCCTCCTCCCTGCACCATCGTCTCATCCACGCATTGAGACTCCGGAGCTCTGTTTCTTGGGCCCTGCGCGTGGAACAGGTAGCATTTCAGAAAATGCTACCCTAGAGGATCTGGATTTGAGCTTTCTACCTAAGAGCCTAAATTTGGCTTCCAGAACCTCTCTCCCACATTTTCCTATGTCATTGGTACCCACATGTACCAAGACAGCCAACTCTTCCCCAGCACTATCTAAAATCCTATCTAGGTGACGCATGAGGTCCGCCACCTTCGCACCAGGCAGGCAAGTCACCAGGCGATCCTCCAGCCACCCAGCTATCTATATGCCTAATGATCGAATCACTAACTACAACAGCTGTCCTAACCTTTTCCTCCTGGGCAGCACTTGGAGACATATCCTCAGTGCGAGAGGATAGTACATCCCCTGGTGGGAGTACTTCCTACTTCACCAGGGTGATGCTCTCCTTCTAGGAGACCTCCCTCCTCCAAGGTAGCACAAGGGCTACCAGACTGGAGGTGGGACTTCTCTACAACATCCCTGTAGGTCTCCTCTATGTACCTCTCTGTCTCCCTCAGCTCCACCAAATCTGCTACTCTAGCCTCAAGAGAACGGACACGTTCCCTGAGAGCTAGGAGCTCTTTGCATCGGGCACACACATATGACATCTCACCAACTGCCTCTCCTTTGACATAACTTCCTATTTCCACAGGGGCGTGGCAGAGAAAGGACACATGGGGCCGACGTGGATAGCGTTAAGTGAAATGTTGTCAATATTCAGGATGGGGGGGGGGGGGGAGAATGGCCTGAGGGAGGGTGCACATCAATGGGAGGGAACCAAACCAAAAGTTGGCTCACGGCACCACAGTTCCTAGAGCCAGCCCTATCCATAAAACATGATTAAGATGGACTTGGGGAAAATTCACTGCTTATTTGTAGGACAAGCAGCATAAAATCTGTTATACTCTTTTGGGACCTTGCTAGCTAGTTGTGACCTGGATTGGCCACTATTGGAAACAGGATACTGGACTTGATAGGCCATAGGTCTGTCCAAGTATGGCAACGCTTATGTTAATGTTCTCTACAAAACAAATCACTAATACGATTCTTAGCGTCTTTAAGTAACTGAGCAGTAATATGACCACAAAAAGCTGGCCATCATCAAATGGACTGAAGTGACTTCAGCCTGCCTTTGGAATTGTCTCTAAAGCTAAGTTTAAGCATTTTTTTGCTACTTTGCTATTAAAGGATATTCAGTGAAAATTAAAAATAAGTTGGTAGTAGAAGATTTTTTGCCAATGACTGAAGGAATGAGGCGTAGCAGATTGTGCCCTATAAAATTCCAAGATTTTTTCCTTCCGTAAGCTCAGTTATTTATGTGTCAACATTTTTTATTAATGATTTCACCTGGTAACACACCCATTAGAGTACATACATAACAAGTTGTAAAACTGTCGTTCTTATGTATATTAATCTTAAGTTGCTATCATCAGTTTTTGTTTTTATATTTCAACGGTTTTTATTGATGATGTACCACGTCAAACAAAACCAATAAAGTCAAACATTTTGTAAACATTCAGTCATGTCATAATTGTACATATGCATCTAGTCTAACATCATCATCATTATTTTACATCCTTTCCTCCCCCTCCCCCCCCCCCAACCTCCCCTTTATTTTACTCCTTTACCTTTATCTACTTATTTCATGGTAATTATACTAGCAATATCTATTATAGGTCTTAACCGGTCCAAAATCCGGAGCAAATATCTGCTGGATGTCTCACTATCTAGGACGTATCCAATTTGTTAAGCACTGCACTTCTAGCCTTGTGGGAGATATTTTGTAAATATTTAGACCATATATTAACAAAGATCTTTCTTTTCAGTTTTTGTTTTTATAACAGTACCCTCTCTTATCCCCCCCCTCCCCCTTACTACTTTTACTTTTGCCATGCACACTGAAAGAAACAATAGTCAGCATGTTACATTAAACTCAAACCGTAATTTCCAATAGTAACACCTTACGTTATTCCGTGATTGAACCCCTTGTTACTATTATTCTCCCCTCCCCTCCTTTCTTTTTAAATACTCCATGCTCATTCGTAATCCTTTCTAGTCATAGCCATCCTCTTCATTTTCCTATATTTAATGTGTTGGTAAAGGTACACTGCCTTACTGGTGCTTCTTAAAGCTCTATGTACCATTATCCTCTCTGTCTATTGTATTCCCTGTCCAGACTCGCCCACCCCCAAAGATAACCTGAGACTCCCTCTCCCTCATGACTCTTCCTTCTCCTTCTTTATTGTGTAGAAAATTTATTTAACACTGCACTTCTCGCTTTATGGGAAACACTTTGCAAATATTTATTCCAAATAGAAACAAACCGCTTTCTTTTCTTTGGAGAATCCTGAGCTTCCCTGGCCTCCCATAACTAGGGTTACCATTCGTCCGGATTTCCCCGGACATGTCCTCTTTTTGAGGGCACCGTCGGGAGTCCGGGCGGATTTCAGCATTTCCTTGATTTGTCTGGGTTTCTTGGGTCATCACACAGTGTGATGACCCGAGAAACCTGGACAAATCAAGGAAATGCTGAAATCCCCCCCAGACTCCTGACGGTGCCCTCAAAAAGACACACACAATCCTCCGACAAATCCGACCAGCTTACCTTAACTCCTCTGATGCATGCGCGGCGGCGTGGCGTGGGGCCGACACAAGCAGGCTGGCTAGAGGCAGCGTCTGTGCTTGTTGTGCGTGCCAGCCAGCGCCTGCCTGCTGATCGGCATCAGCTGATGTGATGATGGAATACGCAGGTGCGTCTGTATACATAGACCCTGTCACCTGCCTCTGAACAGAAAGTAATTAAGGAAGGAGACAGGCCATAGGAGAGGTAGTGCTGTCTGTATACAGAGGCTCTGTGACTTGTCTCTGAACAGGAAGTGCCAGAATCAAGGAAGGAGGCAGGCCAGGGGAGAGGCAATGCTGTCTGTATACAATCACCTGAAGGGAGGAGACGGCTGCAGGGCAGACAGCACTGCACTTCATTAGAGACCTGGCAGGTTGTGATGTGCTCACTGCTTCATCTATGACCCCATCAAGCAGATAGAACAGTGCTGAACTGGGAGAAAAATATGCCCCATAGAGCCACCCTAACCCATCCTTTGACTTATTAAGTTACATTGGCTTCCTATTGAAGGTAGGGTGTTGTTTAAATGGGATTGTCTACTATTCAAGATTATATTTGGTCAAATTCCTCAATATATGATCTCTCTTGTATGCTTTTCGATATTAGGGCAATATGACAACACCTGAAGTTTATTTTCATTTTCTTTTCCTAGCCCTTGAGGGATTACTTCAAAGAAGCTGTTTACTTCTTTATTTGCATAGCAGGCAGCTAGTTTATGGATTCTTTTTCCACTTGTATTAAGCCACACATTTAGCTTTGCTAGTTTTAAATAAGGATTAAAAACTTGGCAGTTTCATAAATATGTGTCAAGGAAGTGAGATATAGTAGTTACAATTATGATGTCATCTTTGATTGTTTGTTAATTGTGAAATTGTGGTTTGGTAGTGTAACTCGCTGTCAACTCAGTTAATGGTATTGGTGGGCTATAAATCAACTAACTGTAACTGTAGCATAGCCTGTGTGTGCCAGCCAGCCACACACAGTTGCAATTTGAAGTTTAGGACTAGTGGTCAGTGAAAGTAAGGTGCCAGCAAAAACTTATGATGTTACCTAAGGGCCCTGTATTATGTAGGGACCAGGGCAGCTTTCTATTTTGCACCCTGCCCCCAGTGTTAAATCTCTGCTCTGGGTTTTGATACTCAGTTAAGCCAAGTTAAAAACCCTAGTCCTTGTCTTCAAGGCTGTCAAAAGCTTTGTAAAACTCTCTCAGCTTCTAGCTTCCCCCGCCCCGTGCTTTCATGCCCTGCCCTCTACCATAACTTGCCAAGTTGTTCTAGTGCCTAAGTACTTGTGCCTCATAAGTACCAGAGAGACAACCTTTCTGAGATCCGGTCAGCCTTTTGAAACTCCCTCCATTTAACATCAAATTAGCTTCTAGCCTGTTGGTCTTCAGAAAACTACTAAAAACATGGAATAAAAAATCAAAGGGACTTATATGTTTAGAAACAGCCAGGGCCGGTCCTAGGGTTTCTGGCGCCCTCCTGCAGCCTATTAGTCGGCGCCCCTACCCATCCAGGGGATGGATCACTATGAGGCTCATTTTCAAAGCATTTAGCCTTCCAAAGTTCCATAGTAACCTATGGAACTTTGGAAGGCTAAGTGCTTTGAAAATATGCCTCACTGGCTTCGCCCCTACAGTAGTCACACCCCTTTTACCAGCCATGACGTCATTGAAAAATTACACCAGTATAGAAGAAAAATAACGTGTTTTTTTTTTTGTTTTCATTATAAATAATTTCTGTAAGCTGTTATAGCTCCATTATAATCAAAATGACACAAACCAAATTAGCATACAGACCATGAATTATGAGAACAGACAGTCTTGCCAACTCTGAAAAACAATGTGTTAGCAAAATCTCACAATCTAACAAACAGATCCCTATTCACACTTGGCGTTGAAGTTACACATGCAGAACAGAGATAGCCCCTCTTCAAACTCTTCAAAAATTAACCTGAAATCCTAAGAACTTTTTCTCCTCTCTTCCTTTTCCCTCATCTCATCTCCTTCCTCACTCTTCCTTCCCCTCCATCCATGTCCAACATTTCTTCTCTCTCCCTGCCCTCTCGTCCAGCAGCCCTCCTTCCCCCCCTGCCCTCTACTCCATCCACCCGGGTCCAGCAGCCCTCCTCCCCCCTGCCCTCCCCTCCATTCATTCATGTCCAGCATTTCTTCTCTCTCCCTTCCCCTCCATCCATGTGCATCTCCTTCCTCTGTCTTCCCTCCCCTCCATCCATGTCCAGAATTTCTTCTCTCCCCCCTCCATCCATGTGCATCTCCTTCCTGTCTTCCCTTCCCTTCCCTCCCCTCCCCTCCATCCATGACCAAAAATTCTCTCCCTGCCCTCCCCTCCATCCACCCATGTCCAGCAACCCTCCTCTGCCCTCCCCTCCATCCACCTGCTCCCCCCAGTCCCAGCAGCACCCAATTCCTGAACCCCAATGCCAACACCCTGTTCTTGCTCCCCCCAGTCCCAGCAGCACCTGATTCCTGAACTCCAAATATCAGAAGATTCCTCTCCCCCCCTCACCTTGTGAGTGTTGTTATCCAGACTCGCCTTGTAAGTCTGCTACGGGGAGTTCTATCAGGATGGTAAGCCAGAGTATCTGGCCTCTCTTACTATTCCCTACACTCCAGTTTGCTGTCTTCGCTCATTGAATGATCACCAACTTATTCTCCCACCCCCATCTCAGGCCAGAAGGGAAAAAACTCAGGATACAGTTTTTTTTCTTCCTTTTTTTCTTTGTGGAATTCCCTTCCATGTTCTCTTAGAGCAGAGACCAGTAATGACTCCCAATCCCTCAGGTTCCTGAGTGCGAGCGCCCCGACCCTCGCCAACAATGGAAGAACCGCGTTCAAGCTCGCAGCGCCCATAGCGCGACCACCGCAACCCTCAAGCACCCGATCCGACACATCTTCGGCTGCCGCATTCTATAGGGCCGCGGACACGTCAATCTCTGAACTCTGTGCCCCATAGGAGCGCACGCACATCAATCCCCACCTCCAACGATCGGGTCCACCCCCGCCCGCTCGCTAATGTTTACCCATTAATACCTTTGTTTAAATACCGGAGCAGGAAACCGAAGGCAGGGCTGCTGTCAGGGTCCGGGAGCTGAGGTAACCGGTGAGGGTAAGCATGGCGCAGCAGCGCCCTCCTGCCATGCTTACCTCGCTTACTGTGTTGGACCTGCCCTGGAAACAGCTGCTAAACATGTAAGTCCCCTAACCATGAATTTTCAGTAGTATTATCTGTATAGTGCTGTTGAAAATTCTCTCTAATGCTTTGCCACTATCTGTGTAGTAACATAGCATAGCAAATGACGGCAGATAAAGACCTGTACGGTCCATCCAGTCTGCCCAACAAGATAAACTCATTTACCTGGTATGTGATACTTTATACGTAGGGTTACCATATGTCCGGATTTACCCGGACATGTCCTCTTTTTGAGGACATGTCCAGGCATCTGGGCAGGTTTTGCCAGTCCGCCCGTCTGTCCGGATTTCTGGACAAACGGGCAGGCAGCGGGCCTATCCTAGCCTCCCCTTCCCTTACTTACTATCTACTGCCCTGGTGGTCTAGTGACCTCTTCGGGGCAAGAAAGAGCCCCCTCTTTCCTGCCTGGAGCGCTGCCCTTGCCCTGCATCCTGTTGCTGTGACGGTCTCGGGATTCAAAATGGCCACCGAGAGTTGAAGCGGCCTCGCGAGACTTCAACTCTCGGCGGCCATTTTGAATGCCGAGACCGTCACAGCAACAGGATGCTGGACAAGGACAGAGCTCCGGGCAGGAATGAGGGGGCTCTTTCCTGCCCCGAAGAGGTCACTAGACCACCAGGGCAGTAGATAGTAAGTAAAAGGAGGGGAGGTGACCCAGGGGAGGGTGACGGGGGGGGGGGGCAGGGGAGGGGAATATGTGACAGGGAGCGGGGTGAGGATGCAAAAGGGGTGTGGCAGGGGGCAGGGTGTGGGCGTGGCAGGGGTGAGGCATGTGTCCTCTTTTTGAGAGGACAAAATATGGTAACCCTACCCATAACATCAGCTCATGAAATTTATTCCTCCAATACCAAAAGGAGGGTGGTTCCTCCTGCATCCAGTGCCTGAGTATACATTTCTTCCCCACAGCATGTGTAAGCTCAGTTATTTAAAGACACTAAGATTCCGATGCTCAAAGTTACGGCACTTAAGCCAGCAGAGCAAACCCCATAGTGCAAGAACAGTGCAGAATCCTTGTCCTGCAATGCTCAAAGCAAATGGCATTCAAATTTAATGCGTGTTTATAAACTGAAAGCATGGGGGAGGAATGTGCCTGGCACATGCACACAAACGTTTTGCGGTAAGGACAGCATTATTCTTCTGTGCAGCCACAGATGCGTGCTTTCACTTTTGATTTTGTTCAGATTCACACACATTTGTTTCTATCTGTGCTTAGAGGCTGTAGGCCAGGGGCTTCCTTCGGCTTAGGACACAAAACCAGCATTTTAATGTGAGTAATAGTTTTCAGTGTTCAGGCCAGCATTTGCTTCTGTGCTGTCTTCTGAAAATTGGTAGGGAATACCGAATGACCTCACTAACATGATTTAAATACAAGCTGTAGCTAAGTTGTAGACACCCAAGCTAGTGCCCTCTGAACATTCTGCTTCCATTAACATACTACTACTACTACTTAACATTTCTAGAGCGCTACTAGGGTTACACAGCGCTGTACAATTTAACAAAGAGAGACAGTCCCTGCTCAAAGAGCTTACAATCTAATTAACATACACACTGTTCTGGCACTATTTGCCTCTAACACCAGCAATATGTTTTGAATATCAGGCTCTAAGAATCGATGAGTGATTTTAAGTAGAGGAAGCCCCTACAGAATTGTCTCATAATGTTTTCTTGTTATATTACTATCATGTTCTAACATTATCATGTAACCTAAAAACCTTCTATAATACCAAATGTCTATTCTCTTCTTATTTCCACTATTCATGATGTATTGTAAGCCACATTGAGCCTGCAAAGAGGTGGGAAAATGTGGGATACAAATGCAATAAATAAATATGTTTTGAACTTTAGTACATGCTCATTAATGGAAAAAATGTTATTGCCACAGTAAAAATGGCCACAGCATGCAGAAAAGGCCCATGTAAGGGCATACTAAGCAGTGGCGTAGCCAAGGATGGGCCCGGGTGGGCCCAGGCCCACCCACTTTGGGCTCAGGCCCACCCAGTAGCAGCACACCTGTGATGTGGCTGGCAGGGATCCCTAAGCACCACCAGCTGAAAACTCTCAACAACTGTACCTCCTGCATACCTTGTAAATAGCAGATCTTCACCTACAGCGAGCAGCAACTGATGCATACTGTTCGCACTGGCCCCACAGTCTTCCCTCTGATTTATTTCCGCCTATGCGGAAACAAGAAGTTGCATCAGAAGGAAGGCTGTGGGGCCAACATGAGCAGTGTGTATTAGTTGATGCATGCTGCCAGTGAAAATCGGCTATTTAAAAGGTATGTGGGGGAGGGGGTTGTTAGAGAGTCCATATGGCATGCAGGCGAGAAAGGGAGAGATCAAATCACTTGTGGGACAGGGTAGAATTTTTCTGCCCACCCATCTTGGGCCCATGCCCACCCAAAATTGGGTGTCTGGCTACGCCCCTGATACTAAGGCCTATTTTTATGGCAGCTTAGTGAAAGGACCTCACTCATACTCCACCCCCATATAGATATATATATTTTTTTCAGAGGCCTACAGTGTTTATGAATAATACAATGATAAACCACATATTCATAGACCATGACAGTCTTGGAGTCTGGTACTCTGTGGTGTAAACAAAAGTAATGCAAAACCGATTCTACAGCTGGAGCTTGAGGTTTAAAACCCCCAGACAACCGGGTTGTAATCTCCTAGTAATATCTACATTGTCTCCTGAAAACTGCTTTAAAAGTCTTGGCCTCTATACATTTCAAACCTTAAATGACCAGGATAAGCAGCAGCACATCATAATTCTGCACTGACCTGACGAAGCGAGCAGAACTCTGGAAAGACAGCGAGAGAAATCATGAAATATGCCAGCTCCAATCACACGGTCAACTACAGCTTGCTTTCTGACCTTTTATTCCTACTCTATAAATTACAAGATGACGCTTCGGATCTACTTTTGCGCCATATTTCGGTTCTCACATAAGATCACCCTACCCGCTTCCCCATCCCCAGGACTGCAGCGAGCATAATTTTCCAGTTGCGTAGCAACCAGCGACCAATCGGGCTATACATGCTGTCTGCTACGTCAGCAAGGGATGTGTCGACTCTTCCATCTACGCCAGGCGTGACGTTCGAGACGAGACTGAAAAGAACAAATCAGAGGACGGGAGACGTACGTTTCTTCCGGGCGTACGACGTCTGCTCGTAGAGAACTGATGGGCTGGGCGTTTTCTCTGGGCCCAGTAGTTTACCCGCCTTCACATGGGTTTTTCTTTGCTGGGGAAGGAGGGAGGAAGTCAGTCATAGTATAGCAGACTACAGCGTTGGCTGCACAGCAAACAAGGGGTGGCGCTTTCAATATGAGTCGATCACTGCTCACTTTTGAGGGAAATAGGGTGGGGCTGAAACAAAAGGGAGGTTTGGAACGCAAACTCTAGGCGGGAACGTAGAAAGTAACTTCTCTGAAGGGTAAGGTTGTTGGCGTTAGCGAGGTGGTGATGAAGATTGTCCTAGCCGTGCTGCTGTAGATTCAGGAAGTCGCTGCATGTTCTTGCACCGGGCTGTCATGCTGAAGGTGAGAGAGAGAGAGGGAAGGGGGTGGCAAAAACTTTTGTCCGTGCAGTTCCCAATTAGGGACGTTGGTCTGTTGTGACTTTTGGACATGCTGCTAGTTATTGATGGTTCTGTCCCGTTATGACCTTGTTAATTTTAGCTCTGAGCCGGTTTTTGTTTTGGCTTTCTTGACCTAGAGTATAAGTTTCACAAAGCCAGCGTGCGTTTTTGTAGTGTTCTGGATACATTGGTAGCATTATAGATATAAATAATAATAACAGTTTAAAAAGAGCAGAGTGGGGAAAGGTAGTAGTGATGACTCGGCTGTTCTCCTTTTTCCCCTCAATTCCATATTTATTAAAAAAAAAAAAAGGCAGAAGGATCAAGTCCTTACCTTTTAAAAACAGAAAGTGTTTGAGCTGCTCGGCCCCGACTGCAAATAGTTTTTATTTGTAGTGTAATTCCATTTATAGTTTTTTTTTAAATAGTAAAGGCCACGTAAAACTACTGCTAAAGTCATCCGGATTTCATCTGTTTCACGTAAGATCATAAACTGTTCCACGATGTACTTTTAGATTCTACGTCTTGTTTTCCTATTTGCTAAGAATAGAATAGATACTTTTTTTCTCCCCTCTCATGAAACGTTAGCGAGCTCTTGTTGAGCAGGGCAGTAGATTGGATCCGAGGCTCAGAACCAGGGAAACCTCTGGACATTCCTTGTGACCTTGTGCCTCAAACACAATTTAGTAGCCTTACTAATAAACATTAATATGAGTTAGGCACTTAATAGGCTCCATTGAAGATAATGAAACTTGCAACAGATAATTTGTTTGCTCTCATTAATGTATATTACAGGTTAGTAAATGAGGCTATTAGATGGGTTTTGCTTCTCCCAGAGGCATACTGTACCTTAATGTAACTTGTCTCATACTCCTAATGACAAGTTTTTTATTTTTGTTACACTTGTACCCCGCGCTTTCCCACTCATGGCAGGCTCAATGCGGTAGGCAATGGAGGGTTAAGTGACTTGCCCAGAGTCACAAGGAGCTGCCTGTGCCTGGAATTGAACTCAGTTCCTCAGTTCCCCAGGACCAAAGTCCACCACCCTAACCACTAGGCCACTCCTCCACATGTTTAGTTGTGAGCTAAATCCAAATTAAAACTACATTAAAAGCAGTTATCAGAATTTAAGATGTGTAGAATCAGACCATGGTCCGTAGAACCCAACGTTTTCTTTAACAGCGGCCTGACCCAGTTAATGAATACCTGGCAGATCCCAAACTATAGATCTATTTTCTTATAGCAAATTTCAAGATATAAATGATGGCTTTTTGATGTTTACCTGGCAAATTATTTTTCTTTTTTATCTAGACCAGTCCAGAATGAGTGGGTATGTGCATCGATCACTTGTTCTGGACTGGTCTGATAGGACTAAAGAAAACATAGGAGCCAACTCTTCAAAATTATTGGGGGTGCTAAGCCTAATGGAAAGAACCCCTCCCTGAACACATACAAGGAATTTGCTCAATATTAGGGGTGCTCAAGCACCCACAGAGTCGGCTCCTATGAAAGAAAAGAAAATGATCTGGCAAGACATTTCTCTTTTGGGGTTTTCTACTAGGAACTTATCCAAATTTCTTTTGAACTCTTATATTAGTTACTTAGAGCACATCCTGTGGTTACAAATATTGTGAAAAAAATACTTTGGGTAGATTCATGCCGTATCCTCTTGTTTCTGTTTGAAGTGTTAAACAACTGTCCCCATGTAACTGTTTACCTCACTCATCGTCTTATAAATAATCCTTAACTGTAGTTTTTCTTTTCCAAGCTGAAATAGCCTATTTAGCTTTAAGGGAGTTATTCCACTCCCTTTTATTGGCCTTCTCTGAACCTTTTCTAGTTACTCTACGTTTTTTTGTTTTTATTTAAATAATATAGCAAGCATTTCACTTGATAAAAAGTAAAACACATTTTTGAAATAACAATAAGGAAATGCTCTTATTACAGTGTCCAGAAGGAAATGAATAGTGCTCATCAGCCCACAAAAGGGGTGATGGATCCAAGAAAAGAAACTAAATCCCTGAAGCAAGGGATAAAGGAAATTAAATCATCCAGTTCCAAACTAAGAGTCGTCAAAAGATTCAATATAATACAAGCTTCTACACTTCAAACTACAGATGGTTCAAATCTTCTTGCATCAATAAACAATTTCAAATAAAATATATTTCTTTGCAGAAAAGGTTACAAAAAATTTACATGGAAAACAATAAAAAAATTGGCACATAGCAAGAGAACTTCTCTCATATGTATACACTAGTAAAAAAGCCCCGTTTCTGATGCAAATGAAACAGGTGCTAGCAAGGTTTTCTTCTGTGTGCATGTGGGAGTGTGTGTGTCCCTGCCTTCTGCCCTGTCTCCCTTCCCCTGTGCTCTCTGTCCCCTCCCCACTCGGAGTCGAGTCCTTCAGTGTTAAGTTTCCTGCTGTGTTTGTGTTACAGAGATAGTGAGGGCTTCTCCCTCTCTCCCCTCCCCTGTCTGAGTCCTTCACTGTTACAGAGAGAGCGATTTGATTTCGTGCTTTGCTGTGTTTTCCTTCACTGTTTGTGTTACAGAGAGAGCGAGGGCGGGGCAGACACTCATTGGGAAACCGGATATCTCTCCCCCTTCACACTTCCGGCTGGAGGCTTCATTTAGAACGTTGGTGGTGCCTTTTATATATAGAGATCTTTTCCTGTGCGAGCTTTGTTAAATCAGGAAATATCTAAATCTTCTGATTTCCCCCCCACCCCTTCAAAAAAAAAAAAGTTGTGAAAATAGTTTCATTATATGATCACTATTTTATGGAAAAAGAAAGGTTAAAAGAAGAGTTGCATGGGTCACAGTTTCTGTATCAGATTTTTTCAAAAATACTGTAAAATCAAGACTCTGCTGAGATATCTTCTACTTCTAGAACCTGGGCAGTTCCATGATCAATATTTAAATCCAGAGGATTAACTTTAGATAAAAGATGATACAGTTTGGTAGTAGGAGATATAGAGGTGTATTTTGAATGCACTTAGACTTTTAAAGTTCCATAGTAACCTATGGAACTTTGAAAATGAACCCCATTGCCTCTTTGGTTTTACAACACTTCAAAATAATTCTTCAAAAGTTGACTAGCTGTAAAAATAGGGTATTTAGGAAAATTAAGCAAGTGTAAATTCAGAAACCTCATGGAGTTTTCTAGGTTCTAAATCCTTCTGTTCGTAATAACGTTTCCATATCATCAAGCTGATCAATCCATAGACTGGTGGGTTGTGTCCATCTACCAGCAGGTGGAGATAGAGAGCAAACTTTTGCCTCCCTATATGTGGTCATGTGCTGCCGGAAACTCCTCAGTATGTTCTCTATCTCAGCAGGTGGTGGTCACACACAGCAGCAGCTCTGGCTAGGCCTCCAAGCCTAATTTTTAGGTTTTGTTGAGTGCCTGGGGTTGAGGGCTCTTTTGAGCAAGTGCAAACCTGGTGGTGCCAGGTCCCTCCTTTTCTCCCCCCTCCCGCTGGCTCCGTTAAAAAAAAAAAAAAAAATTTTAAACGTCCTTAAAGGCGTTTATTTCGACGTTTATTTAAGCGTCTATTGCAGCTACTCACTGGGACACCAGGTCGTTACAACTCGGAGCGGACAGCAGGTAATTTTTACCTTTTTATAGCGGGCAGGGGGTTCCCCGATTCTTCTCCTCGTGGCATATGGTGTCGGAGGGCGCAAAGGGTCGCTCCCCGGGTCGCTTGAGCGCTTCTAGAGGGGATGCGGGGGTCTTAAAGCCTGATTCGCCCTTGTTGGGTGACAGTTTCGTGACCGATGAATGTCCCGGTCCTTCCTCCGGCGTGGCGGTTTTTCCCGCCATAAACGCCCATCCCCCTCTCCTCGCCTCCGCCATCTTGGCCGGCCACGCGGCTCGGACGGGTTCTTCTTGGGCCGCCCTTGAGGTTGGAGACATTAATGCCATGAACGCCCTTAATTTGGGCGACGGCACAGAAGCGGCTAAAGTTAAGAGCCGTTCTTCCCGCGCGGCTCCTTCGCGGAGTTTCGCGCCGGACGCCATTTTGGATGCGCAGCATGTCTCTCCCCCGCTATTGCGAGCGCCGGTTGAGGGTGCGTCTAGGGCTGTTGCCCAGGCTGCGGAAGTGCACAGTCTGGGGGGTTTCTCCCCCGAGTTTGTTTTGCTGCTGCATCAGGCCTTCCTCATGCACAACGCTGCCCCTGCTCCCTCGTCTGGTAAAGAGGTTGAGGTTCCCAGAGGTAAACGCCCTCGGGTTGATTCCCAGGCCTTGGAGGAATTTGTCTCCTCCGATGTAGATGAGGGCAGCGTGTCTGAGGTCTCCCAACGGTCCTTTGCGGATTCCTTGGAGGAGACGGATCCCCGCTCGGATGGAGCGGATGACCCCTCTGCAGCGCGGCTTTTTAGCCCAGAGGATTTGCCCAACCTGTTGTTACAGGCCATGGACACTTTGAAGATTTCCTCTCCGGAGGACGTCTCTCCCTCAGCCCCTGTTGGCTCTGCCATTATGCTGGGGACGAAGCGCCCGCCTAGAACCTTCCACGTGCATGATGCCATGCACACCTTAATTTCGGCTCAATGGGGTGTCCCAGAAGCGAGCCTTAAAGTGGCTAGGGCTATATCCCGCCTCTATCCTTTGGCTGTGAGTGAACGTGAGGCCTATCTGTGGCCTACCGTGGATTCTTTAATCACTGCGGTGACTAAGAAAACGGCGTTGCCGGTGGAAGGTGGCACGGCCCTAAAGGACGCCCAAGACAGAAGATTGGAGGCGGCCTTAAGGTCGTCCTTTGAGGCGGCTGCTTTAAGTTTGCAGGCCTCAGTGTGCGGCTCCTATGTGGCCAGGGCGTGCCTGACTATGGTGCAGCGGGCTTCCCCCTCGGATCATTCCTTGAGGGCTGATTGGCCGGCCCTGGAATCGGGCTTAGCCTATTTGGCAGACTTGCTGTATGATGTCTTGAGGGCCTCAGCGAAAGGCATGGCTCAGACAATCTCTGCGCGGCGGTGGCTTTGGCTGAAACATTGGTCTGCTGACCACGCCTCTAAATCCCGCCTGGCTAGGTTGCCTTTTAAAGGCAAGCTGCTCTTTGGGGTCGAGCTGGACAAAATCGTGACCGATCTCGGCACGTCTAAGGGCAAGAAATTACCAGAGGTCAGGGCTCGGGCTAGTACTCGTCCCGGTACCTCCAGAGGACGGTTGCAGGAAGCCCGTCGGTACCGCCGGGGCAAGTCTGGTTCCTCTGCCCCCTCTTCCTTCAAGAGGAATTTCTCCCCCAAGCAGCATTCCTTTCGCAGAGACCGCCGTCCCGGAGGTGCTCCCTCCGGTCCTCCCCCAGGGTCTCGTACCCAATGACGGGGTCTTGGTCCACGCCCCAGTGCAAATTGGAGGACGGCTGTCCTCGTTTCTGGGCGAGTGGACCACAATATCTTCAGATGCGTGGGTGCTGGAAGTCATCAGAGACGGCTACAAACTAGAGTTCTGCCGACCCTTAAAAGACGGGTTTGTACTCTCTCCCTGCAAGTCTCCGGTCAAAGCTGTGGCAGTGCAGCAGACCTTGGACAATCTGATCTGCCTGGGCGCGGTCGTTCCGGTGCCAGAAAGTCAGCTTGGCAAGGGACGTTACTCCATTTACTTTGTGGTACCAAAGAAAGGAGGTTCTGTCCGGCCTATCCTCGACCTCAAAGGGGTCAATCGGGCCTTGAAAGTGCGGCACTTTCGCATGGAGACTCTCCGCTCTGTTATAGCGGCAGTGAAGGCAGGAGAGTTCCTGGCATCCTTGGACATCAAGGAAGCGTACCTGCATATTCCCATCTGGCCTCCTCATCAACGCTTTCTGCGTTTTGCAGTCCTGGGACGACACTTCCAGTTCAGAGCCCTCCCTTTCGGGTTGGCTGCTGCTCCGCGGACCTTTTCCAAAGTAATGGTGGTCATCGCGGCCTTCCTACGAAAGGAAGGGGTACAAGTCCATCCTTATCTGGACGACTGTTTGATCCGAGCCCCCTCTTATGCAGAGTGCGGCAAAGCTGTGGACCGGGTAGTTGCTCTTTTGAGCTCCCTGGGATGGATCATCAACTGGGAGAAGAGCCAGCTGCGCCCGACTCAGTCCCTGGAGTACCTGGGAGTTCGATTCGACACCCAAGTGGGCAGAGTGTTCCTGCCAGACAATCGGATTGTCAAACTTCAGGCTCAGGTGGACCAGTTCCTAGTAGCCTCTCCCCTTCGGGCTTGGGACTATGTGCAGCTGTTGGGCTCTATGACGGCCACGATGGAAGTTGTGCCCTGGGCCAGGGCTCATATGAGACCACTTCAACACCCTTTGCTGCAGCGCTGGACTCCGATGTCGGAGGATTATGCTGTGCGCCTTCCCTTGGACCCAGCAGTGCGCAAGGCGCTGAGCTGGTGGATGCAGACAGACAAGTTGTCTGCGGGAATGCCTCTGGTGACCCCAGAGTGGATTGTCGTCACGACGGACGCCTCGTTGTCGGGCTGGGGAGCCCACTGCTTGGGAAGGACAGCGCAGGGGCTCTGGTCTCCTGCAGAGGCAAAGTGGTCTATCAACCTCCTGGAACTCAGAGCCATTCGGTTGGCGCTTTTGGAGTTCATCCCGGTACTGGTGTTGAAGCCTGTACGGGTCCTGTCGGACAATGCCACGGCTGTGGCCTATGTCAACCGCCGGGGAGGTACCAAGAGCGCCCCTCTAGCCAAGGAGGCTATGAATCTTTGCCAGTGGGCGGAAGCGAACCTGTTGCAGCTTTCAGCGGCCCACATTGCCGGAGTCATGAATGTCAAGGCGGACTTTCTCAGTCGCCATACCTTGGAGCCCGGAGAGTGGCAGCTATCTGCTCAGGCGTTCTTGGACATCACGAAGCGCTGGGGCCAGCCGAGCCTAGATCTGATGGCGTCATCGGCCAATTGCCAAGTGCCGCGCTTTTTCAGCAGAGGATGGGACCCTCGATCCCTGGGAGTAGATGCTCTTCTCCAACAGTGGCCGACACAAGAGCTTCTCTATGTGTTCCCACCCTGGCCCATGTTGGGCAGGGTGCTAGATCGGGTGGCAAAGCATCCCGGCAGGGTAATCCTGGTGGGTCCGGATTGGCCCAGACGTCCCTGGTATGCGGACTTGATCAGGCTCTCAGTCGACGATCCTCTGCGGCTGCCAGTGGAGCAGGGCCTGTTACATCAGGGTCCCGTGGTGATGGAGGATCCCTCCCCCTTTGGTCTTACGGCCTGGCTATTGAGCGGCAGCGTCTGAGGAAGAAGGGCTTCTCAGACAAGGTCATCGCCACTATGCTGAGAGCGAGGAAGCGCTCTACTTCTACTGCTTACGCCAGGGTTTGGCGTATCTTTGCAGCGTGGTGTGAAGCAGGCTCACTTTCTCCCTTCACTGCTCCAATTTCTTCAGTGTTGGTGTTCCTGCAAGAAGGTCTGGAGAAAGGCCTGTCGCTCAGTTCCCTTAAAGTCCAGGTAGCGGCTCTGGCTTGCTTCAGAGGCCGCCTGAAGGGTGCTTCCCTGGCTTCGCAGCCAGATGTGGTGCGCTTTCTCAAGGGAGTTAATCACCTGCGCCCTCCTCTGCACTCAGTGGTGCCTGCGTGGAATCTCAACCTGGTACTAAGAGCATTGCAGAAGCCGCCTTTTGAACCCTTGTCGAGGGCATCTCTGAAAGACCTGACGTTGAAAGCAGTCTTTTTGGTGGCTATCACTTCAGCCAGAAGAGTTTCCGAGCTCCAGGCACTCTCATGTCGAGAGCCTTTTCTGCAGTTCACTGAGGCAGGAGTGACTATTCGCACAGTGCCTTCCTTCCTGCCCAAGATTGTTTCTCGCTTCCATGTGAATCAGCAGCTCTGTCTCCCTTCCTTTCGTAGGGAGGACTACCCAGAGGAGTACTCTGCTCTTAAATATCTGGATGTGAGACGAGTCATCATCAGATACTTGGAAGTGACCAATGATTTCCGGAAATCGGATCATCTGTTTGTCCTGTTTGCAGGTCCTCGTAAGGGTCTGCAGGCTGCTAAGCCTACAGTGGCAAGATGGGTCAAGGAAGCCATTGCAGCGGCTTATGTGGCCGCGGGGAAGGTGCCGCCTATCCAGCTGAAGGCTCACTCCACGAGAGCTCAGGCGGCCTCGATGGCAGAGGCCGGATCCGTCTCCTTGGAAGAGTTATGCAAGGCGGCAACTTGGGCTTCGGCTCATACATTCTCCAAGCATTACCGTTTGACTGTGGCTGCACGGGCGGAGGCCCGGTTTGGAGCTTCAGTGTTGAGGTCAGGGATTTCAATGTCCCGCCCTGGGTGAGTACTGCTTCGGTACATCCCACCAGTCTATGGATTGATCAGCTTGATGATATGGAAGGTAAAATTATGTATAATCATACCTGATAATTTTCTTTCCATTAATCATAGCTGATCAATCCATAGCCCCTCCCAGATATCTGTACTGTTTTTATTCTGGTTGCATTTCAGGTTCAAGTTTAGTCTTCAGTTACTTCAGAAAGACTTCGTGTTCAAGTTTTTTCACTTGGATTCTTCAAGAGTTAAGACGAGTTTGTGTTACAGTGAGCTGCTGCATTCCTCTCCCCTCCGTTTTACGGGGCTGGATTGAGACTTAAAATTCTGCCGGCACTCCCTCCCGCTTCGTGCGGCTGTAGGGCAGCTTTGTACCCCTCCCGCTTCGGCGGTGTTAGGGTCAGTCAGCTCCTCCCGCGGTTGCGGTTGCAGGATAAGCCAGATCCCCCCGCATCGGCGGGTGTGGTGTCCCTCCCCCGCTCCGCGGGGATGAGCTGGACGGATTCCCCTCCCCCACTTGTGTGGGGATGAGCTGGGTTAATTCCCCTCCCCCGTTTCGGCGGTGGTGAGCTGGGCAGAGTGTCCCTTCGTGGGTGTAATTCTCTAAGTGCTGAGTCCTGCGGATGGAGCTTTGATATCGACATACTGAGGAGTTTCCGGCAGCACATGACCACATATAGGGAGGCAAAAGTTTGCTCTCTATCTCCACCTGCTGGTAGATGGACACAACCCACCAGTCTATGGATTGATCAGCTATGATTAATGGAAAGAAAATTATCAGGTATGATTATACATAATTTTACCTTTATCTTTAATCAGGGCAGACTGCAGTTTCTGTGATTCTGACTACTCCATTGCAATCTTTTGAACCCAAGCATGCAATATCTCCATTGTATTATCATTTTTCATTGCAGATGTAGTGAAAGTCACCATAGCCTTAGTAAGTGAAATGATTGCAATATGCAAGGAGATCAGAACCTCCCAAACAGTCAAGAGAGTCTTTAACTGTTCAAACAAAGCGCCCTTCTCCAAATCTGATGGTAATCCTGAAATCAGCATCGCAGTCAATCTGTTAGCTGATCGCTATTTCCATCTCCTCGCTGCTTCAATGTCCTGGGGACTTCATTAGCCTGAAAGTTCTCCTTCCCAACCTCTGTACTGACCTGCAGCAAGATCCTCCTTTACTTTTGCTAATACATGCTGGGGAAGGAGGGCACATGGGGGTGGATAGGAGAGGGTGAGTCACCCCTGCCTTCTAGTCCTGTGTAGCATTCTGTGTGTATTCTGCAGAATTCCTCCAGGAATAGTGTAGAAAACTAACTCTTGAGTCATACTGTGTTTCCTTAATTTTAACCATGATATTACACTGCCTGCTATCTCAAGATTTCTTAATTTCTTGAGGAGTCTGTCATGATGGACTTTCTCAAATGCCTTCTGAAAATCTGAAATGTAGAGACTCCTGGTGGGTCTGCCACATATAGGAGGTGACCTTTAATACCACTTGGAATTCTCCCATTATTGGGAGGGCTCCTCACCAGTGAGGTAATGGTAGGAAGAGTTCTTACAAATGGAGAGAAATTTGAATGGTATAAATATTACAGTCCATGTGCAGTTTTCTGTCTTTGACTGGCTAAGCCATCACACCACTAGCAAAGAAATACTTTAAGAATCCAGAGGCAGAAAGAGGCCTCGGGACAAGAGAGGAACAGGGAGTTGCTGATCTAGAAGAGACATGGGTGGTGGTATCAGAGGACAGTCCTAGGAATTGGTATCAGGAGGGCCAGGGTTTTATGAGGAGGTGCCTTATAAACCCTGGTTGCTTAAGAGGTCTTTTTACTAAGATGCGCTCGTGATGAGCGTGTGCTAAATGCCATGCAGCCTATAGGAATACAGTGGGCTGCACAGAACTTAGTACATTCTAATCGTTAGTGTGCTGTAGTAAAGAGACCCCGGGATCTGCTTCCAGTCTCCAGCATCCTTTGGAGCTATTGCAGTGGTGGTTGGCTCTGGTGGGGTTCCAGTTCCAGTCTTGGTCCATGGAGTTGAGTTCTCTGCTTAAGGGGAAAATAAGGCAAACAGACTGACTTTTAATATTTCATGATCTGAAATTCTTTATTTTTTTCCCACCTGTTCTACTGTTTGAAGGGTTGAAGTAAACTTTATTGGTTTGGACCAAAACCTGGACTGTGTTTTATATTTTGGAAGTGGAAACTTGGATTGAATGGTCCCGGGGGCCAACTTCTTCCTAGCCCTATATCGTAGGAGTTGTGGCTCTAGGTAAGATAGGGTCCCTCCCCTGAAGTATATATCTTAGGTCTCTCCACAGAGCTTAAAGACCCATTGAGGGACCACACACTGTATTTGCCGACTCACTTTTATCCGTGTATTTTTTTATACCTTCAAAAAAATGTAGTACTGCAAATTGGTAAAGTACGACTTCCTTTGTTGATTTATTCCCATTGTGCCATGTCTGTTTTTATAGGGGGGGGGGGGGGGGGAAGAGGGCACAATCTCTATCCATTACCTGCCCCAAAATGGTGTTTGCTTTGCTGTTTAATGCATGTTAGCTAATACAGCTTAAATAGGGATCTTAACTTCGTAGAGACAGAACTATTTTATTAAAACAGTACAGACAGGTGTTACTTGAAGTCCTTAGGTTTTTTTCTCTCTTTAAGGTTTGAGACACATTTTCCCATCAAACCAGTTTTCACAGTTTCTCCACGCACCTGTAGAGGCAACTTCTATCCAGTTGTACAAGTTTTTTGGAGAAACAGATTTTGCTTAGAACCATATACCTGCTTCGCGAACAGTGTTGCAAACAAACAGAGTATATGAGTTGATAAAGAAGTATGAAATATATTTTGCTGTACAGTTAATCTGGGGTGTTTGAGATGTCAATAAACCTATTCTTCAAAATATGTGCAATAAAGATTTGTAAGATGGGAACACAGAGACAGGAAAGCCAATAGAGCAAATTCTGCTGATAATGTATTTAGGGTAGCTTTTTCACGTTATTATATCCAAAAAAGCCTGTTGAAGCAAGCCACTAGCTCTCAATATCACAGGCTTCCCTCTACAATCAGTTGGTCAATAATCTATATTTCAGAAGTGTTCCATGTGTATCAAACATAAATTATAAGAAGCTTCGGAGGTTTGTAAGTAAGACCAATGCTGGGCAGATTTCTACGGTCTGGGTCTTGTAAATGGCAAAGACAGATCAGGATCAAGGCTGGAGTGGACTTCAATGGCAACTCCAGTAGTTGGAAAGTAGGAGCAGTTCCAGGAAGACTTCTACAGTCTGTGCCCCAGAACTGGTAGGGGGAGAGAGAGAGATTAAGTATACCAGCTTTTAGTCATGAAGAAGTGAAATCTGTGCCACCTTGTTGGGTACATTGAATGGACCGTGCAGGTATTGTTTTTAGGGTCTCTTCTATTACCCCAAGATTATTATGTACCAGCCACCCACAATCTAGAATGATAGAAAGACCCAAGGCCACGTATGAGAAAAGCAATTTTATTTTACTTACCAACTACAGATTACAATTGATAGTTTCTCATGGGGAGAACAGACTACTACACAACCGTGCTTGCTGTACTGAATCTCCTAGGTACATAAGGCATACAATCATATAATATTGATTATTAGAGCACATCATACATGGGTAATATGACAATAATCACAGTTATTGGATATGATAATATTGTGGTTAATACTGATTGGGTATATGATAATGAGCAGGTTATCATTTCTTGGAAGAAGTCATCCCTCTTCTGGGGAGGCCTAGTCATCCCCCTTAAGGAACTACCCTGTTCCCCAATTCGGCTATCTGTTTCCCTTGATGTTACTAAACCAGTTTGTCCAGTTCTTGCACCCTTGCCCATTCCTCTTTTGCTTACCCACAAGAGTTTCTCAATAGATCATGAGGCCTTGAATCATGTACATATCAAACAGAAGTCTCTGAGGCCTTGTTCTTTTCTTTAGCTCTTAAGGCCTGAACCATGGTTCATCTAGGATGGTTCAGAGACCATTTTCTACATCTCCCCCCTTGAAGGCTTTCGAGAATAAGGGCTTCACAATTTGGAGACAATCAGGCTCCCAGGTGTCTTAAATGCCAATGCCCCGACCGCAGGCTGTCTTAGGTTGCAGACCAATTAGGTTCCTTGTACTAGAACGGGTCTGTCTTACCCGTCATGGCCATACGACCTCATGTATGGGCATTGAAAGACAACCAAAGTATCAAAACATGGGGAGATAATGTATATGAGGCCTGTGACATAGAATGACACAAAAATGTTAGGGCCAGCATAGCGTAATTGTAGAAAAGGACAAATTGATTATGATGGGCAATGGGTATCCCCTAAACAACCAACCCTTGGCGTTACCTGCAGCAGAATTTACTTAACTCAATCCCAAAATACCCAAGGAGGATGACGTAGACACAACCTTAGAGTCTGGTGTCAGGGTTTTCAACGCTTACCAAGGAAGGAGTTTGTATCTCAGCATACACAGTCTTTATCTGCCAACATTTATTATGTAAGATGTACGAAACCACCTGTTGATATATAAACAAGTAGTGTCACTCCAAATCCTAGTTAAAGCTTAATATCCCATGCTGTGATTTAACTTAAACAAGAATCTATTTACAGGAGTCTATATGTATACAATTTCATCTCAGGTTCCTTATAACTCCTCTGGCCTGGATCTTTCACAATTCTAACAAGGATCCCTATTTCACCACACCAGCTGTATCAGAGAGCAACATGTCAACTCTTTCAAAATACCAAAATGGCTGCCATGGATTCTAAGACACCAGCAGGCAAACCAGCTAATCAGCTGTCTGTTATTGAAAAATGTCAACACCGATCAACTAATATATAAAAAAAATATATATTCATTACATTCAATGGCTTGATTTTAAGCCATTAGGTTCCACACTCTAATATAAAAATCCATTTGTGTTCTCTTATTTAAAATATTTATAGCCTGCTCTAGCCTACTATTCTAAATAGGTTACAATGTAAAAACCTAATTAATAAAATTAAAACAAACTTTAAATAACATAAAAACAATTAAAAATTGAGCAATCAATTGAGCCTTAAATTATAATCTGGGCTGTGTTTACTTTGTAATTCGTGATCATAATTGTTGGTGTAATCTGGGCTTGGGGGGGTATGTTGTAATTCATGTCATAATTGTTGCCTATGTTGCTTCTGTGCCATTGTTAACATCTACTCGATTTCCAAACATCTGAAGCTCTCAAAAAGAATGCTGTGCTGCAAGTCAATGTTTGACTGACGGTTCTATCAACTTATTTATTTATTAGGATTTAATTACCACCTTTTTGAAGGAATTCACTCAAGGCGGTGTACAGTACAAATCAAACAAGCAATAGGCAATTATAGCAGTAAAAATATTAAAATAATACAAAGTATGGTATGGTATACTACTTACAATGTCAACACATTAAGTAATAGAACATTATAATTGATAGTGAAGGGTAAAGCAAAGACGTAACCTATAGAAATATTAGCTAGGGTAGGAGTAGATAAACATGTCCCGCTTCAGTATGTGCAGCCCGAGTCACTCCTTGTGTGTGTGAGAGTGAGACTAACAAGTTAGTTACTTCTTCCATTAAAGGCCTGGTTGAAGATCCAAGCTTTCACCTGTTTCCTGAAGTAGAGGTAGTCTTGTGTTAAGCAGAGCCTTTCAGGCAGTGCATTCGAGAGTGTGGGGGCTACTATGGAGAAGGCTCGCTTGCGAGTATCACAGCGTGTAATGTCTTTTGGAGAGGGTGTGGTTAGTGATAGTCCTTGGGAGGACCTTAGTGTCCTTGGCGGTGTGTGGAGGATCATCCTATTCTTCAGGTACTCAGTGCCATTTCCTTTCAGGGCCTTGAAGATCAGACATAGTTTTACATTTGGCCCTGTATTGTATTGGTAGCCAATGAAATTTTTGCAAAAATGGTGTGATTTGGTCATGTTGCTTGCAACCTTCTAAGAGTCTTGCTGCTGCATTCTGAATCAACTGGATCTGGTGCAGGCCCTTTGTATAGTGCATTGCAGTAATCCAGTCTTGATGTTACCATGACATGCACAACTGGGATAAGGTTTACCTTCTCGATGTAAGGAGAGAGGCAGTGTAGCTGTTGCAAATAGTAAAAGCAGCTCTTGAATGATGCTTGGATTTGGGGAATCAGAGTAAGTGTTGAATCTAACTGTATTCTAAGGTTCCTGACTTGTGAATTGAGGGGGAGTTCGTACTTCCCAAAAGGGATTTTGATGTCAGGTATGTATCCACTTGTTGTGTTAGGGACCCAGAGAAGCTCGGTTTTACTTGCGTTCAGGCAAAGTTTGTTGTGTTTGGCCCATTCTTGAACTGATGTTAGACAGATAATCAGTTTATTCAAGGCTGTAGGTATTGTGTTTCATACAGTGATAATGCTCAATCTGAGTCGTAAAAGAATGTGATGTTTGTCCAGTATATAGTAGACAAGGAGACTACATCAAATAAATTCAATTTCTGTCTGAGAAGTCAGTCATTTCCAACATTAGTGAGCTTACTGAGCCATACCCACACTTCTGTGACCAACCAAATTGCTAGACTGTAATTCTGTTGTAGTCCTCACTGACTGTGTATCAGAACGACACAGCCACTCATTCCTGCTATAAGCAATCTTATGGTTGTTCTTCTAAAAGCAATGTCCCTCCAGAAGTTAAACTGCTCTCAATTATGTTCGATTTTGGGAAAACGTAAGATTTTAAACATTTACAGGACTAAAATAACTTTTAACCTCTTTTTGTAAAATTGTCTCTGTTATTCTGTGCTTTGTTTTGGTTTATGTTAGAAAGGGAAAGGTACTCCAGAGATCCATCACCCTTTCTGGGAAGAGATAGTTACATCCGTTGAGCCTTCTGTTGTAACTTCTTGCATTCAAATATGCTGTCCATTTAAAATAATGCTTGCTTGTTGGGTATTTTTCTCTTTAGGTGTTCAAATATCTCTTGTCCCGTCCCCCCCCCCCCCTTGCTCTCCTTTCCTTTTCTTTCTTTCTTTTAGGATCTGCACATTTTAACCCCTTACATCTCATTTCATAGAATGTGTGGTGTAGAGACTGTGCCATTTTAGTAGCTCTATTTATATCAATGAACTTCCTTACAAGCCCCATAAGCCAACTGTGGCTCTCTTCGTCCTCCCAAGTTGTTGTTGTTGGTTTGTTTGTTTTTTGAGCCAGTGGGAAAGCACAGCTATAGCAGCAGGTCAGAAAGCCTATTTTTGGTGTATCGGCTCCCTTCCAGAAACTGTTCGGGATGCCATTATAATGTATCGGTGGATGATGCAGCTTGAGCACTGTTTGCCTCTCTTCTTCCCAGCATTTCACAGGTACAGGAAGTGTTACAAGAAATTATTTATTTTGGGGAAAGAGCTCGAGAGCACTCGCTACTGTTTATAATTTAAGAGCAGGTGCTGTATGTATAAGTTTTAGGATATTAATTTCTCCACCAATCACCAAAGGTGATAATTGCAATAAATTAAATAAATTAAATATATATGTAGCTTCAATATACTCAGAACACAAAGAGACCATATTTTTAGCTTCAAAAAGGTTGATTTAATATACAATTGCACACGAGAGGTAGGTTTTAAGAGATCTTAGAACAGAGAATTTGTGCATAAAATAGAACAAAGTAGCAGGTAGGTTAACTTACAAGTCCTTGTTACAAGCATGCTGTGGTCCAGCTGATTGATGAGCACATGTTTCAGGAGCAAGGCATCAGTAGACCCAAAGAGAGCAGCAGGTCCCAAGAGGAGGCAGGTTTCAAGAGGAGGCAGGTTCCAAGAGAGCGAGCTGGGCTGTTTCCAGGCCTTTTATAATGTTAGCAGAGAAGCATGGTGTGTGCATGTCCTGGATATTTTGCAAGGCATTATGGTTAATGTAGTCTGTTCACATGACCACATTATAAGTCCTTCCTTTCTGCACATGTCTGAAAGCTGATGGGAGGGGCAGGTATACCTTTGACAAGCAAATGTCCTGTTTATGGTCTCCCCTCTGAAGTCTGTCTTCAATGGGCTCTTCACACCTTTCCCACCTGTCTGTCTCTTTGCATCCTCTGGTTAGGTCCAATCTTTGTTGTGTCGATCAGAGGAATAGAGTCAATTTAAAACTTTAAAGCAGTCTTAAGTCTTTTGTTTAAGGAATGAGAAAAGGCAAGGTGAGGTCCCTGCCACTGCAGCAGTACTTTTGTCTTGTAAATATTCCCCAAAGGGAGAGGGGAGAGGGCTTTTGGAATGAAAGCCAGTTCTGCTGCATTGTATTTTTAAGAGCTGCACAAATATATTGGTGTATATATAATCCAGCAAATATGCTACATATTTCAGTAATAAACTGATACCATTACAGAAGCAGTTCTATAGCAATGACACCAGATTGGGAGGCAACCACAGGGTGGCCGTGGCCTCTGTCTTTGCCCTTGCCCTGTTAAGAGGAGAAAGAGAAACACTTGATCCTGGAGGACCAGCCACAGCTCAGGCCAGAAGAATTTCTGGGTGCAGCTGGGAACCTCCTTCAATAATCGGATGTTGATGGTGGTATTAGAGAGGCGGAGAGGGTATATTGATGGTGGCACAGGGGTGTTGAGAGACTGAGAAAGTGGCGGTATGAGGTGAGGGGCGTGGGGGTTGAGACAGATTGGTGGGGATATGAGCTCACTGGAACATGGTCTACAACATAGGAGCCTTGAATGAGCAGATATTTCTTGGATGCCAGCCTTCCACTAGCCCCTTAAGATCGAAAGTGGCCTCACCAATGATTTATACTGAGGTAACCTTACTTTTAGAACTGGCAATACCTTTTCCCATGCATCCTGCCAGTCTTCCAGTTTTTGCTATTTTGTATGATATTTCTCTACAGATTAGAGGCTGTCTTAGCTTTTGGTGGGACTAATTTCCTTTGAATTAGGTGTGAACATCAGTGAATTCTTTGGAGTGATTATCCTGCGACTTACACAGAAATACTGCTGAGAATTCATAGAGATTGGTATTAAACCATGTAGTGAAAGTATAATTTGAAATATCTTGTACCTGTATTTTATTTATTTATTTGATACTCATGTCCCATATTATCCGGTCTGTTATTCAGTTCAATGTGGTTTACATAAGTAATATGACAGTACAATTTAATGAATAATACATATTAAACAAAGACTGTAAGAATTAAGGGACATCGTTGAAAGGTAGTAGGGAGGGAAAGATCTTTGGTCATATCCGTTATAAACATCTACTGAAGGAACTTATCGAAAAGAAAAGCCTTCAAGAATTTGCGGAAGTTCAAGTAGTTACTGAGTTGTCTTATTTCCCTTGGGATGGAATTCCATCATTTAGTACCTAAATGAGAGAAGTCTCTAGAGTGGAATTGTATTTGATATTCATGTAGCTAGGCAAGTGTAGAATAAGATTATCCTAAATAATATAGATTATCTCAGTTGTTTGTCATCATTGAATATACTCGTATAACTTGAACTGTGCAAGCTACGCATTCCAAGTTATACCTATAATAAATAGAAATAAAATAAAGAAAAGAAAAGATGATACCGTTTTTAATTGGACTTGTTTGATGTGCTTTCAAAGATAACCCTTCTTCAGATCAGAAATTCAGAAATGAGCAAATGATGACATATATATCAGAATATATCTGTGAAACGTAAAAGCATTCCGATGACAGTCTCATGGGGAAGGTAGTGCTGGGTGGGGGAGTGGGGTGAGAAACAGGGAGAAATGGATGGGTGATCAGTGGGTGACAAAGCAGTAGAATTTTATGGTTTATAACTTGATAAGAAACTCAGATCTTTGTTAAGTCCTGTCTGGTGGGTGCCAAAATATTTCATCAGTTTAACTTCAAATGTTTTACATTCCTGGATGGTTTTGAAATGTCCTTTTAGCATTCTCATCATATAGTCATTAGTGCATTGCTCTGGTCTGGCAAGATGCTTTCCTACAGAGGTGTCACCCTGGTTAGCGCTCTAGTTTTTGACGTGCTATTAATGCAGGCCCCCTAGACATTCAGGGATCTGTATTTAGCAAAGTTTAAATGGGCAGGGAAGGCTGCTGTCCAATTAAACCACACTGAGTGGGCCAGCTGCCGATAATTCACTGCCTGGTTTGTGCCACTGCTGCCGAATATTGGCTCTGGCTGCCTCTGTCCAGTTAATATTGGACTGGTTCATGGCCAGAACCAGCACTTGACTAATTAGCAACAATATTCGGTCCACTAACCAGTTAAGTGAGCACATAAAAGGGTCCTTTTACTAAACTGTGCTAAAAAGTGGCTAGTGGTATTTATAGCACATGGTTTTCCCGCGTGTTCTGACTGCTTTTTAGCACAGGTTGAAAATGGCCAAATTTCAGGTTTTTTTTTTCTATTAATGGTCATCCACTAATTTCCAAATTAGCGTGTGGTCATTACCACCTGAGCCCTTGCCGCCTTCTATTTAGGAGGTGGTAAGGGCTACGTGCTACTAGTGCGGTAATCGGACAGCATGCAGCAATATGCCTGCGCTGCCCGATTACCTCCAGGTAATATGCCTGCAGCGCTTCCACACAGAGGTGAGAGGCGCTGTCATGTCAGTGCAGGGGTCCCTATATGGAGGGGGTGGGAGCGGCGACAACAACGACGTCGGGGATGGGGGTGGTGGAGGTTGGTGTACCGGTGATGTTGCTTCGTCTCCAGCGGGACAGAGAGGGAAGTCTCTACTGCGCATTTGCGGGTGAGTCGGTCACTTGTCATTCATATGTTTGATAAACCTGGAATACACACAGTTCAGTCTTTTTGTAGCGGTTGTGTTATGTAGTACTGATTAGCAGTGCTAGACAAAACATGGGAGCCCTTTCCTAAAATTTGTTGAATGTTGCTATGGGGTGACAGGTACTACCCTCAAAAATTGGCACATGGATGATGTTTGATCTGCACAGGGCTCCGTAGACACACAGCCCCCATGGCTCAAAAAAAGGAGGTTTGAATTGCATGGTCAAGCTCCCATAAGAAGGAGGAAGGAAGGGCTGTGTGAACTGCTGCTGCTACCAGAGCCCCAGCCAGTGTACAGGTGCTGGGCCAAAGAGACGTAAGGGGAAGGGGACACAGAGCAGAAGATGGATGGGACTTGGGGTGCTTCTGGAGAAGGGTGGTGGTGGGGGCTGGGGAAGGAGGAGTGTGGTATTGAAGGAGATAAAATGCTCTGTTGCACCCATGTGACTGCTGCTGGAGAAGTGTTGGGGTGGGGCAGGGCAGTAAAAGGAGGTGATGAAGCCATATGTGCATGGCCCTGGGCTCCCCTGTTTTTCACCTGTCAGGGCATGGAGATTCCTACTAGCGATGCTGCTTCTAGCCCTAGTTCTGCTAATCCAAAGCGCTTAAACCCCATCTGATGTGAATGTGAGAGCCAAGCAAAAAGTGAAACCAGAAGCACTTTTATATAGGCACCAAGTTTCCTAACATATTTGGGAGTTGCAGGGACCCACTTGCCTTTTCTTCTACAATTTCCTTTCTAGAATGAATTCCCCAGTGCAGTGAAGCTCCTTATATAAGTGTTGCCCAAAGTTCAAATTGATTCTGGGGCTTCTAAGTGAAGAAGCAAATTTTCAGCCAGTATTCCCTTGGTTCTGCTCTGTGAGGGAATTTTTTAATACAGTGTCTTACAATTCTGTATCCTTTTTCCCTTTTTTGTTTTGTTAAATGTCTTTGAAGAATTTCCCCAATTTAAAGTCCTGGCTTGCCTGCCACACTTTGAGCAATCTTGCTTCTGAACTTAGCATGAACCCCCCCCCCCCCTAGGATTGCTTACACCCCCCCCCCCCCCCACACACACACACACAGGCTCTATCCCCCAGCTTTCTCTACCCCTTTTCAGGATGGATACCCTCCCAGCTTTCTTTCCCTCTCTCTCTGCCCCAGTAGCACCCCTCAGTTCTCTCTCCATCCCCTCAGCTATTTCTATTGCTTTATCAAACCTCCCCTTCCCAAACCTTCCCACCTCCCCACCCTGTATTCATCCCATAGTGCTTTCTGTAGCCTTCTCCAGCATGCCCTCTTCTCGGGTGAAAGAGGAGGGGAACATGGCCTGATGGGGAGCTTTCTTGCACTTATGTGGGTCCGGGCTGAATATTGGCTGGAACCTACACAAGCTCCAATGGTCAGCACATACCAAATTAGCCCTAGTCCAGTGTTAAATATCCAGAGCTAATTCTGCCTACAGCAGCCAAAGTTTTAAAAATGCCGACTGCTGGTAGCGGAATATTGACCAATTATTTTTTTGTTTCATGCTCAAATAGGTGTTTATAAGGCCACAAAAATAAACAAAAACTGAGAATTAGTACAGTGCGAATGTCATGTGTATAATTTAGCCAATAGAGGGCAGCTGAGTATTAAAATTCTTTTAGCAGATCTAGTTTGGCCTGTCCTTTTCAAGTGAGAGACATTTTCCAGAGATTATTCTAGAATGGAATTTTCCACTGCTGTAAGATGAATAATATTTACTTTACTTCTTGCTCTAGAAATTAGAACAGGGATGGGCAACCTTTATACATAAAGGGCCGCTGAATGTTGTACTATCCCGGGCGGGCAGCAACATTATACAGTGGCAGAACCAGAAATACACAGAGCTCCATAGACCTGTGATAAATAAAAAGTAAAAACGTAACTAAAAATGATGGAAACAAACTGCTAGAGTGGCTGTTCTGAAAATATTTGTGTAAAATACAATATTTAAAGATCACCAAAACTCTGGTTAATGGTGTCTTGTGTATGCTTCCCATGGTCTTGCAGGCCACAAAGTTCGATGGTGGGCTGCAGGTTGGCCACCCCTGAATTAGAAAGTAGGCAAATCATGTTTAAAACTAAGACTTCTGAAGAGAGCTGTTCTCCTGTTGTGTGTGTTCGGACATGTTAAGACTGATTAGACATTAACAATGAAGTATTGGGTTTTCTAGTTTTGATGTGTTTTTTTGACTGCTGAACCAGCTAGACAAGTGGGGAAAGCATGCATAGCATGGCTCATGAAGTTCTTTCCAAACATACGTTTTACAATATGTAGTGCGTATGTTTTTTGTTTTTTTTCTGGCTGTCTGATGTTCTGGGGAAGGGAGCGGGAGAAGAAGAGGAGGGAAGTTAGAATGGAGCAGTATCCAAGCATTTCATTGGTCAATGTCAACAGATTTTAAATTATGAATTTTAACAGTTTAACTACAGGCTGCACTGTTCCAAATCTGTAAGAAGTAACAGTTTAACTACAGGCTGCCCTGTCTGAAATCTGTAACAAGTCGCATGATTTAGTCACATACAGGTGTTATACCTATGGGCTTCTTAGCATTTAGTGTGCACTAAGCTTTCGTGAAAGGACCTCTAGGTGTCACTGTACAAAGCATTGCCACTAGATTTCACAGTAGAAATTACAAGAAAGAAAATAACATTCGCATCTGGATCACTAAGAGTCAGCCCAGCAGGGGAGAGGGGGAGGAGGAAAGGATGCAAAGCATGCCTCAAAAGAATTATTTCCAGGCCTTGTGTGGGTGTGTGTATTTGTTTTGTTCAGGTGTGGGTGTCTCTTGTATGTTGGCTACAAATACATAGATTTCTTTGTGGCTTAAGACCAAGAGGGGAAGGTAGTTTGAAAGGCGTAGTAGTAGTAAACCACCATGTTTCACAATAGCACGATAAATGAAGGCAGATAAAGACCTGTGTGGTCAATCCAGTCAGCCCAACAAGGCCAGAGCCGCACCCACCAGTCTGTTTAGGTTTCACTCCTTTATGATCGAACACTGGGTCGATTGAAACTGGGTCCTTTATGATTGAAACAGGGGTGATATGATACAGACGTTCAAATATTTGAAAAGTATTAATCCGCAAACGAACCTTTTCTGGAGATGGGAAGGTGGTAGAACGAGAGGACATGAAATGAGATTGAAGGGGGGCAGACTCAAGAAAAATATTAGGAAGTATTTTTTCACGGAGAGAGTAGTGGATGCTTGGAATGCCCTCCCGCGGGAGGTGGTGGAGAAGAAAACGGTAACGGAATTCAAACATGCGTGGGATAAGCATAAAGGAATCCTGTACAGAAGGAATGGATCCTCAGGAGCTTAGTTGAGATCGGGAGGCGGGGCTGGTGGTTGGGAGGCGGGGATAGTGCTGGGCAGTGTTGCCAGGTGGGCGGTTTTCCGCAACCCGCCGCGGGAAATTTTTGCCCGCGGCGGGTTGCTGTTTTTTGGGCTCCTTTTGGGTCGTTTGGGCGGTTTTAAAAGCGTTTTTTTTCGGCCGCGGGGGGCGGGGTTAGTGACGTTTTGGGCGGGGTTCATGACGGGGGAGGCGGTGACGGCGGGGGCGGGGTTGATGACGTGGGGGTGGGGGTGTCAGGGGCGGGGTTTGACTTTGGGCGGGTTTTGGGCTGGATTTGGGCTCGATTGGGTGGGAAAAAATTTTTCCACCTGGCAACCCTGGTGCTGGGCAGAATTATACGGTCTGTGCCAGAGCCAGTGGTGGGAAGCGGGACTGGTGGTTGGGAGGCAGGGATAGTGCTGGGCAGACTTATACGGTCTGTGCCAGAGCCGGTGGTGGTGCGTTCTTTCAGTGGGAGCCAGTGTAATTTCTTTCTTAGGGGTTTTGCACTTTCATATTTTGTTTTTCCAAATATGAGTCTGGCTGCAGTATTCTTCCCTCCCCCAAAGAAGTTTGATCTTATTTTTTTGAAGAACATTTTGCCTTATTAGGCCAATGTTGATATTACCTGCATTTGGATTATTGCAATTTACTTTTACTAAGATGTTTGCTAAATGATAAGAAACCCATTTTATACCTACGGGCTTCTTAGCATTTAGCGTGCGCTAATCCGTTAGTGCATCTTAGTAAAAGGACCCCTTTATCTAGGTCTGACTTCTAATTTGCAGAAAAAACATAGAAACATGACGGCAGATAAAGGCCATATGACCCATCCAGTCTGCCCATCCTCTGTAATCCCCAGTTCTTCCTGTTCCTAAGTGATCCCACATGCTTATCCCATGCCTTTTTAAATTCTGGAACAGTCCTCGACTCCACCACCTCCACCGGGAGGCTATTCCACGCCTCCACCACCCTTTCTGTGAAATAATACTTCCTTAGGTTACTCCTAAGCCTATTCCCTCTTAACTTTGTCGTATGCCCCCTCATTCCAGAGCTCTCCTTCATTTGAAAAAGGCTCTCTTCCTGTGCATAAATGCCCTTGAGATATTTAAACGTTTCTATCATGTCTCCTCTCTCCCTCCTCTCTTCCAACGTATACATGTTGAGGTTCATAAGCCTGTCCCTATAATTTTTGCGTTCAAGACCGCTTACTAATTTCGTAGCCGCCCTCTGGACCGACTCCAACTTGTTCAAAATACTACAACGCGGTGAATTTTTCGGCTTAAAAAAAAAATGAGTGTTACTCTAACTCTTTTTAAACTTCACTCACTTTCCGTAACAGCTCATAATTTTTAAGGCAGTATGTGTGGTTTTCAAATTTTTGTGGACTTACATCTGAGTATATGGTTACTTTGTTTTAAAAGCTGCTGCTTAGACATTCTTCTTATCTGCAGGATCGATTCTTATTATTTTATTCCCCTACTAATGGTGTGTGCTATAGCAATTGTTTTATTCTTTGTTTTCATATCAAGCAATATTTCTTTGGAATAGTTTACCTGTGACCATCAAAGTAGAATGAAATTATTTAGAGCTCTGTTTACTAAGACGTTTTTATCGCGCACTAATTTTTAGCGTGCACTAAAAATGTTAGTGCACCTACAGCATGGCTTAGTAAACAGGGCCCTTATTTTTTTCATTAAAAAAAACTTTTCTTAGCGTCAGCTCCACCATTCTGCGCAAATAAGTGTTATCCTTATCAGCACGTGGAGGTAGAGAAAAAAACGAAATCATCACCAGCATAAACAGAGGTGCTCCCTGGAATAATCCAGTATTTTTAATTCTACCTTCAGCAAGTTGTAGGTCGTGCTGATGATGCTCTTGTCCCTAGCCTACCTCTCTGCTCCGCTGGCCATGGCTGCATTGCATGGTCGAGCCTAACAGGCGCTCCCAGGTCACAGTCTTAGGACCGTACCTGGTTGAGCTTGGCTCTACAGCTCTCAGTCGCACTTCTTACTGTCACTGTGTGAGTGTACAGTTCTTGCAGAAGTATTGTCTCACACTTAGCTAGACTGTCTACTAAACTATAGTATTGAACATCACTGTGAAGACTCAGAACTGTTGAATCAAAACTTCTTTAATGCAAATAAGAAATTATGACTTACAGTTTGTAGTGATGCACAAGAGCCTCTGCCTTGCAGAACTGGGAGTCTGTTGTCTACCAGCTCACCCTGTAACCAGGGAAGCCAGAAAATCTCAGCACTGGCTGATGAGTAATGCTGTCAATACTTCAAATGCCACACTTCCACAGGGAGTCATGGATGCCATTTTTTAAATATGGCGGTTCCGGGCAAGGGGAATAGCGGCAGCAGGGGGAATAGCGGGCAGGAAAGAACATCCCCCCCCCCCCCCCCATGCAGAGGCCACTAGATCACCAGCGGCGCGCCTTTAAAGATAGGACCGGGGAGGACTGTAGTGTGCAACAGGAATCCGGGCAGAGCCTCTGGGCCCCCAAATAGTCAGTCTGCCCCTGTATGACAATAACATCTAATGGTTTGATGTATTATCATACAATTTCATTTTATTATTCTTTCCAAACTAGAATGTTTGGGTACCATGCAGTTCAGTATACTTACTCTTTCCCTTCCAGGCAGGTAAGTAGACAATACACACACACACACAGCATGCTTTTACCTCTTGTTAAGGTAAGTTATATATAAAAACTACTAAAATGTTGTTTGTTAGGAGCATAGGCGCACAGGCAATAAATGAAAATTTTGAAGCCATTCAAATTTTGTTTAAAAAATAGAGGGCAAAAATGAATTCCCTAAGCAGTGCTATTGTACAGAATAAGCAAGAAAGGTGATTTTAGCCAGGGACATGTTTAGGAAATATCTGTTATGAGATTCTGGGTTGTAAGCTCTTTTATCCCCCCCCCCACCCCCACCCCTTTTGAACATTCTCATACTATGTTCCTTCTAAGAGAATTAATACAGTAGGGGTAGACACTCAACAACTAGAGCAAGTATTGACAGATAACTTGGATATTTCTTGGATTGTGGAAACATATGCAGAGTCTGAGAATGTAGCTACCACAGTAGATCAAGACTTTCTACTGAAGTTGTCCACCATAGAGACAAGTCTTTCCTTGGTTATACTCCCTATTCTTTCTGATGCATGATCAAATAAGGAGGAGAGTCTTTCTTGCTCTTTATTCCCAGGGTACAACTATCAGTGCTCAATTCCTTCTTAGGGTTCTGTGCAAAGTGTTTTCTTAAATGCATACCTCCGACCCACCCCCATCCTCCCACCCTGTCAGACTGTCATAGTAATGCTTGAATGTTTTCACTTATATACACTGTCAGCTAGCACATTTGCTTATTTCCGATCTGAGGAAGAAAGGCAACCTTCGAAAGCTAATCAAGAAATGTATTAAGTTATGTCCAATAAAAAAGGTATCATCTTATTTTCTTTTCCATGTTTTATTTTGTTTGATTTCTATTGATAACCTTAAGAGTGGACTAACACAGCTACCACACTCCTCTACTTAAATTTCAAGAAACTCTATATGTGTTCTGGGACACTGAACATTTGATGACTTTTTCCCTTTGACAAGGCAGCCTCAATGGAGGAAACACCAGCTCCATCTGGGAATAATTCTGTAATTGGGAACTTTTGCTTTCAAATTTTCTGTACTGGATTCTCTCCTTAATTGTGGTCTAAGGGACACTATCGGCTTTATTTTCAGTTTCCTATTGAAAAGCATGAAGTACAAGATCTTCAATTTGTAGTTCTAAGTCAAATTAAATCGGACAGGGGCGGCGACATACCTTTAATGTTATTAAAGAAAGAACAGCGCCTAATATTCCTCTGGAATACTGTGAGCCCATATGGTTTAAATAAGGAAATTGAGTGGCTGAGTGTGTAGGGTGGTATTTAAACCCTGTGATCCTGAAGGCCGATATGCGCATGTGTGGGCATTTTTGTAGATGTTACCACCGGCACATCGGATACTGTTGAGTGCTCGACAACCTGGTAGAGCCGGTAAAGGTTTTGTAGCTTTGTTTTTATGTGGTGGGATAAGTATTGAATGTGTGTGAAGATATGTTGTCTGTTGTAGATTTTAATGACCCATGAAGATTATTTAAAAAGCGAAACACGATTGTGTAGGGTCTGAATGAGGTTGCCTCAATGGACAGAGGAAACGAGAGTGATTTATTGTAAGGACACAGTGTAGTGCCTTACGAAGAAAAATTTTGTATAAAAGAATACAAAGCATCTATCCTGTGTTGATTACGGCCACATAATTGAAGAACATTCCATATTGGAGTTTGTTGTGGAGGATGAAGCTATATGGATCAGTTTGAGTCAGAAGTGCTTCAAACACTATATAAACTTTTTGGGGAAAATAACAAGAACCCATAAGAGAAGAGATATAAGCATGATGTGGGACTGTTGAAGCACTTGGGTGAACCATTAACATGCTCTAAAGACGTTATAATGTTTGGTGTGGGAAAGTAGCGCGTTCCTACCAATAACAGTGTTGCAGAATGGTTTAACAGATATATAATTATTTAAATCTCAAGAATTATGTGTGGTATAACCATTCAGGGTTGATGTATCATTTGTATAAGTAATAATGTGATTTTATATAGTTGAATGTGTTTGATATGAGTGATTGCGTTTGAATGTGATCGAGGATTTCAGATAACAATAGATAAACAGTAATGTTAAAGGAAAGTATTTAATAAAGATTTGTAATATTTTGCAACAGTTGTTGATAATTTTGTATGCTTTGAATATAACTATTTATTGAGAGTGAACTTAAATAAGAATTGTATAAGACTAGGTATAATAGATAGAACTAGCCGTTTAGCCCGTAAAAACGGGCTAGTAAAGGAAGGGGGGGTTGAGGGCCCCCCCCCCCGGAGTTGCCTCCGCCACCCCTCCACCCAGTCCGGGTACCTGGCTTCACTATTTAAACCGCCGGAACGCAGCACACAGCTCATCTGAGCTGCCGTCGGCAGCCTTCCTTCTTCTCTGCGTGTGTTCCGCCCCCGTGTGACGTAACGTCGGCGAGGGCGGGACACAGGCAGGTAAGGAAGGCCAACGGCAGCTCAGATGAGCTGTGTGGTTCGTTCCGGTGGTTTGAATAGTGAAGCCAGGTACCCGGGCCAGGTGGAGGGTGGGTGGCGGCGGCGACTCCGGGTGGGTGGGGGGAGCGGTAGCGGCAACCCTGGGGGGGGGGGAGTGGTGGCGACGGCGGTTCCCTCACTCACAGGTGCGCAGGTTCCCTCTCTGACCCGCCCCCGTCATCACGTATTGACGCGGGGGCGGGACAGAGAGGGTCTCTACTGCGTATTTGCGAGTGAGTACGCCTCTTGCCATTTATATGTTTGATTCCTTAGATGGTATAAAAAGTAGTACACTGATGCTTCTATGTTATGTGATCAGTGGAGGGAAAGAGGGAGTGAGAGAGGTATTTTTTTGTTGTTGAATTTTCCTCTGTGAGATATATAAAAATAAAGGTGCACATGTGTGCTTGTTTTGATAAAGGCCTTCCTATTTCTGTAGTTCATATGTCATTTTGAGGCTTTTTTTTTTGTGTTTGTGTGTGTAGGTCATGAGACTGACGGTCCTCCCTGCCAGCCTGGGGTTGGTTTCTCTCCGGATGTACGCCACCAGCGAGGAAGACGTCAGCAAAAAGGTGCTGCTGAAAGTTGAGGAGGTAAAAAGAAAAGCCAGTTTTATTGGACTTTTTGACTGCACTGAAATTCTTATGGTTAGTGCAGCAGATTTTGATCCTGGGGAACTGGGTTCGATTCCCACTGCAGCTCCTTGTGACTGTGGGCAAGTCACTTAACCCTCCATTGCCCCAGATACACAATAAGTACCTGTATATATGTAAACCGCTTTGAACGGAGTTGCAAAATACCACAGAAAGGCGGTATATCAAGTCCCATTTCCCTTTCCCTTATAATAGGGGCGAAGGATTCAGCTACATTGCAAAAAAAAAAAGTAAACAACAATGTGATAGGACAGAGTAATTACACCTCTGTACTTGGAGCATAAAGGGGTCTAAGGAGGGAAGTTATTAAGCTGCGTTAAGGCCTTAAGTCATGTTATTTGCCCTCAGTTCAACTTTATTTTAATATCTTTTTATCAAAATTTGAAATGTACAACAAGAAAATGAACAGTAGATATATACCCTCCAATGTTAAAAGTCCCCTCATGTACCCAACCCTCCCCGACTTCTATACAGCAAAGACTCTTAACATAAAGAACATTCTCCGAGGACAAGCAGGCTGCTTGTTCTCACTGATGGGTGACGTCCACGGCAGCCCCTCCAATCGGAACACTTTCTAGCAAAGTCCTTTGCTAGTCCTTGCGCGCCGATGCGCACCGCGCATGCGCAGCCGTCTTCCCGCCCGAACCGGCTCGTGCCGGCCAGTCTTCTTTTGTCCGCGCTCGGTACTGTCGTGTTTCGCCGTTCGCGCCCCGAAAGTTGACCTCGCGCGTCGTTTTTCGACTTCGCTTTAAAAAAAAAAAAAGGTGTCGGAAGGAGACCTTTATGGTTTTCTCCCTTCCCGTACTTCTAGTTTTGCCCCGGTAAGTTTTCTTTCGTCGTCGGGGTAGGCCCTATTTAGGCCTCGGTTCGAAGTTTTCTTCCCCCTATTTTTGTGGTGCCATTTTCGCCATTTCGAGTTTTGATCTCGCCGGCGCGATTTTTCCGCCCATGACATCGAAGTCTTTCAGCGGCTTCAAGAAGTGCACCCAGTGCGCCCGGGTAATCTCGCTCACTGACAGGCATGCGTCGTGTCTTCAGTGTCTGGGGGCTGGGCACCGCCTGTAGTCTGTGTTCTCTTTTGCAAAAGCAGACTCAGGTAGCGAGATTAGCCCAGTGGAACGTTTTGTTCTCGGGCTCTTCGTCGGCATCGGCACCAGGAGTATCGACTGCTTCGACGTCGTCGGCGCCCGGACCTTCATCCTCGCCCCCGATTGCATCGAGGCATCGGCCCTCTGCATCGGGGCGACATCGGAGGGCTGCGTCGGTGTCGGTGGTATCGAGACCTCCTCGTCTGCTGATGTCGTCGGACGGTGGTGCTTCGTCTGGAGTGCAGGTGAGGGCTGTCCATTCCCCTGCTGGTGGCGGTGAGCCTTCGGGTGGGTCTCCCCCTACCCTGAGGGCTCCTGCGGTACAGCCCCCCCGAGACCGACCTCCTTCGGCCTCGGCCCCGAGAAAGAGACGGCTGGATTCTACGTCCTCCTCGTCGGTGCCGGGAAGCTCCGGTGACGTGCTTCGTCCCAAAAAATCGAAGAAGCATCATCACCGGTCCCCTTCCCGTGTCGGCACCGAGAGCTCTGGGTCGCCGAGGGAGTCGGCACCCAGTAGGCATCGGCACCGAGAGGACCGCTCGCCCTCTGTTCAAGAGGTGTTGGTGCGCTCCCCTTTGGACAGCCCGGAACAGCCTCCACGCCCGGAACAGGTTCTGACATCGACTCCTGCATCGGCTTCCATGTCTTTTTCCACAGCCGCTCTGCACGAGAGCCTCCGGGCCGTTCTCCCAGAGATCCTGGGAGAGCTGTTGCGCCCTACCCCTCCAGTACCGGGGGTGCTTGCGCCACCGGTACCATCGAGCGAGGCGCCGGCTGGCCCATTGCCCGGGGTGAGATCTCCGACATCGGTGCCGCTTGCGGTACCGAGTGCGGTAGCCTCCCAGGAAGGCTCCCCGACTACGTCGGCGGAGGGAGCTTCGCCGGTGCGGGCGAGGGAGTCTACCTCTCGACGCTCCCACCATGGCCGTGGTTCCACGGAGTCGAGCCGGGCACGGTTGCAGACACAGGTCCGTGAACTTGTGTCTGACACAGATGGTGAGGCCTCGTGGGAAGAGGAAGAGGACATCAGATATTTCTCTGACGAGGAGTCTGAGGGTCTTCCTTCTGATCCCACTCCCTCTCCTGAAAGGCAGCTTTCTCCTCCTGAGAGCCTGTCTTTCGCTTCCTTTGTCCGGGAGATGTCTACGGCCATCCCCTTCCCGGTGGTTGTGGAGGACGAGCCCAGGGCTGAAATGTTTGAGCTCCTGGACTATCCTTCTCCACCTAAGGAAGCGTCCACAGTACCCATGCATCATGTCCTCAAAAAGACACTGCTGGCGAACTGGACCAAGCCTCTAAGTAATCCCCACATTCCCAAGAAGATCGAGTCCCAGTACCGGATCCATGGGGACCCAGAGCTGATGCGCACTCAGTTGTCTCACGACTCTGGAGTTGTGGATTTGGCCCTAAAGAAGGCCAAGAGTTCTAGAGAACATGCTTCGGCGCCCCCGGGCAAGGACTCTAGAACCTTGGACTTCTTTGGCCAAGATTCAGTCCTACCAGCTCTACACGAGCATACACATGCGGAACAATGTGCGGCAGTTGGCGGGCTTGGTGGACGCGCTCCCCCCTGAGCAAGCCAAGCCATTTCAGGAGGTGGTCAGGCAGCTGAAGGCGTGCAGAAAATTCCTGGCCAGAGGGGTATATGACACCTTTGATGTTGCGTCCAGGGCCGCTGCTCAAGGTGTGGTGATGCGCAGACTCTCATGGCTGCGTGCCTCCGACCTGGAGAACAGAATCCAGCAGCGGATTGCGGACTCGCCTTGCCATGTGGATAATATTTTTGGAGAAAAAGTCGAACAGGTGGTAGAGCAGCTCCACCAGCGGGACACCGCATTCGACAAGTTCTCCCGCCGGCAGCCTTCAGCCTCTACCTCTACAGGTAGAAGATTTGTTGGGGGAAGGAAGACTGTTCCCTACTCTTCTGGCAAGCGTAGGTACAATCCTCCTTCTCGACAGCCTGCGGCCCAGGCTAAGCCCCAGCGCGCTCGCTCTCGTCAGCAGCGTGCGCCTCAGCAAGGCCCCTCGGCTCCCCAGCAAAAGCAAGGGACGAGCTTTTGACTGGCTCCAGCAGAGCATAGCCGACATCCAAGTGTCAGTGCCGGGCGACCTGCCAGTCGGAGGGAGGTTGAAAGCTTTTCACCAAAGGTGGCCTCTCATAACCTCCGATCAGTGGGTTCTCCAAATAGTCCGGCAAGGATACACCCTCAATTTGGCCTCAAAACCTCCAAATTGTCCACCGGGAGCTCAGTCTTACAGCTTCCAGCACAAGCAGGTACTTGCAGAGGAACTCTCCGCCCTTCTCAGCGCCAATGCGGTCGAGCCCGTGCCATCCGGGCAAGAAGGGCTGGGATTCTATTCCAGGTACTTCCTTGTGGAAAAGAAAACGGGGGCTGTGTCCCATCCTAGACCTAAGGGCCCTGAACAAATATCTGGTCAAGGAAAAGTTCAGGATGCTTTCCCTGGGCACCCTTCTTCCCATGATTCAGGAAAACGATTGGCTATGCTCTCTGGACTTGAAGGACGCCTACACGCACATCCCGATACTGCCAGCTCACAGACAGTATCTGCGATTTCAGCTGGGCACACGTCACTTCCAGTACTGTGTGCTACCCTTTGGGCTCGCCTCTGCGCCCAGAGTGTTCACAAAGTGCTTGGCTGTAGTAGCAGCGGCACTTCGCAGACTGGGGGTACACGTGTTCCCATATCTCGACGATTGGCTGGTGAAGAACACATCCGAGGCAGGAGCCCTGCAGTCCATGCTGATGACTATTCGCCTTCTGGAGCTACTGGGGTTTGTAATAAATTATCCAAAGTCCCATCTTCTCCCAGTGCAGAAACTCGAATTCATAGGAGCTCTGCTGGATTCTCGGACGGCTCGCGCCTATCTCCCAGAGACAAGAGCCAACAACTTGTTGTCCCTCGTCTCGCGGGTGCGAGCGTCCCAGCAGATCACAGCTCGGCAGATGTTGAGATTGCTGGGCCACATGGCCTCCACAGTTCATGTGACTCCCATGGCCCGCCTTCACATGAGATCTGCTCAATGGACCCTAGCTTCCCAGTGGTTTCAGGCTGCTGGGGATCTAGAAGACGTGATCCACCTGTCCACGAGTTTTCTCAAATCCCTGTATTGGTGGACGATTTGGTCCAATTTGACTCTGGGACGTCCTTTCCAAATTCCTCAGCCACAAAAAGTGCTGACCACGGATGCGTCTCTCCTGGGGTGGGGAGCTCATGTCGATGGGCTTCACACCCAAGGAAGCTGGTCCCTCCAGGAACGCGATCTGCAGATCAATCTTCTGGAGTTACGAGTGATCTGGAACGCTCTGAAGGCTTTCAGAGATTGGCTGTCCCACCAAATTATCCAAATTCAGACAGACAACCAGGTTGCCATGTATTACATCAACAAGCAGGGGGGCACCGGATCTCGCCCCCTGTGTCAGGAAGCCGTCAGCATGTGGCTCTGGGCAGTCAGTGCTTCAGAATCTGTTCGGGGTTTAGAATCCAACTCCACCCCCCTAGGCCCATGTTTGTTCTGTTCCAGGCTGCACTCTCAGTTAGTTGGTAAATTTTTTAGGTCAATCTCAGTTATGTCCTCGCCGTTGCGAGGCCCAATTGACCATGGTTGTTGTTTTGAGTGAGCCTGGGGGCTAGGGGATACCACATCAGTGAGAACAAGCAGCCTGCTTGTCCTCGGAGAAAGCGAATGCTACATACCTGTAGAAGGTATTCTCCGAGGACAGCAGGCTGATTGTTCTCACAAACCCGCCCGCCTCCCCTTTGGAGTTGTGTCTTCCCTTCTCTTTGTTTTGCTACATATGAGACTGGCCGGCACGAGCCGGTTCGGGCGGGAAGACGGCCGCGCATGCGCGGTGCGCATCGGCGCGCAAGGACTAGCAAAGGACTTTACTAGAAAGTGTTCTGATTGGAGGGGCTGCCGTGGACGTCACCCATCAGTGAGAACAATCAGCCTGCTGTCCTCGGAGAATACCTTCTACAGGTATGTAGCGTTCGCTTTGCCATTGTCTGGGGCCTTGGTCTTTATGACCCCAAACTCACTCAGACCAGAGGAACAGAACCCACCCCCCCCCACACACACACACACTGCAACCCCCCTTCCCCACTCCGCCTGAGAACCCTGAGACAGCTCCCAACTGAAAACTGGTTGAGTACTTGACTTCATGCTCTTGGTGATTTTTTCTTCAGACGTGCCCCACACCAATAGAAACCTTTTCTGTCTCTTAGGAGTGAGGTGTGCCCCCAGGATTCCCACAACATTCATTTGTGAAGATTATTCCTTCAATACCAAATAGATGGAGGATAATTTGCCCCTCAGTGCAACTTGAAGGGCCCTAACGCAGCTTGTCTTTATCTACCGTGGCTTACATAGTAATGAGATGAAAAACACGCAAATGCATTTAAAGCATCTCATTTCTTATGTAAAAACCAGAACACGATTTGCCATATGCATCGGGTTCACACTGCAGGTCACATTAGGGACATAAAATGATGCTAAAATAATGCTAGCCAATAGCTTGGGCTATTTTACCATGCTGGGAGCATCGGACCCAATGCCCTCAGGCCGGAACCTAAAGGGCTGGTGCCATTCCTCCTCCCCACTCCCCTTGTGGGGCCCTATCAATATTTGTCTTGGTGGTTCAGTGGTCTTGGGGCAGCTGGTACCTTGTCCAAAGTGGCACCCCTAGCAGTAATCTCCTGCTGCTACCACTAAGGGTTATGTTTCCAGGCTACTGTAATATTTCCGCTTGCGAGGTGGCTCGCGAGAAGCACTATTCCTTTACCATGGTAGTCAACAAACTGGGGGGTTGTTATACCGCAGGTTGCTGACTCTCATGGTAAATCAAGGTGCAGTAAAAGCTTGCCTTGATAACTTCCCCCATTAAATGCTACTGTGGACTAACATTCGTAAAGGCCACAGTAATACACATGTCCCATAATATCCAAGGAAACAAAGAAGTATAAATCATTACCCTCCATATGAAGATACAACAAGAAAAAACTAACAAGGTAGAAACATGTCAATGTAACGGCCCCCATTAAGAGAGAAGAAAAACTACAAGAAAATCTTAAACATTAATGAGACCAAATAAGTTTCCGTAGAACTCAATTACTCCCACCTGCCAAACATTACAACTAACTACTTATATCCCTGCAAAATTTTCTCCAGATGTGCAGAGTCCTAGAATATAAATTGAGTTCCCTGAACTGTAACATAACACAGGGAAATTGCAAGAAGAGGGAAGCACCCTGTAACTTAAACCAGACTTTTCAAAGCTAAAAAAGCTTTTCTTAATAGCTGGATGTTCCAGGATACTATTTTTATGATGTGGCATAATTTAGGATTATCAAATGACAAAGAGACAGTGCACAGTCTTTTCTGATGCAGCTGCCCTGTGTTTTGTGGTTATGAAAGCCGATTGGGTTGGGATGTTGTTTTGACTAAGTCTATGTGATCAGTCTCCTCCTGTGTGTATGTCTGTGTCTAGTCCTTTCAGGTGCTCAGGGAACGTTAGTATTAACTTTTCCTGGTGGGAATTCCAAATATGGAAAATGGAAAAACAGATGGTGGATAAAGGCTGCAGGGGCCCAGCCTAAACTGCCTATTTTTCCTTCCTGTTAACAATACCTGTAAATCCCACATGATCTCTGGCCTTTTTTTTTTTTTTTCTTTAATTTCACTGCTGCTAAGAACTCTGTGTGCTTATCCTAGGCTTTCTTGAATTCATATAATATTTTTGCCTTCACTGGGGGGGCCTGTTGCATGAGTCCATCACCCTGTCTCAGATTTTTTGTTTAAGAAATATTCCCTTTTTTATGTTGCTGCTGAGACTATCAAATTAAAATACAAAACCTGCACAAAGAATCTCACTTTTTTTTCCAATAAAGCAAAGCAGGGGCATAGCCAGACTTCGCCGGGAGGGGGGTCCAGAGCCCGAGGTGAGGGGGCACATTTTAGACCCCCCCCCCCTGTCGCCGACCCTCTCGACCCCCCCCCCACCTCCTGCAGCCAACCCGCCGTTGCCTACCTTTGCTGGTGGGGGACCCCAGCCCCCGCCAGCCGAGGTCCTCTTCTTCTCGCAAAAGGGCAGGACGTCAGAAACAGAAGGAAGCCTTTTGCGAGAAGAGGAGGACCTCGGCTGGCGGGGGTTGGGGTCCTCCACCAGCAAAGGCAGGCAACGGCAACAGCGGGATGGCGGCGGGAGGGGGGTCCAGGGCCAAATCTACGGGGGCCCAGGCCCCCTGGCCCCACGTAGCTATACCACTGAGGCAAAGAGGGACCTCACTTAGTGCCCTGTTTACTAAGGTGCGCTAGCATTTTTAGCGCATGCACAACATTAGCACGCTCCAACTGTGTAGGCGCCCATAGGAATGTTGCGGGCGCCTACGCAGTTAACGTGTGCTAATTTTGTGCACACGCTAAAAGCACTAACGCTTCTCTAGCATGGCTTAGTAAATGTGGCCCTTAATATCTCATTACAAAAAAAAATGTTTTTTGATTGATGGGTGTTTGTGTGACTTTAATATTCTTTTGTTTTCAAATCTTTCTTTATTCGGGTTTTAATAAGTGCATCACTCGAAATCAAAAACATTACATGGTCATTAACAATGAATAGAAAAGAAAATGAGATATCTAAACGCAAAGAAGGCAAATATTAGATCTAAAGTGAGAGTTACATATTTGTTACCCAAAGTAGAGAAGGATTCCAACACTCATAAAAATTTTTGCTTTATAATTTTGCAATTCAGATGTTAATTTTTCAGTCTTGTAAATCATCCAAATCTTATCAAGCCATTCTGTAATAGGAGGCAGAGAAAGAACACCACCCACGTCCTGGCTGTAACAGATCTAGCATGACTTTCTGGCTCCAGATCTGTTGAAAGTCTGCTGTCAGGTCTGTGGCAGTGTGATAAAAAACAGTCCCTGTTGCAGCTTTCTCAACTGCTCCTCCCCCAACCCCCCCAAGCCTGCTTGTACGTGTCCCTGATGCAACAGGGTTAATTCTTTCACTGTCTAGGTGGATTTATGATATCAGAGATATGGGAGTACTCGCCTAGCACTAAACATTCCAATTTTTGTAACAGAAGAAGCTGACAGCTGCTTTCGGAGTGCCATTTTATCTTCGCTTGTACAGAGGGCCCTGGCAGGCTAGAGTGAGAGCTTCCTGTAATGGCTCCATTCTTTCTTCTTCTATCTCTTTGAAGTAGTATCACTTGCTTACAGGATGTGGCTTTCTTTACTTCTGCACCAGAAAATATATGATAGAGCTCAGAGGGTCTCTTACTCAGCTGCAGTAGCGATTATAGCTCGCAGCAGTGGCGTTCCTAGCCTGGATGACACCTGGGGCGGATCGCCGATGCGACCCCCGGGTGCAGCGCCCCCCCCCCCCCGGGTGCATGCCGCTGGGGGGGGGGTGCCGCGGCGTGCGCCTGTCGGCTCCGAGTTCGCTAACTTCGCTCGTTCGCTGCAGCTCCCTCTGCCCCGGAACAGGAAGTAACCTGTTCTGGGGCAGAGGGAGCTGCAGCGAACAAGCGAAGTTAGCGAACTCGGAGCCGACAGGCGCGCGCCGCGGCACCCCCCCCAGCGGCGTGCACCCGGGGCGGACCACCCCCACTGCCCCCCCCCCCCCTCCTTGGTATGCCACTGGCTCGCAGTAGAAATCAGCTGTGGTGGTAAACGGTGTTTACCGCCAGCTGATTTCTACCGCTAGCTAAAAATGCTACTTGGGCTTAGTGAAAGGCCCCCCCCCCCCCCCCCTTTGTTTTGCATTCTGCCAATAACTCCTGCTTTGCCCGCTACATCTTTTGGTATGTTTGTCCATCGTTTCCTTGTTTTCCATGCCTTTGGTTTTTGTCTAATGTTCTCCCTTGTTTTTTTTTTTTGCCATTTTCAGAAAATAAAACCCCTGTATAGTTAACATACATTGCTTTATATGCGGTACAGGTGTATGAGAACACAAATCTTCCTTTCTAGCAAAGATTGCTTACATGTATGAACATTGATGCCACAGAATAACTACCCCGGCCCCGAGCCAAGCGAAATGGGGGCTGGAGGTCCAGTCCTACCGATCCCCCCACACGGGGGAGCTAGAGATCTGGGGCCAATTCCCTCCTCCAACTGAAGGTAGGGGGGTGGGGGAGGGCCGCTGGACCACCAGGTTGGGAGGACTGACCGGCGGCCCACCAGGGACATCTGAGGGATGCTGGGGGGGGGGGGGGTCTGGATGTCCACCAGACCTCCTGCCACCTGTCGCTGGGAGAGGGACGGATCTGGGTTCCTGTGGGGGGTTCTGTATTGGGGGGAATGGGGACCTGCTAGCATGCAAATGCATGCTGAACAGGGCTCATCATTTCTTCCCAACGGTCTGCAAACCCTAACGCCAGCTCCGAGCTGGCGTAGGGTTTGTCGCGGCCAGTGAGCCAATCTTTGGTGCGCTGATCATTGGGAATGAATTGGTTTAGAATGCATTTCCATGCTACTTGCGCTAAGAGCCCTGTTTTGCATGCATTTGAATGCTAGTTGCGTTCAGAGCCCGGGGGCTCTGATCATGGGGCGGTAGCAAACACAGGCATTAGTATGGCGCTAACAGCCTTTAGCAATTGCGTTTGATTCTGATCATCGGCCAATAGGATTCCTTCAAGAACCCAGCAACCAGCCACCAGGTGGCACTGCTGTTCATAGACTAGGACTACTTCCCTCCCCTCCACTCCCCATCCCAGGGAGACGAAAGCCAAGAAATCAAACTACCCAGTATATTTGCATGGCAGCATGCAACAATGCCCTCAACAGTCAGGGCAGGTCTGGAACGCCATCGCTTAATTTAAATTTGCCCGCCTCATATAACATGGCTTGACATATTGCAGGATCACTTATTTTGTTTTCATTATGACGTATTATATTGTGCACTCCATATAAGGCAGTCAAATACAGCCAAATATCTTGGATGCCCACAGATGTGTTATATGGGGTCTACAACATATTTATTATTTGAGAAGTTATTTCAAGTTTGTTTTTTTTAAACAGAACAAATAAAGGCTCTATTGTTCTTTATACAGACCTGTTTTGACTTCAGCTCAGCCAACACTTAGTCACATGACCTTCAGAGAACTGAATAATCAGATTATTTTAATGAGTTTGTGTGTGTGGGGGGGAGATGTTTGTGTGTTTTTTTTAAGGATGTAGACAAATGTGTTCCCCCTCCCCCAGTGGCAGATATGACCTTGGATTTATCCTTCCCTGTAAGCCAGCATGCTCTCTCAGCATTTCCCGAGGTATTACTTACTCCCACAAAGAGGAGATTTATCTGTACACAGAGGGAGGGAATGTGAATAATATCAACACAAACTAATTACAATGTTAAAAAAACAATCCTTGTGCTGTGTGTGGCCAAAGCAGCTGCAAATAAAACAGGCTGTATTTTTTTTTTTTCTGGTTGTTGAGGGCTGGTAGGAGGTAGCGTAATGATTGTAGTTAAACATTGAGAAAAGCAGAGCTACAGATTCTGGAGTGAAAAAGACAAGATTCTGTCTTTAACTTTGAAACATTTTTATTGGTGATGAACAAAGAAACAGAACCACACAGAAGTGAGCACAGTCATAAAGAAAAGATTAATACAATTCAGCTGTGAAATAGCAAACATGCAAAACTAAAATCAAGGTAACCACCAAATTTTATGATATAACCATCCTCTAAACCACTCTCCACCAAGAAAACAAAACAAAATCCCCTCCCTCTTTATTATGTCAACTATAATTCCAAGAGACCTTGACTCTTATAAGTCTCCTGGAAAGAAAAAAAAAAAGAAAACAAGATACTCCCCCCTCTCAACCCACCCCCTCCAGCACCCGGGGTCCCAATTTGTTAAAAGGCTACAGCCTAAAGAAGATAAAATTTTAATATAAGAATCCTAAACTTGTAAAAAAAACGCTGAGTTCGCTTAGGGGAAACAATGACATCTCTAGCCTTCCAATGTAGCAATACAGAGAGGGTTCAAAGTAAAGAAGTCTGAAATACAGCAAAAAGCACCAAGAGCCTTCAGAGACGGGACACAGCTCTTTAATGGTAAAAATCAATATTCCAATGTGGACCCGACACGGGCCGTGTTTCGGCGCACAGCGCCTGCGTCGGAGGTCCGTTTGGTTGGAAAGTGACATGTCTTATATAACCTCCCTATCAACCCACTCATTACTTTACCTCACCCATTTCTATTCTTCTATCACCTTCTCCCACTACTCCAACCAGAGTTACACCTAATCACACTGACCACCCTTCAACATCTTCTGTCCTTCTGTGACTGTTCTCTTGTGCTTGACTGCTTAAATATTTTAAATTTAAATGCTTTACTTTTTGTCTATTAGATTGTAAGCTCTTTGAGCAGGGACTGTCTTTCTTCTGTGTTTGTACAGCGCTGCGTACACTTTGTAGCGCTCTAGAAATGTTAAATAGTAGTAGTAGTAAAGTTACTCAATGCGTCGAGATCATGAGGTCCTTTTATCAAGGAACGAAGGGACCTTATGATCTCAACAACCAAACAGACCCCTGACGCAGGCACTGTGCGCCGAAATACGGCCCATGTCAGGTCCACATTGGAACATTGATTTTTACCATTAAAGAACTGTGTCCCGTCTCTGAAGGCTCTTGGTGCTTTTTGCTGTATATCTAGCCTTCCAAACAGCCAATGTGTGCACTGGATTCCTCCAACTCCAATATGAAGAAGAAGCCATTGAGACCCAAGCTTACTTAAGGAAAAATTAGTTCTTACCTGATCATTTTCTTTCCATTAGTCCCAACAGATCAGTCCAGAGACTTGTGGTAGTTGGGGTCTGGTGGTCCCATGGACCTCCAGCCCCTGTGTTTGACAGGTCTGGGCTTTTGACAGGCCAGACCTGTCAAACAAATGTGTGAGGATTGTCAAGTGCAGGAGGATTCAATCCTCCTGCACTTCTACCCCATGATCAGAGAGAACTGTGTGCTTAAATTTGCATGCAATTATCTGTGATCATAGGTACGGTAAAGCCCCGCGCTGTTCCAACACTGTTTTTAGAGCACTGTTTGGAACAGCCTTCTACATGGAATGTTGCTAGTGGAATAGCAACATTCCATGTAGAATCTCCAATAGTAGCAACATTCCATGTAGAATCTCCAATAGTATCTATTTTATTTTTGTTACATTTGTACCCCACACTTTCCCACTCATAGCAGGTTCAATGTGGCTTACATATTATATACAGGTACGTATTTGTACATGGGGCAATGGAGGTTTAAGTGACTTGCCCAGAGTCACAAAGAGCTGCCTGTGCCTGAAGTGGGAATCGAACTCAGTTCCTCAGTTCCCCAGGACCAAAGTCCACCACCCTAACCACTAGGCAACTCCTCCACTGTTGCTACTATTTGAGATTCTACATGGAATGTTGCTATTCCACTAGAAGTCAGCCCTTGCAGATCACCAATGTGGCCGCGCAGGCTTCTGCTTCTGTGAGTCTGACGTCCTGCAGAAGCCTGCGCAGCCTTGTACATGGAATGTTGCTAGTAGAATAGCAACATTCCATGTAGAATCTCCAATAGTAGCAACATTCCATGTAGAATCTCCAATAGTATCTATTTTATTTTTGTTACATTTGTACCCTGCGCTTTCCCACTCATGGCAGGCTCAATGCGGCTTACATGGGACCACCCTAACCACTAGGCCACTCCTCCACTGTTGCTACTATTTGAGATTCTACATGGAATGTTGCTATTCCACTAGCAACATTCCATGTAGAAGTCGGCCCTTGCAGATCACCAATGTGGCCGCGCAGGCTTCTGCTTCTGTGAGTCTGACGTCCTGCAGAAGCCTGCGCAGCCTTGTACATGGAATGTTGCTAGTAGAATAGCAACATTCCATGTAGAATCTCCAATAGTAGCAACATTCCATGTAGAATCTCCAATAGTATCTATTTTATTTTTGTTACATTTGTACCCTGCGCTTTCCCACTCATGGCAGGCTCAATGCGGCTTACATGGGACCACCCTAACCACTAGGCCACTCCTCCACTGTTGCTACTATTTGAGATTCTACATGGAATGTTGCTATTCCACTAGCAACATTCCATGTAGAAGTCGGCCCTTGCAGATCACCAATGTGGCCGCGCAGGCTTCTGCTTCTGTGAGTCTGACGTCCTGCACGTACGTGCAGGACGTCAGACTCACAGAAACAGAAGCCTGCGCAGCCTTCTACATGGAATGTTGCTAGTGGAATAGCAACATTCATTCCATGTAGAATCTCCAATAGTATCTGTTTTATTTTTGTTACATTTGTACCCTGCACTTTCCCACTCATGGCAGGCTCAATGCGGCTTACATGGGGCAATGGAGGGTTAAGTGACTTGCCCAGAGTCACAAGGAGCTGCCTGTGCCTGAAGTGGGAATCGAACTCAGTTCCTCAGTTCCCCAGGACCAAAGTCCACCACCCTAACCACTAGGCCACTCCTCCACTGTTGCTACTATTTGAGATTCTACATGGAATGTTGCTATTCCACTAGCAACATTCCATGTAGAAGTCGGCCCTTGCAGATCACCAATGTGGCCGCGTAGGCTTCTGCTTCTGTGAGTCTGACGTCCTGCACGTATGTGCAGGACGTCAGACTCACAGAAACAGAAGCCTGCGCAGCCTTCTACATGGAATGTTGCTAGTGGAATAGCAACATTCATTCCATGTAGAATCTCCAATAGTATCTGTTTTATTTTTGTTACATTTGTACCCTGCGCTTTCCCACTCATGGCAGGCTCAATGCGGCTTACATGGGGCAATGGAGGGTTAAGTGACTTGCCCAGAGTCACAGGGAACTGCCTGTGCCTGAAGTGGGAATCGAACTCAGTTCCTCAGGATCAAAGTCCACCACCCTAACCACTAGGCCACTCCTCCACTGTTGCTACTATTGGAGATTCTACATGGAATGTTGCTATTCCACTAGCAACATTCCATATAGAAGTCGGCCCTTGCAGATCACCAATGTGGCCACGCAGGCTTCTGCAAGTCTGACGTCCTGCACATTCGTGCAGGACGTCAGACTCACAGAAACAGAAGCCTGTGCAGCCTTCTACATGGAATGTTGCTAGTGGAATAGCAACATTCCATGTAGAATCTCCAATAGTAGCAACATTCCATGTAGAATCTCCAATAGTAGCAACATTCCATGTAGAATCTCTAATAATAGCAACATTCCATGTAGAATCTCCAATAGTATCTATTTTATTTTTGTTACATTTGTACCCTGTGCTTTCCCACTCATGGCAGGCTCAATGCGGCTTCCATGGGGCAATGGAGGGTTAAGTGACTTGCCCAGAGTCACAAGGAGCTGCCTGTGCCTGAAGTGGGAATCGAACTCAGTTCCTCAGTTCCCCAGGACCAAAGTCCACCACCCTAACCACTAGGCCACTCCTCCATGTCTTTCCACCTGTCTGTCCATCCACATGCCATTAGAAGGGTGTGTATGCATAAAGGCAGCTGGAGACATATGGGGCAGAAGAAGGACATGTCCTTAAGACATGGAGACTGTACGGTGCCTGCCACAGGCCAGGCTTGGAGCAGAGCCTGCCGTTTGCCAAGTCACAGAAGAGTAGAGGTATTCATAGGCACCAGCTGTATGGGTGCCAGAGCATCCCCAATATTTTTTATGATATACTTTATTTAAATTTGGAGCAGAAATCTCCATGCTACAGAGCAGCAGAAGAAGGCAGGAAAGAAGTGTTCTCTATGGATAGTGTGGATATTTCAGCCACACAAAGTGGTTGCATCCTCGCATGATGGAGCCGATGGTTAATAGGATTCCAAGCATGGAAGGTTCTAGAAGAGACTGGAAACACTTGTGCAGGAATTCCCACCACTGTACTGGTACTAAAACCCCTACTGTAATGCGTGCCCCCCTCAGTTTCTTTTCTTCCACGTTACAGAAAACACTGCAGCAGGGATTATTGTACTGAATGCCATGAGTTCATTTGAGACGATGCTTATTTCCGTAAAGGCTAGACTGAAGAAGTGAGTTTTCTTCAGTAGACCAGAATAACAAATAATTATCGGTGCGTTTGATGGTTTTTTGGTAAGGCGATCCAAATTTTAGTGCCTTAATATGAAAAGTTAGTAGTATGAATTGTTTTGTAGGTTACTTTCTTACAATTCTGGACCTTTAGGATAAGATATTCTCTAGATCATTTATAGGCAGCGCGTGAAGGTGATTCATTGAGGTTGTTCATGTATATTGGGCCCGAACCATACAAAATTTTATGAATGAAGGTACATAGTTTGAATGATATTCTGTCTTCATGGCTGGCGGAACAGGGTAAGCAGGGGTATGCATGGCAGGGGGGCACCAACATTCAGGGGAAGCTGTCAAATAAATTAAAAAGCCGTCAAGTAAAAAAAAAAAAGAAAACTTGTTCACCTTTTAAGGCACTGGGCTGAAAAAGGGTGCATGGGGGGGGGGGTGAGGGAGAAAGGAGATGCTGGACCAGGAAGGGGGGCACCGACTGATAGTTTGCAGGGGGGCACCTGAGACTCAAGCACTGGCCCTGTCTGTGTTTTATTGGTAGCCAATGCAAATCGTACAGAAGGGGTTGCTTTGACGAAGCGTGGTAATCTGAATATAGACGTGTAACAATGTTTTGAATGGTTTGTTGTTTTTTTTAAGGAGATGCCCCTTTAAGTCTTGCGTAAATAGAGTTGCTGTAATCAAATTTGTTTAGGACTAGGGATTGAACTAGGGTACAAAAGACTGATTTTGTGAAGAATGGTCTTAGTCTCCTCAATTTCCATAATGAATTGAAGACTTTCACTTCAGTCTGAATATATTTGGAATAGTATTCCGTTGGAAGTTAAGCAAGAATACTACTAATCATTTCTACTACTACTACTTAGCATTTCTATAGCGCTGCTAGGGTTACGCAGCGCTGTACATTTCTATAGCACTGCTAGACATACGCAGTGCTGTACACATTATATGCAGGTACTTTCTCTGTCCCTAGAGGGCTACAATCTAATTTTTGTACCTGGGGCAATGGAGGGTTAAGGGATTTGCCCAAGGTCACAAGGAGCTTCAGTGAGAATTGAACTCAGGTTGCCAGGATCAAAGCCCACTGAACTAACCATTAGGCTACTCCAAAGAATATTCTTAGTTTTTCTTTTGTGAGAAA